>NW_026712249.1:41802891-42483561 GCF_030504385.1 Musca domestica
CAAAATTTCGTAAGCAGGTCCACGTCCTTAAGTTTTTTGAAATTTTGCAAATTCCTTTCCAATTGTACAAAATACTTTGTACATACTTTTGAGTGCGATTGAGGCGCTGGGAAAATGAAGCAATAAAAAATAAATGTTCTAAAATTAAATATTTCACAGCCGCCATAAAATATCACATGTGAAGAATTCGGTGATCTTGTGCGCTGACGCATACGATAATGTCAGAGATAATAAAGGTTATGACCCACACGCACATATATTGATGCGCTCAGTAGATGCACAAGATCACTTGAATGATATGTCAAGCAGCCCTGCAATGTTCTCCATTCAATATTAGAATAGATAAGAACAATTGTGTGGCTGCGACTAGGTTAAGTTAGATTAGTTTCAGTAGTACGTAAGGAACATATTTTAGAAATAAAATCGGAATTGAAATAACACCCTAACGAAGCGGTCGTGTTTCTTTTCTCACAGAAAAAAGGATAGAGTTGACAATCGAAGAGGGAGATTGGACTCTATTCTACTTTACACCAATGGTGGAGGTTCGCCAGAATTTAGCTGCTTTTTTACTTGTTAAAAACATTTTATGGCTATATATCAAATTGAATATTAGTCTTATTTACTGAACCATAATTTTATAAAAAAAGGCAATGTGTTGCTACACAAATGAAAAGTTATAATAAAGTTACTAGAGACTTTTTGCAGTGGTATAGATTGATCAAAACTACTCCATTAGAATTCTTCATTATATATTTATGCCATTAATTAATCAGCATTAATAAAAAAAAACAAATTTACTTTCTCAACCCCATGTAGGGGAAAACCCTCCATGTTAATCTTAATTAAGACACTATAAAAAAAAGTAAAAACTTCCATTTTCTTTGCAATTCATTCTTCTTGAAGAAGAAAAAAAACTAACTAACCAACTATGTTAAGAGTAATAATTTTTAATTGCACAAAAGTGCAAAAAATATGTGTTCATAAAGAAATTGGAAGCAGTGTTTCATAAATGGTTTGGCTGCAATACACGAAGGCCAACTCAAGCCCGCTGAAGCCTAAAGGGGGTTGTGGATGCCTTTGTTTTAGCCTCTAGAAAGTTTAGTAATTTTATAGTAGTTAAGCTCAGGCGAAAAAACACTGGGAGTTGCATACTGGACATTTATTAAAGTTTATGCTACAAGTTTTTCTTGCGTTATATTTATTCTTTTTAAGTTTTCTTTTAATTTTTCTGTTTTTTTTCCATTGTTTGAAAATATCCACAACAAAGAAGAATTTATTTTCCTTAATGCAAAGAAGCAAAAATATGTGAAGATAACTAACAACTGATGCATATGCTTAGTAAAGAAGGGAAGGCAGACATTAAAGAAAAACAACAGTGGATATCGGAGACTATATACGCGGATTTAAGAACTAATTCTCAAAGGACTTATATTTTTAAAGGACTTGTAAACTGAAGAATTATGAATTTTACCGTCTTAAGGTATAAACGTGAATTTTTTGAGGAATTACAAGACCTTACATTATGAATTTTAACAGTATTTCTTGGAGGACTATAAACGTAGAGTTTTTGATACTTTTTGTGAATGTTTGGAACTCTTGAGAAACAACAATCAAAGATTACTTAAGGAATTTTAAGGACATTCCCGTAGGATTATGAATTTTTAGAACTATCTCTTAAAAACTATCTTGACTATAGATATGGAGATTTAATAGTATTTCATGACGAATTTTTAGGGTTTAAGTCGTGGTTTTTGAGACAATTTTAATTTTTGAAGTTATAATATGTATTTTTGTGAGTATTTTTGTTGGATCCGAAGGGCTAAAATTGCGATTTTTATTATATTTGAAAGAGAACAATAAGCCGATTTTTTTAAAATGATTTTTATATCCTTAGCTATATGGCTGGAGAGGTTATATATTATTTGATACGGCCAAAACGTACCTCATCGAAATAACAATTTCGACCCTAGGTATCTTTGTAGCAAATCCCTTCCAAAACATCTAGAGTCAATCTAGAGGTGTCCGTCCGTCTGTCTGTTTGGCTGCTTGGTTCTATATCTCTCGAAAGAAGTATCCGATTTGGCCCAAACTTAGAACATCGTAATATTTTTATTAAACTTAGATAAAGCTTGGACATGGGCAATATCGGTCAGCTCCCTCAAATGGTCAACATTTTCAAAGATAATATTTTACTTCACAGAAAGAGAAAAGATAATCCAACTTTGAGAATCCCAGTATTTGCACCAGGTCAGGTGAGAAAATTCGTGATGGAATTCAAGCGTGATAGTGTGATTTCTTTATATTTGGCAGGAAAACCCCAAGTGGCTATCGTTAGAGCACTCCAGTATTAAAATGTGAATAAATCTTTTGTGTCTCGTACCATCGATCGTTGCCGTGATACTGGTAGCCCGACGTCAAGGAAGTGGACGGAAGAAAACAGCAACATCAGCAGAAATGGTTCAAAAAGTAAAGAAGAGATTTGATCGAAACCAGCGTCGATCAGCTGTCAGCTGAAAATGTGCACCTTCGGTTGACCACCAGAACTTAAGCACCGGCCATGGTGTGGGTCGCCATAACAACCGATGGTTGCTCTCCGCTCGTATTAATCGACCGTGACATCAGAATAAATTCCGAATATTATCGCGAAAACATTCTGGAGGGTATATTAAAGCCTTGGGCACTCAATCATTTTGGGCGCAGACTTAGACATTCCAATAGGACTCAGCACCAGTGCACAATGGCCATCAAAATCTCCGGATACCCATCCGTTGGACTATTGTGTCTGGAGTATTTTGTAAAGCAAGGTTGGCTCTTAAAAAAAAAAAAAAAAAAACAATGTGTCGATCACCTCAAGCTTCGGCGGGAATGGGCATGTGACGGTTTCATTGGCGTTTCAAGGCCATAACTCGTTTAAAATATGACCAATTCGAAAAAATATAAACTTATTTTAAAATTTGATGCTATTTCCGAAATTTTTTGCCTTCATTCAATAAAATTACAAAAAATAAAAATTATGGCGTTTGACTTTTTTGCAGTTTTTCCCCACCCTGATCATGATCATCAGATCTAAAATCATGAGCTTTACGAGTGGCATTAAAAATCGATCGGGTTTCACTTCCTACTCGACTTCGAACAAGCTTTTTTTAGCGTATTTAGATCACGGTTGGATATATCCATACATTCTGTTTTTCCCCACTAAAAAACGACAGGAACTTTGTAACTTGTTGGAGACCATTTCAATCTTCATTGCAACCTATAACAAAGGTTTTTAGGTCTTATATAGATTTTTATGTCATTATAGTGCATGCTCCCTTTCCCTCATCCAAGATTATAAAGTCCTTCTGGGTGAAATTTTCTATAATTCTAAAATCGATTTAATGTCTTGATAAGAATTTCCCTTCCTTTGATTTTTATACCCTCCACCATACATAGTATGGAGGGTATATTAAGTTCGTCATTCCGTTTGTAACTCATCGAAATAATAATTTTAGACCCAACAACGTATATATATTCTTGATCAGCGTAAAATTCTAAGACGATTTCGCCATGACCTTCCGTCTGTCCGGCTGTTGTAATCACGCTACAGTCTAAACGAATTAAGATAAGAAGCTAAAATTTTGCACAGATCCCTCTTTTGTCTGCATGCAGGTCAAGTTCGAAGATGGGGTATATCGGTCCACGATATCGTATAGCACCCATATAACGGTACCCCCCCCCCTATATTCGGTATTTTGATGATTTTAACCACATTTTCTAATGGAATGATCTGAAAATCCACACATGAAGTTCCTTGTGGGTACTTTATCCCTTGGAAGAGAATTAACTACATAGGTCCACGATATCGTATAGTCCCCATATAACGGTACCCTCTGATATTCGGTATTTTAATAATTAAAGCCACATTTTTCAACGGAATTGTCGGATAATCCACACAAGGAGTTCCTTGTAGGTACTTTATGCTTTGGAAGAGAATTATCTATATAGGTCCACGATATCGTATAGCCCCCATATAACGGTATCCCCGATATTCGGTATATTGATGATTTCAGCCACATTTTTCAATGGAATTGACTGAAATTCCACACGAGGAATTCATTGTGAGTACTTTATCCCTTGGAAGAGAATCACCAATATAGGTCTACGATATCGTTAGCCCCCTATATAACGGTACCCCCGATATTGGGTATTTTGATGATTTTAGCCATATTTTCCTATGGTTTTTTCTGAAAATTCACACAAGGAGTTCTTTGTAAACACTTTAACCACTGAAAGGTAATTGTCTCTATAGGTCCACAATATCGTATATTCCCCCATATATTGCGACCTTCCGATATTAGATATTTTTAAGATTTTAACAGAATTTTTAATGGATTTTATTTTTTGAAAATTTTCTAATTCGTTCCAAATGGTGGAGGGTATTCAAAGTTATATTTAACTTGTTTCTATATTCTTCTATGCAATCCCTCCATGTTGCTCCACTGTTCAACCTTTAAACTTTTATTTATTTTTTTATAAAGCAACTTTTTATAAATTAAAATCATTAATTCATTAATTAATTAAATTACAGGAAAATATAAAAAATCAAGTGAAGCATGGAGCAGATGCTGATGTTGTTAGTAATAGGTTCTCTGCAACAGTATCCGAGTGCTGAAAATTTCAACGATAAACGTTCAGCTACGTTTATATAATTAAATAGAGAAAACAAAAAATAAATTATCCATTGTTTAAAAACTTCTTCCTGAGGGAATAGGAAACAAGAAAAACAGTTTTTTAATTTGTAAATTGATGGGAAAGGAAAAAATACATAAGCATCCTTGCCACATTCTGACAAAATTTAATTGTCTTGCATTTCAATATTACTGTAACTATAGTTTTACAAGCACCTAAAGGATATCTACAAATATTGAACATCTCATTGTAGCAATGTCCCTGTTACGCTTTTTTCTCATGACAATTCCACATGTACCGAGCTGTGTGTACGAGTATTTTCTACCGTCATCCTAGAGCTATAGAAATATTTGTGGAAATTCTTCAATTTTTCTGCTACTTAAACTTTGAAAGGGGATCTATTACAAATCCACTTTTAAAATCAAACAGGCGAACTCAACTCAATTCAATGTTCAACATTTCGAACACACACACACAAATATCCAAACGTTTCCTTTCTTCAAAACTATGCGCTTATCATCCATCCAACCATATACTTATTCTCTCAAGAATCTCCAAATGAATGCAAAAGGACAATTGCATATATCCATTTATGTGTACGTATGTAATGTACAATTCATATAACACCGAAAAATGTCGAAACGGATGAAATAGAGGAAATAGGGGAGGGGAGGGGGTTGTGGTAAAAAATGCTGAAAATCTCCTCCATGACATTGTTAACAATTTGTTCACGTTTACGTATAATGTCACATGAGAGTGATACAGTCCAGTGGCGAGTATCACATGAAGTGGTTTCAGTTAACAAAAGTGGCCGAAATAGAAGATTAAATGTTTTGAAAGGGTCAGGGAAATAAAGGTACGTGCTTGACGAATTCAATTATTTTGGGATAGTGGGATTTTTACTATTTTCTTAAAATAACTAGCAGTTGTCCACTAATTCACTGGCGAAAAGTCTACCTTAAAAATGTTGATTAATTCCAACAGTTCGTGTTAGGCCATCACCAGATACCTCAATATCATATTTGTAGATTCCAGCTCAATTACCTCATTCAATAACCAGTTTGTACTATTTAGCACTTTTCGTACAATTATCTAACTATCCCTTCACCAAAAACAAATTTAGTTAAGTTTAGTACGCATTTCAAGACCCACTTTCAAATCTCAATTCCAAATACCAACTGTGACATCCATATCAAATTTCAGAATTTCATCTCTATTCGCTTACCCAAATTACCAAATTTAGTACTATTTGACACTTTTCGTACAATTATAGTACACATTTCCAAAACGTCCATATCTCAATTCGTAATACAAACAGAGATCTCAATATCATATTTCGGGATTGCAGCCCTACCCCTTCACAAAATATGAAATTTTGTGCCATTTTGCCAAAAGTCTTAAACATTTTTCATTTTGAAGTTTACCAAGGAGGATAATAGCAGAATCAAACCCACATCCAATTTTTCTATCTACATCTTCAATAACATCTCCATGTGTAAACACAAGAAACAAACGGTGACCTCAATATCAAATTTCAGGATTTCCGTTATTTCCCTTCACCCAATACGAAGTTTGGTAACATTTAGTACGCATATGTAAAATAATCTGCATCTCTCCATTGTAGACACCAACAGTGATCCAAATATAGTGCAATTAGTACTTTTCGAACGATTGTAGTATACATTGCCCTCTCATTTCCTCTTCTATTGAGCTTACGATCTCGTCATTTGGATAAAAAATGTTTTTTTTTGTCATAGAAGTTATTTTTAAAATAACTTCTGGGGAGAATATCCCAGACAAAAAAAAAAACAAGGGAACTGATGAGGATTGGTGGCTCTTTCCGAAACCTAGGTATTCCCTGCCTTACCCCCTGGTAAACATTACCATCGTTCTCCACTAATAAACAAACGTTGTCTTTATAAAAACAACAAAAAAGGGATTAAGCCTGACGATTTTGCAACAACAAAATATAGTACACATATCCAAAACCACATCCACATTTGAATCCCAAAAATCAACAAAGACCTCAATATCAAACTTCAGTCTTTCAGCACCATTCCATCACCCAATACAAATTTAAGTAGATATCAGTACTTTTCGTACTATTATGATACACATTTTCAAAACCACCCCCATGTCTTAACCACAGCAGAGACCTAAATATTAAATTTCGGGATTTCAGCTCGATCCCTTCACCAAATACCAAATTTAGTACTATTTCGTACTTTTAGTACAACTATAGTTAGTTAGTTATTTTAATACCAGACACCAACAGTGACAAATTTATCGAATTTCAAGATGTCAGCTCTATTCCTTCAAACTATGAAAATTTAGTACTATTTATGTAAATATGGGGCACATTTCCAAAACCACATTCATCTCCCAATTCCAGATGCCAACAGAGACCTCAATATCAAATTTGAGAATTCCACCAAAACCTCCATACCCCTTACCAAATTTAGTACTTTTTTTTACAAATATAGGACGCATTTCCAGGCCAACGCCAGATACCATCAGTAATCTATATATATAATGGCAGAATTTTACCTCTGTAGATCTACTCAATACCCTACTTCGTACAATTTAGTACTTTTCGTACAATTATAGTACACATTTCCGAAACTACCTCCATATGTCCAGGCCACATATAGACAGCGACCTTTATACCAAATTTAAAGCAATATATCTTCGCCCAATGTCAAATTGTACCGAATATAGCACTATTTGCTACTTTTCATGCACAATTGGTACACATTTCCAAGACCACTTCTTTATCACAAAGCTCCCAACAGCAGCGTCTTCTAAATTCTAAATTTCAGGTTCATCCGTTCACCCTACACCATACTGTTCAAAATTTAGAACCATACAGTACAGTTCGTAGACTCAGTACACATTTTCAAAACCACACTCATATGTCAATTCCAGATACCGGAAGATATCTTAATATCAAATCTCAGCTCTGTCCTTTCACCCAATACCACTTTGTACCAAATTTGGTACTATTTATTACTTTTCGTGCACTTGAAGTACACATATCCCAAATTACCTCCTTACCGTAAACCTACCACCTACAGGGACCCCAATACAAAATTGCAAAATTCCAGCTTTATCCTTTCACACTAAACCAAACTGTTTCAAATTTGGTACCATTTAGTACAGTTCGAGCACTTTGTACACATTTTCAAAACCACATTCTTATATCAAACTTACTCTCCAACTATGATGTTTATACCAAAGTTCACGTTTTTAGCTCTATACGTTCATATAATACCAAATGGTACCATTTTAGAAATTTTGTACAATTTTAGAACTTTTCGTAATCTTGAAGTTCGAATTTATAAAACTTTGTTGGTACATCTACCCTGCACTCTTTTAGTGACTCTCATTCCAAATTTTACGATTCTAAGTCATTCCATGTGTAGTTCCATTATAGTAGTTTTCGTACCCATTTAGCATGAATTTCCAAAAACCAAGCCTTATCTATAGGTACGCCTACGCACCAGCACTGATCCTTGTGTAAAATTTCCAATTTCTAGCTTCATCCGTTTAGATATAGCTCCCATATATATCTTCGTCCGATTTGCCATTTATTATGCACCAAACATGTAAAATCAGCCCAAATCGTATGGAATTTTGCCTGAAAATAAATGTGTGAAAATTTGATCGAAATCGGCTCACATATAGCTATAGCTCCCATATATACTGTTCATCCGATTTGTTATTTTTGCCCTCCGCAGTAGTAATATGCACTCTGTAATAACGATATTTGGGGAAATATATCAAATACAGCTTAGAAATACCTTTCCTAAATTTTTGTCGAGATTGATCTAGATTTGGATATAGCTCCCATATATATCTTCGTCCGATTTGCCTTTTATTGTACATCAAACGTGTAATATTAGTTCAAATGGGAATTTGGCACTTACTACCAATTTGAGCCTAGAAACAAGTATGTCAAATTTGGTGAAAATCGGTTCAGATATAGCTATATCTCCCATATATATTCTTCATCCGATTTATTATTTTTGTCTCCGCAGCCGTAATATGCACTCTCTAACAAAGGCATTCGGGGATATATATAAAATACAGCTCAGAAAAACCATTTATAAATGTCATCGAGATCGGTTCAGATTTGGATATAGTTCTCATATATATCTTTATCCGATTTCAAGGTAATTGTGCAAGAAAGGATAATACAAGCCCGTATTGGAAATGCACAAATGCCTCGACAAATTCAGCCGAAATCGATTCAGAGGAGGATATTACTCTCATAGATTAGTTCCATTGGACTTCAAATTATAACTTTAATCATAGTTGGTATGATTTAATTCTCACATTCGGACCCGCCCGACTTTAATATTTTTTTACTAATTCAAAGTAAAAGTCTTTTTATAAAAGACGGGATTTATTGTCCTCACTTACAAGGCGGGGAAGTCTCTCGATATACCTATTATCTTTTTTATCAAAGAGTGTGGCGAGACTGTCTATTTTTCAACTTGAATGAAACGTAATTGAAATATTACAAGGTGCTACGTTTGGTCCATATCGGTTATTCATTCGCATTATATGTTGAACCCTCTGCTAGTTTGCGAGCTTTTTAGGGAGAGGTCCGACATAACACCTCTTCATATCTCTTATAAAATTGGAACATGAATGCACATGCAGTGCAAATGATTTATGTGGATACTCAGCCTATTCATTCGTGTACTGTGCTGTCTATATCACTGGCTTCCACATATTTTCCCTCATGATTCCTGTTCCTAAAAAAATGTCTTATAAAGTTATATACATATATATATATTACTATCTCTATGCATCTCTACATGCATGTATTTCTTTTTTAAAAGGAATGTCAATCAAACTCTTGCCTGCCCTTTTGAACTCAAGATCAATTGTTATCAATCAATATGTCCTTGATGATTAAAACGGATACAATAGAGAATGCAACAAGAAATTCCATACAACAATTGAACCTTGAGGAGTACAAAACGAATAAAAAAACGATGAAAAAATATGAAATATCAGAATGTCTTAGAGAAATGGAAAAAGGGGAAAAGGAGGAGAGTGGGAAGTTTTTTCTATGATGCAATATTTATTACAAAATATTTTATTTGTTATACACTCTTAGTTTTGAAGTGTATTGTTCAGGAGTTACTTGAGTTTGTATGATGCACATACAGGGTAGGATGAAAAAACTGCAACCAATTTTAGACTGCTGTCATTTCTAAGCCACTCGTCCGACAGCTGTTAAAATTATTTCAGTATTGTTATTACAAGCGTACAAAAGCATTTTGGTGAGAATTTTCCAGAAAAAAGTTATTCGTGATGGAATTCAAGCGTGAAAGTGTGATTTCTTTATATTTGGCTGGAAAACCACAAGTGGCTATCGTTAGAGCACTCCAAGATTTAAATGTGAATAAGACTTTTGTGTCGCGTACCATCGATCGTTAGCGTGATACTGGTAGCGTAGCCCGACGTCAAGGAAGTGGCTGGAAGAAAACAGCAACATCAGCAGAAATGGTTCGAAAAGTCAAGAAGTGACTTGATCGAAACCCTCGTCGCAGTAGCCGAAAAATGGTTCGTGAGCTGAACATATCGCAATATTCCATTCAGTAAATATTGAAAAATGTGCTCAGGGTAAGGTCATTGAAATTCCAAAAGTGCAAGAACTTACACCGCAACAGAAAGAAAATAGACACGAAAGAGCTAAAGATTTGCTTCGCCTGGCCGAAAGTGATGAACTGCCGAATTTGGTTTTCTCCAATGAGGAAACATTCGTTGTCCAGCAGTTTGTAAAAAATAAAATGATTGTGTTTATTAGACAAAGAGGTCAGCTGAAAATGTGCACCTTCGGTTGGCCACAAGAACTCAAGCACCGTCCATGGTTATGGTGTGGGCCGCCATAACAGCCGATGGTCGCTCTCTGCTCGTATTAATCGAACGTGGCATCAGAATAAATGCCGAATGTTATCGCGAAAATATTCTGGAGGGTGTTTCAAAGCCTTGGGCACGCCAACATTTTGGCCGCAGACCGTGGACATCCAACAGAACTAAGCACCATCGCACTCAGCACGCGTCACCCAAAATGAGGTTCCTCGCTTTATTTCCAGCGCACAATGGCCACCAAAATATCCGGATACAAATTTGTTGGACTATTGTGTCTAGAGTATTTTGGAAAGCAAGGTTGGCACTAAAAAATACCCAAGTGTCGATCACCTCAAGCAAGCGCTACGCCGGGAATGGGTCAAAACACCGCAGAGCAACATTCGAGCAGCGTGTGACGGTTTCATTGGACGTTTGAAGGCCATAATTCGTGCCAAAGGTGACCAATTCGAACAAATCTAAACTTATTCTGGAATTTGATGCTATTTCCGACATTTTTTGCTCTCATTCAATAAAAGAAAAAAAAACAAGTTAAAAAGCAGTAGCAGTTGAATACCCTTCACCATTTGGAACGAATTTGAAAATAAAATCCTAAAAAAATCTGTTAAAATTTTAAAAATACCGAATATAGCCGTTATTTTTGTGTCTATACGACGTGGACCCACACAGGCATTGTTTGTCATAAGTCATTACAAAATTTAAATTCGGAACTTGAAATAAACGGTGAATAATGTAGCTAAAATCATCAAAATATCGTATACCGTTATATCGGAGCTGTGCGAAGACCTGGACCAGCATAGACAATTTTTTGCCATAGGCTGTAGGATCCATTACGAACTTCAAATACGACATTTCAAGCAATTTCGGTGAGTATTGTACCTAAACTCGTCAAAATACCGAATATAGGGAGGTACTGGTATATGGGGCCTATACGAAGCCCTTAACCTGCATAGACAACCTCACAGACTGTAGTTTCAATTACGAACTCTAAATGCGTAATTGGAAAAAATTCCGGTGAATAACGACGCTAAAATCACCAAAATTCCGAATATAGGGAGGTACCGTTATATGGGTGCTATACGAAGACGTGGACCGCCACAGACAATTTTCTGTCTTAGGCTGTAGTATCCATTGCGAACTTCAAATACCAAATTGAAAAAAATTCCGGTTAATAATTTCGCTCATCAAAATACCAAATATCGGGAGATACCGTTATATGGGGGCTTTATGAAAACGTGGACCTACATGACCCATTTACGAGCTTAACCTGCCTACTGAAAAAATAAACATGTGTGCAGAATATTGGCCTTCTATCTCAATTCCTTCGAAAGATAGCGTGATTACAAAAGACAGACGGACATCGCTAAATCGACTTAGAATTTTACGCTGATCAAGAATATATATATTTTGTAGGGTCTGACATGTGTATTTCGAGGAGTTACAAACGGAATGACAAAGTTTATATACTCGCCATAGTATGGTGGAGGGTATAAAAAATGTAGAAATTATGGCGTTTGACTTTGTTGCTGTTTTTTATCTCACCCTGTATGTCATGTAAAGTGAAGGAAGTTACCAATATAGTCCAAACCTGTCATGTCGCAATATTTATTTAGGTCCGATAAGAAGTGGGCAATATTGGTCCATTCCCTCGTAACCTACTTCATAGAGTGTCAATAGTAACAGAAGCCAAAATATATTTAAATAATCGAACATTGGCTGTGGGTATACGTCTGTCGGCAGAACGGACTGATACTCTTTAACTTGTTATGGAGTGCATGTTACGGCTAATTATCAAATCGGTTGAATCATAAATGTGGGAGCTATTACTAATGTTGCTTCATAATATTTGGTTTGTGCAAGAAACATGAAATCGGACGAGTATATAAGTGGGAGTTATATCAAAATCTAAACCGATTTCGATAAATATTGAAAATTTTTTTCTAAGCCGTATCTAACACCTTATACCGCATATAATTGTTATGGAGTACTTATTACGGCTTGGGGGGACCTAAATATATACTGGTGAAGATACATGGAGGTTTATATCTGAATTTGGATCGGTTATCACCAAGTTCAATAAGGTTTCGTCCTTGGATCAAATAAAATTAAATTTTCTGTCTACTGGGAATACAAATTGTCTGGTGGCCATCCATTAGTTTTTAAGCAACGAACATACAATATATAACCCAATATGCTGTCCTCGCGAGTGCCACAGTAACAGGCAATAAGTAATTATTTTTACACTAAATATAATAATACAAATATTGTACATTTTTACAAATGGAATATTGGCTGTAGTTAACCATTGAAATTGTAAAAGAAACCCCATATCTGCATTGCGAGCCTAAGAAGTGTCAAAGTTTATTTGATTAAATAAAACGATTAATATTTCCAAGAGTTGTTATGATACTTTAATGTTCGTTCATCCATTAGGCGGTAACACCAACTTTAGCTGACATACCGAAGTTGAGGAAACAGTTTTGCACAAACTTTCTGGAGAGGTTTTCAAAATGCTAATACCACTTAAATTACGAATTCAGTTGCTATGTTTTGTCAGGCTCTAATCTGGTGAGCTCGCGAAAAGTTTTCTTCACTACCTTACGCGAACAAGTCGCGTTGCAGTTTTATATTTTTTTTTTATCAATGACCATTTGCTTGCCATCAGACAGTAAAAATACTTTCTTAACTTTACTTGTCCTCGTTGACGACAGCAACGAGTGCACAACATTTATTTTAAAGATGGGAGAAAATAAAACTACAACAACAACAACTCTTCATGTTTAACTTAAGTGTGCTTAATTAACTTTGCAATTATCCAACAATCCAAGATCCAACTCAAACTTCAGCCAGTAACCTGCCCAACGAACAACCCTCGGCGACTGCCATTGCCGTAAGCAGGCTTTCGAGAAAAGTTGAAGAATTCTTCGATAAGAAGGATGTAGTTTGCCACTGTAATACATGTAGTAATTTATTACTGATGTCACTACTGCTGTTGTTGCTGCTGTTGTTTCTGTATTTAACTCCACTGCTGCAACACAACCTGAACATGTCTATTTAATGTTGTGAAAGTGAAGTGAAAACTTCCGCTTTGGGTCATGTGCAAATGAGACTAAAGCATATTCTTATCAGTACTACGTAGCACTGCCATATCCTTTTTATACCCTCCACCAAAAAAAGTATGGAGGGTATATTAAGTTCGTCATTCCGTTTGTAACTCATCGAAATAATCATTTTAGACCCAACAAAGTATATATATTCCTGATCAGCGTAAAATTCTAAGACGATTTAGCCCTGTCCGTCCGTCTGTTGTAATCACGCTACAATCTCAACGAATTAAGATAGGAAGATAAAATTTTGCACAGATCTCTCTTTTGTCTGCAGGCAGGTCAAGTTCGAAGATAGGGTATATCGGTCCACGATATCGTATATCCCCCATATAACGGTACTTCCGATATTCGGTATTTTGATGATGGACATTTTTCAATGGATTTTTCAATGGAATGGAAATACCTCGGCAGAGAATTATCTATATGGGCCCACGATATCGTATAGCCCCCATATAACAGTACCACCGATATTTGGTATTTTGATGATTTTATCCACATTTTTCAATGGAATTTTCTGAAATTCCACAAAAGGAGTCCCTTGTGGGCATTTTACCCCCTGACACAGAGTTCTCTATATAGGTTAACGATATCGTATAGCCCCCATATAACGGTACCCCCGTTATTCGGTATTTTTATGATTTTAGCTATATATTCCAATGGTATTCTCTGAAAATCCACACAAGGATTTCTTTGTGAGCACTTTAACCCCTGAAAGGTATTTGTCTATATAGGTCCACAATATCGTATATCCCCCATATAACGGTACCCCCGATATTCGGGATTTTGATGATTTTAGCATCAAAATTTCCCAATGAAATTATCTGAAAATCCACATAAGGAGTTCCTTGTGAGTACTTTACCCCCAGACATAGATTTGTCTATATAGGTCCACAATAGCGTATATCCCCCCATATATCGGCACCTTCCGATATTAGGTATTTTAAAGGTTTTAACAGAATTTTCAATGGATTTTATTTTTTTGAATATTTTCTAATTCGTTCCAAATGGTAGAGGGTATTCAAAGTTCAGCCCGGCCGAACTTACTGCTTTTTTACTTGTTTGACTTCAAACCCTGAATGGTAGAGTACCGCAGTTCCCTAGATCACCAGGCCTGGCGATCAAATAACATTATTTCACAAATTAAAATTTTACTAGAATCAGATCATTTTCCCATAATTTTCGCTATAGGCATATTCGTGATTTCATAAACTCTCAATGTTATTCACCGAAAAGATTTTCTGGGAGATGATCACAACTACTCGCTGAATTCCCTAAGTGAGGTCAAACTTCTCAGCAGATACAGCAAGACTTGCGAATGCTAGAGTTATGCTTTGACGGTTTAATCCTACTGATTAGTTAATATAAGGATAGTGTAGGACCTCTGACACTACTGTGAGTGATCCGAAAAGGGACGTCTAAACCTCAATTGTTCTTGCTGGACAAATTTAGAAAACTAAAAATTCTCAAACTAGGTCAAATGGTTGCATATAAATTTCTTCCTTCTCTCAAAAATTGATACCAAGAATGGCCTCCATACCAAATTTTAAAATTCCAACTCTATTATAGGACCCGATCCCAAACTTATTACCATACTTTATGAACACTGCCCGAAATTACCTCCTTCTCTTCACTCAAGACACCAACAGTGACCTCGATAACAAATTTCAGTATTCCATCTCCATCGCAAGACCCAACATCACATTTTTTTTATTTTTCACCTTTTGTACGTTCAATACCAGCTCCTTCTCTCAGCTACAGACACCAACAGTGACATGCATATCGAATTTAGGGATTTCAGCTCTTTCACATCACCCAAATATCAAATTTAGCAGCATTTAGTTATTTTCGTACGCATTTTCAAATCAATCTCCATATCTTGAACTCAGATACCAATATTGACCTTAATATAAAATTTAAAGACGTCGGCTCTTCTACCATTACCAAATTCAGTACGCGTATCAAAAACCAACTCCCTCCCTCACCTACAGACACCAACATATCACCATATCAAGTTTCAGGATTCCTGCTCTATTCCTTCACTAACTACCAAATTTGGTTCTTTCTAGCACTTTTCGTACAATTATAGTACACATTTCCAAATTCACGTCCATATATCAATCCCAAATACCTACAAAGATCTCCATATTCAATTTTAGGATTTCAGCTCTACTCATTCACTCAATACCAAATTTAGTACCATTTAGTACTATTCGTTAAAATATAGGACACATTTCGAACCCACCGCCAAATCTCAAACATAGATATTATCAGTAATCTAAATATCAAATTTCAGAATTTTATCTCTATCCTTTCAGCCAATACCAAATATAGTACCATTCAGTACTTTTCGAACAATTATAGTACACACTTGTGAAACAACTACCAAATCTCAACATCAGATGCCAACAGAGACCTCTCTGTACATTCACCCAATACCAAATTTTGTAACATTTAGTACTTTTCGTATTGTTTTAGTATTCATTTCCAAAAACATTTCATATACCTATACACCGACAGTAATCGCAACATAAAAGTTCACAGTTTCAGCTCTATTCCTTCAACAAATACCAAATTTAGTACTATTTAGTACTTTTCGTACAATTATAGTACATATTTCCAAAACCACCTTGATTTCTCAATTCCGGATACCAAGAGAGACCTCAATATCAAATTAGAGAATTCCAGCTCTATCCTTTTACTCAATACCAAAATTAGTTCTTTTCGTACAAATATAGGACGCCTATCCAAAACCATCGCCAAATCTCAGACATATAGATACCATCGGTAATCTTAATATAAAATTTCCGAATTTTATATTTATCCCTTCATCCAACACCAAATATAGTACCATGTAGTACTTTTCGTACAATTATAGTACACATTTTTAAAATACATCCAAATCTCCAGGTTACATATGAACAGCGACCCTAGTAACAAATTTTAGATTTCAAGCACTATCTGTTTACCAAATACCAAATTGCAGCAAACATAGTACTACATAGTACTACTATATAGTACAAAATCACCTCTTTATCACAACTCTACCACCAACAGGGATCCCAATACCAACATTTGAAATGGCCAACTTCTTCGGGTCACATAAAACGGAATTGTGTTAAAATTTATTACCATTTAGTGCACTTTTTACATTTTGTACCCATTCCAAACACCAGCTCTTTATCACAAACCTACCATCAACAGGGACATCAATACCAAATTTCAAAATTCCAGCTTCATCCGTTTACCCTCAACCAAACTCCTCCATATTTAGTACCATTTAGTACAGTTCGTACACATAGTACATATTTCCTAGACCACCTTTATATATAAGAATCTTACTTTCCAACCTTGATTCCCATGATTCCAAATTTCAAGTTTTAGCTGTAGCCGTTCAGATAATACCAAATGGTACCATTTTAGAAGTTTAGTACCATTAAAGAATTTTTGTAATCTTAAGGTTCGAATTTCCAAAAACCCTTTGGTATATCTATCCTGCACTCCATCAGTGACTCTCTTTCCCAATTTCTTCACACTAAATTAAAAAATAGGTTCTGCGTAAATTGCTTAAACATTTAAATGGAATAAGTTCGTAAGAGTATATTCTTTGGTGATACAATAACTTATTTTTAGAAAAGTCCAAAAGGCATAACCCTAACCTGCCCTTGTCGTCTTTAAACTGAGGGCATTCATGTCAATAATCCAGCAACAGTGTTGAATTATTTCAAAAATTATCAGCCCAATAGTGTCTCAAAATGCCGAAATGAGAGCGTATTTAAAGATGAATCTTACTCATGACAGTCTTATGAGAAACATTCAATTCAAGCAAGTAAAAAAGCATTAAGTTCGGCTGGACCGAACTTCGAATACCCTCCACCATTTGGATCGCATTTGGAAATTAAAAAAAATTCTTTTCAAATCTTAAAAATACCGAATATGAGAAGTCTCCTTTATTTGGGATCTGTAGAAAGACTTAGACCATCATAGGAAACTTTTATCATAGGCCATTTCAATGTTCAAACACGAAACTTGAAATAATCCGGGGAATAATGTAGCTAAAATACGGAATATAGGGTACCGTTATATGGGGCTATACGAAGACCTGTACCTGTATCGACAATTTTCTGTCACAGATTGATGTGCAAATACGAAATTTGATACCATTCCGGTGAATTATGTCGCTGAAATCAGCTAAATACCGTATACAGGGAGGTAGTGATATAGGGGAGCTATACGAAGACGTGGAACTGCAAAGACAATTTTACGTCACAGGCTGCAGTACCCATTAGGAACTTCAAATACGAAATTTGAAATCATTCCGGCGAATAATGTATCTGAAATCATCAAAATACCGAATATTGTGGGATACCGTTATATGGGTGCTACACGATATCGCGGATCTATATAGACAATACTCCTCCGGGGGGTAAAGTACTCAGAAGGAACTCCCTGTGTTCTCAGATAATTTTATTAAAAAATTTGGCTACAATCATCAAAATGCCGAATATCGGGGGTACCGTTATATGGGGGCTATACAATATCGTGGACCTATATAGCCCAACTTCGAACTAGACCTGCCTGCATACAAAAGACTGACCTGCGTTAAATTTTAGCTTCCTATTTTAATTCGTTTTGATTCTAGTGTGATTTCAAAAAAAAACGGACAGTCGGACAGGGATAAATCGTCTTAAAATTTTACGCTGATCAAAAATCCATGATTTAAATATGGAATGACGAACTTAATATACCCTCCAGGCTATGTAAGGTGAGTGGTATTAAGGGTTTTGAAAACATATCGCCTTACATTGGCACCTCACTTAAGACCTTCAGAGAAGTGTTAAAAATATTTCTTTCCACTTCGATTTTTTTGAAAATTAAAGTTATTCCACTCTGCTTCTGAGCAATGATATATCCATGCATATATTTCAACTGTATAATCAAGAACTATCAAAGTATTTACCTATTAGTCATTCCCTTAGTTTGTCACAGGAATTGGCTGGCTGGCTGGTTGGTTGGCGCTACGTAAATTCAGATGCTGAATGAATGTTGGTTGCTCCCTTGCACACAGTTGTTGTTGCTTCTGCTGATTTTCACACTGCAGTTGCATTTTCTTCAACCAAATGCCCACTTGAAATGTTAATGAATGTCACAAACAATTTTCATTCGTTCATTCCCTGATCAACGCTTGTTTTGTCACCTTTTGCCCAGACGCCACGACGTTCGTTTCTCACGTCCCATTTCCCATAGGCAGCAAATGTCGTCCGACGTCGTCGTCGTCGCCATCATCGTCTGCCTTACAGGATTCCATTTCAGTTCAATTTGTGCTAAATATTCAAGAGTGTGTTTGTGTGTGTGCTCCTAGCTGATAAGAATGACAGAGAGCTGGGAAAACATCAGCAGTGAGACTGAATTGAGATGGCAACGAGGATTTTGAGGATGATGACAAAAACAAGTCCTTAATTAAATGAATTTGATAAATTAAATACACATTTAAAAACCTAGTTCTGCCTACCTATTTCGGTATGTATGAGTGGATTCACTTAATGTTTCAAATTGAGGTTAACATAATATTTTGCCATAAAATATGCACATCAAATGGAGATATTAATAACCAGAATATGTGATGTTAATTGGTTGTGATTTTTCATAATGTTTATCTAATTATAATCCTTAGTATTCAGGTCGAATGAAATTCTTTGAAACCGAAATGGGTACTTTGGGAAATATTAAATGAAAATTTAATTTTAAGATTAATATAAAAATAAACATTAAACAGTCAAACAGAGGTGTACTATGTTTGCCATTCCATTTGTAACACCTCGAAATATACATTTTAGACCCCACAAAGTATATATATTCTTGATCAGCATAAAATTCTATGACGTCCGGCTGTCCATCTGTGGAAATCATTCTAGCTTCTGAACGAATTGAAGTAGATTTATAAAATTTTACTCAAATATGTGTTTCGTCTGCAGGACTTTTGGTATTGGAAATGGGCTATATAGGCCCACGTTTAGTTATAGCCCCCATATAACTGTACCTCCCTATGTTCGCTATTTTGATGATTTTGCTATTCAGATATTGTTCACCGGAATCGTAATGATAGTTCGTAATGGGTAATACAAATTATGACGAAAAATTGGCTATGAAGGTCTAAGTCTTTGCATAGCCCCTATACAACGGTACCACCTTATATTCGGTATTTATATGATTTTTGCGACATTATTTACCGCATCTGTTTCAAATTTCGTATTTGAAGTTCGTAATGGGTACTACGACCTATGACAAAAAATTGCATTTGCAGGTCCATATCTTCCGGTAGCCCCCATATAACGGTACCGACATATATTCGGTATTTTGCTGAATTTAGCGACACTATTCCCCAGAATTGTTTAAAATTTCATATTCGTAATGGATACTACAGCCTATGAAAGAAAATTACCTATGCGAGTCCACCCCAATATAACGGTAAGTCCCTATATTCAGAATTTTTAAGATCTTTAGAGCATTTTTAAAGTATTCAATTTTTATACCCTCCACCTTGGAAAGGAGGGTATATTAATTTTGTCATTCCGTTTGTAACATCCTTAAATATTCGTCGTAGACCCCATAAAGTACATATATTCATAATCAGCATAAAATTCTAAGTCGATTTAACGATGTCCGTCTGTCTGTCTGTCCGTCTGTCTGTTGAAATCACGATACAGCCCACATTATTTGACGTAGAGCGCCCAAATATAGCAGAGCAATTTGTATTGTGTCTAGGATGCTTGGTATTGAAAATGAGACATATCGGTCCACGTTCTGGTACAGTCCCCATATGTAGGTCATAATGGGTTCTAGCTCCTTTGGCGAAACATTGTATGTGTCGGTCCACGATTTGGTGTAGCCCCAATATAACGGTACCTGCCGATATTCGGCATTTTAATGGTTTTTTGCCACATTTCTTCTAATGTTTACTTTACCATAAGGTGGAGGGTATTAAAAGTTTGGCCCGGCCGAACTTAATGTTTTTTTACTTGTTTAATTTTGGTTTTATGGAAATTTTCTAAATTCGTTTCAAATGGCGGAGGATATTTAAAGTTTGGCCCGGCTGAATTTACTGCTTTTTAACTTGTTTTTAAGTTGCTTGCTCCTCATGAGTATTTTCATCCAAATCGAATTTTTATACCCTCAGT
This sequence comes from Musca domestica, assembly GCF_030504385.1. Lineage (NCBI taxonomy): Eukaryota > Metazoa > Arthropoda > Insecta > Diptera > Muscidae > Musca > Musca domestica. The sequence goes on from NW_026712249.1 coordinate 41,823,725, forward strand.
CATGGCGTATATATCATTTGATACGGTCAAAACGTGCCTAGTCGAAATAAACCCTAGGTCTCTTTGGACCAAATCTGTTTCAGAATATTTGAAGTCGATCTAGCGATGTCCATTCGACCGTCCGTCTGTCTATAAGGCTGGTGCGCACGACAATTCTCGAAGGGAGTATCCGATTTGGCCACAACTAGATCGAATTCGGAAATGTTCAATATCGGTCCACATCTTCTAGTACCTCCCACATAAAAGCTAGAATTTTGCAAAGAAAATATTTTACAGCACAGTAAGAGTAAGAATCATCCGATTTTGCTCAAACTTTTCAAATTCTAATATTAACATCAGTGCTGGGTCAGGTGGGAAAATGGAGAATATGGGTCCTCAAGTATGTCCCCCAAACGAAAAGTGGACATTGTCAAAGAAAATATTTTACTGCACACGATTTTACTCCAACTTTGCAAATTCTTATATTTGCATCAGAGCTGGGACATTATGGGCCCACCGTAATAAGCACCTTCTCCACAAAGGCTCAACAATTTTGAATAATTATAACTCATATAAAATGTGACATAAATGTGTGATTGTCTTCAAATTTCACACATCATAATATGTTTATTAACACAAGATCTGGTGTGAAGATGAGAAATATTGGTCCACGCCTTCTTGTACCTCCCCCACAAAAGGGTCAAAATTGTGAATACCCATGAAGCTCATAAAACGCGAATTTAACATCTTGAATGGTATCAAGCTTGGCAATATTCAATATTTATATCAACAATATTCAATATTTATAAAAATGGTAGAGATCAAACCATCCCTTCTGCTACCTCCCCCACAAAAGGTTATTAAAAGTTTTGAAAAACCAAAACGATAATAAATTCCGAAATAAGCATCCGATTCTCTTCATATTTCAGACATCACAATATTTTTATTGTTCCAAGATCTGGTTATGAAGATGGGGTATATCGGTCCATTCCTTCTGGTACCTCCCCCACAAACGGTCAAAATTTTGAATATCCATGAGGCTCATACAACGCGAAAGTAACATCCAACTTCATTCAGACTTTGTACATCTGAATATTACTAACAACACAAGATCTGTTATAGAGATGATAGAGATCGGTTCACCCCTTCTGGTACCTCCTCCACAAAGGGTCAAAGTTTGGAATAACCAAAACGATCATAAAATCAGAAATCCGCACCCGGTTCTCTTCATATTTCACGCATCCCATTATTTCTACTAAAATAAGATCTGCTGTGAAGAATGGATATATTGGTCCCTCCCCATCCCTAGCCCTGGTAGCCTCCCACACAAAGGGCAAACATGTTGAATGAGAAATTAATATCCGATTCCATTCATATATAATACATTTCAATATTTCTTTCAACACAAGATCCGTTATAAAGAGGGTAGAAATACTTATATCTGGCATAACTTGCAAAACAAGTCGGCGATTCTTTACAACTTGCTATATCTAAATAATTCTCTTAAATCTTAAATCTGATATGAGTTTTGTAATTAATCGGTATTCATGATTTCGCATAAAATTGGATGTGAATGTTCGATATCCTTCAAATGTTGCACATACCAATATTTTTATCTGTATTATATGTATACTTCGGTCTGCTATGTCTGTTACCTTATATTCGACGGACCTTTGGGCCCATTCCAATCGACGAGGCTTGTCCGCAGGCAGCATTCTTTACGTCAATTGAATTTTGTACGGGAACAAATGCAAATCAATGCGAATAATCCGTTGTAAAGTGAACCGAGCGATGCCCAACTGCTGAGAATGGCGTTTTTGGGATGTTCTTGGGGACCTCCCAACACTGGCTCGTGCGGCAGCGATATTCTTGGCCGATCGTCGTGGTCGACTTTTATATGGCCTCTTCGGATTAGAAAGAGCCTTACCAGTCGAAAATTGTTCATATAAACGCTTAATGGTGTTCTTAGAAGGCGCACTTCTCACATTTTTTTCACAATTGACTTCTTCTGTTGAATGTAAATTTCACCTATTTCAGAGCGCTCGCGTGGCGTGTATTGGTTCATGGTAAAAGTCTGCTTGGACTGACGCTTCAAACGCGGTATGTCATTAAGCGATGTGACATCTGTGTCAAAAGTTATGGCGTTGCCAGATGGGTCCATCGAATATGGACAACCCTGTATAGGATAGGTCAAATATGAATTGGTCAATATACGCTCTCTGCTTCAGAACCTCCCACATAAAGAGTCAACAGTTTGAATACGGGCGGACGGACGGACATCGATAGATCGTCTCCAAATGTCGTGGAACGGATTTGTTCCAAAGATACCTAGGGTCTAAAATCGTTATTTCGATGAGGAACATTTTGGCTGTATCAAATGATATATACCCTCTATAGACATAAAAACGGTATAAAAATGTAACATTGGCTGAGGGCATACATCTGTCGGCAAAAGCGAATGATACTTTTTAACTTGTTAATTTATCATCTGCAATCCTGCCCCACATTTTCACTCCATAAATAATTTTAATATTTTAATACTCTACACTAGCCGTTTGCAATTTTTCCATTAAAGATTTGTTGTTGCTGACCGGCGTGAGCTCTGATTCCAAAGTCCATCATTAGTGGCGATAATATTTAATTTTCAACGCAAAAGACTCTCTAATTCGCCAAGTAAACACATCAAAGCTGTTTTTATCGCATTTTCCATACGGTTTAATTTTATTTCGTAAATTTGTGAGTGAGTGTGTGTTTGAATCTGTTTTCATGAATTTTGACATTTTTGTGGTTATTGTTGTTGCTGTTGTGATGCTACTATTCATAGTTGTTGTTTGTAGTTGTTTTTGGTATTATTGTTTTTCCACTTGATGACATTATTATGGCAAGTAATTAAGCTAATCAGTCCAGTAGTCAGTCAGTCAGTCAGTCAACTCGCTCTTTGCTGAGAAGTTTTGAAACAAAAGCGAGAAACACAAACAAACAAACAACAGCGCACACAGCTGGACAGCTGCTGGACGACGGACGACACGTTGACATTAGATAACCCCCGATGGGCCGGTGCTGTCAATGACTACATTAAAATGAGCAAATATAATCAGCGTTGGAATAATTGGCTGCAACGAATTGAATATTCTGTATGATGGATCCAATTTTTTATACCCTCAGCCATGTGGCTATCAGAATTTTATTTCTATCCCTTCACCTAATTCCAAATATAGTACCATTCAATACCCTATCCTATTCATTATATTTCATCGCATTTCTAAAACCACGTCCATATCATATCCACAGACAACAAAAGTGACATTTAATTTTAGAATTTCGGCGCTATCCCTTCACCCAATATCAAAATTTAGTAACATTTTGTACTTTTCGTACAAATATAGGGCCCACTATCGAACCACCGACAAATCTCAATTTCAGATATCTATACCTTCATCTAATACTAAATATAGTATAATTCAGAACTTTTAGTACACAATTAAACCCAAATTAATCCAAACATAGTACTATTTAGTGCTTTTCATGCACTTATAGTACACATTTTAAATCACAAGCCTACAACCAACAGGTACCCGAATATAATATTTCAAAATATCAGCTTCATCCGCTTACCCTAACCAAACTGTTCCTAAATTAGTATGTCAAACTTACTTCCAACCTTGATTCTCATATCAAATGGTACCATTTTAGAAGTTTAGTACAATTTTGGAACTTTTCGTGATCTCAATGTTCGAATATACAAATAACCTTTGCTACATATATCCTGCACTCCATCAGTGACCCACATTCCGCATTTGAGAGTTCTAACTCATTCCGTTTGTTAAATAAAAAGTATTAAATTTTCGGTCGATTTTAGTCCTTTACTATTCTTTTAGTGCGAATTTCTAAAAATCCGAATCAAGTCACTGTTTGCTGCGGTTTTTTTGTTTGGACATAATTGGGCATTTTTTTTCGAAAATGATTATAGAGTTTAATGAATTTAATGTTTAATGAATTTTGGCAACAATTGGTTCCAAAAGGACGGCGTTACATACCGTGCGGCCGAAGCTACACCCGTTTTTATACTCTCCACAATAGTATGGAGGGTATATTAAGTTTGTCATTCCGTTTGTAACACCTCGAAATATACATTTTGGAACCCATCAAGTATGTATATTCTTGATCAGCATAAAATTCTATGTCGATTTAGCAATGTTCGTCCGTCTGTCCGTCTGTGGATATCACTCTAGCTTCCGAACGAAATGAAGTAGGTTGATAAAATTTTACTCAACTTTTTATTATGTTTGCAGGACTTTTGGTATTGGAAATAGGCCATGTAGGTCCACGTTTTGGTATAGCCCCCATATAACGGTACCTCCCGAATTTCGGTATTTTGATGATTTTTGCTACATTATTCACCGGAATTGTTTCAAATTTGGTATTTGAATTTCGTAATGGGTATTACAGCCAATGAGAGAAAGTTGTCAGTGATGATTTTATCGATATTATTTACCGGAACTATTTCAAATTTGGTATTTGAAATTCGTAATGGATACTTCAGCCTGAGACAGAAATTTGTCTGTGCAGGTCCATATCTTCGTATAGCCCCCATATAGGGGGACCTCCCAATACTCCGTATTTTGATGACTTTAGCTACATTATTCACCGATTTTTTTCTAAGTTTCGCATTTAAATATTGTAATGGCTTATGACAACAGTTCGCTATGCAGTTCCATGTCGACCCTAATATAATAGCTACATTCTGTATTTCTAAGATTTTAATAGAATTTGTAAAGGACTTTATTGTCTTTGAAATTTGCCAAATTCATTCCAAATGGTGGAGGATATTCGGCCAGGCCGGACTTACAGCTTTTTTACTTGTTTTTTCTGTTGCGGTGTAAGTTCTTGCACTTTTTGGAATTTCAATGGATTTACCCGACCTCATTTTTCAATATTTGCCAAATGGAACATTGCGATATATTCAGCTCACAAGTCATTTTTCGGCCACTGCGACGCGGGTTTCGATCAAGTCGCTTCTTTTCTTTTCGAAGCATTTCTGCTGATGTTACTGTATTTTCCGTCCACTTCCTTCCAGTATCACGATAACGAGTGATGGTACAAGACACAAAAGATTTAAACACATTTAAATACTGGAGCGCTCTAACGATAACCACTTGTGGCTATCACACTATCACGCTTGAATTCCATCACGAATAACTTTTTTTTCTGGAAAATTCTCACCAAAATACTTTTGTATGCTTGTATAAAATATATAATTAGCTGTCACTGGAATAATTTTAACAGCAGTCGGACGAGTGGCTAAAAAATGACAGCAGTCTGAAGTTGGTTGCAGTTTTTTCATATCACCCTGTATAAGATAAAGAGGAATACTTCGGCCAGCTATGGATGGTACCTCACACATATTTCAACATTTTCCAAAAATTATCACACACTCATAAAATGTGAATAAATTTGTCGATATAGCCCAAGACTTAGGTCAGATACGGTCCTCTTCTTCGGAACATTCCCCATAAAGGGTTTTTATAATCTTAATGCAAGGCTAAGCAACTTATACTATTTAACATATTTTTATACCCTCCACCATAGTATGGAGGGTATATTAAGTTTGTCATTACATTTGTAACACCTCGAAATATACATTTTAGACTCCACAAAGTATATATTCTTGATCAGCATGAAATTACATGTGGATTTGGCAATGTCCGTCCGTCTATCCGTCTGTGGAAATCACTCTAGCTTCCGAACGAAATGAAGTAGGTTGATAAAAATTTACTCAAATGTGTATTATGCCTGCAGGATTTTTGGTATTGAAAATGGCCATGTAGGTTCACGTCTTCATATAGGCCCCATATAACGGTACCCCCGATAGTCGGTATTTTGATGATTTTAGCGACATTATTTACCGGAATTGTTTCAAAATTGGTACTTAAAGTTCGTAATAGATACTACGACTTAAGACAGAAAATGGCTATGTAGGTCCACGTCTTCGTATAGCCTTCATATAACGGCACCTCTTGATATTCGGTATTTTGTTGATTTTAGCGACATTATTTACCGGAATCGTTTCAAATTTCGCATTTGAAGTTCGTAATGGATACTGCAGCCTATGACAGAAAATTGCCTGAATATATATATTCGGTATTTTTATGATTTTAGCTACATTATAAACAGATTTTTTTACAAGTTTCGCATTTGAATATTGTAATAGCTTGTGACAAAGATCGCCTTGGCAGGTCCACATCGTCGTATAGACCTTAAACGAATTTTTAACCGATTTTATTTTTTTTTTAAATTTTTTAAATTTGTACCAAATGGTGGAGGCTATTCAAAGTTCGGCCCGGCCGAACTTTTAATTGTAATTACAATTCATTATTGCAAAAATACCTTTTGTAGTGTACCAAACTTGAGAATAAACAATTTCAAAAATTTTATAAACGAATGTTATTCGGTACACATGACACGAGAGTATTTTAAAATTGTCATTCAGTTCATAGATATATAAACTTGAATATGTGTTCGTGTGTCCACCCATGCATAATGTGCTTTGCACTTCCCCATCAGGATATTCATAGAAAAGTAAACAAACACATTTTTCCATGCATCTATCAGAGTTCATATGGAGATAATAGAATTGACATTTTGGTGGACTTCACAAATGCAATGCAGTTTTTTAGGTGAGGTGAGGTGATGGTATGGGTGGTATGTCCAGTTTATTATTCCTTCCATGAGTTATATATATATTTTATTGGCTGACCTGCAATACAGAAGGTAAGTAGTGGCCATTATTTTTAGGCTACTGATAGTGCAGAAGGTACGTAGTTGTCTTAATAAACTCTCTGCATTCCCTTAAACGGTTGGAATACATCAATTCATTTTTTCTAAATTATCATTTGCATAAAGGCCCCTTTTTCCTAGCATGCATGCATCCATCTATCCATCCATTTAAACAATAACAAGTTCTCGCCATCCACTAACTTTGTTAACGGTGTTGGTGGTAATTTACAGTGAATTCCCAAAAATGCCAGCTAAATTATTTAGACATTTGTTAGTTTTGCCATCCACCAAATGAAAATTCAGTTTTTCCATGATCTGCATGTGTGTCCATATCTACATCGTGGCAGGAAAAATGCTAGCAACTTTCAGGCGAATATGCTTAGTTAGTTGACTGACATTTGTTGTCTTTGTATTTTAATTTTCACGCTCTGTTTGCTAGAATGACAGCATGATTGATTGCCTTCTGTGGGGAATTGGACAGAGTGGCATGAAAGCTCATCTGACGGGTGGTGGTTATCGAGGGCTATCGAGAGTAAATTACTCATGCCAAAAAAAGAAGGACAATTGCAAACAAAATAGTTAATTTGATTTTAAAAGGTTGAACTATTTGAGATGGAGACGAAATATTGAATTGAAAAATAATTTTGGTCACTTGATGTTTTAAAGGGCCTTGAAGGTATATAATAAATCTGCACAAAATTATAGTCGGGCGGGACAAATCCTATTACATTTCACTTACACTGTAAGGCAAATAAAAGAAACCCGTATGTGCCTTAAAGGTTTAATTTTTTGTGATTTATTCACGGTGTAAATTGAAAATGGGGACTTAAGAAGAGTCATTATTTTGAATATCTTGGTTATAGGTACTTATATTTGCGCTTAACTCTAGTTTGATAAAAAACTCTCGGATTTTTTGGAAAATTTTCTTCCAGACGTAGGTTTTTGTACCCTAGTTCCAGGAAAGTAGTTTTTACTTGGGGCAGTACCCGGATGCCCGGATATTTGACCCGGTATATTATTTCGATGAGTTACAAAGTATAGTATTTGTCAAATTTCGGAACAACTCGAGTTCAGTAAAAACTCTCGGATTTTTTTACATTTTTTTCCAGAGGTAGGTGTTTGTACCGGACACCCGAAAATTTGGCCAAAACGTCCGGGTCCAAGACCCGAGTTAAACCCAAACCCACTAAACCGATAGTAGCATTTGAAAGTTAATTTTAATACCTTATCAACAAGTGGTCACATTTTGGTGTTATTTAAAACAGTCGGAAGTTGTATGAAAATTATTGATTATTCGGACCCTATTTTTTTTTTTTAAATTCTCAAAGGTCGAAAATTTGAGAGTCCACAAAATATATATCAAACTGTAGCTTACAATCTAACCTTTCCAAAATGCTACAATATAGTCCATATCGATTAAGTAGCTCCTGGTCTTACCCGGATCTTGGACCCGGACTTTTGGGTCAAATATCCGGGTGTCCGGGTCCGTTCCCCCAGGAAAATATACTCTCCCAAAATCAGGGTTCAAACACTTACCTCTGCAAAAAATTTTAAAAAAATCCGAGAGTTTTTAATAAAGTAGAGTTGATCCGAAATATGACAGGTACTATACTAACTCATCGAAATAATAGTTTTAGACATAACGAAGTATATATATATATATATATTCTTGATCAGCGTAAAATTCTAAGACGATTTAGCCCTGTCCGTCCGCCCGCTCGTCCGTCTGTCCGTACGTATGTTTTAATCACGCTGGAGTCAAAACGAATAAAGCTAGGAAGCTAAAATGTTGCACAGATCGGTCTTTTGTCTGCAGACACCTCAGGTTCGAAGATGCGCTACATAGGTCCACGATATCGTATAGCCCCCATATAAAGGTAACCCCCGATATTCGGTATTTCGATGATTTTAGCCACATTTTTGAATAAAATGATCTAAAAAATTATACTAGAAGTTCTTTCTAAGCACTTTACCCCCTAGAAGAGAAATGTCTATATAGTTCCACGATATCGTATAACTCACAAGCAACGGTACCACCGATATTTAATATTTTGACGATTTTAGGAACATTATTCACCGGAGAAATTTCGTATTTGAAGTTCCAAATAGGTATTACAGCCTGTGACAGAAAATTGTCTATGCAGGTCCAGGTCTTCGTATAGCTCCGATATGACGATACCTCCCTATATGCGTTATTGTGATGATTTTCGTATTTGAATATTTTAATGGCTTATGGCAAACATTGCCTATACAGTTCCACATCTTCGTTTATACCCCAAAATAAAGGCTTTATTTGATATTTTTAACGGATTTTTCGAAAAGTACTAAATGGTTCTAAATTATATATTGACTAATAGGGCTGGAATCCCGAAATTTGATATTAAGGTCTCTGTTGGTATCTGAAATTCAGATATGCAGACGGTTTTGGAAAAGTTTACTATAATTGCACGAAAAGTACTAAAAAGTACTAAATTAGTCATTGGGTGAAAGGATAGAACTGGAATCCCGAAATTTCATATTCAGGTCTCTGTTGCCATTTGGAATACAGATGTGGATGTGGGTTTCGAAAAGTGTACTATAATTGAACTGAAGTCCTGACATTTAATATAAATGTGACTGTTGGTGTTTGATTGAGATATGGAGGTGATTTTAGAGATGTGTACTATAATTGTTCGAAAAGTATTATGTGGCTCTAAGTTGGAGATTGGGTGAAGGAGTAGAGCTGAAATCCCGAATTTTATATCTAGATCTCTGGAATTGAGATATGGAGTTGAGTACTATACTTGTACGAAAAATACTAAATTTGGTATTGAGTGAAAGAATAAAGAGAAGGAATAGTGCTGAAATTCTGAAATTTGATATTGATGTTGCTATTTTTATCTGCGATTGAGATATGAGGCAGGTATTTGAAAAGTGTGCTATAATTGTACAAAAATTACTAAATTTGGTATTAGATAAAGGAATAGTTATGAAACCATACAATTTTATATTGCGACAACTGTTGTTGTCCAGGATTGAGATATGCAATGGGTTTGCAAAAAAAGTACTGAAATTATACGAAAGGTATTAAATATTACTAAATTTGATATTGAATGAAGGGATAGAGCTGGAATCTAAAAATATGATTTTGAGGTCTCTGTTGGTATATAGTGTTGAGATCTTGAGGTGGTTTTGAAAATACGTATCATTGCAAATTATTGTAATTGTACTAAAAGTACTAATTTTAAATCACTATTGGTTCGTAATAGGCAGCACCTTCTGTGGCAAATAATTGGCTATAGAGGTCCGCGTTTTTGTACAGCCCCATATTTCTGTAACAACAGATATTTATCCTCAAGTCATCCCTCAATGGATTTTTTTTTTCATTTTCCAAGTTCCTTCCAAATGACGAAGGGCATTAAAAGTTCGGCCCGACAGAACTTAGTTGCTTTTCTATTTATTTTTTTATGTTTTTATTCAAATTTCAATCTATTTCCACAACGGATCTTTTATAAACTCCAAATTTATGTCATCCTTACATTCTAACGTCAGCATATTTGGATTGAAAGACATTCTCTCCACCGTCTGGGGGCAGTGACGTATTTTGTAGTTTTTAAGGAAATATAAAACCCCAACTTTAGAAATCAACAGCCCCAAACGGCCGCCCATACAACTGCGAGGTCCCAAACCGAATGGTAAATAGGCATATGGGGATATACCCTCCTTATTTTGGGGTGAAAAACGTTCAGGATCAAACACCTCGGGATTTGGCCAATACTACAAAATAAAGGGGGGCAATAACAAAAAAACTACAAAAAATGTAATTAAAAGAGGTTATGACTCACCAAGGGATCCCGATGTATGGCATAATTCGATATAAATATTGGCATACCATTTGGTATTGTAAAATCATGATAGGGCTTCAGGGAAAATTCCTGATCTCTTGCATTATGTTTGCGTTCCAAAAATGCCACCGCAGGGTACAAACGTAAACTTTCTCTCATTACCATTTCCAAATACTCCATGGACTTAAGAGCATCATAACTAACCTCACCCTTGCCCGCAATCAACACCTTTTCGATTTCCCTGCGTAATTTTCGCTGCAAATCAGGATATTTGGCCAATTGATAGAGGGTAAAGGCTATGGCCGACAACGATGTTTCATAACCGGCCACAATGAAAACAGCCCCCTGTGCCAATATGGCATCAATATAAAGATCCTTATCACGAATTTCTTTATTTGCTCGGGCCTCCTTCACCAGGCGTATCAATGTGTCAATTAAATCATTTCGCTCCTGGCCTGATTTTATCCGTTCATCCATTACGTGCTTGAGACAGGATCTTAAAAATGTGTCATACTTTTTACGAAACATTGTCGCCCGTATATGTTTCGAGAGTTTTGGCAGCAGGAACATTACAAAATGTTCATGAGCTGGTATATTTTGATGATTGTTGTAATTTTGCGAAGCAAATTCACTGTAGGGATTTTGAAAGCTTCCAACTTGTATGCCATAGCCGGTCGAGGCAATGGCATCGGTGGTGAAGAGACCACAAATAGCTTTAATTTCGGCTACAAAGTTGTCACCTTTTTTCAGTAAATATTTTTCCAATTCATCACCTATCTGAAAAGAAGAAATGGAAGAGCTTTTTTAGTACCAGAAACAGAAGAATATAAATGAAAAACATATTTTTTCATGACGTAATTAAAACAAAACAAATTAAAAAGTATCAGTCGGTATTTCCTATAGAGGTATAACCTCAGCCAATATCCGATTGTTTAAATATATTTTAACTTCTGTTATGATTATTCAAATACCCCTCTAAGGAGTAGGTGCCGAAGGAATGGACCAATATTGTCCATTTCGTACCGAACCTAAAGAAATATGATATAAATATTGCGACGAGCCAGATTCGGCAATATTGGTCACTCCAATTCGGCAATTATCACATACCTCATATAAAGTAATGAGGTATGTGATAATTTTTAGAATATATAAAAATGTGCGTGAGGTACCAGAAGTATTCCTTTTCATACTTCATCTAATACGGATAAAAACAAATGTGTATAGGATGAGATGAAAAAACTGCAACCAACTTCAAACTGCTATCATTTCTAAGCCACTTGTCCGACGGCTGTTAAAATTGTTCCAGCGATAGCTCATTATATTGTTTACAAGCGTACAAAAGCATTTTGGTGAGGATTTTCCACAAAAAAAATTATTCGTAATGGAATTCAAGCGTGATAGTGTGATTTCTTTATACTTTATACTATCATTGGAGCACTCCAGCATTTAAATTGTGAATAAATCTTTTGTGTCTCGTAACATCTCTCGTTACCGTGATACTGGTAGCATAGCCCGATGTCAAGGAAGTGGACGAAAGAAAACAGCAATATCAGCAGAAATGGTTCGAAAAGTAAAGAAGCGAATTGATCGAAACCGGTGTCGTAGTGGTCGAAAAATGGCTTGTAAACTGAAAATATCGCACTAATCCATTCGGCAAATATTGTAAAATGAGCTCGGGGTAAGGCCATTAAATTCTAAAAAATGCAAGAACTTACAACAAAACAGAAAGAAAATAGACTCAAAAGAGCTAAAGAGTTGCTTCGCTTGGCCGAAAATGGTGAACTGCCGAATTTGGTTTTCACCGATGAAAAAAGATTCGTTGTCCAGCAGTTTGTAAACAAACAAAATGATCGTGTTTACTTGCCAAAGAGGTCAGCTGAAAATGTGCACTTTCAGTTGGCCACCAGAACTCAAGCGCCGGCCATGGTGATGGAGCTCATATTAATTAAATAAACGTTGTTTTTATAAAAACAACAATAATGGGATTTCGCCTGACGATTTTGCAACAACAAAATTGCTCATATTAATTGACCGTGGCATCAGAATAAATGCCGAACATTATAGCGAAAATATTCTGGAGGCTGTATTAAAGCCTTGGGCACCCAAATATTTTGGCCGCAGACCTTGGACATTCCAACAGGACTAAGCACCATCGCACTCAGCACCCAAGAATGGTTTCAAAATGGCGTTCTTAGCTTCATTTTCAGCGCACAATGACCACCAAAATCTCCGGATACCAATCCGTTGGACCATTGTGTCTGGAGTATTTTGGAAAGCAAGGTTGGCACTAAAAAATACCAAAGTGTCGATCACCTCAAGCAAGCACTTCGCCGGGAAGGCCATAATTCGTGCCAAAGGTGACCAATTCGAAGAAATCTAAACTTATCTAAAATTTGATGCTATTTCCGACATTATGGCGATTGACTTTGTTGCAGTTCTCACCCTGTATAGTACGCATTTGCAAAGCCATTACCAACAGAGACCTCAATACCAAATTTCGGGACTCCAGCTATATCCCTTCACTTAATACCCAATTTGGTACTACTTAGTACTTTTTGAACAATTATAGTTAACATTTGCCCAAACAGAGACCTCAATATTAAATTTTAGTATTCCAGACCTACTCTACCAAATTTAGTAGCATTTTGGTACTTTTCGTACAAATTTAGGACGCATTTCCTAATCACCGCTAAATCTCAAATACAGATAGAGATCAGCATTTTATTTTAATCTCAAATTTTTTTCTGTCCCATTTTTTCTCTGTCCCATCACCCAATGCCTAATATAGTACCATTCAGTACTTTTAGTACAATTACAATACACATTTCCGAAACTATCCCCATATATCCAGGTTACACATCAATAACGACCCTAATCCCAAATTTAAAACTGCGAGCACTATCTTTTCACCCAATACCAAATTGTACCAAATATAGTACTTTTTAGTACTTTTCGATCAATTTAAGTACACCTTTTCAAAACCAGCTCCTTCTCTCCACAACAGACACCAGATCCCAACACCAAATACCAAGTCCTCAATACCAAATTTCGGGATTCCAACCCCATGCATTGACGCAATACCAAATTTAGTAACATTTAGTACTTTCCGAACAATTATAGTACACAATTCCAAAACCACCTCCATATCATAACAACAGACACCAACAGTAACATCTATATCAAATTTGAGGATTCCAGCCCTATCACATTCACCCAATACAAAATTTAGTAAATTTTAGTACTTTTTAGCCGAATATAGGACTCACTTACAAACCACCGCTATATCTCAATTCCAGATACCAACAGTTATATGGATATCAAATTTTAGATTTTTTTCTCTGTCCCAATACCCAATACCAAATTTAATAATATTTAGTACTTTATGTACAAATTAGTTCACATTTCCGAACCACCCCCATATGTCCAGGTTACACATGAACGGCAACCCTTTGATAATACCAAATTTCAGATTTCAACCTCAATATGTTCACCCAATACCAAATTGTACGAAATATTGTACTATTTAGTACTTTTCGGGGACTTGTAGTACACATTTCCAAGTCCACCTCTTTATCACAAAACTACCCTCAAATTGGACCAATTTTTGACACTTTCAATTTCAATTTTTTTTAACCTTACCTCTGTGAGCAGTGGAAACATCAACTTCAATTTTCCATTGGTAAATGTGGGTGCCAATTTCTTGCGCATATCACGCCATATCTCATATTTGGCAAAGAACAAATTCAACGAACCAAAACGATCGACACTCTCATCGATGCGACAGTAGCGATCATGGAAATTATAAAACTCCTTAATTAGTACAGATTTAATGAGCAACGGTTCTCGTATGACCAATGCCGGTTGATGTAGTACATAAATACCCACAACGGGTTCCTTTTCCATACTCCGATAATTGTACATATCGGCAATGTGTAGGGCAACATTTTTCTCCATTCGAAAGACATCTTTAAGAGTGCCAATTAGGGGCAAGGGTTTTACATACGGTATGTCATGGCGTTTCCAATAGGTGTAGGTGCGACGACACCATGCAACGAAAAGGGCAACTGCTATTAAAAGCAGATATACGAAGAAGGACATTGTTGTTGTTTGTTTTTTTTTTTTTTTAATAAATTCAATTATTGTTCGCCAGCTTTGTCCAATGCTTTTAATTCAACTAACTGGCCTGTAATGAGATTTTCAAAAATCTCATATTTTCCAAATGATTTGCATTCGATTGGCCTTGACTTACATATGTGCTATATCAATCTTCGTTGATATTTACACCCGTATAATTTCTATATATTTTTCTTGAATAATCAAGACAGTAGATTCAAATATCAAAGCCCATTAATATTTAGATTATGGAGTTCAACAAACGCTGTGTATGTGCACGTTTCAATGCAAGTCTTAAATTGTAGATTAATCTAACAACACCAGACAAATTGATATACTTGCTTAGCAATTTAAATTCATCAGAAACATTCATATGGGCCTACAAATGTTTTTAATGTAATATAGAAAAAACAACAAAGAGACGAAAATCCGCTCATATTGATTTGATCTCATGTAAAAGTAATAAAATAAAAAAAATATAATTTTTCTATATAAAAACAAGTAAAAAAGCAGTAAATTCGGCCGGGCCGATCTTTGAATATCCACCACCATTTAGAACGATTTTGACAATTTTCAAAAAAAATAAAATTCGTTAAAATCTTAAAAATACCGAATGTATCCGTTATATTAGGGTCTATACAACGACGTGGACCTACATAGGTAACTTTTGTCATAAACAATTATAATATGCAAATGCGAAACTTGAATGAAAAAAATCTATGAATAATGTAGCAAAAGTCCCGAATATAGGGTGGTACCGTTATTGTGGGGCTATACGAAGACGTGGACCTGCGCAGACTATTTTCTGTCATAGGCTGTAGTATCCATTACGAACTACAAACACCAAATTTGAAACAATTCCAGTGAAAAATGTCGCTAAAATCATCAAAGTATCGAATATCGGGAGGTACCATTATATGGGGGCTATACCAAAACGTAGGCCTACATGACCCATATTCAATACCAAAAGTTCTGCAGACATAATATACATTTGAGTAAAATTTTATCAATCTACTTCAATTCGTTCGGAAGCTAGAGTGATTTCCACAGACAGACAGACGGATAAACCACCTGTCCGTCTGTCCGCTAAATCGACATAGAATTTTAATGCTGATCAAGAATTTTTTTCATTCATTCATTCTTTTAGAATGAATCTAAAATTCCATGGTGGACTTTTCACTGACGAAATAACGGGCACTTACTAGATATACACCCTCAGCAATAGACACCAATTTACGTATATCCTTTTTGGAGGACTTTCCATAAAGATTGGATTAAATTGATTATTAAAAATTTCTATTACAATATAATACATGTTCGCTCCTGACATAAGTCTGACAGAAATGCTACCACTGTCCATGTTTGGGCTAAGATATACATATGAAGGTACCAGAAAGAGCAGACAGTTATATTCCATATTAACACTTCCTCTAATGTAAATCAAACCAGTAAAGAAAGTCTTAAAGTCGGGCGGGGCCGACTTTATGATACCCTACACAACTTTGGTAATTTAGTAGAGCTGCGCATAACAATTAAAACGCTATGATTATAATTATAATTTAAAGTTAAAGTTAAAGGACTAAATATGCCGAAGCATTTGTAGTTTTTAAACTCGGACTTGTATTGCCCATTTGGTGCACAATTAATTTGAAATTGGATAAAAATATATATGGGAGCTATATCCAAATCGGAACCGATCTCGATAAAATTTGGCAAAGATATTTCTGAGCTTCTGAAAATTTGGCAAAGATATTTCTGAGCTGATATATTTCCCTGAATATCGTGGGTATGGAGTGCATATTAGGGCTGTGGGTAACAAATATGACAAATCGGATGAACAGTATATATGGGAGCTATAGCTATATCTGAACCGATCTTCACCAAATTTGACATATTAGCTTCTAAACTCAATTCGGTCGTATGTGTCAAATTTCATCCAATTTGGGCTAATATTAGACGTTTGGTGCACAATCAAATGTAAATCGGACGAAGTTATATATGGGAGCTATATCCAAATCTGAACCGATCTCGATAAAATTTAGCAAATGTATTTCTGAGCTGTATTTGATATATTTCCCCAAATATTGTTGTTACAGAGTGCATATTACGGCTGCGGAGGACAAAAATAGCAAATCGGATGAACAATATATATGGGAGCTATAGCTATATCTGAACCGATTTCGATCAAATTTGGCATACTTATTTTCAGGTCCAATCTGATCGTACGTGCAAAATTCCATACAATTCGGACTGATATTACACGTTTGGTGCACAATAAAAGGCAAATCGGACGAACATATATATGGGAGCTATATCTAAATTTTGACCGATTATCTCCAATTTCAATAGGGTTCGTCCTTGGGCCAAACAAATAATTTGTGCAAAAATTCAATCTGGATAGGGCAATAAATGCGAACTGTAGTTTGTTTACAAAAATACATCGACAGACGGACGGACGGACGGACGGACATGCATAAATCGACTCAGAATGTGATTCTATGCAGATCATCAAAAGGAACTATGGGTCTATCTCTTTTCCTTTTGCCTGTTACAAACAAATCCACAAAGACATAATACCCTGACCACCTTGTGGTGTAGGGTATAAATATTGGGATATTGAAAGTTTGGAGAAAATCTTTTGTCCAACTTCGAACTCGATTAAAATTTTGGACCAAATCGGATGCTCCCTTCGAGAAATGAACGAACCCCAAATATCCTGAAACGGATTTCATCCACAGAGACCTAGAATCTACAAGTATATATATATTAATTAATATCGATATTTGAAAAAATACCGTTTTTTTTATTTTAAACAATTCTAAAAAAGCAGAAAAAATTAAAAAAAAATATTTTTTAAATTTTTGATAACAAATATAAAACCACCCACATTTTACGCCATCGTTTATCATTAGGTATGAGAAATATAAATATATATAGTCTTACATATTTTTATTTCAATTGCATAAAACTTAGTTGTTCTACAAAAACCTCAAGTTTCCGATGAAAACATGAAACTTTGCGGTAAACGAGGAAAAGGCACAAAACAAGCAAATTTAATTTTATTTGTGAACACTTTACATGAATGCATTTCGTAAATAAACCGCATGGAAACGTGTTTCCAATGGCAATAAAAACAATTAAAATTCACACAAATGAAACCCGCCAATCCCCCACCAATCTTCTTAAGACAATCTTCTCTGGGCATTCCTAAACCTACGCTTGCACCACCAACCTGCCAGTGTGCCTGACTGCCTTCCTGCCTGCCTGCCGTATATCCCAAATGCATAATAATAATTTTATGCATTGTGAAAAATGAATGAGCAAAGTATTTCAACTTCCAGGAGTTAGTCAAAGACAAACACAGTGCGTTTCTGCTCTACGCTTAACTCTTCTGCTGCGATGTTATGCAAGTTTAACTTTAATGAATTTCAATAAAGTTTCGGTGCTCGTCTTTGCAGGTTTAATAAGGACATGCAAATTGCTAATGATGTAAAAGTGACACGCACACATACACTCGCAAAAAGAGAGAGAGAGAGAGAGACGAGGTACCCGTTAGACAACCTGGCAGCTAGTTAGTTGGTCGGTCGTTCATTCGGTTTGTCTGTCAGGACTTATGTAAATGCTGTATGCCTTAGCTAAACAAGTTACTTAAGAGAGCGAGTGCGAGAGAACTTTTAACAAGGAATAGTTTATTGTGAATAACTTTATGACAGCAACAGCAGCAGAAGGTAGAATGAATAATCAGTTCATGTTCGCATTATTCATTTATAATTCTACGATTTTAATTGAAGTAGAAGAAGAAGAAGAAAAAGCTATGGCAGGAAATTAATTGCATTTAATTGAAAATTAATATCACCTATAGGAAATATTTTCATTTATAGTAAAATACAGAAAATGTTTACGGACTGGATTTAAACAATTGATTATCGAAACCAGATTGGATTAACAAACTCGACTTGATATACCAAAAATCAAATTTTATTATTATATAATGTTATTATTATACCCTACAACACTATGTGTTGGGGGTATTATAAGTTTGATTGGGACAAAAAATTATGTAACACCTCGAAATATTGATTTCCCACATGTATATATGGATCTACCTATCTCGCCGAGCTGAGTCGATCTAGCTATGTATGTCCGTCCGTTCGTCCGTCCGTCTGTCCATGTTAATTTGTAATCAAGCTACAGGTCGCAATTATGGCCCGATCCTCACGAAATTGAAAATGGAGGTGGGGTTATTGTCAGAATAGAACCCTATTATTTTTGGAGATGATCGCATAATATTTAGGGGTTGAAATGTACCAAAAAAAGAAAATTTTCATGATTTTGCAGTTGCTCTATAAGCCACAATTATGAACCAATCGACGCGGAAATGTACATGAGGTTAGAGTTTAGGACTGGGCAGAAGCCTACCAATTTGGGCGGCCATCGGACAATATGAAAATTTCCACTAAACCACGGATATTTTTAATCCCAGCCATATCACAAATACATTAAAAGGTCACTTCTGACCATTAAAGTGATGCTGTTAGCCAAGAAATCGGATATATAGTAAAATAGGTGAAATATATATGTAAAGAATAGATCTTATTTATTCTGCTCATAAGTCAAGAACCGCTGAGCCGATTGGAACAATTCTAATCAATTCGGAATGGTCTCTTGCCAGAAACGGATAAAATCTAGGAAATTCGCCGAAAAATATAGCAATAAACCAGTAAAGAAAGTCTTAAAGTCGGGCGGGGCCGAGTTTATGATACCCTACACCACTTTGCTAATTTAGTAGAGCTCCGGACTTGTATTACCCATTTGGCGCACAATTAAGTTGAAATCGGATAAAGATATATATGGGAGCTATATCCAAATCGGAACCGATCTCGATAAATTTTGGCAAAGATATTTCTGAGCTGTATTTGATATATTTCCCTGAATATCGTCGTTACGGAGTGCATATTACAGCTGTGGGTAACAAATATAACAAATCGGATGAAGAGTATATATGGGATCTATATCTTTATCTGAACCGATCTTCCCCAAATTTAACATACTAGCTTCTAGGCTCAATTCGGTCGTAAGTGCCAAATTCCATCCCATTTGGACAAATATGAGACGTTTGGTGCACAATAAAAGGTAAATCGAACGAAGATATAATGGGAGCTATATCTAAATTTTGACCATCATCTGGATAGGACAATAAATGCGAACTGTACTTTGTTTACAAAAATACATGCATAAATCGACTCAGAATGTGATTCTATGCAGATCATCAAAACGAACTTTCCGAAGTGCCAAATCACAGCTGTTTTGGTTGGAAGCGATCAAAATTTAAAAGTCAGAAGATACTGTTATATTGATGCAGGGACGTAAGCAGGTTAGGGACGTGGACTACGCATTGGCTACTTTTCCGTATTTTTTTTTTTTTTTTTTTTTTTTTTTTGCCAGACACCACGCCATGGTATAGGGTATTACGTCTTTGTGCATTTGTTTGTAACATGCAGAAAGAAGCGAAATAGACCCATAGTTTCTTTTGATGATTTTCATTGAATTCGTCCATCTGCCTGTCCATACAGGGCAGTATTTATTGGCAGATCCAGATGAAATTTTGCACAAGTAATTCGGTATTTTTTATTCGATTTGTTATTTTTGTCCTCCGCAGCCGTAATATGCACTCTGTAACAACGATAATTGGGGAAATATATCAAATACAGCTCAGAAATACCTTTGCCAATGTTTATTGGAGAACAACTCACATATATAGCATTTTCAGATTAAATGAAACCTTTTGCAATTCAAATGAAACTTTTTGCAGCGGAAATGAAACCTTTTGCAGTGGAATTGAAACCTTTTGCAGTGGAAATGAAACCTTTTGCAGTGGAAATGAAACCTTTTGCAGCGGAAATGAAACCTTTTGCAACCGAAATGAAACCATTTGCAACCGAAATGAAACTTTTTGCAAATCAAATGAAACTTTTAAATTTATACAAGGAAAAATAACAAAACATTTTTATTTTTAGTAGTTTTTAAATTGAATCAATTAATAATAAATAATAATATAACTAATATATTGACAAAGAGGATTTTTTATTGAATATAAATATCTACATTTATTTATAGCATTTTCAGATTAAATGAAACCTTTTGCAATTCAAATGAATCTTTTTGCAGCGGGAATGAAACCTTTTGCAGTGGAATTGAAACCTTTTGCAGTGGAAATGAAACCTTTTGCAACCGAAATGAAACCCTTTGCAACCGAAATGAAACCTTTTGCAACCGAAATGAAACCATTTGCTACCGAAATGAAACTTTTTGCAAATCAAATGAAACTTTTAAATTTATAGAAGGAAAAATAACAAAACATTTATATTTTTAGTAGTTTTTAAATTAAATCAATTAATTATAACTAATATATTGACAAAGAGGATTTTTTATTGATTCTAAATATCTACATTTATTTATATTATTTCTTAAATTTTCAATTATTGTAATAACAAATGGTTCTTTATTGATTTGATATAAAATGCTTCAATATTATTAAATCCCAAATGATTAACGCTAAAAAGAGAAATTTAAACAAATTTTGGCCTTTACAGGTATGGCCAGGACTGAAATGTGAAATTAAGCTTTACCACAATTTTTTATAGTTATAGTATACTATTAATCTTTCCTAATAAAGGATTCCCGCTTCGCAGCTTTATTTATTATGGAGATAAAGTAGTCGTGATTTCAGTAGACAGATAAGTGGAAATCATTAAATCAACTATGATCATGATGGTATATATACTTTATGGGGTCTACGACGAAAATTTAGAGATGTTACAAACCGAATGACAAATTTAATATATCCTCCTTTCCATGGAGGAGATTATAAAAAGATACCTAATTCGGGTCCTTTGAAAAAAATACCTTGAAAAACTTTTTTCAATCTTTCTGCATTTTTAAAAAAACATAGATATTAATAATCAAAGAAAATTCCTCTTTAACTATATATTAGTTATAATTAGTTAATTTAATTTTAAACCTACTAAAAATAAAAATTTTTTGTTATTTTTCCTTCTAAAAATCCAAAAGTTTCATTTGATTTGCAAAAGGTTTCATTTCGGTTGCAAAAGGTTTCATTTCCACTGCAAAAGGTTTCATTTCCACTGCAAAAGGTTTCAATTCCACTGCAAAAGGTTTCATTCCCGCTGCAAAAAGTTTCATTTGAATTGCAAAAGGTTTCATTTAATCTGAAAATGCTATAAATCCTCGTCGGATTTGCCTCGTATTGTGCACCAAACGTGTAAAATTAACCAAAATGGGATAAAATTTGGCACTTACGACCAAATAGAGCCTAGAAAAGAGGTTGTTAAAATTCGTGAAAATCGGTTCAGATATAGCTATAGCTCCTATATACATTGTTCATCCGATATGCACTCCATAACAACGATATTCGGAAAATATATCAAATACCGCTTAGAAATATTTTCTACAAATTTTATCGAGATTGGTTCAGATTTGTAAAAATCTTTATCCGATTTCAAGTTAATTGTGCGCCAAATATATAAGCATATAAGCCAGAATTGAAAAGTCACAAATACCCCGGCAAATTTAGAAATCGATTCAGATGAGGATATTTCTCTCATATATTAGTTCCTTTGGACTGTAAGTTATAACCTAGATCATACTTAGCATGACTTAATTCTCAGAAATTCCCCATAAAAAATTATTTTTTATGTGAAGCTCTACTATATATGCAAAAGGGTGTAGGGTACCATAAAGCCGGCCCGCCCGACTTTTTTTTGTAAGCATAGTACAAGTCGCATTTATTTTCCGATTGAAAGTAAATATTTCCCATATAATTTGTTTGGCCCAAATTTATATATATATCTATATATATATATATATATATATATATATATATATATATATATATATATATATATATATATATATATATATATATATATATATATATATATATATATATATATATATATATATATATATGTCCCATATTCAATTTAATTGTGTGTATTTTTCGTAATATGTATTTCGGCATATCCATCCGAATTCCGACTAGAAGCAAGTACTTCAAATTTGCAGAAAATCGTTTGATCCGATTGATATTTAAGCCAACCAAAGATGTAATTTGCACTCAAAACAATGATGTTCTACACACAATAACGGTTGAAACCTTGAAGCACCTTTGTCGAATTGTCAGATTTTGATATAGCTTCCATAAATATGTTTATCCGAATTCAATTGAACGGTGCACAAAATGTTTCTTAAATGAAGAATGGAATTTGGCAAGTGGAGCCAAACATCAGATACAACTCAAAAATACCGCTGCCTACTTTTATTGAGATCGATTTAAATTTGATCGGATATCCAGATCCGATTTCACGGCTAATGTAACATCAGCCCAAATCGGATGGATTTTTGCATATTCAACCGAATGTTTCCATTTGGTCAGACTCGGTGCCAACATATTTCTATTCTTCCGATATATATTTTATACCCTCACCCATAGTACGGAGGGTATATTAAGTTTTTCATTCCGTCTGTAACACCTCTAAATATAAATTTTAGACCCCACAAAGTATATGTATTCTTGATCAGAATAAAATTCTATGTCGCTTTAGCGATGTTCGTCCGTCCGTCTGTTGTGATCACGCTAGAGTCAAAACAAATGAAGATAGGAAGCTAAAATTTTGAACAGATCAGTTTTTTGTCTGTATAACCCCCATACAACGGTACCCCACAATATTCGGTATTTTGATGATTTTAGTGAGACTTTTTACAGGAATTGTTACAAATTTCGTTTGCAGGTCCTCGTCTTCGTATAGCCCCCATATAACGGCACCTCCCGATATTCGGTACTTTGATAGTTTTAGGGACGTTATTCATCAGAATTGTTCCAAATTTCGTATTTGAAGTTCGTAATGAATACTACAGCTTATAACAGAAGTTACTTTGAAGGGGATTTTTCGACGGATTTTTTTTGGAAATTGGTTGCCGTGGTATGCGTCTTGTGTAGGGTAACAAAAAGTCGGTACGCCCGCCTTGTGACTGTTCTTTACTTGTTATGTGGTCAAGAAGTTCTTGAATAAAAATCCAGGCGAAATGAGCATTTCAAACGTGACATAAGATCTAGCATGGAGATGGGATGCATCCGCCGACTTCTTCTGGTACCTCCCCCACAAAGGTCAAAATTTGGATTAATTATATTTCTCATAGAATGCAAAATAATTATCCATTTATCTTCAAATTTTATATATCCTAATATTTTTACTAACGGAAGGGGACCCTTCTGGTACCTCTCCCACAACGGATCTAAAGTTTAAATAATTATATTTCTCGTAAAATTCGAAATAATCATCCGTTTCTCTTCAACTTTGACATATAACTTAAGCAAATTTGAAGCTAAACCATTAATTTTACTTACGCAAATTCTGATGTGAAAATTATAGAGATCGCCCAACCGCTTCCTATACCTCCTCCACAATGGGTCACAATTTTATAAACTGATATTGGTTGAGGGTTTACATCTGTTGGCAAAAACGACTGATAACTTTAAACTTTTTTTGACAGAAAATTAATGCCTCTACGACCTCTATCAAAAAAATTACGAAAACTTTTACATTCGACGTTTGGGTCAAAATGTACAGTCTCTGCGATGAAATGGTATTTGTGAGGGGAAGGTACCAGAAAAACTAAAAAAAAATCTAGAAATATTGTGATATGTGAAGGTTTAAGAAAGTCAGTTAGTATTACCGACCTTTTGGGAAAAAGGTACTACAAGAAGTGTGGAGTTTTTGCTCAATCTCGACCTTGATCTAAGTTTGTATACAATATAACAAAAATACCAAGTTTGGACCACATCAGAAAATCTGAAGTTGTTCTATAAAAATGCGATGCACGCACGTATTACTCGTACTTTACTCTGCAACTACGCACAAATCTGAATATTACAATCAAATAATTTCATCTAACACACCCATCAAATGGCACTTTAAAATTTCATCATAATCCACTTACACGTCGGCAGGTATCCATTGATGTAATTACAAGCTATTCATTTTGCAGTTCGCACAAATCATTTAAACCAAATTTTGCTCATTCAAGTGATGCGAGCGTCTAACTTCTACTCAAGACAAATATGATTCGCAATCATTTCCACTTCTTACTCTTCAATCGCTACACGCTTCATTGCCAGCCGATACGCCAGTTCGCTAATTGAATATTGAGTTGGTGGATTTCACACTTCCATCGACACGTTCTCAAAAATTACTTAAATATTTAAATAATATAATTCTTTCCTCTTAAATACTTTAATTTTCGATTAAATTAACCACACAGCAGCGATCCGTATAGCCTTAAAATGCCCCAAGGTGTGGTGGGGGGAGCAGATGTATTAGAATGACCTTTATGGTCTACTAAGTGTTAACTGGCTGAGAAAGTTTCGACGTTGTCTTTCGTGCAGACAAAAATGACAGCCTACCAAATGTACGTGATGCAAAGTTGAAGGATAATTCTTCAACTAATTAACGCAGAGTGCCAAGTTTGTAGAATAGTGCGGGGTCATTGGAAAATGGATATCTTGTTAGAATTTCAATATGAATTTATCATGGCTAAGCGTGGAGAACAATCAAACCAAACAAAAATATGGGATGTCATTTGGATTACATAGTAGGGATATTAGGGTATTATTTATATTAATTGTCAATCTGCCAAAAATTATAAAAATAATAATCTATACAGGGTGAGATATAAAAACTGCAACAAAGTCAAACGCCATGTAAAAAATATGGCGTTTGACTTTGTTGCAGTCATTTAATTTCATTGAAAAAAAGCAAAAAAGTCGGAAATAGCATCAAATTTTGGAATAAGTTTAGATTTATTCGAATTGGTCACCTTTGGCACGAATTATGGCCTTCAAGCGGCCAGGGTATTATGTCTTTGTGCATTTGTTTGTAACAGGCAAAAGGAAACGAGATAGACCCATAGTTCCTTTTGATGAATAGAATCACATTCTGAGTCGATTTATGCATGTCCGTCTGTCCATGTATTTTTGTAAACAAAGTACAGTTCGCATTTATTGCCCCATCCAGATGAAATTTTACATAAATCATTTGTTTGGCCCAAGGGCGAACCCTATTGAAATTGGAGATAATCGCTAAAAATTTAGATATTGCTCCCATATATATCTTCGTCCGATTTGCCTTTTATTGTGCACCAAAGGTGTAATATCAGTCCGAATAGTACGGAATTTTGCACGTACGACCTTAAAATAAGTATGCCAAATTTAATCGAAATCGGTTCAAATATAGCTATAGCTCCCATATACATTTTTAATCCGATTTGTTATTTTTGTCCTTCGTCTAATATTTACCCAAATGGGATGGAATTTGGCACTTACGACCAAATTGAGTCTAGAAGCTAGTATGTCAAATTTAGGGAAGATCGGTTCAGATATAGCTATAGCTCCCATATATACTGTTCATCCGATTTGTTATATTTGTTACCCACAGCCGTAATATGCACTCCGTAACAACGATATTCAGGGAAATATATCAAATACAGCTCAGAAATATCTTTGCAAAGTTTTACCGAGATCAGTTCCGATTTGGATTTAGCTCCCATATATATCTTTATCCGATTTCAAATTAATTGTGCACCAAATGGGCAATACAAGTCCGAATTTAAAAGATACAAATGCTTCGGCATATTTAGTCCTTTGAACTTAAAATTATAATTATAATCATAGCGTGTATCATTGAATTCTCCCATAAAAACTTTTAATTGTTATGCGGAGCTATTAGCAAAGTGGTGTAGGGTATCATAATGTCGGTCCCGACCGACTTTAAGACTTTCTTTACTGGTTTTATTATGAAATTCGTTGAAATATGTCATTTTACTAATATCCTCCTCGAAAAACTTCAAAATGAAAGATTTTAAAGACTTTTTGGTGTAAATGGAAAACATATTCCTATTATTCTTTCCGAAAAAGGAAAAACTTGAATAATATATAAAACCTTGAAAGTCTGAAAATTTAGTACGATAATGAAATTTGTATTATTAAGAACGTTTCCAAACGGAACAAATTGAGCACTTTGAGTACTAAAAAAATCCTAACGCGAACTCTAGGAACGTATCTAAAATTTTAAGGTAGACTTTAAGCTGACGCAGTAGCGGGCACCTCTTAGTACCAATTTACATTTCATTAAAATATTACTCTAACCTCAATCAAACATTTCTGACCAAATTACAATTGAATATCGATACAAACATTCTCATATCATTATGTTTATCATAACTAATAATGTTGACATTTACATAGCTCAGAACATTATTTAAAATTCCATTATTTGACATTAAATTATCAAGTGACTGCATTCAAGCCACGCTATGGCATTGATGCGAAATTGTATGAATCTTATTGTCTGGAGACTTAAATTGATCTGAAGTGGACATTGCATAAATACGAACCAATAAACACAGGGGGTTTATTACACGCACACATCCTCACACTTACCGAAAGGACAACAAATGTTGATAATTGAATATTAAAACTCGGCATAACTGCTAGTCCACAATGGACGTGCCATCGTTTAATTAATTAGGATTATTCTCGTGTTCGAGTTCAAAATTCCTTTTGTTCGATTTTGTTGTAACTATGGTTAAATACCGAACCTAATTCCGGTGGTGAGGATTTTCTATTAACAACAAATGGATTAAAATACAATAGATAGAATTTTTAAATAATTCCAGCCAAACTAAATTTAACCAATAGTTATGACAAAGTAACAGTGGACATATGTATGTATGTAATTCGGGACCATGAGTAAAAGTGAATCTCCACTATGTTAATAAAATTAAAGCATACTTTCAAGCTAAACCATTCAATTTCTATGTATGTCAAGTCTGGAATTTGTTTGGGTGTATGCGGTGGTGTGTGTGTGTCTCTGTGCGTATTTGTTACACTTCGTCCCTTTTATTGAGATTTAATTTTATAGTTTTTGTTACGTGTCGCCATTAATGCTGTCGCTACTGCTGCTGCTACGGCTATTGCCAAAGTGTTAATAATTCCCATGAAAATCAAGTTGTACTCTAATGGTCGACAACGGATGTTAGTTGTGATACTTAAATTTTGCGTTTGCTGCACTGTGGTTTTGTTACCAAACACCACTAAAATCTGACAGTTTTATCATCATATTTGAATTGATATATTCAGTATTTAAAGTTTAAAACTGAAAAAAATAACAAATTGTCTGATAAATTGAAGGTATCGACCCATGATAATAGTATGATATAGGTTTAAATATATGTTCAGTGGAGGAAAAATAAATAAGAACGATTCATTGCATATTATATGGGAGATAAATTATTCAAAATTTAGATCCATTGTGGTGGAAGTACCGTAAAGAGTGAACTGATTGGACCGAATAAAAATATCGGGATGTGTGAAATTTAAAGAGAATCGTGCGATTATATCTCATTTCGTGAGAGACAGAATTATTTAAAAATTCAATCTATTATGTGAGAGGTACCGGAACGAATGCTCTCACATATTTCATCTTCATAGCAGATTTTGTGTTGGTAAATTTATTGAAAAGAGCGAAACTTGAAGACAATCGGACTCTTATTTCACATTTTATAAGAGTTATAATTATTTCAAATTCAGTGGGGGAGGTACTTGATGGAGTGGGCCCATATTGTCCATTTTATCACCGCACTTAGCACTGATAACAAATATGAGGATTTGCCAAGTTTGAACAGCATTGAATGATCCATTTTTGGTCTATGAGGTACATTATTTTATGTGAAAGTTAAAATGAGTGTGAGTTAGAAGATAGAGTTGATTAAAGTATTCATTTTCATACTTCATCTAATACAGATAAAAATAGTGGTATGGGAAAAATTACAAGAAAATCGAACATTTATATCCAATTTTATGTGAAATCATAAATTCCATATTCATCTCAGGTTTCTGCTTGAGAAAATATGGCTTTTAACCTAAATATGGCAAGTTATAAGACATCGCTGTGTTGTTTCGCCAGTTTTAATAAATAAAAGTATTGAAATTGTTTGTGGGGGAAGTACCTGAAGGGGATATCTATCATCTTCACAACAGATCTTGTGTTAGCAAAAATGATTGAGATCTTGTGTTGATAGAAATTATAGGATGTGTGAAATTTGAGAACAATCGGACTCTTACATCACATTTTATAACAGTTGTAATTATTCAAAATTTTGACCCTTTGTGGGGGAGGTACTTGATGGAGTGGACCGATATTGTCCATTTTCCCACCTAACCTACAACTGACGCAAATATTAGATTTTGCAAAGTTGGAGCAAACCCGGATTATTGCTTCTCTTTCTGTGTAGAAAAAAAAATTGTTTTTTGAAAATCTCGACCATTTGTGGGGGAGGTACCAGAAGGAGTGGACCGATATATTCCAACTTATCACCAGACCTTGGGTTAATATAAATATTGGGATGTGTGAAATTTGAAGACAATCGGACTCTTACATCATATTTTACGAAAGTTGTAATTATTCAAAATTTTGATAATTTGTGGGGGAGGTATTTGATGGAGTGGACAGATATTGTCCTTTTTCACACCTGACCTAGAACTGACGCAAACATTAGAATTCGTAAAGTTGGAGCAAAATTGGATTATCGTTTCGCTTTCTATGCAGAATGTAAATTGTTTGTACCAGAAAGAGTGGACCGATATTACCCGTCTCCGAACTCGATCTAAGTTTGACAAAAATATTACGATGTACCAAGTTTGGATCAAATTGGATACTCCCTTCCAAACGGAGCACAGCCAGACGACGGGCGGACGAACATCGCCGGATCGACTCCAAATGTCCTGAAACGGATTTGGTCCAAAGAGACCTAGGGTCTTAACTGTTATTTCGATTAGGCACGTTTTGCCCGTATCAAATGATATATACCCTCTGTAGCCATATGGCTGAGGGTATAATGACCACCAGTGATTATTTAGAGATAATTCAAAATAAAATGTCGAAGAGGAAAATGCAATTTGTGCAGGACAATGATCCAAAACGCCTCACTCAATTCCAAATGTTGTTCTTTTTAGTACTTTTCATACAATTTAAGTACATATTTCCAAAACCACCGCCAAATCTCAAACACAGATACCAACCGAGACCCCAATATCAAATTTCAGAATTGTATCTTTATTCCTTCAACAAAGAACCAATTTGATACCATTTAGTACTTTTTTATAATTTGTATATACTCTTCCAACATAACTCCCTGTCTGTCAACGCTACACATAAACGTCTAACTATATTTGAAATAGTCAACTCTATCTGTTCGCCCAATAACAAATGGTAACAAATTTAGTACCATTTAGTAAACTTCGAACACATATTCAAAACCTAGAGCGGTGTATCACCACAGTGATTCCAATACAAAATTGCTAAATTCCAGATTCATCCATCCACCCTTAATTAAATTGTTTCAAATTCAGTACCGTTTAGTGCAGGTCTCACCCTTAGTACGCATTTCATAATTTAATTTAGCTGTATCCGTTCACATAATACCAAATGGTTCCATTTTAGAACTTTGAGAACTTTTTGAAACATTAAAGTTACTATGGTACTCTATCTGTGACTCTCATTCCAAATACATTCTTGTTCATTTCGGGTGTCCAATACAAAGTATTAAATTTTTAGTATATTTTTGTACTTTTCGCATCCTTTGGGTACTAGTTTCCAAAACCCCTGCCTAATCACATGTCCAATTCTTATTTTTTCCTCTCGGTAAGTACTTACTTCGTATGACATGTCCATGCTAAAATTTGTGATTAGTAGACGTTAAGTTAGTGCCACTGCCATTGGACTGTAGTTTTGAAGTGCGTTTGTCACGTCTCCTTTTCTTACACTTTAACGTGAGCGTGCAATCGTTATTCTTTCTTTGTGGCCACTGAGGTTCTCATAAATGTGTGTGTGCATACTCGTATGTTCGTATATATCTATGTATAATATGTGCGATATAATGACGTCTGTAGCTGACAGTTTGCGGCGTATTTGCGTGTTTCGTGAAATGTACAATTTAATGTCTTCGTTTAGTTTCAAACTTCATTTACAATTACCAAAATGTTTTATATGTTCATGGAAACGATCTCTATGGTAATGTCAGACTTATAGCTGGAAAATCATACCAACATTAACCTTTTCTAAAATTTAGAGCAGTCATCATTTGGAATCAGAGGAACCTAATATATAGGAGGTATATCCAACTCGAATCTACACCCATCACATTTGACGGTGGCATTTGTACATGGGTTCATGATATGACTTCGAGAAGGATTATATAAAAAATATACATTAAAGCTATACAGGGTGAGATGAAAAAACTGCATCCAACTTCAGACTGCTGTCATTTTCAAGCCACTCGTCCGACAGCTGTTAAAATTATTCCAATGACAGCTCATTACATTATTTACAAGCGTATAAAAGTATTTTGGTGAGAATTTTGCAGAAAAAAAGTTATTCGTAATGGAATTCAAGCGTGATAGTGTGATTTCTTAATATTTTAGCTGGAAAACCACAAGTGGCTATCGTTAGAGCACTCCAGCATTTGAATGTGAATAAATTTTTTGTGTCTCGTACCATCGCTCGTTATCGTGATGCTGGTAGCGGAGCCCGACCTCAAGGAATTGGACGGAAGAAAACAATATCAGCAGAAATGGTTCGAAAAGTAAAGAAGCGACATGATCGAAACCCGCGTCGCAGTGGCCAAATATGGCTCGTGAGCTGAACATATCGCAATATTCCATTCGGCAAATGTTGAAAAATGAGCTCGGGGTACAGCCATTGAAACTCCCAAAGTGCATGAACTTACACCGCAAACGGAAAGAAAATAGACTCAAAATAGCTAAAGAGTTGCTTCTCTTGGCCGAAAGTGGTGAACTGCCGAATTTGGTTTTCTCCGATGAGAAAACATTCGTTGTTCAGCAGTTTGTAAACTAAGCAGTTTGTAAACTAGCCAAAGAGGTCAACTGAAAATGTGCACCTTTGGTTGGCCACCAGAACTCAAGCGCCGGCCATGGTGATGGTGTGGGCTGCCATAACAGCCGATGGTCGCTCTCCGCTCGTATTAATCGACCGTGGCCTTAAAGCCTTGGGCAAGCAAAAATTTTGGCAGCAGACCTTGGACATTCCAACAGGACTCAGCACCATCGCACTCAACGCGCGCCACCCAAGAATGGTTACAAAATGAGGTTTCTCGCTTCATTTCCAGTGCACAATGGCCACCAAAATCTTCGGATACCAATCCGTTGGACTATTGTGTCTGGAGTATTTTGAAAGCAAGGTTGGCACTAAAAAATACCAAAGTGTCGATCGCCTCAAACAAGCGCTTCGCTGGGAATGGGCCAAAATACCGCAGAGCAACATTCGAGCAGCGTGTGACGGTTTCTTTGGCCGTTTGAAGGCCATAACTCGTGCCAAATGTGACCAATTCGAAAAAATCCAAACTTATTCTAAAATTTGATGTTATTTTGGACTTTTTAGCTTTCATTCGATGATATTTAAAAAATATATAAAAATTATAGCGTTTGACTTTGTTACAATTTTTTATTTCACCCTGTAGATGGACAATATCGATCCACTTCTTCTGGTACCTGCCCACGAAAGGTTAAAATTCCAATATTTCCATCAACGGAAAATCTGGTGTGAAGATGGAAGATATCGGACCTTTTGGCAACTCCCACACAACGGGCCAACATTTAGAATAATTAGATCTCCCATAAAATGCGAAATAAGCATCCGATTCTCTCCATTATCCACACAACCCAATATGTCTATCCACACAAAATTTGGTGAGAAAATGGTATATGTCGGTCCACTCTTTGTTGTATCTTCCCCACAAATTGGGTCAAAATTTTGAATAGCATAACGCTCTTAAAACCCCAAATTCGAACCATATGCTTTCCTTCAAACTCGGCACATGTCAATATTTTACCAGATCTGGTGTAAAGATGGAATATATCAGACTACGCCTATTAGTACCTCACCCAAAACAAGTCAAAAATTTTGTATAATTGTATCTCTCATAAAATCCGTGGATAAATCGGTTTTTTTTTTCAAATATCGTATATCTCAATATCTTTATCAATGAAAGATCTGTTGTAAATAAAGGATATGTCGGTCCTATCTTTCTGGTAACTCCCCAAAAAAGTTCAGGCTATTTCACATGTCTCATGTAAAGTGAAGGAAGTAGTAGATGCAATCAAAAGCTAACACGTCGCAGTACTTATATCAGACTTAGGTCAATGGAAGATATTAGCGCACGGCTTTGGTACATCCGCTATAAAGGTCAACATTTTGAATAATTATAACGCGTACCAAAATATATTGTAATAAACGAATATAGGCTGATGGCATACATCTGTCGGCAAAACCCACGGATATTTTTAAACTTATTTTTGTACCCTACAACACAAGGTGGTCAGGGTATTATGTCGTTGTGTCTTTTTGTTTGTAACAGGCAAAAGGAGACGAGATAGACTCATAGTTCCTGTTGATGATCTGCGTAGAATCACATTCTGAGTCGATTTATGCATGTCCGTCCGTCTTTTGATCCAATGACGAACCCTATTGAAATTGGAGATAATCGGTCAAAATTTAGATATAGTTCCCATGCACCGAATGTGTAATATCAGTCCTAATAGTGCATATACGACCAAATTATGCCTAGAAATAAGTATGCCAAATTTGATTGAAATCGGTTCGGATATAGCTATATATCTCTCCATAGTCCTCCGCAGCCGTAATATGCACCCTGTAACAACGATATTTGGAGAAATGTATATATCAAATTTAGCACAGAAATATCTTTCCCAAATTTTATCGTGATCGGTTCAGATTTGGATATAACTCCCATACATACCCTCGTCCGATTTGCCTTTTATTGTGTACCAAACGTGTAATATTAACCCAAATGGGATGGCATTCGGCACTTACGACAAAATTGATTGTAAAAACAATTATATCAAATTGGGTATAGCTGTAGCTCCCATATACTGTTCATCCGATTTGTTAATTATTTTTACTTTTTATTTGTTATATGAAGCCCTACTAAATATACAAAGGATGTAGGGTATCAAAAAGTCGGACCCGCCCGATTATAGATTTTCTTTACTGGTTTTAATTTTTGCTTTGTTAGATAGTCAGTCACTTCAACATTGTGAAGTGGTGAGATTTTTCGAAATTTAAACTTTCCATGAAGAATACTAAATGTAGATGCCTTTTAGAATCTGTGCAAATAAAAATAAATTTCTGAAAATCCCACACTTTACACCGATAATGTCCCACAGCATAAATATTTCAGGTCCTATGCTCAACTGTTTACCCTTGTCATTATAAGATATCGATATCGAATACGATATTGTTAATTAAATAACATTAATTCGATGTATTTATGAAAATCTCCTCCAACTGCTTACGGCCATGACAACAATTAAGACATCTTAGCCTCAAAGTAGTTGTGAAAATATCAACCAAGCCAGTGCAAGGATAATATTGAAATTACATCAACTTTACCGGCAGTCGAAGGGCGATTGCAGAGACATGTAGCAGAAATGAAAAAGATTAACAATGGGCTTAAGACAAATAAACACACACACAAACACATACACACACAGTCACACACCTCAAAATACCTGTAATGTTACCCGAAGTACAACCGCACACCACAAGGTGTTACAATTTTGTAAGGATGTGTGGGCCAAGAGCCAACACTGTGTACCACACAGACATGTGACATATGTGTGAGTACCAGGTGAGGAAGGTGTTAATAACCCTATAAAATACAAGTTAATCCCATTGATTAAAGCCATGCACAAACGATGTTAAAGCAAAGATCCGCTTTACATGGGGAAATGCCATTTTACAAAGGAGATGGAGAGCAAGAGAGCGAGAGCACGACACAAAACAGCAGGAATGAATTGACGACACACCTCCATGGCCATAACTCGTATAATTTTGCAGTTTAAATACATACAACCCACACATCCTTACATACATATGCTGCTTGTGTTTTGGTTATTAAACAATTTGTTATGGTTTTAGCATTAAAGTCGATGGTCTGATGCCGGCGGTCCTTGTTGCCGTCACTGTTTTATTATGTTGAGTTTTTAATTAATTAATACGAGTAAATGTATTTACATTTATGTATGTGTTTTTATTTTTTTTATAAGAGAACACATGCTGAGATATATACACGCAAGTCAACCAAGCCAGTCATGCCAACCAGACCAAGAAAACCAACCAGACAGATAGCTAGATAAGTAGACCGACAGACGTATTGTTTGTTCAGCATTAAATTTTATTATCCATATCAAAATACAATATATGACAGTTGTTGTTAGTTAATGTGTTGTGTCTGGCACGATGGAATGTGTCAAATCATTGAAGGCGTTATCGTGGACGTATGATTAACATTGATTACAACATGTTATACGCAGTCATACGCAAGGGGGTCCGAATTATTCAAGTGGGTGGAAAATCATTTACATTATTAATACAATATTAATTGGCTATGGTGTAGTAAAATTTTTGATTGAAATATTGAAGGAATATTATATAAATTATACTCACAGTCTTATGGTAAATGACTACCAAATTGTTTTTATACCCTACAACACTATGTGTTGGGGGTATTATAAGTTTGATTGGGCCAAAAATTATGTAACACCTCGAAATATTGGTTTCCCATATAGTATATATGGATCTTCCTAGCTCGCCGAGCTGAGTCGATCTAGCTATGTATGTCCGTCCGTCCGTCCGTCCGTCCGTCTGTCCATGTTAATTTGTAATCACTCTACAGGTCGCAATTATGGTCCGATCTTCACGAAATTTAGAATGGAGGTGGGGTTTGGGCCAGAATAGAACCCTATTTCTTTTAGAGATAATCTCATAATATTTAGGGGTTGAAATGGACCAAATACTAAAAAAATTCCTGATTTTGCAGTTGCTCAACAGGTCGCAGTCATAGACCAATCGAAGCGGAAGTTCGCATGTGGCTAGAACTTAAGGCTGGGCAGAAGTCTTCCAATTTTGATAGTAATCTGGCAATATTTAGTGGGTGAAAAGGCCATGACACTTCTGGTTAATAAAATCAAATTTTCCATTAAATCGCAAATATTTTTAATCCCGGCGAAATCACAAATGGACAAACAGGTCAATCCTGACCGTTACGTAGATGCCGATAGTAAATATATCGGATATATATAGCGAGCTATGTACAACACATATATACAAAGGAAGGGGATGTTAGCTAAAATGCTTATATCTCAAGAATGGCTGGACCGATTTAGACAAATTTTGTCAATTCAGAATGCCCTCTTGGCATATGAGAATAAATCTACAAAAATCGCATAAAAATGTGCCAATAATGATGTTAATATAGATTTTGTAGTATTTTTTGATTATTTTTTTCATTTTTTCATATTTTTTATCGCATGCGATCTTTTCAATTTGACTTATAATATTGAAGTATACATTTTGTAAAATTGTTTCACCTTACGACACAGGTTGGGGTTATTATATGCAGATTACAATTATCGTCCGATTCTCAAGAAAATTTTTACAAGCGTAGGGTTTGGCTCAGAAGAGCTAAGCCTATTTGTTTCAAAGATGTCCACAATATATTTAGGTGTTGAAATTGACCATCAACTAAAAAATTTCCTGATTTTGCAGCCGTTATAAAGGTCACAATTAGAAACCAAAGGACACGGAATCTCGCATGAAGTTAGAGTTTAGGACAGCAGGTAGAATGGACCTCTATTTTTGTGTAAAAAATACCAATAGGTCCATTCTACCGAATTGATATATTCATCAATACAGGCGATATCCAAAATACACAAAAGCCGAAGTTCTGGCTTTTTATGCTGATTTCGTTGACAGATATAGCCAAATATTGTAGACAAACAATACATATAGATGAGTTAAAATTTATAAATACAGACGGGCCTCTTGCTTTTGGAGATGATCGCAAAATATTTAGGAGTTCAAATGAACCAAAAACAAAAAATATTTCCTGATCACACAATTGAAGCCAATCGACACGCCTGAGAAAAGATTTAAGGACAGGGAAGAATTCTAGCATCTGTGTGACCATTGGATTATATTTAGCTGTAACAACAATAACTAAAGCAGAGTCCGTAAATATTGGGCAAATGTCTCTGGTCAAAATGCTAAGGGTAATATCTGGGCAGTGCTCCGTGATATAATTTCAAAAACAAAATCTTCAAAAATGGATTTGGACATAAAAGGGCTTCTAACATTTTGTAGTGTTGTGGGGTATTACATGATCGGCCCCGCATGACTATAGCCTTTGCTTACTTGTTTAAGTGTTATAATTATTAAAAATTTTGACTCTTTGTGGGGAGTGGAACGATATTGTCCACCTTACCTAGCACTGATGCAAATATTAGGATTTGCAAAGTTGAAGCAAAATCAGATTATCCTTTCTCTTTTTCTGTGCTGTAAAATATATTTTTTTCCTTCAAAATTTCTAGCTTTTGTGAGGGATGTACCAGAAAGAAAGGACCAATATCGCCCATCTCCAAACTCAATCTAAGTCTGGCAATAATATTACGATGTACCAAGTTTGGACCAAATCGGATACTCCCTTCGAGAATTATCGTGCGCATCAGCCAGACAGAGGGACGAACGAACAGACATCGCTAGAAGAACTCTAAATGTCCTGAAACGGATTTGGTCCAAGGTCCTAGGATCTAAAACCGTAATTTCGATGAGGCATATTTTGCCGTATCAAATGATAAACACCCCCTCTAGCCATATGTCTGAGGGTATAATTGGAGTCGGAAAGTTCTGGAAAATGTCTAAATTCAGATATCAACATTTTTTTGTAAATTTTGTAAAAAACATATTTTTGAAAAAATCACGATCTCCAAAATTCATGATTTATATGACCGAAATGTTATTTGTTAAAAACCCACACTTATAAACAGACAAGAAGTTGTTCAAATTTTTTAAATATTTAAATTTTTTAAAATATTTATTAAACAATCTCCTCGCATTATACCTGATTCAGACAATTATCATTAATTTTATTTGTTATTATTATTTTTTTTTTTTTTTTGAAAACTCGATATTTTTGAAAGCAATTAAAGAAAGTCCTAAAGTCGGGCGGGGCCGATTTTATGATACCCTACACCACTTTGCTAATTTAGTTGAGCTCCACATAACAAGTAAAAGTTTTTTTTCGGGCTTGTATTGCCCATTTGATGCAAAATTAATTCTAAATCAGATAAAGATATATATGGGAGCTAAATCCAAATCTGAACCGATCTCGATAAAATTTGGCAAAGATATTTCTGAGCTGTATTTGATATATTTCCCTAAATATCGTTGTTACGGAGTGCATATTACGGCTGTTGGTAACAAATACAACAAATCGGATGAACAATATATATGGGAGCAATAGCTATATCTGAACCGATTTCTATCAAATTTGGCATGCTTATTTTTAGGCCTAATTTGGTTGCATGTGCAAAATTCCATACTATTCGGGCTTCTATTACACGTTTGGTGCACAATAAAAGGCAAATCGGACGAAGATATATATGGGAGCTATATCTAAATTTTTACCGATTATCTCCAATTTTAATAGGGTTCGTCCTTGGGCCAAACAAATGTAGTTTGGAAAATTTCATCCCAATCGGATAATAAATGCGACCTGCATTTTGTTCACAGAAATACATGGACAGACGGACGGACAGACGGACTGACATGCATAAATCAACTCAGAAAGTGATTCTATGCAGATCATCAAAAGGAACTATGGGTCTATCTCGTTTCCTTTTGCCTGTTACAAACAAATGCACAAAGACATAATACCCTGACCACCTTGTGGTGTAGGGTATAATAAGGTTTGTATCTTATTTCGGTATAAATATAGAGATGTGCCAATTTTGCTGGTATTTTTTTTTTTTTTTTTTTTTTTTTTTTTTTTTTTTTTTTTTTGTCAAGGTGTTGTCTGTTTCAGTATGAGGTACCTAAAATATCGATCTCTTGTTAGTAAAAATCTTGGGATGGGCAAATGGTTCTTCATATTTTATGACAGCTTTTTATATTTTAAAATTTTAAACATTTGTATTACTTCCTATGATTTCTACGGGATATTTTATATTATTTTAAAATGTTATCCACTTGTGGATAATTTTCACGTTTTTTACGTTTGTCAAGATTTTTTTGGCAATACAAAAAAATACATAAATTCCTTACCATGAAGACGACACAAAGACGGATGGTTATTGTAGTTCGAATCTATTTTAACAGATATGGGTCCCTGATGAGTAATATTTTTGACATTTCCAAATTGATGACATCGAATAAATAAATGAATAACTACGTTAATAAAAGGTATGGAGGATTTTCATTATTATAATGGAACAAAACCACTTTTAATTATTTAAAATTAATTAAAATATTGGTAGAAATATAAAAGAAACTATTAAGTAAATATTTATATTCGGAATTTTATTTTTTATCCACATTTAATATCTAGGCCATTAAAACTCGCTGTGGCTTTGCCATAATTTTAATTCAACAGAATATAAATTCAATACCAATTTAATGAATATTTTATTTTAACAAAACTTATCGCATTAATGGATCATAGCCATAGAACTTTATTATCTGTTAAAAAGGTTATTGCATGCGAATTTATCATGATTAATCGAGATAATCTTGTAATTAACCTTGATGCTGAAAATAAATGCAATCATTTTAAATTAATTTCTTTTATTGGCATTAAATGCACAGCTTTGCACTGATGCAGATGGGCAACGATGTTCAATAGAAGAGAAATTGTTAAATATTTAATCTTGTTATGACAGCAAATTC
Organism: Musca domestica; assembly: GCF_030504385.1. Lineage (NCBI taxonomy): Eukaryota > Metazoa > Arthropoda > Insecta > Diptera > Muscidae > Musca > Musca domestica. Next base: position 41,863,314 of record NW_026712249.1, read on the forward strand.
AATTTATTTGATGTATGGAGGAAATTCATTGCAGACTGCATTATTTTCAACAGTATACTGGTCGATACATTGACCCAAAATGAAATAAAATATGTATCGAGTTTTAAATGCTTTGGTAAAATCTTAATTCTTCACATTAAATTTTCATTATCGATGCTTTATTGATTTAATACACGAGTGTGTAAACGTTCGAAATCATTCGAAGTCATAATTTTCCTCTCCTTCAATTTGAAGAGCATCAGCTGTCTATCATTTTTTGCAGACAATACGCTTGTCATTGACACTGACAAGGAAATGTGCGAATAATGATGTGGTAATTGTGAGAGAAGCGGTACTGGAAATTTTACGAAATTTTAAACAAGTTTTTACCCTTAGCTTAAGAACTTAAGGCTCTTTTGGGGAAAATGAAAAACGCATTATCAGGTACGAAAAAGTAAAAATTTCGCAAAATTATCTATTTATACAAAAGAGAAGTGAAATAGCTGACTGACTGACTCAAAAACAACGCCCAGACGAAACGGCTGAACCTAGAACATTGATTTTGGTGTGTAAGCGTGATTAAAAAGGTACGAAAAGTACTAAAATGTACTAAAAAAAATTGAATTTGCCGACTGATATATACCCTCAGCCAATGTTCGATTCTTTAAATATATTTTGACTTCTGTTATAATTATCCAAATTGTTGACCCTCTATGACGTAGGTTCCGAAGGAATGGGCCAATATCGACCAGTTCGTATTGGACCTAAATAAATATGATATAAATATTCCGATATGCCAGGATTGGACTATATCTACTACTTCCTTCACTTTATGTGAGATATGTGATAATTTTTAGAAAATATTAAAATGTCCATGAGGTACCACATATAGTCGACCGAACTATTCCATTTTGAAATACTGATAAAAATATTGAAATGGACAAACTTACTAGAAAATCGAATATTTATATCCAATTTAATGTGAAACCATAAATTCCATATTCATCTTAGGTTGCTGGTTGAGAGAAATATTTAGGTATGGCAAGTTGTAAAAAATCGCTGACTTCTTTCGCAAGCTACGACAGATATAAGTATTAACAAGTAAGCAAAGGCTACAGTCGAGCGGGGCCGACCGTTGAATACCCTACAACACTATAATAAACGATACAGTTTATATAGGCGAGAAACGGGAAAGAATTACACAAGATATTGTGACAAATAATAAAAGAAAACCATCAGGTTTCAAATAATAGCAACTTAAACTAATTTGCTCATTTCCAATTTATTGGTAGATTTTGCACGTAAATGGTCTTCCTAGATCTGAAACCAATATTTCCCAAAGACCTATAATCTCTCAGAAGTGGCAAAAGATTAACATTTGTTATTGGTTTTTGACTGAAACGCATCTATATGAGATACAGACATTTGACTATATTCTTCAACGAAATAGTCAGAAGTGCGTCTTTCCTGTATTTGTGCGTCTTTCCTGTATTGGCAAACTGTTTCACACATTGAATATTTTTGGATGGCCATCCAAAACTGCTTGGCTTTTGCAATGTCCGGTAACCCCCATTCAAATGTGCGTGAGGATCGGGCGATAATTACGACCTGTTGACAATTTTGCAGTTTTTTTGGTCCATTTCAACCCCTAAATATATGGCGATCATCTCCAAAAAGAGTAGGCTTCTATTCTGACCCTCATCTTATCCCCATGCAAAATTTCGTAAGAATCGGGCCATAAATGCGATCTGTATATGATATCCTAATTTCCTAACTACTTAGTTTTGTTAGCTGTGAAAATATTACCGAATGTTTAATTCAAAATGAAAATATGCCAAAAATATGACAAAATTGAAAAAAATATGAGAAAATTTTACAAAATCAATATTTTCATCTTTAGAGAGATATTTTTATGCGATTTTTTAGACGTTGTTTCTTTCCTGCCAAGAGGCCATTCTGAATTAAAGAGAACTGTCGAAATCAGCTCAGCCGTTCTCGACATGTAAGAGATCTTTCAAGCATATCTCCTTTGATAGACATATATATCGCACATATTTTGCTATATATCCGATTTGTTGGATGTTAACGTCAATGTAAAGGTCAGAAGTAACCTTGTCATGGCTTTGTGATTTCGCCGGGATTTAAAATAATCGCGGTTTAATGAAAAATTTAGAATTTTTTCAACACAAAAGATATGGTCTATTTTACCCGCTAAATAATATCCGATGACCACCCAAATTGGTAGGCTTCTTCCCCGCTCTAAACTCTACCTACATGCGAAGTTCCGCGTCGATTGGTCTATTATTGCGACCTGTATAGCTACTGCAAAATCCGACATTTTTTCAGTTTTTGGTCCATTTCGACCCCTAAATATTATGCGATCATCTCCAAAAGAAATAGGGTTCTATTCTGACCCTAGCCCCCCTGAAGATCGGGCCATAATTGCGACCTGTAGAGTGATTACAAATTAACATGGACAGACGGACAGACGGACGGACGGACATACATAGCTAGATCGACTCAACTTTCCTATGTGGGAAATCAATATTTCGTGGTGTTACATAATTTTTGGCCCAATCAAACTTATAATACCCCCAACACATAGTGTTGTAGGGTATAAAAACTGCGACAGTTTGTGGGTGAGGTAACAGAAAAGATTCACAGATATACAGGGTGAGATGAAAAAACTGCAACCAACTTTAGACTGCTTTCATTTCTAAGCCACTCTTCCGACAGTTGTTAAAATTATTCCAGTGACATCCCATTATATTGTTTACAAGCGTATAAAAGTATTTTGGTGAGAATTTTCCGGAAAAAAGTTTTATTCATGATGGAATTTAAGCGTAGTACTGTGATTTCTTTATATTTGGCTCTAAAGCCACAAGTGGCTATCGTTAGAGCCCTCCAGCATTTAAATGTGAATAAATCTTTTGTGTATCGTACCATCGCTCGTTACCGCTATGTTGGTAGCGTGGCCCGAAGTCATGGAAGTGGACAAAAGAAAACAGAAACATTAGCAGAAATGGTTCGAAAAGTAAAAAAGCGACTTGATCGAAACACGCCTCGCAGTGGCCGAAAAATGGCTCGGGAGCTGAACATATCGCAATCTTCCATTGGTCAAATATTGAAAAATGAACTCGGGGTAAAGCCATTAAAATTGCAAAAAGTTCAAGATCTTACAAGGCAACAGGAAGAAAATAGACTCAAAAGAGCTAAAGAGTTGCTTCGCTTGGCCGAATATGGTGAACTGCCGAATTTGGTTTTTTTCCGATGAGAAAACATTCGTTGTCCAGCAGTTTGTAAACAACAACAACAAAATGATCGTGTTTACTTACCAAAGAGGTCAGCTGAAAATGTGCACCTTCAGTTGGCCACCAGAACTCAAGAGTCGGCCATGGTGATGGTGTGGGCTTCTATAACAGCCGATGGTCGCTCTCCGCTCGTATTAGTCGACCGTGGCATCAGAATAAATGCCGAATATTATCGCGAAAATGTTCATTTTGGCCGCAGACCTTGGACATTCCAACAGAACTCAGCACCATAGCACTGAGCACGCGTTACCCAAGAATGGTTACAAAATGAGGTTCCTCGCTTCATTTCCAGCTCACAAGGGTTACCAAAATCTCCGGGTACCAATCCCTTGGTCTATTGTGTCTGGAGTATTTTGGAAACAAAGGTTGGCACTAAAAAATACCAAAGTGTCGATCACCTCAAGCAAGCGCTTCGCCGGGAATGAGCCAAAATACCGCAGAGCAACATTCGGGCAGCGTATGACGGTTTCATTGGCCGTTTGAATTCGTGCCATAGGTGACCAATTCGAACAAATCTATACTTATTCTAAACTTTGATGCTATTTCCGACATTTTTTGCTTTAAAAAATGTAAAAATTATGACCTTTGACTTTGTTGCAGTTATTTTATCTCACCCTGTACAAAGTATTCAATTTTTAGTACATTTTATTACTATTTGTATCCTTTAAGTAGGGATTTAAAAAACAGCCTAATCACACGCTTAATCTTGCAAATTTTTAAGATTCTAGCTTCAGTCGTTTCCTCTGAGAGTGGGATTCTCAGTCAGTCAGTTTGTACAAGTTCCAATACCGTCGTATGGACTTGTTGTGGTTCAAATTCTACTGAGTAGATTTTGAGCCGAAATTTATTGTTGCACAAAGACGAACAACAATATTATTTAGTAAACTACAAACAAACACAAAAGTATTCTGACGATACTTACGTTTGTTGTCTGCACAAAAGAAAAAGCACTTTAATTTTTATTTCAAAATAAAAAATGACTCAGTCGGTCAACTTTTTTTATTTATAAAAAATTTACAATTTTGCTCTGGCGATCCACTTTTCTAAACTTCAAGAAGAAGAGTGGTCTCATGCATAGTTTTAATTATCGAGATCGATAAGGCCCATATCGATATCATCGTCTATGGGGTTGGATCTATTCCCAACACAGTTATTTCACTATTCTTTTTTATATATAGGTGGTCAAGGATCTCCTGAACGAAGATTGTGTATTTTTTTAATTTTGTTCCAAAGACTTTGTGACCACAGGTGGCAAATTACTATAGTTAATATATTTTGTGGATTTTCAAAAAAATTAAGGACCTCTTGACTAAAACTTGTGATTTTTAAGGAATAATTTTTCTTTAATTGCCTGGACAAACATTGTGGACTATTTATAAGAAGTCCTTCCTTGTCCTTCTTTTGAGTATTTCCCTGGTAAATGTTATAGTTTTATTTAATTATATTTTTAAGGCCATAATCCCAGGATTATTTGTTTTAATAAAATATCTTCCTTATCCAAATTAGTGCACTTCTTAAGAATAACTTCAAGATTTCGCGAATTTTATCACAAATTTCCTGAAAAATAAAACTTGTATGGCAACGGGATATAATTTAGTTTTCCTAACGGTGTAGGGTTTGTAATGAACATATCTCATTTGTACTTGTTTAAATTACTACAATTGCCAAACATCTTTCCTGGAAAATAAAATCCATTTTGGTATGATTAAAGATCACAAAAATAAATAACAAGTAAATGCAATACACATTTTCTTATTAAAATATTTTCTAAAAATCATAATTAATTTTTATAATATTTTAATTTTGTTTTTGGGAAATATATGATTTTTCAATGTAATTTTCCAAATACATTTATTTTGTATTTGTAACATTTTGATGGGATGTGGATCCGATAGAATGTGTGAGTGTATGTTTTCAAACGCACTTGCCTGCGTGTATTCTTTTATAGTTTCCTTAATGGATATTTGCAACATTTTATGTTTGTGTGCTGGTATGTGATGTGAAGGAATATGTATATGTATGTATGTGTTGGGAACGTCTCTTACCATCTTTGTGAGTTGTGTTAGTATATATTTTATAAATCACTCACGTAATGTTTCCTACTTATGATTATCATTATTGCAATGCTTATGATTTTTAACGCTTTTATGTGAATGTTGTATGTAGTTGCCACTCACTCACTCACACACACATACATGCATACGTGGCATATATATGTCATCTCACAATATTGTGAAGTGTTATATTCGGAAGGAGTGAAGATTTGAAAAGGCTGTTAGATTACTTTTTTTCAGCACCTACCATGACATCGGTACACCCTAATGTACAGTTTCCTTTCCTCATAATAAACCCACTTAGCTACAAACATCTTACATTCATACACACGCACACGAATGTTCAACAACAATATTGTTTTCAGAAATTCCTCTTTTTTCCACATTTCCTTTCATGGAAAATCATATGAATACTAAGGAATCGTTGTGCACGGTGTTGTAAGTCATAACTTTGTGAGTACAATTGTAAGAAGTGAATATGTTTTCTCTTCGTTGCACACATTTGTTTATTTATTTATGTTGTTGTTATTATTGTTTTCTTTTTTTTTTTTTTTGCAAAGAAAAAAACTTTAAATGTAACAATTCGTATAAAATAACAAGAAATCTATGATGGATTACATGGTGGAAATAAGAAGCTAATTTCATACATTCAAGTTTTGAAATGTATCGGGAATTGTTGGGTTTGAATGCGTTGCTGTTGGAAACCAAGGAAATTGCATTCATATCTTAGATCGTGGGTTCTTACAGAATATTTTTTCCAAGTATTGTCAGAGCTTAAATTAAAAAAAAAGGATGGATTTCTAAAGAATGTTTCTTCAAAGCCCAACAGATCCACTAACGTGGGGTTTTAAAGAACATTTTTCCAAGAATCCGCAGAACCACAAACACATTTTTTATAGAATATTTTTCAGGAGACCATCAGAGCCACAAACGTGGATTCTTCAAGAATATTTTTCAAGGATCAACGGAAGCATAAATTTGGATTTTTAAGGATCATGGAAAGCATAAAAATGAATATTTGAAGGATATTTTTTCAAAGATCAACGAAAACACTAATTTGGATTCTTAAAGGATACTTTACAAGGATATTTTTCAAGGATCAATGAAAGCATAAACGTGGATTTTTAAAAAATATTTTTCAAGGACCATTAAAGCCACAAACATGGACTTTTAAAGAATATTTTTTCAATATATATTTTTTTCATAAGGCGCAAACGTGGATGTTTAGAGACCTTTTTTCAAGGGACTAACAGTGCAACAAATGTGAATTTTTAACGAATATTTTTTTTTTATATATTTTTATTTTCAAGGACCATCAGAGGCACAAACGTAGATTTTTAAAGAATACTTTGTTTTAATAAACCATCAGAGCTACAAACGTATATTTTTAAAGAATGTTTTAGCAAGGGCTAATGGTCCCTCAAACATATATTTTCAAAACATTTTTTAAAAGAATTATCAGCGCTACAAACATGGATTTTTAAAGATTTTTTCCCAAGGGATTAAGTAATGTCAGAGCTACAAATTTTAGCAAACTTTTTAAAAGCCACAAACATAGATATTTAAAGGATATTTTTCAAGGCTCGACAAACCCAGAACTAAATTTTTAATGAATATTTTTTCAAGGGACCATCAGAGTCACAAACGAGGATTTTTAAAGAATATGTTTTCAAGGGATCATCAGAGCCAAAAACGTGGATTTTTAAAGAATATTTTTTAAGGACTAATTTTTTAAAAAATATATTTCTGAGGAACATGAATTTTTAACGAATATTTTTTTAGGAGACCATCAGATCTACAATCGTGAATTTTTAAAAAATATATTTTCTGGGGAACGTGGTTTTTTAAAGAATAGATTTTCTGATAAACGTGGATTTTCAAAGCATAGATTTTCTGGGGAACGTGTATTTTTAAAGAATGGATTTTTTGAGGTACGTGGATTTTTAAAGAATGGATTTTCTGAGGAACGTGGATCTTTAAAGAATGGATTTTCTGAGGAACGTGAATTTTTAAAGAATAGATTTTCTAGGGAACGTGAATTTTTGAATAATAGATTTTCTGAGGAACGTGGATTGTTAAAGAATGGATTTTCTGAGGAACGTGGATCTTTAAAGAATGGATTTTCTGAGGAACGTGAATTTTTAAAGAATAGATTTTCTGGGGAACGTGGATTTTTTTAAGAATATATTTCTAGATTTTTTAAAGAATATTTTATCAAGGACCAACGGAGCAATAATCGAGGATGTTTAAATAATGTTTTATCAAGGACCAACAAAGCAATAACCGAGGATTTTTAAAGAATATTTTATAAAGTACCAACAGAGCAATATTCGAGAACTTTTAAAGAATATTTTTTTCGAGGATTAAGGAGTTCCTTTTTATAACATTCTGAGCCGATTTATGTATGTCCGTCCGTCTATCCATGTATTTTTTTTAACAAGACACAAGTCTCGTTCATTGCCCGATTGAGATGAAACGTCTCCAAATGTGTGTTTCGGCATATCCGAACATATTCAGGTTAGAAGCAAGGACTTCAAATTCGGTGAAAATCGGTTCAGATATAGCTTTATCTCCCATGCATATGCCTCATCCGATTTGCTGTTTAAGCCCTTCATTTTTGTAATATACACTCCTAAAAATTGTATTTGATACGAGATATTTCATACAGCTCAGAAATATGAAATATTTGGTACCAGATATCTCTTATAGCTTAGAAATGTTAAATTTTATCGAGATCGAAACAGATTTGAATATAGCTCCCAAATATATCTTTATTCGATTTCACGGTTATTGAGTTCCAAATATATAATATCAGAAGACGTTGGGGAAAGCTTTTGTTCATAGGAAACACTGAAATCTTTTATTGTCCATAGAATAACTTAAGGTCTTCGATTGCCAACAGAAGGACTTCAGTTGCCCTTGGAGACTTTGAGGTCTTCTGTTGCCCTCAGGAGACTTTGAGGACTTTTACTGCCCATAGGAGACTTTGAGGTCTCCTATTGCCTATTGAAGTAATTAAGGCTTTCTTTGTCCGTAGGATACTCCAAGGATTTTATATTGTCCACAGGAGGGCTTAGGGTTCTATTATCCATAAGTGACCTTAAGATCGTCTATTGTCCATTGGACACTCCAAGGTCTTCTATTGTCCATAGGGGACCTCATGGTTCTACAGTCCATAGGAGACCATGATATATTTTTTTTTAGTCATAGGAGACCTTGATATCTTCTATTGATGTCCTCCATTGGCCATGAGGTCTTCTATTGCTTATAGGAGACAATAAGGTCTTCTGTTGCCTATAGGAGAACTTATATTGTCCATAGAATACCTTGATATCTTCTATCGTCCATATTAGAGCTTCAGGTCTTATATTCCAAACTGGAGACCTCAAGGTGTTCTAATGTCCACAGAAGGCCTTAAGGTCTTTTATTGTCCATAAGTGACCTTAAGGCCAATAACAGACCTTGACATCTTCTATTGCCCATAGGAGACCTTGAGTTCTTCTATTGCCCAAACGAGACTTTGAGGTCATCTATTGCCCATAGGAGACCTTGATTTCTTCTATTACTTACGGGAACCTTGAGGTCTTCTATTGTCCATAAGAGACCTTACGGTCTTCTACTGTCCATAGTAGACCTTACGGCGTTCTATAGTCTTTAAGAGACCTTGAGGTCTTCTATTGTCTCTAGGAGAGGTTGAGATCTTAACGTGTTCTATTGTCGATAGGGGACCTTGAAGTCTTCTATTCCCTCTAGGAGACCCTCCCTTTCAACCTTTGGATTTCCTATTACTTCTTCTTAACCACCTGTCAATTTGCCCTTTTCTATCCTTTCCAATATGTATATTTAAGTCTTCAGGATAATAAAATTGCGAAGGAGGTCTCGCAATGGAATATCTAAATCTAAATTTGAATTTAAAATAAAAAGAAAAACCATGCTGTCTGCATGTTTTTTTCTGTCATATAATTATTTTTTTTTAATACAATCTCAAAAAAATGATGTAATTTAAATTTAAAAATTTTCCAATTAACCACAACAATAATAAACGAGAACAAGGACTATGTTGGGCAACAACTACAATGACATCGAATGTATTGGCCAATAAACAAGTTTCGGATATTGTTTAACATTGTGATAAAACGGAACGCATGTGTTTGTCTACCTAAGTACTTGAACAAATGTTATAAACCGATAAAAATGTAAAACACATACATACTTACATTGAGTTGCAAAAAAAATGCTTACACACACATAGAAATCTATTCCAAATAGTGTTCATCGATATGCGTTCATGTGTAACAGAATTTTATAAAATTTATTAAGCGGTTAAATAAACGGAACTATTCTAAAAATAATGAAAAAAACAACACTAAATATACAAATAAATATTTAGGAAAATAAAGTGGGTCATGGTAAGCTACAAAATACACTTATTTTCAAAATATACACAAGGAGGCACTAGCACATTGGGAGTACGAACAAATTCTCTTCGGCCATTTGAAAATATATTTTATAAAAATATCCAATTTCAATATTTTGTCCTTGTTATCTTGTTTGGCAATTACGGCTTCAAAAGTTATCGTTTTTTTGCCACTCAGGTATCGTCGTCCGATAATTTCCACTTCCACAATCCAATGCAAATGCATTTGGAAACCATTTGTTTTTAATGTTAATTTAAATAAATTACGAATAGTTTTCTATTTTTGTAAATTATATTTCCAAATTATGTGGAAATATTCGAGGGCGAGTGTGTTTGTGTGAACATGGCTAAATAATTCTATATTTTACCAACTAATTGAAATTTATGTTAATAGAATGTTGGTGTTTTTGTGCCATGACTATTTAATGTACATTTGTGGCGATGTGAGTTGGTAGGATAATTCTAGCACACCTTAGAAGGTTTTGAGGTACTCTATAGAGAAAAGAAGACCTTAGACCCAAAGGTCTATTGTCCGTAGAGACCTCAAGGTCTTCTTTTGTCCTTTAGAGACTTCAAGGTCTTCTATTGTCCATAGGAGACCTTAAAGTCCTATATTGTCCATGGGAGACCCTAATATCTTGTATTGCCTATAGGAGTCCTTAATGTATTTTATTGCCTATAGGAGACTTTGAGGTCTTCTTTAGTCCATAGGAGACCTTGAGGTCTTCTATAGTCCATAGGAGACCTTGAGGTCTTCTATAGTCCTTAGGAGACCTTGAGATTTTCTATTGCCCATAGGAGACCTTGAGGTCTTCTATTACCCATAGGAGACCTTCAGGTCTTCTATTACCCATAGGAGATCTTCAGGTCTTCTATTGCTCATAGGGGACCTCTAGGTCTTATATTGCCCATAGGAGGCCTTGAGGTCTTCTATTGCCCATAGGAGACCTTGTGGTCTTCTACTGCCTATAGGAGACCTTGAGGTCTTCTACTGCCTATAGGAGACCTTGAGGTCTTCTATTGCCCATAGGAGACTTTGAGGTCTTCTATTGCCCATAGGAGACCTTGAGGTCTTCTATTGCCCATAGGAGACTTTGAGGTCTTCTATTGCCTCTGAAGTCCTTGAGGCTATCTATTGTCTATAGGAGACCTTGATGTTTTCTATTGTCAATAGGAGACCTTGAGGTCTTCTATAGTCCATAGGAGACCTTGAGGTCTTCTATAGCCCATAGGAGACCTTGAGGTCTTCTATAGCCCATAGGAGACCTTGAGGTCTTCTATTGCCTATAGGGGACCTTGAGGTCTTCTATTACCTATAGGAGACCTTGAGGTCTGCTATTACCTATTGGAGACCTTGAGGTCTTCTATTGCCTATTGGAGACCTTGAGGTCTTCTATTGCCTCTGGAGACCTAGAGGTCTTCTATTACCTATTGGAGACCTTGAGGTATACTATTGTCTCTAGGAGAGCTTATGGTCTTCTATAGCCTCTAAAAGAGGTTGAGGTCTTCTATTGTCTCCAGGAAACCTTGAGGTCTTCCATTGCTTATAGGAGAGGTCTTCTATTGCTTACAGGAGACATTGAGGTCTTCTATAGCCCATAGGAGAGCTTGTGGTCTTCTATAGCCTCTAGGAGAGGTTGAGGTCTTCAATTGTCCATAGAAAACCCTGAGAACTTTTATCAACCGTGGGTGACCTTAAGGTCTTCTTTTGAATATGGACCTTGAGGTCTTCTCTTGCTCATAGGTCTTCTGAGGTCTTCTGTTACCTTTAGAAGACCATGAGGTCTTGTGTTGCCTCTAGAGAACCTTGAGGGCTTACATTTTCTGTATATGACTTTGAGGTGTTCTATTGTCTATAGAAGTCTGGTATTGTTCTTAGATGGCCTTCAGGTCTTTTATAGTATCCAGAAGAACTTGAGGTTTTCCATAGTTCATGGAAAAACTACTGTTACCTCTAGAAGACCCTGAGGACTTGTGTTGTGTTGGCTCTAGAAAACCTTGATGTCTTAAACTTTCTGTATATGACCTTGAGGTGTTCTATTGTCTATAGAAGTCTCGTATTGTTCTTAGATGCCCTTAAGGTCTTTTATAGTATCCAGAAAAACTTGAGGTTTTTTATTGTCAATAGAATATCCTTATAGCCCATAAAAATTCTAGAGGTCTTGATTGCCGTTATAATTCTGCAATTTTCGCTATTTACTATGGGAGACCTTGATCACTTAAATCGTGACTATTTTTCCACACACAACTGTGCGATAGCTGTTGATATAATAGAACTATTTACATTAATGATAATTTTACTATTTCATTTAATTCTGAAGCATTTGTGTAGTACAAACTCATTAAGGGTAGACCACATTACAATTGTGTAAAAATATACACAACATTGTTTTGGAACTTCCCCCCACACACATACAGACGCATTCATACACGCACCCACCAACTTTCGAATGTGTGTCCGTGTGTGAGAACTATACTATTTAAATTATATAAATTAACAAATAAATACAAGAATAATAATTGCAATGACAAAAACAACCGCAACTTCCGCCGTTGCCAAAACACACGCACGCTCACACACACTCTCACACCTCTACAACCGCCGACAAGGTAAACATCCGGGCCAAATCCTCCCAAAAAACAACAGCAACAACGAAAAAAAAAACAAAACAGAAAACCTGAACAAAACTAACAACACGCTCATAAATATGGGTCACTTTCGGAATTGGGTTCTGTGTGTCATGGATCGACGGTTGTTCTGGCATTCGATGTTTATTCGGGTTGTGTTGTCGTTGACGTGGCTAATGCGGTTGGCGGTGACGTTTGTTTGCAGTGTTCCGTGTTGTTGGTTCTTGTTCGTGTTGCTGCTGCTGGTGGTGTAGTTGTTGTTGTCGTTGTTGGTGTTTTCTGTGGTATCATTCCGCTACAGTTTTATTTGTTAGTTTTGTTAATTTGTTTGTTAGCGGATTTTGTTTATGTTCACACAAAGCCGAATCCACCTGAAGCACACACACACACTGAGATGTGAAGGACTCTATATATGAATATTTGTAGAGAGGCCCACAATTATGCCTGAAGAGTCCAAGAAAAATGAGTTCGGCTATTTTCGAGTCTGACTTTTTATAGATCTGACAATTTGGGTAAAGATCACCCCAAGCAAGCCAGGAATGGGTCAAAAAATCGCAGAGCAACATTCGGGCAGCGTGTGACGGTTTCATTGGCCGTTTGAAGACCAATTCGAACAAATCCGAACTTTTAATAACCTCCACCTTAGGGTAATGGAAACATTAGAACCAATTATGACCCACAAATAGCAATTTTTAGACATATTCGTGGGAAAATGTGGCAAAAATCATCAAAATACCGAATATCGGGAGGTACCGCTATATAGAGCTATACAAAAACTTGGACCTATACATACAATTTTTCGCCAACGGAGCTAGAACCTATTATGACCAATTCCAATTTTTTGACAAATCCGTGAAAAAATGTGACAAAAACCATCAAAATACCGAATATCGGGAGATACCATTATATGGGGGCTATACCAAAACGTGGACCAATACATGCAATGTTTCGCCACCGGAGCTAAAATCCATTATGATCTGCAAATACCACTTCTCAGATAAATGCGTGAAAAATGTGGCTATCATCAAAATACCGAATATCGGGGGTACCGTTATATGGGGTCCTATACATACGATGTTTCGCCACACGAACTAGGACCCATTATGACCTACAAATACCAATTTTCAGACAAATCCGTGAAAAAATGTGGCAAAAATCATCAAAATACAAAATGGACCGGTATATCTCTTTTTCAACACCAACCATCCTAGACACAATACAAATTATTCTGCTTAATGTTGGTGCTCTGCGTCAGATAATGTAGCCTGTATCGTGATTTTAACAGACAGATGGACAGACAGACGGACGTGGTTAATTCGACTTTAAATTTTATGCTGATTATGAATATATATACATTATGAGGTCTACGACGAATATTTAGGGATATTACCAACGGAATGACAAAGTTAATATAGCCTCCTTTCCAAGGTGGAGGGTATAACAAATGTAAAATTTATGACGTTTGACTTTGTTACAGTTTTTTTATCTCACCCTGTAAGTAGGGTTTTTTTGCAAATGTGTACTAAGTGCAACAACTGGTACGAAATTCGGCAAAATTTGGTTTTTGTTGAAAGGTTAAATCTGGAAAATAAAAAAAATGGTATTGGGGTCTCCTCTGGTAGAAATGAGTTCAGCAAGCGAACGAAAGGTATTAAATGGTACTAAATACTGCTTGAAATCTGAAATCTATGTAGGGTCGCGATTGGGAGGTGGTTTTGGAAATACGTACGTAAAAGTACTAAATGGTACTAAATTAGGTATTTTGATAAGGGATTGATTTGGAGCCCAAAATTTGGCATTCTTGGAAATGAGATTGATGTAAGGAGGTGGTTTTGGAAATGTGTACGAAGTCCGTTTTGGTTGAACGGAAAAAGCTGGTCATTGAAGATAAAGAGTTGGGGTTGGAAATTCGTTCAGCAAGCGTACGAAAGGGTTGCCCAGATTCGACGGACCCATCTGGCAAAGCCATAACTTTTGACAGAGATGTCACATCGCTTAATGACATTCCGCGGTTGAAGCGTCAGTCCAAGCAGATTTTTACCATGAACCAATACACGCCACGCGAGCGCTCTGAAACTTACATTCAACAGAAGAAGTCAATTGTGAAAACTCAACGTGCTTTTAAAACATTAAAAAATGTGAGAAGTGCGCCTTCCAAGAACCCCATTAAGCGTTTATACGAACAATTTTCGACTGTTAAGGCTCTTTCTAATCCGAAGAGGCCATATAAAAGTCGACCAAGGCGATCGACCGAGAATATCGCTGCCGTACGAGCCGGTGGCTCGGTCCACTTTACAACGGATTATTCGCATTGATTTGCATTTGTTCCCGTACAAAATTCAATTGACGCAAAGAAAGTTGCCTGCGGACAAGCCTCGTCGATTGGAATGGGCCCAAAGAGTCATGGGTCAGTCGAATATAGGCAACCCTGTAAATGGTACGGATATTGCTTGAAATCGGAAATTTGGTATTAGGGCCAACGTTAGTGCATAGGATTGAGAAATATATGGTTTTTTGGAAAGTGTACTACAAGTGCACGAAAAGTACTAAATAGTACTATATTAGGTACAATTTGGTATTGAGTGAACAGATAGTGCTCTAAATCTGAAATTTGGTATTAGGGTCCATGTTCACGTATATCCTGGTCTTATGGAGATGGTTTCGGAAATATGTACTATAATTGTACGAAAAGTACAGATTGCTTATATACAGGGTGACATGAAAAAACTGCAACCAACTTCAGACTGCTGTCATTTCTAAGCCAGTCATCCAAAAGCTGTTAAAAATATTCCAGTGACAGCTCATTACATTGTTTATAGGCGTACAAAAGCATTTTGGTGAGAATTTTCCAGAAAAAAAGTAATTCGTGATGGAATTCAAGCGTGATTTCTTTATATTTGGCTGAAAAACCACAAGTGGCTATCGTTAGAGCACTTCAGCATTTAAATGTGAATAAATCTTTTGTGTCTCGAAGCACCGCTCGTGACCATGATATTGGTGGTGTAGCTCGACGTCAAGGAAGTGGATGGAAGAAAACAGCAAAATCAGCAGAAATGGTTCGAAAAGTAAAGAAGCGACTTGATCAAAACCCACGTCGCAGTGGCCGAAAAATGGCTCGTGAGCTGAACATATCGCAGTATTCCATTCGGCGAGTATTGAAAAATAAGCTAGGGGTAAAGCCATTGAAATTCCAAAAAGTGCAACACAACAGAAAGAAAATAGACTCAAAAGAGCTAAAGAATTGCTTCACTTGGCCGAATGTGGTGAACTGCCGAATTTCGTTTTCTCCAATGCGAAAACATTCGTTGTCCAGTAGTTTGTAAACAAACAAAATTATCGTGTTTACTTGCCAAAGAGGTCAGCTGAAAATGTGCACCTTCGGTTGGCCACCAGAACTCAAGCGCGGGCCATGGTGATGGTGTGGGCCGCCATAACAGCCGATGGTTGCTCACCGCTCGTATTAATCGACCGTGGCATCAGAATAAATGCCCAATATTATCGCGAAAATATTCTGGAGGGTGTATTAAAGCCTCGGGCACGTAAACATTTTGGCCACAGGACTCAGCGTCATCGCACTCAGCACGCGGCGCCCAAGAATGGCTACAAAATGAGGTTCCTCGCTTCGATTCCAGCGCACAATGGCCTCCGAAATCTCCGGATACCAATCCGTTGGACTATTGTGTCTGGAGTGATTTGGAAAGCAAGGTTGGCACTAAAAAATACCAAAGTGTCGATCACCTCAAGCGAGCGCTTAGCCGGGAATGGGTCAAAATACCGCAGACCAACATTCGGACAGCGTGTGACGGTTTCGTAGGCCGTTTGAAGGCATTAATACGTGCCAAAGTTGACCAATTCAAACGAATCTAAAGTTATTCTAAAATTTGATGCTATTTCCGACATTTTTTGCTTTAATTTAATAAAAATTAAAAAAAATATGGCGTTTGACTTTGCTGTAGTTTTTTTTTATCTCACCATGTATAATATAAGCCGCTGTAAAACCATAAAGCACATTCAATGACTATCATCGTTCGCATACTTTACTTCTGGCAAATTCCCTATAGAAACTAACATATATTTGTTACAGGTATCTCTATGTATCCGTCATTGTGGCTGTCCATTTTAAATGGTAATCAAACAACAAAATTGCAATTATGGTTAGATCTCTGGTACAATAAGGAGGTAGAACAGCTTTGAAAAACCACAAAAATATAGGCAGATTCCAGAATGAAATGTCTGGATTTTCTTTTAAAAATATGATCTATACAGTTCGATCTTCTAATGCCATGGCAAAACTACTTTAATACGCGTCCCACAATTTAAGCTTCTTTTTTCCACACGTTGATTTTGAAAAATTTTTGGTTTTACACAAACAAAATTGACAGAAGTCGGGCACACTTAGAAAAAAATTGGAATCAGGTGGTTGCTTTACCTTCCCCTTTTTTGTACCATGGTCAGATCCCAGGAGATCGCAGAGCTTTACATTATTAACGGAGATCGTAAAATAGTTTGTGCATTGCCGTGGTAGGATTATATAATTTACCCCTGTCCGACTTTTATCCTTCCTGTTGTTTTTAAATACTTTATCTTTTCAATCCGAACACTTCAGTCAAAATCGTCCCACTCGACACACTCACGCCACAAACACCTCGACAGATTTAAAACATCATACCTTGGCATTTAAACATGACAATGTTTACCTTTTGGCAACCATTCGAATTCAAATGGCCACAGTTTGTTGTTCTGGTTCAAATGTTGTTTGTCGTTCTTTTCGTTCATTCGTTTGGAATTTGGTTTTTGGATTAAAAATATTATTTTTTTTCCAGGGGGCGGGGATAATAAATGGACGTCGAGCATAGCCTAATTTGCTCAACCACGCATTATTTTGCTATTTAAACACTTTATAATTTATTTGAGTATTTAAAAAATTTTATACACAAAACACATGCATTCCTATAACATGGATAAGGATTAAATTCCCTAAAATAAACCAAGCGTGGAAATTTGAAATATTTGCGAATTTTACCATTTAATAAATTATAATTTAATATTATTTGAAGTAGAAAATGTTTGTTAAGTTTAAATACTCAGCATTTTGCGTATGCGATTGATGGGTGTATATTGGATATATATATAAAGAAAAAGGTATGCATACCAAGTCGTTGGACCCCAAATATTATTTGACTTCTGGAAAATATAAAAACGATACATGACAGATATTCGAGTTAACAACCGCATACTTCTGTCATTAAAAAATATAATTTCGGAATTTAATGTTCTTTGGCTAATTAGATTTATATAAAAAGACAAACTTATCCCATAGACTCTCATTAACTTAGAGTTAACGGAAAAACGTCTTTTAGTTTTTTTTTCAAAATCTTTAACCTTTGTGGGGGAGGTACAATAATAAGTGTGCCAATTTTGTTATTTTTATATAACAAATTTAAAAGTATCAATCGTTTTTTACGGCAGATGTTACCCTCAGTCAATATCCGTTTATTTAAATATATTTTGACTAACGTTAAGATAATTGAAACTGTGGACCCTTTACGGGAAGGTTCCGAAAGAGTGGGCCAATATTGTCCCTTTTCCTATACGAAATAATTCTGATGTAAATATTATGTGTCAGATTTGGACTATATCGGCTACTACTGAGAATTAACGTCCAGACGAAACGGCTGAAGCTAGAATCTTTAAATCTGCACGTAGGCGTGCGATAAGGCTGGATTTTTAAAAATGCGTACTAAAATGGTACGACAAGTAGTAAAATGTATTAAAAATTAAATACGTTGTATTGGATACACAAAATGAGCTGGAATTCTGGAAATTTGAATGCGTCGCTGGTGGAGTGCAGGATAGATGTACCAAAGGGGTTATGGAATTAGGAACTGTGGTTACAAAATGGTTGCCTTAATCCCTTTATTGTTGTTTTTATAAAAACAACGTTTGTTTATTGGTGGAGAACGATGGTAATGTTTACCAGGGGGTAAGGCAGGGAATACCCAGATTTCGGAAAAAGCGACCAATCCTCATCAGTTCCCTTGTTTTTTTGTCTGGGATATTCTCCCCAGAAGTTATTTTAAAAATAACTTCTTTGAAAAAAAAAAACTTTTTTGTACCCAAGTGAAGAGATCATAAGCTTCTAAAATGGTACTGAATTTCTAAAATTTGATAGAGCTCAAAACTTCAAATTCTGTATGAGAATAAAGGTTGGAAAGTAAGTTTTATGTGTGAAGGTGATTTGGGAAATGTCTACTAAGTGTGCGAACTGTACTAAATGGTACAAACTTTGAAACAGTTTGATTTTGGATGAACGAATGAGGCTGGTATTTTGAAATTTTGTATTGGGGTCCCTATTGGTGATAGGTTTGTATTAAAGAAGTGGTTTTCGACATTTGTACTACGAGTGCAAGAAAAGTACTAAATATTACTATATTTGAATGAACAGATGGTGCTTGATATGTAAAATTTGGTAATAGGGTGGCTGTAAATCCCCAGCATGTGGAGGTGCTTTCGGAAATGTCTACTAGAGTTGTACGAAAGTAGTGAATGGTACTATATTTGGTATTGGGAGAAGGGGTAGAGAAAACATGCTGAAATTAGATACTTAGATTGTTTATGGCGTATTGGCGGTGGTTTGGAAAAAGCGTCCTATCTTTGTAAAAAAGTACTAAATGGTACTAAATTTCATATTGGGAGAAGGGATCCTCTAATTTGATATTGAGGCCTCTGTTGGTTTCTGGAATGGATATCTGGAAGTGGTTTGGAAATGTGTGCTACAATTGAACGAACAGACCTAAGTCGTACTAAATTTGCTATTGGTTGAATAAATAGAGCTGAAGTCCTGATATTTGATATAAATGTCACTGCTGATGTCTGTGGTTAAAATATGGAGGCCAATTTGAAAATGTGTAATATAATTGTTCGAAAAGTACTAAATGGTAAAAAATCCAGAAATTTGATATGGATGTCACTGTTTGCGTCTGTTGTTGAGAGAAGAATGTCGTTTTGAAAATGCGTACTAACAACGTACGAAAAGTGCAAAATGCCACAAAATGTGGCGTTGGTTGTTGGGATAGAGATGGAATTCTAAAATTTGGTATCGAGGTCGCTGTTGATGTCTGTAGTAGAGATAAGGAGTTGATCTTTGACATGTGCGGTATATCTTTACGAAATTTGGCATTGGGTTTTAGGGTAGAGTTGGAATCTGAAATTTAATAGTCTGAGGTTGAGATTTGGAGGTAGATTTGGAAATGTGTACTATAATTGTATGAAAAGTACTAAATAGTACTAAACTTGGTATTGGATGAAGTAATAGAGCTGAAATCCAGAAATTCGATTTAGATGTCGCTGTTGGTGTAAGGAGATAGTTTTGGAAATGTGTAATATAATTATTGAAATAACTCAGGTATGTGTTGGTATCTAGTGGTGGTTTTACAATTTTTCGAAAATATACCAATTTTTTTAGTCACTGTTGGTGTCTAGGATTGAGACATGTATATTGTTTTGGATATTCGTACTAAATGTTGATATTGAGAGAAGGGATAAATTTGATATTAAAACCGTTTGATTCTAGGGTTTACATATTGACACGTTGAAATAGTTTTGAACAGAAAAGTTGGATGTGGGTCCATTGTGCAATGGGTTTACTAGCATCCTCCTGGGTAAACTTTAAAATGAAAGAATTTGAAGACTTTTTCGAAAACATTTTTATATTATTCTTTCTGTAAAAGGAAAAAACATAATAATACGTGTATCACTTGGTCCTTGTGGCCCCTTGTGAGGGAGGTACAAGGAGGAGTAGACCGATTTATCCCATTTTAACACCAGATCTTGTGTAGAAATATTGGACTGTTCCTGTTCATATGAGACTTAGAGTCGGGACTCATCTTTCAGATTTTATAGGCATTGGGAAAATTCAAAATTTTACTACTCTTTCAAGTCCCTCCCTAAATACTTGAAGGAGCAGGCCGGTGTAGTCCATGTTCGCACCTGACCTAGCACTAATTAAAATATTAGGATTTGCAAAGTTTTAAAATATGCGGACGATCCTTTCTATTTCTATGAGATAAATTACTTTTGCTGAAAATATTTTTATGGGAGAGGTACCAGAAGGAGGAGACCGATATTACCCATCTCCAAACTCTATATAAGATTAATAATAATTTTGACAAAATCGGATACTTCATTCGAAAGTTATCGTGCGCACCAACCAGACGGACACCACTAGATCGATACCAAAAGCCCTGAAATAGAGTTTGTCCAAAGAGTCAGGAGACCCTCTGTAGCCATACGGCGGACGTTATAAACATTTAGATGTTCCAAGTTTATTGGGAGTATCACCATATCATAAAGATATATTCTATAGTATGATATCAAACAATATCATAAATATATAGACCATGTTCCCACATAGTACTTATAAAAGTATTAGGACTTTCAAAGGAAATTGAGTTACATTTTTTAAACATATTTATTTTTCCGGGTATGGTAGAAGAATGGGTAAACTGATTTGGTCTTAATTTAATACATTGGTGTACTAACTACTGAAAAAATAGGATATTTTATTTGAGAGTTATCATCCGCTCCAGCCAGCCAGACATACAGCCCAGAAACGGATTTGGACCAATGAGACTAACCGTTATTTCGATGGACCCCCATGTGGATGTATCGAATGATACATGCCCGCTGTATCCATTTGACTGAATGCATAAAAATTCTGATGTTCCAGTTGATCCGAACTCGATCCAAGTTTCCTAAAAATATTTTCCTATTTTGGACCAAATAGGATACAGGGGATCCGGATTTAGTTCAAAGAGACCAAGGTTTTAAAACAATGTGGCACATGTTGGTTCGAATCAAAAATGATAAATATTTCCTGTAGCCATAAGGCTGAGAGTATAAAAACTCATAAAAATTCTACTTTCCAACTTGTCTATTGCCATTTTCCCATGTAGTACTTTATGTTTCTAATAACGCCAGGAATGTGCGGGTGTATATCATAATAATAGCTTAAAGTTTTTCCCTCACATTTTCAAATTGTTGCATACACTTTGGTGTGCAACGGAAAAACTGAAAAGTATCTTCAGGAAAAAAAAGAAACTTTTTCCTAGAAGATAAAGATAAAGAACACAACAATAAAGCTATCAACAGGAGTTCTATATTAGCTGTGCAGTCATTCGCTCATGTATTTAAGTTTGGCTTTTGTGTGTGTGTGTGAGAGTGCGTGTGTGCAGCAATTTCCTTCTTAGCTGCATTGTTTTAAATAGATATATTTTCCAGGATATAAGCAGCTGCATCTCGTGGAAAATCTTCTGTGTCTACCTACAGTTATGCACATAATGCAGGGAAAAAAGTTGTGGAGTTTTAACGTTGTAAAGAAAAAAGTTTCTCTCCTTCTACATCATAGAACATTGAGCACAAGATAGGGGGAAGGTAGGAGATGTGCAGACAATGTGAATGAACAATTTTGCATTTATGGAATGGTATTCGACGATTAGGTGTTATATATGGAATAGAGAATTTCGTAGGCGATCCAGAAACTTAAAATAAAACAGTAAGAAAAGCTCAAAAGTGGGGCGGGCAGGGACTATATAGTACCCTACACTTCTATGCCTATTTAGTAGAGCTCACGTAATAAAAAAGTTCTCATTGGGAATTTATGTGAAGTAGATCATGAACCTTATTTGAATGCGTATCATGACCTTAAAATATTCATAATTTGGGAACTACATCAAACTCTGAATCGATTTTCAACAAATTTGAAGGAGGCTTTTGTACTTCTAGTACCAAATAATATTGCTGTATAAAGCATGACTTCGATAAGAATTATATTAAAAAATATTTATTGGACCGAGTTCCTCCAAATGGAAAAATTCGGTCAAATTTGAATAAAATCTATTCAATTTGGGTTGATATTACGTATACGGTGAACAATTACCTTAAAATCGGATGAAGTATACATCATCAAAGTATATAAATAAATAAACCGATCTCGATAAATATTGGCAGATCTATTTTCGAGCTGGAGCGCACTTGAGTACCGAATACCACTGTTATTAACAAATTCAACAATTTGACTGACTTCTAGACTGAATTTGGTCGGATGTGCCAAAATTCAGGTCATGTGGACTGATATTGGCCATTTAGTGCGCAATTAACCCGAAATCGTTTGAAGATGTATATGAGAACTATATCCAAATCTGAACCGATCTTGATATAATTTGGCAGAGGTATTTCTGGGCTGTATCTGATATCTGATACCAAACATCATTCTTGTGGGGAGCATATTACGAATGTGGGGGACCTATAGCTATATCTGAACCGATTTTACACCAAAATTTGAAGTACTTGTTTTAGACTGAATTACGTCAAAATTGCCAAAATTCAGTTCATTTGGGCTGATATAAGCCACTTGGTGCACTATAAACCTGAAATCGGATAAATATATACAGGATGAGATAAAAAAACAGCAACTAAGTAAATCGCCATATTTTTTACATTTTTAAAAAAATTTTATTGAATGAAAACAAAAAATGTCGGAAATAGCATCAAATTTTAGAATAAGTTTAGATTTGTTCGAAATGGGTACCTTTGGCTTAAATTATGACCTTCAAATGGCCAATGAAGCCGTCACACGCTGCCCGAATGTTGCTCTTCGGGATGATGCTGAGTCCTGTTGAAATGTCCGATGTCTGCGGCTAAAATATTTAAGTGCCCAAGGCTTTAATACACCCTCCAGAATATTTTCGCGATAATATTGGGCATTTTTTCTGATGCCACGGTCGATTAATACGAGCGGTGAGCAACCAACGGCTGTTATGGCGGCCCACACCATCACCATGGCCCGCGCTTGAGTTCTGGTGGCCAACCGAAGGTGCACATTTTCAGCTGACCTCTTTGGCAAGTAAACACGATCATTTTGTTTGTTAACAAACTGCTGGACAACGAATGTTTTCTCATCGGAGAAAACGAAATTCGGCAGTTCACCACTTTCGGCCAAGCGAAGCAACTCTTGAGTCTATTTTCTTTCTGTTACGGTATAAGTTCTTGTATTTCTGGAATTTCAATGGTTTTACTCCGACCTTATTTTTCAATATTTGCCGAATGGAATATTGAGATATGTTCAGCTTACGAGCCATTTTTCGGCCACTGCGACTCGGGTTCCAATCAAGTCGCTTCTTTACTTTTCGAACCAATTCTGCTGATGTTGCTGTTTTCTTCCGTCCACTTCCTTTACATCGGGTTACGCTACTAGTATCACGGCAACAAGCGATGGTACGAGACACAAAAGATTTATTCACATTTAAATGCTGGAGTGTTCTAACGATAACCACTTGTGGTTTTCCAGCCAAATATAAATAAATCACACCATCACGCTTGAATTCCACAACGAATAATTTTTTTTCTGGAAAATTCTCACCAAAATCCTTTTTTACGCTTGTAAACAATATAATGAGCTGTCACTGGAATAATTTTAACAGCTGTCGGATGAGTGGTTTTAAAATGACAGCAGTCTGAAGTTGGTTGCAGTTTTTTTCATTTCACCGTGTATATGGAAGCTAAAGCTATATCTGAACCGATGTTCACCAAATTTGACGTATTTGCTTATTTGCTTTGTGGGATGTACCTAAATTCAGGTAATTTGCACTGATATTGACTATTTGGTGCAAAACTAAACCGAAATCGGTTGAAGATATATACTTTAACAGATACTCACCAATTTCAATAGGGTTCGTCTTTGGGCCAAACAAATATTGTTTGGATGCATTCAAAACAATATTGACATTGCATTGTCAATCGGATAATAAATGCGACCTGCATTTTGTTCACAGATATACATGATCAGACGGATTGACATGCATAAATCGACTCAGAAACTGATTCTATGAAGATCCTCAAAAGTAACTATGGGTCTATTTCGCTTTCTTCTCCATGTATGTGTTGTAGGGTATAAAAAATACAATTTTTATCAAAACAATCTTAATTTTTTTAATGGTAAGCTTTAATTCTGACCGTAATCCTACCCTCATACAAAATATCGTGAGGATCGGACGATAATTGCGACATGCATATGTAGAGATATGATTTTAGATAAAATTCAAATAGATTTATTTATAAAAATTTAATGTTGGAATGTAAAAAATAAAGTGAAAATACAAATTCAAAGAATATTTATTTGAGAGATGCGCGCACACGACCGGCTGGTTTAAGAGGTAGATGAAGACTGACTCACACAATTGAGTATGCGTGCCTAGGTGTTTTTTCTCTCTCCCACAATTCGGCCTTCCTGCATTGGATTCGCCTCGAATCCGTCATCTTCTTCTTCTGGCCAGGGCTTGATAAACTCGGCGCAAGTGGTCGTCTGTTTAGGGCCTTCCCCTTTGCTTATTTTCACAACATCGTATGTATTATGTGGCTTCACTTTGGCTATACGGTAGGGACCAAAATACTTCGGTCTAAGCTTAAGTCCTCCTCCAAGTTGTGTCCTTTTAATAGCAACTATGTCGCCGATTTTGTATTGACATGCTGGCTTACGTCTCAGGTTGTATGTTTTCTTATTTTCTTCTTGTAGTTTAGAAATGCTTAGCTTAGCTTCTCGTCTAGCTTCGGTACGTTGATGATCAAATTTAGAAACAACTTCTTGCTCTAACAGCTCTTTGATGCGGATGTCTTCTTTGCTATGCATTTTAGTACCAATTAATACTTCAAACGGCGTAGAATTGATACTGCGGTTGAAAGTCGAGTTTAGGATTTGTTGGACCTTTCCAACATACTTGTACCATTTGGTCGGATCTTCCATACTCATGTTGGCTAATACTGGAACAATGATACTATTCATCCTCTCAATTTGACCATTAGCCCTTGGCAAACCTGTTGTTATCTTCAAATGTAGAATACCTTCGTCTTCACAGTATTTTTGGAAATCAGTCGAAGTAAATGCTGCTCCTCGGTCGGAAATAATTTGAGTAGGATTCCCAAATGTGATGCTTTGTAGGCTTAATTTGGTTATGGCGTCTTTTGCTGTTGTGGACTTAGTAGGGTACAACCAACAAAATTTAGTAAACGAGTCTATAACAGCAAATACGTGATTATAGTTTTTGTTAGTAGACTCCAGTGGTCCGAGGAAATCGATGTGATATGTCTTGAGGGGGGATTCTTCTTTTGGCAACGGATTAAGTTCACCTTCTTGCTTGCCTTTCTTTCTATCTATCACAATACAAGGAACGCAGTTGGAAATATGGAACTTGATCTTCTCTTCAAGATTAGGAATGTAATAATCACGACATATTAAATCTTTGGTCTTTTTGACAGCAAAGTGTCCATTCTCGTGGGCTTGTCGAATCACTTCTCTTTGAATACCTTGAGGCACCACCAAAAGTTCGTTGTCGTTCACAATTTTGTAAAGTATCTCACCTTTGAGAAAGTAGTCTTTATAGCTTTTTGTTGTTTTTAATATTTCCATTACGGTTAAAAGGTTTTCATCTTGCATTTGAGAACGTTTAATTTTTTCGACAATTCCATGTTCTTTCGAAATAATCATGACAGGATAACGGGAAAGTGCATCTACATGTCTCATTTGTTTTCCTGGTCGATGCTCCACGGTGTAGTTATATTCTTGAAGAAAAAGTATCCAACGCGCGACACGAGTACATAGGTCTCTTTTCTCTAGCGTCTTTGTAAATGCGTTGCAATCGCTTACGATTTTAAAATGTGTCCCAAGCAAGTACACTCTGAATTTCTTCAACGCTTCGATAACGGCAAGGATTTCTAACTCATAACTTGAATATTTTTTCTCTTGATCGGTCGTCTTTTTACTCATGTAGTATACTGGGTGAAGCTGGTCGTCATCAGGAGACTTTTGTAATAGGACTGCGCCGTACCCTTCCATTGATGCATCGGTATGAACTTCGGTTTCATAGTTTTGTTGATAAATTTTTAATACTGGTTGCTGACTCATAATGGATTTTAGCTGATTAACTGCGACAATCTGTGCATCCTTCATCTCAAATTTGCAGTTTTGTTTCTTGAGGTCGGTTAGCGGTTTAGCAACAATTGAAAAATTAGGTATGAACTTACGGAAATAACTCGCTAAACCCAGAAAGCTTTCCAGTTGCTTTAAATTCTTCGGGACAGGAAATTTTACCAGAGCCTCGATCTTATCAGGAGAGGGTGCAATCTGTTTATTTTCAATTACATACCCAAGGAACTGTATTTTCCTCTTTAAAAAATGGCACTTCCTCAAATTAATCTCCAAACCATATTCTTCGCAAAGTTTTAAAACAAGTTGTAAATTTCTGACTGCTTCATTTTCATCTCTAGCAGTGATTATTATGTCATCTATGTACGGTAATGCTATGCCTTTTCTAGTCAGGTCACGAAATATTGCGTTGACATGGCGCTGGAACACTCCGGGTGAGTTGCATAAACCAAATGGGACTTTCAAAAATTGATATTGCCCACTATGTGTTACAAAAGAGGTATATTTCCTGCTTGATGCCTCAACAGCCACGTGAAAAAATCCATTCTTGAGATCAATCGTAGAAAATATGTTGGCGTCTTGGAGTCGATCAAGTTGGTCTTCTATCAACGGTAATGGATACCTATCTTTCACCATCATCTTATTTATCTTGCGGAAATCAATACAGAGTCTCGGTTCACCATTTTGTTTTTTGACTAAAACCACTGGACTGCAGTATTCAGATTCGGATGGTTCAATTATACCGTCTTGTAACCATTTTTCCACTTGGAGGTCAACAATATTTCTTTCAGAAATTGGCAAACGTCTTGGTGCACTGTGGACTGGTGTTTCGTCCTTAAGAATAATCTTCATTTCGACATTTGTAGTTTTTGATTTAGCTGGTTGATAGCGTTCTATCAATTTCTGTACTTCCAGCTTAGCCTTATCACTAGCGCTCTCTTCAGTGTCGATTTTGCTCACGTTACCATCCTCTAATGTGTTCAAAAGCATAATTTTGTGGATTTCTTCGTCGGCTTCACCTAGTAATTTCCGTATTTTCAAACCATCGGGTGAAATACTTATTTCAGCAAAATCACAAAATGCATTGCCCAAAATTAGGTCTACGTCAATTAAATTGGGTGGAACAACATGTAGAGTCAAAGCATAATTGTCGTCGTTGATTTTAATGTTTTGCTCAACATTTCCAAGCGGCTTAATTTTATTTTGGTTACCAAAACCAACAAGGTAAAAATCAGATTTGGCAAGTTTCGGTTCATTCAGCTTCTTGTAAGTATCATAAGATATTATATTAAATTTACTTCCCGTATCGAACAATGTTCTTGCAGTAAACGGTTGTTGACTTAAAAATTGTACATCAAACTCCATGGGATTTCGTTTTATTGTTACTAGCTGGCGAACGTTTGCTATTTCTTGTTTAGCTGGACAGTCTTTAGATATGTGGCCAAATTTGTTGCAGCCAAAACATTTCACGCCTTTATCTTTGTCCTTACAGTTTCTAGACTCATGACCATTTTTGCCACAATTAAAACAAGGTTTCCCCTTAACGTCGTTCTTTGGTTTATTTGATGCAAATCCTGCATGTTTTTGCGTAGTCGTTTTCTTTACCATAGTCTCATAACACTTCAATTTCATTTTAAAATTGTCTAAATTTGTAGCGCCGTATAAAATGGATTTGTTTATAGTTAAATCATTTATGCCGTCGATAACATATTCCATCAGGGTACTTTCATCAATATTTCCACGTGAGGCTAATTTTTTCATATTAAAAAAATATTCATGAACAGATTCGCCTCTGTTCATTTTGCGCTCTATCATCATTTTATGCAATTGTGCACTATTCACAGTTGCGCCAAATTCGTTCCTCAACGCTCTCGTCAATTTTGCATACGATGTGATACCTCGCTCACTTGTTATGAATAATCTGGCTATCCCTTTTAACGACTTTTTAGCAAAAATAAACTTCTGAAATTCATCAAAACCCATGATAGTTGAAGTTTCATCAAACTCCTCTATCCATGATTCAATCGGCATATTACCATCGCCGTCAAACGAGGGAATAGATTCTTCAATGTCTCTGTAGTTTATTGCAAATCGTTGCATGCTCAAAGAATTTGCTTTTCCTTCTTTAACTAACTGTTGTTTAACGTTCCTATGTTCATAAGTATTGGTGCATTTTGAGTAACTCGTGGTTTTGTTTTTGTTTTGATTTCTTACTACTCTGTCTCTGCCGGCGTTAGAATTGTGTTTCTCCTTTGCAACGTCGTCACCTCTGAGAGTATTGTTTTCTACGTCTTTAAATACAATGGTTTCATCATTTTCGTCGTTAACATCATCATCGTCGTCGTCATCATCATCATTATCATAATTACCGTCGTTGCGCTTGTTATAATCTTCGCTGCACTCGTCATTATCGTCGTTCTCGGCATTGCTTTCAACATCATCGTCGTTCTCTTGACAACATAACAATTGTCCCTTCTTCAAGTTGATAAATATGTGTTGAAACAGATCGGCGTAGTTGTAACTCAAACCTAAAACATTACACACAGCAACCAAATCTCCGTCGTTTAGGTTCTCTTCGACGTATTTTCTTTTAAGTACATAAACGTCGTCGTCCACATCGAAGACAAACCCTTGGAACTGGCGTAGACGTTTTCGGTTATCGCGGTCTCCTTCTTCCTCAAAAACGAATTTGTGCAGTGCAGTAATCGTCGTTTTCTTTGCTCTCAAAATATTGTTCCTTACGTCCAGAAAATCACCTAAAGCACTCATATTTCTGTCTCTTGCTTTTACTCGCTGCTTTTCAAAATAGTTTTTGTTTTTCTCGATTGCTTTTTCTGAGAAGTCGGCGTATCTCTTTTCGACACGAAATTTACTTTTAAACGTGCTCTCTTTACTATGAAACGACTTTGAACATTGATTCACTGGGGTTGTTTTTCAATGAATAAGTTTCTCTTTTTTTTTCACAACACTTTCAAATAAATTATCCTTGGTTGAGCCCCCAATTTTGTAGAGATATGATTTTAGATAAAATTCAAATAGATTTATTTATAAAAATTTAATGTTGGAATGTAAAAAATAAAGTGAAAATACAAATTCAAAGAATATTTATTTGAGAGATGCGCGCACACGACCGGCTGGTTTAAGAGGTAGATGAAGACTGACTCACACAATTGAGTATGCGTGCCTAGGTGTTTTTTCTCTCTCCCACACATATAACACCCCAAAACGTAGTGTTGCAGGGTGTAAAAATTTAAAAAATTTACAATTCACAAGTCAAATTGAAAACATCGCATGTGTTAAAAAAAAATTGACAAAAATTGAAAAAAAAAAGGAACAAAAGATATTCACTTTTTTATTGCTATGTTTTTCCGCGATTTTCTTAGATTTTATCCTAGTCTGGCAAAAGACCTTTACGAATTGATGAGAATTTTGAAAATCGGCCAAGCGGTTCTTGTCTTATAAGCACAATAAATAAGATCTATTTCTCTTACACATATATATTGTTCCCATTTTGTTATATATTCAATTTCTTGGCTATCAGCATCACTTAAATGGTCAGAAGTGACCTTTTAATGTATTTTTGATTTGGCTGGGATTCAAAATATTCATGGTTTATTGCAAATTTTCACATTTCTTTGCATAAAAGTTAGGGTCTTTTTTATCCGCTAAGTATTGTCCGATGGCCGCCTAAATTGGTAGGCTTCTGCACAGTCCTAAACTCTAACTCGATGTAAATTTCCGCGTCAATTTGTTCATAATTGTGGCTTATAGAGCAACTGAAATATCAAGAAATTTTTCAGTTTTTGGTCCATTTCAACTCCTAAATATTGTGCAAAAATGTCTAAAAACAATGGGGTTCTATTTTAAATTTCGCGAGGATCGGGCCATGATTGTGACCTGTAGAGTGATTACCAATTAAAATGGACCGGCGGACAGGCGGATAGACGGATATACATAGCTAGATCGACTCAGCTCGGCGAGATAGGAAGATCCATATATACTTTCCTATGTGGGAAACCAATATTTCGAGGTGTTACATAATTTTTGGCCCAATTATTAAGTTTTAAATACAATTATGAAATTTTTGTAAGAGATTGTAACATTTTCATACATTTTTTTCACATTATATGTATATACAAAAAAACGGATATCAGAACGTGGCGCCCAACATAATCTATCATTTTTGAAACAATGTACATTGGCTTTTTGTCGTACTTCATAATTTCTTTCTACTTCATATCTACGTTGATCATTTATAAAAAACGAAGAATTTTAATGAATTTCAATCTACAAATAAATATTCCGCCACTAATCCAATTAATTATCCATGTTCAGTCTTCCATTAAATGAAATATAGCAACATCAACGGCAAACGCAAACAAAAACCTACCCCGACTAATTGGCCTATTTATTTTAGTTGTTAACACTTGTCTTTTATATTCCACAGACACCATTAGTCTGTTGGCTCTGTCAAATAAAAACAAATCCACAATGACATTTGTGTTAATTATGATAGTGGACATGGACATCCATTCCATGGAATGTCCGGATGCATTAACAATTCTAGAATCCATTCATTTTTTTATTATTTGGGAAAATATTTGTTATGCGAAATGGGGGGATGAAAGCGAATGCATATTTAATTGAAATGTTATCCATTTGAATTCAAATCTTTAAAATAAAAAATAAGTTCGAAATTACATTTCTTCCATATATTTCCGAAAATATATGTATTTTTCGTTTTAATCTATCTTCTCATACAACAAAAATGTTTTTATCTATTTTAATTTATTGCATAGATATTGCAATGCAAATTTTTCTTTATATTTATTTCCCCAAAATTGTAATAAACATAGATTTTCGTTTATACTTCTATTAACATTTTGCAATAACTAAATTGTCTCAACACTCCCACAATCCATATTGTAGACAGAGGAACATCAATCAATGTTAGTTGCTTTACACAACAACATCTTATATTTGTGTGTGTGTATGTGGTTAACAATTTACATAGCAGATCGTCTGAACGATACTCCAGCAACCACTCATCCATCCTTTCAAGAGATTTTAGTTAGAATTTTAATTACAAGTGTCGGATTAAATAAAGTAAATTTGTAAATATGACCAATTTGAATGTTTAATAGTCCAGTGCATGGAGAGATCACACAGACGATTACATGTGAAAATATTCAAGTAAATGTCGTCGTTATAATCTACTGTCAATGCTACAGGCCGGTGCAAACTTTGTGGCAGAAATATGGAGAAGTGAAAATGTGGTCAAGTAACGAAAAATTGTCATTCGTCCATCAAAGAGTTCAGATGGTATTGCAAAGCATGAGCCATAAAAACTTTGAAAAACATTCGCCAAACAGTGGGAGAATGACATAAAATATAATTATATGAATAAAAATTGAGCAGTATTAGAGGATGAGATGAAAAAAGTGCAACCAACTTCAGACTGCTCACATTTTTAAGTCACTCGTCCGACAGCATGTTGGTGAGAGTTTTCCAAAAATAAAGTAACTTTAAATTTGGCTGGAAAACCACGAGTGGCTATCGTTAGAGCACTCCAGCATTTAAATGTGAATAAATCTCTTGTGTCTCGTGATACTAGTAGCGTACGAAAACAGCAACATCAGCAGAAATGGTTCTAAAAGTAAAGAAGCGACTTGATCGAAACCCGCGTCGCAGGGGTCGAAAATGGCTCGTGAGCTGAACATATCGCAATATTCCATTCGGCAAAAATTGAAAAAAGAGCTCGAGGTAAAACCATTGAAATTCCAAAAAGTGCAAGAAATTACACCGCAACGGAAAGAAAATAGATTCAAAAGCCTGAAGAGTTGCTTCGTTTTGCCGAAAGTGGGGAACAGCCGTATTTGGTTTTCTCCGATGAAAAAACATTCGTTGTCCAGTAGCTTGTAAACAAAGAAATGGGCCGCATAGCAACATTCGGGCAGTGTGTGACGGTTTCAGTGACCGTTTGAAGGCCATAATTCGTGCCAAAGGTGACCAATTCGAACAAATCTAAACTTATTCTGGAATTTGATGCTATTTCCGACATTTTTTGCTTTCATTCAATAAAATTTCAAAAAATATATATAAAAATTATGGCGTTTGACTTTGTTGTAGTTTTTCTATCTCACCTTTATGTTCTATAATCGCACGAAAAGTACTGAATGGTTTTATATTTGGTATTAAGTGAAGGGGTAGAGATAAAATTCTGAACTTTGACATTTAAATTACAGATGGTATCTGTGTTTGATATTTAACGGTGGTTTGGATATGTGTCCTATATTTGCACAAAAAGTGCAAATTGGTACTAGATTTGGCATTGGGTGATGTGATGGGGTGGAATTTTCTAATTAGGTATTGCGGTCTGTGTTGGTATCTGGAATTGAGATATGGATATAGTTTTGGAAATGCGTACTATAATTGTACGAAAAATACTAAATAGTATTGGGTGAAGTAATGGAGTTGAAAGTCTGAAATTTGATTTAGATGTCACTGTTGGAGTGTATGGTTAAGATATGGAGGTGGTTTTGGAAATGTACCCTATGATTGTTCGAAAAATACTAATTGCTGCTAAATTAGGTAATGAGCGAAGGGATAGGTCTGGAATCCTATGGATATGGATGTATTGTTATTGATTTGAAAATGCGCACTTCAACTGTACGACAAGTACGAGATGGTACTAAATTAGGTATTGTTATTGAACTTGAATCCCAAAATTTGATATTGAGGTCTCTGTTGATATCTGGGATTGAGATATGGAGGTAGTTTCAGAAATGTGTACTATAATTGTACGAAAAGTTCTGAATGGTAATATAATGATATTGAAAGAAGGGATATAAAGTTCTGAAATTTATGATATAGACTAAAAAGTTGTCTCATCTGTTATCTTCGAAAAAAGTGCTCAATAGATGTCGTTCATGCTGTGAGAGAGCAAAATCTATTCACTGAATTCTCTTAAAATACAAAATATTGAATATTTTTATGATTAATTATTAGTTATCAATTGAAAACAAGGCACTGGCATTGTTTGCATCTACATTGCCCAACTATGCCGTGATATATAAAAATATACAACTTTAATAGCAGCAAAATGAATAAATTACTTTCGGAGTCCAGTGACTTTATTAGCCCTGAGTGACTTTAGTGTCCCAATGAATAACAGTGGTAGTCTCTGCGAAAAGGGTTAAACATTAAAACTTTTTAGCCTATACCTTTATTTGTCTATGGTATAGTTATGAATTGCCAAAATTTTCTCTCAGCTTAATTCTCCGCATGGAGCATGACCCCCATGCCGATATCAAAATTTCCAGATACTTGTTTTCACGGTTTCGCCTAGACGGGTCAGCCAATCTATCAATTCCCTTTCATTAATACCTAAACTTAAATAACTATAAACTAACTTACCTATGTTCAAACGCTTCATTTTCTTGAGAAGGAAACATTGAATTTCATATTAACAGCCCTTTATTTTATAGGCACACTATCACACATAACTATCAACACAAAACATTTTTTTGCAAACTATTTTTTTCCAAACAAAGCTATGCAAAACTCTTAACATCCATATTTGAATTTCCTGCTTCTCTCTTTTTAACAATATGGGCATACACATCTTCCTTCTTGCTCTCACAACAAAAGGCACACACACACACCGTTTCGTTTCTTCGCGTATTCTACACAACGATTCGCGTACCGGTAACTACCACAAAATACCTTAAAATAATTAATATATCAACATTTAACGAACGAAAATTATGAAAATATGAAAACATAAAAACGAAGCACACTATTCTATTTGTTATTTAATTACAAAAACACTTTAAAATAATTATTTTGTAAATTACTTTAAACCCGATTGACCACGCGACTTTACGATTTGACATTGACCGAGAAACTGAAAGATGAGAAAAAAGCTGTTATGAATATTAAAGGGAGAGCAAACATTAAATCGAGATGCACTAATTCAGAAAAACGCGGGAATTGCACTGCTTTGTATAAATCTGTTGCATGGAAATTAGCAGCAAGGTAAGAATGTGTGTATGTGTGAAACCCCTTCATTCATATTCTCAAAATTCTAATAAGACATTATTATCTTTTGAACAATTTACTTCCAATTTGGTTGGAGAAATATCATTTTAGGTACTCTTATTAATTACTAATACCATAGACAAATGAAGGTATAGACTAAAAAGTTTTAAAATTTACCCCTTCCGGCAGATGTCACTATGGTCGATCTTGGGCCAGTTAAGTCACTCAGGGCTAGTGAAATCACTCGACTTCGAAAACAATTTATTCATTTTTCTGCTATTTAAGTTCTACATTTTTATATTTCACGACATATTTGGATAATGCAAAAGTTAACAAAGTCACTGTTTCGTTTTTAATTGATAAATAATGATGAATCATAAAAATATTCAATATTTTGTATTTTGAGAGAATTGAGTGAGTCTACTGAACCTCTCTTCCAACATGAACGACATCTATTGAAGCACTTTTTTCGAAGATAACAGATGAGAAAACTTTTTAGTCTATACCTAATTTGTCTATGCTAATACCATAAAAATTATCATCCGATTCCATTCAGACTAAATATTTCCATAAAACGTACCTTATCGAAGAGATGGCAGGGATCGGACCATTTCTCCTGGTACCTCCCCCACATAGAGTTGAAGATTTGGAAAAACAAAACGCTCAAAAAAGCGAAATAAGCATCCAACTCTCTTCAAATTTTACGCATGCAAACATTTTTGCTAACACAAGATCTGTTATCAAGGTGAACCCCTCACCCAATTTCCAATACTTATGTATATCTGTCATAACTTGCGAAACAAGTCGGCGATTCTTTACAACTTGCTATATCTAAATATTTCTCTTAACCAGAAATCTGATATGAATATCCAACTGCTTCGGAAGGGTCAACAGTTTAAATAATCATTTTTCAAGCCTGTCGACAAAACCGACTGATACTATTTCACTTGTTTTTTAAATAAATATTAGTACTCAATAATATGAAATATTAACTTTACTTAATGAAAATACAAAATGTCATGAAAAATACAAAAAATACAAAATTTCTGTCCAATGTGGATGGTATAAATTTTTTTATTTTTCTATGAAAATATTCTACCATTAAAATATGAATTTCCAAAAGTTTCTCATTATTTTACAAATTTACACCAATTTACACCATGTAAAAAATTTAACATCCTAGCATTAGTCGTTTCGCTTAGTCTGGTCAGTGAGTCAATCAATTCCCACACTCATTTATTTATGTATGTAAATAACTCTCAACTATCTTACCTTTGTTAAAAAGCTTCATTTTCTTGCATTTTCACATTCACAGCCCTCTTTTTTATAAGCACACATTCAAACATAACTATCACATCACATTTTTCTATAAAGATTTCTTTTCTAACAAAGAAATGCAATATTCTCAACTTCAACATTTTTATTTTCTCATTTTTTTCTTTTTCTAACAATATTGACACATCTTCCTTCTTGCTCTCATAAGGCTCACCAGACACACACACACACTCTTTTCTTCGCGTTTTTTACACAACGATTCGCGTACCGCTACTAGCACAAATTTAACTTAAAATAATTAATAAATAAATCAACGTTTAAAAAAGGAAAATTATGACAATATGAAAACATAAAAACGAAGCACACTATTTTATTTCTTATTAATTTATAAAAAAAAACACTTTTAAACATTTTTTTCTGTAAACTACAATACAAACGATTGACGACGCGTCTTTACGATTTGACATTGACCGATAAACTGAAAGATGAGTAAAAAAGCAGTTATGCAAATCAAAGTGAGTGCAAAAATTGAGTTGAGAGGAAATATTTTAGTAAAAAAACGCGGGAATTGCACTCTTTTGTAAAAATCTGTTGCATGGCAATTAGTATGTGCAGCAAGGTAGGAATGTGTGTATGTGTGAAACCCTTTCATTGGTACTCTCAAAATTCTAATGAGACCAATAAATCGTTTTATATCTCCCTCTAACATAATTATCATTTTCTTAATTTACTCCCAATCTGGTTGAAGAAATATCATTTTAGGTGCTCTTATTAATTACAAATACATTATCCTCTCAGAGAAAAATAACTTCTCTTAGATTTTCAGGAGTTTGTTTAAGAGATTGAAATTGTTTAAGAGACAATTAAAATTTCTCTTTTTACATCAATTTTTCAATTTATTTTAACTTTTTTTATTATGAATGCTGTCTAAAATTATTATTAAAGCAGATCAACATCATATATTAATTTTGGCATCCCGCTTGCAACACCAAGATCTAGATGGAGAACGTAAGATACTTTAATGAAATTTGGCACTGGCGTGTGTAGTACACCTTGGAAGATTGGTATTGAAAATCCGTTCACGTTTAGGTATAGCCCTCATTTAACTGTAACTCCTGATTTTCAGTGTTTGAAGTTTTGACCAAATCATCGATTATTGGATATTTCGGGTTCTTACTGGGTAGAATATCTTCTTTCAAAAATCGTCGGTATAGTCCACTAAATATAACATTATCTCTCGATATACGGTATTCTGATGATATTAGCCACAATTTCCAACGGAACTGTTTAACATTTTATTTTTATAAATGTTATGTAGCCTTCATCTGGCATAACATTTTTCATATAGGTCCCCGTTTTATATAAAAAAACCTTCGGAAATTCATTATTTTGAAGATTTCAGTCAAATTTTCCAATCGATTTGTTAAATATTTGATGTTTGCAGCTCGCAAAGAGTTTCACCTCTTGTAGCAGAATATAGTTTGTATTGGTACACGTTTCCGTATAGCCTCCATACAATTGTATCCGGAGGTTTATATTTCTACAAGCAAACCGACTGTTCGGTTTTTAGGTAATTTTTTATTATATGTTTAATAATTGTTTATTTTTATGGCGGACAAGTTTCTTGCTAGTTTTTGCAAAGATTTCGTCTTTTTTTACTTTTCATAGTTTGTTTTCAAAAGAGAATAACACTACCTTACTTTCTCAGAAAGAAGTAGCTTCACAAGTCCTAAAGTAAAAATAACCAGACGGTCTTAATATTGAAGCAGCGCTGCTCAAAAACGAGACCTCGCTCACTAGTCCAAATTATCTTTGTTTTTTATACCCTACACAACATAGAGGTAAGGGTATTATGTCCTTGTGCATTTGTTTGTAACATGGAGAAGGAAACGAGATAGACCCATAGTTACTTTTAAATCGATCGAATTCAGTCTAGAAGCAAGTAAATCAAATTTGGTGAAAATAGGTTCAGATATAGCTATAGCTCCTATACATATGTTTTATCCGATTTGATGTTTAAATCCCTCACTTTCCTTATATGCACTCGACAACAATGGTGTTCGGTGCCAGGTGTCTAATAGAGCTCAGAAATACCTATGCCAAATTATATCGAGATCGGTACAGATTTGGATATAGATATAGCTGGCTATTGCCACGTTTGATGTGCACCAAAAGCTCAAAGGGATAGATTTTTGGGGAAATCGGTTAAGATACAAATTCAATCTAAGGTTAATCAAATCGAGAGACACAAATTCCTGTGTCAAATTTTGTGGATATCGATTTAGAGTGGGATGTAACATATACAAATGTAGATGTCATAAAGTCGGCCATGTCCGACTTTTGAACTTTCTTAACTGGTCTTATTTTAGTAAACTACAATTATTTTTCCTGCATTGTTTCTTTTTCCAAACTGTTTCATTTTGGCAATTCAGCTGGTTGCTTGCAAGTTTTGACAGGGATCTTTCTATTTTACTTTTTACAATATTCTATCTTTCAGAAAGAAATTACTGGACAATTCCTTAAGGGAAATAACCAGTTGGACTTAATGATAATGATAATTGAATATGACCACTACAAAATCAATTTTTATGGATTATTTATGTATGTATTCCCTTTAATAGTTTGCTTTGTTAACAATTCCAAACAACATTCGTGTTTTTAAACGTTGAAATAAATTGTAAGATACAATAAAAAATGTAATGTTAATTCTCTTAAATAATCTCTTTTTACGATTGCTCTGAACTCTGCTCTAAAAGCTCATCAAAATCTAATAGAAATTCAAGTTGGTATCTTTCTCTGAGAGGCTGATGCATGGGTAATAATTACCTCAAACAAAATTGATGATGCCTCAACCCAATTGGGAGGAAATTTGGTCTCCTTAGAATTTAAGAGCGCATACATACATGCTTGAATTGTTACTTAAATTTAGCTTAGCATACTAATTGCCATAAGGAAATATTAAACAAAGGCGTGCATTTCCCGCCTTTTTTTGAAATTGTTATGCTCATTTCCTCTCAATTTTGTACTCCCTTTGATATTCACTACATTTTTTTCTCATCTTTTGCAGTTTCTCGGTCAATGTCAAATCGTAAAGACGCGTGGACAATCGGTTCTGTTGTATTTTACAAAATAATTGTTTAAAAGTGTTTTTGCAATTAAATAACAAATAAAATAGTGTTCTACGTTTTTATGTTTTCATATTAACATAATTTTCATTGGTTAAATGTTGATTTATTAATTATTTTAAGCTAATTTTGTGGTAGTTAACGGTACGCGATTCGTTGTGTAAAATACGCGAGCAAACAACTTTGTGTGTGTTAGGTGCCTTTCGTTGTGTCAGCAAGAAAGAAGATGTATTAATATTGTTATGAAAGGAAATAAGAAATGGAAAGATTGATGTTGATTTTAAGAATATTGTATTTCTTTGTTGGAAAAAAGTATTTGCAGAAAAATGTTTTGTTTTGATAGTGATGTGTAAAAGTGTACCAATAAAAGGAGGGTCGTAAATTCAATGTTCTCTGATCAAGAAAATTAAGCTTTTGAACAAAGGTAAGTAAGTTGACAGTTATTTACATATATAAATAAAAGAGTAAAGTGATTGATTAACCAAGCCAAGGCGAAACTGTTGAAGTGGAAGCTCATATGGCTGGAGCCCAGTCCCTTTAAGTTGGTCACTTTTGTGAATTTTTTGTATATTTTGCATGGAATAGTTATTTTATATAAGAAATATTTATACACCAAATCTAGGGAATGAACCCCGAGTTAGACTCTGATCAATTAAGCCGATATCTATATTTATAAAGTAGTACTGAAATATCTGACTGACTGACCGAAAATCAACGCCAAGACGAAGCGGCTGAATCTAGAATCTTGAAATTTTGCACTAGGGTAAGTCTTGGTGCGTAGACGTGTGATACGGCTAGGTTTTTGGAAATACGTACTAAAGGGGTACGATATGTACTAAAATGTAATAAAAGTTTATTACTTTGTATTGGACAAACGGCATAAGGATAGAATATGGAATGAGAGTCACTGATGGATTGCAGGATAGTTGAAAGGACGAACTTTGACATTTTGTATTGGGGTCACTATTAGTGGTAGGTTTGCTATAAAGAGTTTATTTTGGAAATGTGTACTACAAGTGCGCAAAAAGTACTAAATAGCAATATATTTGGTACAATTTGGTATTGGCTAAACAAATAGTACTTGAAATGTGAAATTT
Organism: Musca domestica; assembly: GCF_030504385.1. Classification (NCBI taxonomy): domain Eukaryota; kingdom Metazoa; phylum Arthropoda; class Insecta; order Diptera; family Muscidae; genus Musca; species Musca domestica. Next base: position 41,903,218 of record NW_026712249.1, read on the forward strand.
GGTATTAGGGTCGCTGTTCATGGAACGCTTGGACATATGGAGGTGGATTTAGAAATGTGTACTATAATTGTACTAGTAGTACACCCCTTGGTGAAGATATAGAGATAAAATTCTGAATTTTGATATTTAAATTACTAATGGTATCTGTGTTAGAGATTTGACTGTGGCTTGGAAATGCGTCCTACATTTGGAAATGCGTCCTACATTTGTACAAAAAGACTAAATTTGTCATTGGATAAAATAATAGAGATAAAATTCCGAAATTTGATACTTAGATTATTGATGGTATGTGTGTTTAAGGTTTCACTTGGTTCGAACATGCGTCCTATATTTGTATAAACAGTACTAAATTTGGTATTTGGTGAAGTAATTGAGCTGAAATCCTGAAATTAGATATTGAAGTCACTAAGTCACTGACACAGTTTAGAAAAGGAGCTGATGTTGGATATGCGTGCTAAATATTTCTAAATTTGGTATTGGTTGAAGGTATAGAGTACATAGGGATAACTTAGCCCTCCCAAATAGGTCAAATTTCTGGCATTTTTTGCGCATCATTTAATTTTGTTCTTATCAAACAGCTCTTGGTTAGTAACCATTTTTCGATTTTTCTTGATGTCTGTATTTCTACTCTATTTCTAGAAAAGTATTTTTTTCTTGAGTGAATGGACCTGTTAGTCTGGCCCATCGAAAAAATTGATCACATAATAAGGTTTATTTTAGAAATCGGAGAATTTTTACTAACATAGGTGTCTTAAGACTATCTTACAAATATTGGTATTGAAGATGATCCACACTGATTCATACGTAGGTATAGCCCCCACATAACCGGACATATATACTTTCACATCAATAATCCTTCGTGTTTTATTATTGTTTCTACCTATGTCATTCTCAAACTTACAGCCGTCTGTTTGTAGCCGGACATACACACTCTGTGTAATTATGAAAGTAAGTTAGCCAGTTAAAGGTAAACTGGTGAAGTGCCATATTATATAACGTGGTGATAATTTTTACCCCTTTAATGGCTTATTCGTCTCATACAGCTTCCAAGTCTTTCCTGGGAATTATTGACAAAATATGGCAATTATGTCAGAAATTCTCAAAAGTTGCTGGAAATTACGTTTTTTTCGCTAAACATTACTTTATATTTTAACCAGTGAAACTTTCAAAATTTTACTACAATATATATTTCGATTCGAGTATTGTCGCATGTGCCAAATGTGCACCTTACCTGCAGATATGACAGTAGTTATTATGTTGTAATGCTTGGCGATGCTTACATTTTACCCTGAATTAGTTTTAGTTAACAATGATTGATGTCAAAATGTTGACAACACTTCAATGTAGACAAATGTATGAGCATTGAACGAACATTTTGGTTGAGGGATAGCAGCCGTCATTTTATGTAAGAACATCAATATTCATGTTTACAATTTCACACATAAAATATCTGGGAGAAAATTATGGTGTGGTCAGATCCAATTTTTAATCCTAAAACCAAGACATATAAACCGAAAAGGGCGATGTGTATTTTTTATTTTGGACTCCGACTTTTGACTGCCAAATTATAGAACTATTACCTTTTTTAATTCGCTACCTTCAAAAAATTCATGCAACGGCAATTTCTTCATTTCAACCTGGCCACTACAGATAAAAGACTATGTACAACATACAAATGTACATGCATTTTATATGTTTTCATCTACCATAAATATATTTATAGTATTATGTATTTTAGAGATACTCTCACATTTATTTATATGACTGGACATAATACTACTAAAATGTGAGTGGTATGACCACCAGAATGACACTTTTAAACTCACAGACAGAGGCGACAACAATATATACATATCAGTACATATGCATGTATATCTGTTGTATTGTATGTGCCGATGAGTAAAAGATAACTATTATATATTATATCGCCACCAACACAACTGCTGTAGCTATAATATCACAAGGATATACAAATTGAAGGGAGACAATTCTGAAACATGCCTTTATGAGGGCCTTCTCAAATCATCCATATAATTTCTCGTGCCCTGCTATTGCTATTTGCTATACTATATTGGCACCTCGTGAAATCCGCCATATTAAGATTTCAGCCACAATTGCCAACAAAATCAGCTATATTTTAACATTTTAGGTTCTTATTAGAAAAAACATTTTAGCTTAGGAAAACAAATTATCATATCAGTCTATGTTTTGGCATGAGCTTCATATAGCGGTACCAATAGTTTTAAGCGTTTTTAAGGTCCTGGGTAAATTTCTTAACCGAAGTGGGTGTATTTGAGTATTTTTTTATATCTCGGTGCATTGAAAACATTATCTCGAGAATTTGGAGAAAACTTCAAATAATGTTTGGCTGCAAATAGGTATTTTAACAATCTCAATGCTTAATGCCATATTTATTTCTTTTTTTAGATTATTTTAATTCTTCATATTATTGCAATTCTTCTGTATCAGGAAATGTTAGGGCACCCCCATAGGTTTACGTTTTTCTGTAAAAATTTTTCTGTCATGATGAACACGCTGATTTTTAATTTTTCTTTGAAAACCCTACCTTTAAGGCCTGCATAACTTTATTTGCCCTCTATACACCCTTTACGCATTGTGTTGATGAACTTGGATTAATAAATGAGTGACAGACTCGAATATACTACTCGGAAGGAATGTTATTTGCCACTCATACCCTGAAATGATTTTTAACTTAATTGGATTCATGTAAATTACTGCGGTAAAATGGTTATGGTCGGGGATTATAACAAATGTATGTGTACATTCAATTGCACACACACATTTCTTTTTATACCCTTCACCATAATATATATATATATGGAATCTATTGCTATAACTGAACTGATTTTTACCAATATTGATGGTTCGAAAAACTACCAAGAATTTTTTTAAGTCATTAAGTTGAGGATTGTTCATGTCGGATACAATACTCCCGTTCAGAGATTTTTAGTGTATATTCATTATTCAGCATAGTTCTTAATACGGATCCATGTTGACCATAAACAAGATACAACGTGCTTACGAACGCAGATCGAAATTTCCCACAAATGTTTGAATGTATTGTAGGCGGATAAAATTCCCACGCTCTGTGTTCTATCCACGTGCCCCTTTGAAAATTGATACTCTTAATTTGATTCCAGAACCCATTAATGTTATTGTGACAGCGGCATCTCTTTGACTTTGAAGATACATGTCGTACACACTACTCTCATCCACTGCTAATAAATGACAAGATAAGATATGTTCATTAGATACATTTCAAGCTAGACAAACAAGGTAACCCTATCGCGGCAGACGGTATCAACTTGATATGGCAAATAAATTGTTGTGATTTCAATTCGCCTTACATTTACACAGAGCGAAATTTTTGATGACAATTTAATTTTGAAGATAGTGTATCAAAACAGTTGGTGTTTAGTTCAAGGTGGGTAAAACATTGGAGATAACGGAAACTGGGAGATTCTAATATTTCGGAGATAAATAAAAATCCGAAAATTAATATATACATATTTTTAAGGGTTCTGCCCAAGGTGAATTCAGGCGAGAGCGAGTGAAGAGAGAAATTTTGACATTTGAACTACTAATAGTATGAAACTCTTACTGGGAAATTTTTACATATTTTACATATTCAGGTGAAAAATGTCGCTAAAATCATAAAAAATACCTAATATAGGCAGGTACGGTAATATGGAGGCTTTATGAATACCTGGACCTGCATAGGCAATTTTCTGTCACAGTCTCTAGTACCTATTACGAATTTCAAATACAAATTTTGAAACAATTTCGGTGAATTATGGACTTGTATTACTATCCGGTAAACAATGTCGCTAGAGTCATCAAAACACAGAATATAGTAAGGTACAGTCATATAGGGGCCACACCTAAACGTGGGCATATATAGCAAAATTTCAATACCAAAAATCCTGAAGAGCAAACATAAATTTGAGTAAAATTTTCGCCCGGAGGCCACAGACGGACGGTCATCGTTAAATCGACATAGAGTTTTTTGCTGATCAAGAATATATACAGGGTGAGATAAAAAAACTGCAACAGAGTCAAATGCCATAATTTTTACATTTTTTTAATTTGATTGAATGAAAGCAAAAAATTCCGGAAATAGCATTAAATTTTAGAATAAGTTTAGGTTTGTTCGAATTGGTCACCTTTGGCACTAATTATGGCCTTCAAACGGCCAATGAAATCGTCACACGCTGCCCGAATGTTGCTCTGCGGTATTTTGGCCCATTCCCGGCGAAGCGCTTGCTTGAGGTGTTCGACACTTTGGTATTTTTTAGTGCCAACCTTGCTTTCCAAAATACACCAGACACACTAGTCCAACGGTTTGATATCCGGAGATTTTGGTGGCCATTGTGCGCTGGAAATGAAGCGAGGAACCTCATTTTGTAAACATTCTTGGGTGGCGCTTGTTGAATGCGATGGTGCTGGGTCCTGTTGGAATGTGCAACGTCTGCGGTCAAAATGTTGGCGTGCCCAAGGCTTTAATTCACCATCCAGAATATTTTCGCGATAATATTCGGGATTTATTCTGATGCCACGGTCGTTTAATACGAGCGGAGAGCGACTATCGGCTGTTATGGCGGCCCGCACCATCATCATGGCCGGCGCTTGAGTTCTGGTGGCCAACTGAAGGTGCACATTTTCAATTGACCTCTACGGCAAGATCATTTCGTTTGTTTACAAACTGCTGTACAACGTCTGCTGTTTTCTCATCGGAGAAAACCAAATTCGTCAGTTCACCACTTTCGGCCAAGCGAAGCAACACTTTAGCCCTTTTGAATTAATTTTCTTTCGGTTGCGGTGTAAGTGCTTGCACTTTTTGGAATTTCAATGGCTTTACCCCGAGGCCATTTTTCAATATTTGCCGAATGGAATATTGTGATATGTTCAGCTCAAGAGCCATTTTTCGGCCACTGCGACGTGGATTTCGATCAAGTCGCTTCTTTACTTTTCGAACCATTTCTGCTGATGTTGCTGTTTTCTTCCGTCGACTTCCTTGACGTCGGGCTACGCTACCAGTATCACGGTAACGAGCGATGGTACAAGACACAAACGATTTATTCACATTTAAATGCTGGAGTGCTCTAACGATAGCCACTTGTGGGTATAAAAATAGTAATTTCGATTTTCCTACAATTTAAAAGTGTATTTGTACGCAAGAGAGAAATTTTTCTCAGTCACTCAGGGCTAGTGAAGTCACTCGAAAACAATTTATTCATTTCTCTGCTATTCAAGTTCTATATTTTTATACTTCACGACATAGTTGGGTAATGTAAATGTAAACAAAGTCACTGTTTTGTTTTCAATATATAAATAGTATTAAATCATAAAAATTTCAATATTTTGCATGTTGAGAGAATTGAGTGAATAGACTTATGCTCTCTCATAGCATAACGACATATATTGAAGCACTTTTTCGAAGACAACAGATGAGACAACTTTTCGGTCTATACCTTTATTAGTTAATGGTACAAGTTTTACACACATAATATTATCGACTTCAAATCGGACCCTTAATGGCAATTTGTCTCAAATGTCATATCTGAAGTAAATTTGTCTCGATTTCATTGCTGACATATCAACTTCGAACATAAGTTACTTTGTTGTAATTTTCGCCAATGATACTACCTTATCTCTCCAACACCATACTTCTTCTATAAATAAACTATTTCTAAATGAATGGGCGAATAGTTTGAAGTGTCTTTTGGAAATATGAAGACTACGTTCAACAACCAATTTCCAATTGTCTTGCTAATCTTATCCATTACCGGAAGTAATCGATTGACATCAGCGGCCAGATGGTATACTGCCCTCGATAAACGTCAGTATTATATAGAAGGTTCTACCAAGGTATTACGTATGTTTAGCTTTGAAGTTTCGTAGAGTGGCCAGATAAAAATTATTATCTTCACTTCAGTATAATTGGCTTCAGGCCATGGATGAATGTTCCCGACTTGGTCTACAACTTGTTGTCATTGACAATCCATCGAAGAATGAAGCTTTGGTGAAACTTCTCAGATCCATATTTAGTAAGTGAAATATCTCTAAAGAAAATAACAATTGCATTTAATGACTGGACAACTCAGGAAAATCTCCCGATTTATGGATTGGTCATCACGATGAATTCAATAGAGCCAAGAATAAAAATCGAGCCTGGTATGCTGCATCTTCTGGACGTGTAATAAATTTCGGATACTGGCGTAAGGGAGAAGAAAGAAGAAAAATGAACACTGTACACAAATCTATCGCAAAGCCGATTTCAAATGGAATGACGAAACCTGTGACAACCATTATTTTGGTTATATCTGTGAAGAGCATTATTTGAAAGACAAATGCAAACAGGATATGACGACGAAACAGAACACAATGAAGCAAAGGAACAATGAACTTTTGTCGGCATTTAATGAAACACAAAATAGAGTCCAAGAAAATTTGGACCTTGAGGCCAAAAAAGACATATCCACGTTAACAACGGAAGCACGGCGATCAATCGAAGAAATCCAATTGAATTGTGAGAAAGCTGTGAATACTGAGAATTCCAAATTTGCTAATAAAATCATGGATATAATAAAAAACTAATTTAATAATAAAATTTAAAATTATATAAAAAAGAAGTGAAATAAGTCTACGAACTGTACTAAATGTACTACAAGTAAACGAAAAGTATAAATAGTACTATATTTGGTACAATTTGGTATTAGATGAACAGTTAGAGCTAGAAATCTGAAATTATGTTTTAGGGTCGCCTTTCATGTGCAGCCTGAAAATATGGAGATGGTTTTGGAAATGTGTACTATAATTGAACTTAAAGTATTGAATGGTACTATATAGGGTGAGATGAAAAAACTGCAACCAATTTCAGACTACTGTCATTTCTAAGCCACTCGTCAGACAGCTGTAAAAATTATTCCAGTGAAAGCTCATTATATTGTTTGCAAGCGTACAAAAGCATTTTGGTGAGAATTTTCCAGAAAAAAAGTTATTCGTGATCGAATTCAAGCGGGATAATGTGATTTCTTTATATTTGGCTGTAAAACCACAAGTGGCTATCGCTAGAGAACTCCAGCACTTAAATGTGAATAAATCGTTTGTGTCTCGTACCATCGCTCGTTACCGCGCTACTGGTAGCGAAGCCCGACGTCAATGAAGTGGACAGAAGAAAACAGCAAAATCAGCAAAAATGGTTCGAAAAGTAAAGAAGCCACTTTATCGAAACTCGCGTTAAATGGCCGAAAAATTGCTTGTGAGCTGAACATATCGTCGCAATATTCCATTCGGGAAATATTGAAAAATGAGCTCGGGGTAAATCCATTATAATTCCAAAAAGTGCAAGATCTTACACCGCAACAGAAAGAAAATAGACTCAAAAGAGCTAAAGAGTTGCTTTGCTTGGCCGAGAGCGCTGAACTGCCGAATTTGGTTTTCTCCGATGAGAAAACATTCGTTGTCCAGCAGTTTGTAAACAAACAAAATGATCGTGTTTACTTGCCAAAGAGGTCAGCTGAAAATGTGCACCTTCGGTTGGCCACCAGAACTCAAGCGCCGGCCATGGTGAGGGTGCGGACTTCCATAACACCCGATAGTCGCTCTCCGCTTGTATTATTCGACCGTGGCAACAAAATAAATGCCGAATATTATCGCGAAAATATTGTGGAGGGTGTATTAAAGCCTTGGACACGCAAACATTTTGGCCGCAGACTTTGGACATTCCAACCGGACTCAGAACCATCGCACTCAGCATGCGCCACTCAAGAATGGTTACAAAATGAGGCTCCTCGCTTCATTTCCAGCGCACAAGGGCCACCAAATCTCCGGATACCAATCCGTTGGACTATTGTGCCACTGGAAAATTTTGGAAAGCAAGATTGGCACTTAAAAATACAAAAGTGTCGATCACCTCAAGCAAGCGCTTCGCTGGGAATGGACCAAAATACCGCAGAGCAACATTCGGGCAGCGTGTGACGGTTTCATTGGCCGTTTGAAGGCCATAATTCGTGCCAAAGGTGACCAATTCGAACAAATCTAAACTTTTTCTAAAATTTGAGGCTTTTTCCGACATTTTTTGCTTTCATTCAAAATATAAAAATTATGATTTTTTTATCTGACCCCGTGTATCATTTGATATGGCCAAAACGTGCCTCATCAAATTACCGTTTTAGGCCCTAGGTCTCTTTGGACTAAATCCGTTCCAGGATATTTGGAATCGATCAAGCGACATCCATCCGTCTGTCTGTCAGTCTGGCTGGTGCACACGATATCTCGAAAGGAAGTATCCGATTTGGTCCAAACTTGGTTCATCGTAATATTATTATCAAACTTAGATCGAGTTCGCAGATGGGCAATATCGGTCCACTCTTTCTGGTACCTCATCCACAAAAAGTTGAAATGTAAAAAAAATTTACTGCACAGGGAGAGAAAGGATTATCCGAATTTGCTCCAACTTTGCAAATCCTAATATTTTCATCAGTGCCATGTCGAAAATGGATAATATTGGTCCAGTCCATCAGTTACCTCCCCCACATAGGGTAAAAATTTAGAATAATTATAACACTTATAAAATTGGAACTTAGAGCCTGATTGTCTTTAAATCACAATATTTTTATTAACCCAAGGTCTGCTGTGAAGATGTGATGAAGAACACTAAAGTAACATCCAATTTCATTCAGACTTGGCAAATCTCAATATTTCCATCGACTTAAGACCTGTTAAAAAGATAGTTGAGATCGGACCATTTCTGGTAGCTATATATGTCTATACTTTGGAACTTTCCGAATGTTAAATTATGAAAAAGTAAGCAAAGTCTATGTCCATGTTCAATGTCTTGTCTTTATCTCCAAATCCATTTTGGAAGATTTCGTGTTTGAAATATTACCCTTAGCTTTCTGACCAGGGACATTTGCCCAATATTTACGCACTCCGTCTTGCTGTTGTGATCCATTTTACAGCTAAATATAATCCAATGGTCATCCAAAATGCTAGAATTCTTTTTTAGTTCATTTGAACCCCTAAATATTTTGCGATTATCTCCAAAAGCAAAGTAGTGGTCCATTCTACCCGCTGTCCTAAACTCTAACTTCATGCGAGATTTCGTGTCCTTTGGTTTTTATTTGTGACCTTTATAACTGCTGGAACATTTTTAGTTTTTGGTCCATTTCAACCCCTAAATATATTGCGGACATATTTGAAAACAATAAGCCTAGCCCTTCTGAGCCTAACCATACCCTTGTGAACATTTTCGTGGGGATCGGGCGGTAATTGCAATCTGCATATAATAACCCCAACCTGTAAATATTACAAAATTTTTTCTTCAATATTATAAGTCAAATTGAAAAAATCGCATGCGATAAAAAATATGAAAAAATAAAAATATGTAACAAAATACTACAAAATCTATATTAACATCATTATAGGTATCTTTTTAAGCGATTTTATTCTTTTATGCCAAGAGGGCATTCTGAATTGACAAAATTTGTCAAAATCGGTTCAGCCATTCTTGAGATATAAGCATTCTAGCTAACATCAATTTGCTTTGTATATACACATTGTATATATTGCGCTATATATATCCGATGTATTTACTAACGGCATCTACGTAACGGTCAGTATTGACATTTTCGTCCAGATTAAAATATTCGCGGTTTTATGGAAATTTTGCCTTTTATTTAACACAAATGTAATTGCCTATTTCACCCACTAAATATTACCCGATGACCATCAAAATTGGAAGGCTTCTGCCCATTTCTAAGCTTTATCCCCATGCCAACCTCCCTTTCAATTGGTCTTTAATTGCGACCTGTAGAGCAACTGCAAAATCAGGACATTTTTCAGTTTTGGTCCATTTCAAATATTATGTGATCATCTCCAAAAGCAATAGGCTTCTATTCTGGCTCTAGCCCCACCTCCATTCTAAATTTCGTGAAGATCGAGCCATAATTGCGACCTGTAGAGTGATTACAAATTAACATGGACAGACGAAAAGACGGACGGACGGACATACATAGCTAGATCGACTCAGCTCGGCGAGATAGGAAGATCCATATATACTTTCCTATGTGGAAAACCAATATTTCGAGGTGTTATATAATTTTTGGCCCAATCAAACTTATAATACCCCCAACAGATAGTGTTGTAGGGTGATTTCAAAATTTTCAAACACTACCGGTCAATATCTTTTTATTCAGAATTGGACCTATCTACAGATTTTAGGTATATTTTAAGGGACGTTTTTGCATTTTCTTTCCTATCATATAAATTTTTTGTTTATGAACTTTCCCTTGAGCTAGACAATCATATTTTTTATGACGAATTCAATGACTTCGAAATTTTTCTTTCAATAAATCATTTTAGTAGAATATTCTTCCATGAATCACCTGCTCAAAAGTCATGCCATAATCGGCAGATTCACCCCCTTCTAGTGACGATAGTCATTAATTACAATTTAACTACAAATAAATTATTAAAGATATGCCGGCCACAAAGACACCGAATTGTTATTTTCCTTTCAATTATAAACCAAATACAAATATTTGTGGTATTATCTATTTACCACCAAAAAAAAATAAAATAATAATGACGATATCTCATTATGATATGATATGATTGAAAAATATGAAGATATTATTCATTGAATGTTATATTTAGATTTTGAAAAAAAAAATATGAATATAAATATAACGATTTGCCGTTGTGCGTAAATAGTTTAGAGGAAAGCCTTAACTAAGCCAGATGGCTGGGAAATTTACGGTTGTTATTTTTCTAACTTTCTTATTTGGACTCTGCCAATTGGCTGCGGCGGCCGATTGGGATACGGCCAGTGATGGACGTCAGTATTTAATTGAGACATCCGTTGGGGTAAGGATTATTACAGCAGCTTTTTGTGGAGTAAAAGATCTAACAAAAGGACTCAAATTTTATTTTAGTACAACTGGCTGCAGGCCGTGGATCAGTGTTCTCGACGCGGCCTCCAATTGGTGGTCATCGATAATGAGGTGAAGAACAATGCCATCATTGATTTGATCAAATCCAAATTTGGTAAGTTGATAAAATTTAAATTTCAAAGAAAACAAATTTAATTGTCCTCCCTTTTTATTAAAGGATCAGCAAAGGACTTATGGATTGGCCACCACGACGAATATAATACGAAAAAGGATAAAAATCGTCCATGGTACTCCATTGCAACGGGACAAGAGATCACCTTTAGCAATTGGTATATAAGTGAACCGAACAATTACAAGTCCCAGGAACACTGTGCCGAAATGAAAAGCTCGGCGAAATTCCAATGGTATGATGAATCATGTACAGACTCGTATTACGGCTACATTTGTGAGGAACACTACAAGACCACACAGTGTCACAATGATGTACAGGCCAAACACTATTCGACGAATGAAAAGAATGCTCTCCTATCTTCCGATTTTACCGAAACACAAACGAATATTCAAAATCAACTCAATCAAACAAGGAATGAGACAAATGCGGCCTTATTAAATTGGAACAAATCATCTGAAGTGGTGTTTGAAAATTTCAAAAAATCTCTCGACGGATATTTGAAAAAGAAACCCTATTTACAGGCCGTTGTGGCCGATATTGGTGATGACATTAATGCCTTGGCCGTGGAGGCAAAGAATGAAATTCTCAATTTGAATCAACAGACCCAAGAATCTTTGGCCAATGTTCAATTGAATGCCGAACAATCGGTAAATAATGAAACATTAGCATTTGCTGAAAAAATTAAAATTCACAACAACGAAGTGGATAGCCTAATGAGCTATTAGCCGAATTTGTGTTATAATTCTTCTTGTATATATATATTAAAAGTTAATAGTTCTCATGTAAATAGATTTGTAAATATATAATCATACAGCTAAAATATGAAAGCATAAGCGCATATGTGTTTTTTAGCCAGGACTAAATGAACATACTCTGAGATTGAGAAATACAGGATGAGATAAAAAAATGCAACAAAGTCAAACGTCATAATTTTTAAATTTTTTAATTTTTATTGAATGAAAGCAAAAAATGTCGGAAATTAAATTTTCGAATGTGTTTAGATTTGTTCGAATTCGTCGCCTTTGACACGAATTATGACCTTCAAACGGTCAATGAAACCGTCACACGCAGCCCGAATGTTGCTCTGCGGTATTTTGGCCCATTCCCGGTGAAGCGCTTGCTTGAGGTGATCGACACTTTGGTATTTTTCGGTACAAACCTTGCTTTCCAAAAAATACTCCAGACACAATAGTGCAACGGATTGTTATCCGGAGATTTTAGTGGCTATTGTGCGCTGGAAATGAAGCAAGGAACCTCATTTTGTAACCATTCTAGGGTTGCGCGTGTTGAGTGCTATGGTGTGGAATCCTGTTGGAATGTCCAAGGTCTGCGGCCAAAATGTTTGCGTGCCCAAGGCTTTGAAACACCCTCCAGAATATTTTCGCGATAACATTCGTCATTTATTCTGATGCCACGGTCGATTAATACGGGCGGGGAGCGACCATCGCCTGTTATGGCGGCCCACACCATCACCATGACTGGCGCTTGAGTTCTGGTGACCAACCGAAGGTGCACATTTTCAGCTGATCTCTTTGGCATGTAAAAACGATCATTTTGTTTCTTAACAAACTGCTGGACAACGAATGTTTTCTCATCGGAGAAAACCAAATTCGGTAGTTCACCATTTTCGGCCAAGCGAAGTAACTCTTAAGTTTTTTTGAGTCTTTTTCTTTTTGTTGCGGTGTAACTTCTTGCACTTTTTGGAACTTCAATGGCTTTACCCCGAGCTCATTTTTTGTTAACGTGAGCTCTACTAAATATGCATAGTGGTGTAGGATATCATATAATCGGTCCCGCCCGACTTTTGATCTTTCCTAATTGCTTAGTACTCGAAATTCACAATTTAGAGACTTTCATGGTTTTAAATATTATTTAAGTGTTTCCTTTTCCGAAATTGATAATGCCTTTTAAACTATAATGTCTTCAAAATCTTTCTTTTTGACATTTATCGATGAGGATAATGGTAAAAAAAAATACCCAATGGACCAATATCCATTTTTTGTCCAAAACTATTTTAATATCTCTATATGTACACCCTAGAATACATCAGCGACCAAATACCAAATTTAGTACGTATATTCAGAACAATCTAAATCTCACCAACCAAAACACCAACAGTGACCCAAAATTATTACACTTTAGCACTTTTCGAACAATTATAGTACTCATTTTCAAAACCAACACCCGATCCCAACACCAGATACCGACAGTGACCTCAATATCAAATTTCGCAATTCCAGCTCTATACATTCAATACCAAATTAGTAACTTTTAGCTCTTTTCGTGTTATTTAAGTACTCCATATCTCAATCCATATTCCCACCAACTATTAACGCAATATAATATTTTACGGTTTCAGATCTGTCCCTTCACCCAATATCAATTTGGTACCGTTTAGTATGTTTCGTACAAATATAGTACACATTTCCAAAATCACCTCCGCATCTTAACCACAGACACCAGCTGTGACATCTATATAAAATTTCAGTGTTTCACCTCTCTTCCTTCACCCAATACCAAATATAGTTCAATTCACAACTTTCCGTACAATTATAACACACATTTTCGAAACCACATATGAACAGCGACCTTAATACCACATTTAAGATTTCCAGCACTATCTGCTCACCCAATACCAAATACAGTACTACTACTAAGTTAAATTTAAAGTGGAATATGCCACCAAACAAAATTCTAATAATGAAATATGTTTTTCATTTATCACCACAATTCCACAAAAAACGCTCTTGAAAAAGTTGGAAACAATCCAACGAAACGTTGAGCAGAACATGAAATAAATTCGTTTATTTTAATTTAATTATCTTGACCATAAAAGCCCAATAAACCTATATTGAATAATTTCAACATTGGTCAACAAAATACACTTCTCAAATAATACTTCTTAATACTTTTCGCGGCCTTCACAAAATTTAAAATTTTAAATTTTCTGCTTCATCCGTACTGTACTGTATGTTTGTAAGTGCAAGCAAAACACGAAGACGATTAGATAGCGATATTTGCCACTAAGCGAATATGTGACCTAGAATTCCTCGGAAAATATCTCCGTTCACTTATTTCGATTTTGCATCCTTCTACTCATTACAATTTCCCACCTGTTCGTTTCAAACGCTCGCTATATTTTTTGTAATAACTGTCTCACAAGTACGCATAACTTATCTGTTACTCGAGGACATAGTACTACTTAAGAATTAAGCTGCGACAACAAACACCATAATTTTTATGTGTGGCGCATTCATTATGTATTATTTTTTTAAGTCAATAAAAGTTCTTAACTATTAAATCTATAATCTATATTATGTATAATAATATTAATATGTATAATCATGAATAAAATTGCAAAATAAAAATCTTAAAAAAATCGTCAAAAAGCCTTAACAATTTCCTTGTATAATTGTCATGATAATAACATGAATTGTCAAATTAGTAACTAATCTCAAAACGATTTCAATCAAAATCATGTCATGTATATTCCTTTTTCAATCAAAATCATGCCATGTATATTCCTTAATATCTTGTAGCATCCTGGCTTTATGTGAATCTAAAATCCATCGAATGCTAACAATTTGTATGTGAGCTAAATGCTCGGTGGTAAAACGCTCATGCAACCATTCTAAAAATTCAGTTTTATGAAATTGCTGGAGATTTATAAAAATATACGATATTTTTGATAAAACTTCGTCGCGATTAAATTCCGTTTCTTCAATATTACGATCACATATAACATTTCCGGCATGCCATTGAAAATTAAGTTTAGCATGTATAGAATCGTGTTCAATGCTATAGAAATAACCGTTCTTATTGCGAAAGAAATTAATGTTCTTAATGGGATAAATAAGATTTTCCAGCTCATTTAAAGCTTCGTCATCTAGTTCAGGTACATTGTCAATAATCATGGCATCACATATACGCTTGAGTTGTTTGGAACGCACAAAGGTGGTATAATGGTCACCATATTCATCAAATACCTCGGCGAATTTTTCCTTAACCTCTGGTGTAATGCAAATAAAATCCAAAGGTGTTATATCTATGCGTTGTTTTTCACACGTTCGCAGTAACCAATCCAAACTGACAATATCATATTTTTTGGATTTACATAGGGCTTGAACACGTACCGAAATATCACCGGCAATTAAAATACAACTGGGATTATTGGGCAGAGGGTTTTCCACAATTGTGCCACCATTCTGGACCACCAACGTTTTCAGATATTGTGCGGTATAACGTCTGTTTAGCGCAGCACTTAATATGCAAACACTAAAGCCCTCAAAGAGTTGGGAAGTCTTTTCCACCTGAAATAAAGCAAAAAAAACATCTAAATTATTCTTTGTTCGTCCTCCGTTATTTGTCTACTTACATTATTAGGATCAAATTGCTTTTCATAGGATAACAAACCCAAATTCCGTTTTTCTGCCGGCGTTAGTTTTCTCCTCTTGCTTTGGCTGCCAATAAAATCATCCAAGCTAACGTTTCTCTTGACAATCTTCTTTATTCCACTTCCTTTGGAGTTTTGCTTCAACTGCTTATACTCCTCTAGCGAAAGACATTCATGCCATGCCTTATCATTGCGCCACATTTGTATACGTGGAAAATGCAAAGACATACTAAGTGCAAAAGCTCCGGATGGATTCAAATCGGCAGCCTTTATTTGTAGGATCACTGAATTCCTGGGTTCAATCCAAACATCAGGACGTCCCTCGGCATTTGTGTGGCGATAATGATACCACAGCGGTGGTTGTTCTTGTGACAACAAATGCCAATGACTGTTCAATGTGTTGTTGAGTAGAACGCGCTGTTGGGTACAATTGCTAACCTTGCCCACGGAGTAGACTTCAAATTGTTGGTGTGAAATGTATTTCAAGACACCAACCAAAAATGATTCTACAAAAGTTCTGGCACGATTGTAAAAGCCGCCAATGACTAGTAAATCGAATTCGGTTGTTAAGCCGTCAATGTGCTGTAAGAAAAGAAGTGAAGAAAAAATCAATAAATAATTGTTGAAATGTAAAATAAATAAATAAAGAAAATAATAAAAATAAATAAATAAATTAATTAATTAATAAATAAAAACGATAATCAGAATATCCCACCTACCAAATTGCCTATGTACTTTTTTGGATAACATGGGGCATCTGCATAGTAGGTGTAGGAGTTCCCTACATCTTCTTAGTTTTCACATAGTCTACAGAAGTCAGAACCACTGTTATCCCATCTTGAGGCCAGATTTCTAATACTAAAGTGGCCAGCAAGTATGCTTAAAGCGATTCTTAGATCAGACCTTCTAGGTGTTAGAAGGGAGCTTGTTCTTCTTCACAATATTACCGGCCAGATAGCCTTCTAGCTTCTTTGAAGAGATAGGATGCCTGTATAGTAGGAGTTCAATCGTCCCCAACTCTTCTTAATATTCACATAGTCTACAGTAATCAGGACCACTGTCTTGAGGTCAGATATCTGATATTGCAGTGGTCAGTCAGTACCTAACGCGATTCTTACATCAGACCTGCTAGGTGATAAATGGCAGCTTATTCTTCTTCTCGAGATTACCGGTCACATGGCCTTAGATACCTTGCAACGGGTGTTCAAGTGTCATCTTGAGGTCAGATATCTGATTTTGCAGTGGTCAGTCAGTAACTAACGCGATTCTTACATCAGACCTGCTAGGTGATAAATGGCAGCTTATTCTTCTTCTCGAGATTACCGGCCACATGGCCTTAGATATCTTGCAACGGGTGTTCAAGTGCCATCTTTTTCGAAGAGGCTGACTTGTGGATTGCAAGAATGAATCAGACTGAAAAAACGCTACAGTTCTTCTTGGAACCATCTGTGTAAATGACCAGACCGTCCAGATTAGGCCCAGACTTCCCTATGAGGTATAGTTACGCAAAGTAATTGAAGTCGATACAAAGCATATAACGATTTATTGGTATGTTCAGGATTCGTCCATGACCAAACCGTGAATAGTCTTCCTTCCCTATGACTTTCCTGCATGAATCACCAGAAGCCAAAGCAGAAGTGAGAGAATTTCTCCCTGCGGTGTAGCTCTGCTGACAGTTTTCCTAATTGAACTCCCCGCGAAGCTTGAATTTTAGCAATTTTAGCATTCTATCAATCCAGAGGCATAGAGAGCATTGAGAATCGAATACAGCTTCACATTGCTGAAAGCCTCATCTACATCGAGAAAAGCTGCGAATATGAAGAGGGAGTTTTTTCTATTTTTTTCTCAACGTATGCGACAACATTTTGTAAGGCTGACTCCACTGACTGGTCTTCGGCATAAGCATGCTGAATATACTTATTATATTTTTAAATAAATGTTCATGATTTTCCAGGTCTAGTAGTCTTTCCTTCGTTTTCATTGTTCTCTAATCTAATACCTACAAAATGAGTTCTCTTGTTACAATAAAAGCTTAAAGCTTAAAAGACTATGCGGATTCTTTATAAATTAGGCCCTTTTGAAACTGATTATATAAATATAACAAAAAATTCTACTTACATCTGCCTTCACCTTGTACCATCCACTGCCGTTGCGACATCCCGGCCGATAGATGGCATTTTGTTTCTTCAAAACAACACCTTCGGCATGCTGATCCAGGGCTTGTTGAAATTTCATGCGAAAATCTTCAACACTCAAGACTTTTTCACTTTTCATCAATTGCAAAACTCCCTCCTGTTCCCTTAACAAGCTACGCAACTTATACATTCTTTGTATATATGGAATACCCAACAAGTTCTGGCCATTCCAATACAGCAAATCATAGACCACAAAACAGGGCTGCCAGCTACGTTCCTCTTTCAAATGTTTTACATCTGTATTTTCACCCTTTTCCCGATATTTGTTATTCAAACTATCCCAAACCATCATTTCTCCATCCAAAATAATCGATTGCATATCGATGGGTAACAAATGTACCAATTTCATTGTCAATTTATTCTCCTCGTCATAGCTGGAGCCAAAGCTATTTGTATAATCGATGCCATTACGTGAAATATATTTAAAACAGCCATCTTTGTAGTGCAATTGAAAACGTTCACCATCCATTTTCGTTTCCATATAAAGGACATCTGAGGCCATAATTTGTTCCATATTTCCGGGAAAAACTTCACACAGCTGTGGACGTACATGTTCAAAGGGTGTAATGTCTGCCACCAATGGAGCCGGACCATTTCCTAGCTGTTGTGAACTGCTGTTAATCAGCGCGAATTTATTATCAGCCAAATGACAACAAAGTTTTGATAAATTAGCACAGGCTTGATACATTGCTTTGGCCTGATCATGTAGAAGATCAAAAATACGTTGTTCACCTATTGCCAAGTGCATCGTTTTGAGTAGCAGACGAACAAACCACATTTGTTCTTCGGCTGAGGCAATTTGTGAAAGTTTGGTTAAAACATTTTCCGTGTCTGTGAGAAATTAAAAGGTCAGATGGTAAAAAAATTATGGAAATATAAAATGGTCTCGTACTTTAAAACGATTTGAATGAAAATTTACGGAATTAAGTCGATTAAAGTTTTTGGTATTTTGTGAAGCAAAAATGTTTTCGCTGCGATAATATCTCTTTTCGAATCGTTTTAGAACAACAGGCCAAATTAAGAAAGGATCATGAACTTACTCAGTAAATTTTCACTTGCCACACTGTCCAACATATCATGAACTTCTTTCAGGGTTAAATCACTCGGACTATTTGAACATCTGGGTTTAAGAATCCGATAAACTCTCTCCGCATAGTCACCACGAATACTGCAAAAATTTCGTGCTTCCAATAGTTCAGCTTCCTTTGCTAAAAGTAAAATTATGAATATATATATGACGGCAAATAAAAATTAAAGAATTAAGCAAAATTTCAATTTAATTCAAATAAAAATAAGCAATTTATGCTGCTATAAAACTGAGGGCTTACAATTATTGATATCTTGTCAAATTGATATATATTAGCTGCAAGGCAGAGTTCTCATACAAAAGATTGAAGTTTATTTAACTATAAAGATCAATTAAGAAATCAAACTTCATCGCTTACTCACTGAACTGGCAACCATGCATATTCTTTCTAAAGCTGTAGCTGTTCGCATCTTTAAACCTAATATTATCTGTCTATCACCAAATCCGAAGCAGTAATTTTCGTTACCATAAATATCAAGTTTCAGGATTCCAGCTCTATTCCACACTTTTCCAAAACTACCTCCATATATTAACCAAAGACACCAACAGTTATCGCTATATAAAAATTCAGTATTCAGCTCTATTTATTCACCCAATACCAAATTTAGTACTAGTTAATAATTTTTAGTACAGATTGCCAAAACCAAATTTATATATCAATTCCTGATACCAACAGACACCTTATTAACAAATTTGAGGATTCCAGCCCAATCCCTTCATTCAATTCCAAATTTAGTACCATTTGGTACTTTTCGTAAAAAACCAACGCCATTAGTAATCTAAACATCAAATTTCAGAATTTTATTTCTAGCCATTAACCCAATACCAAATATAGTACCATTCAGTTTTTTTTTTTTTTTTTTTTTTTTTTGTACAATGTGCAGGTCTAATACCAAAATTTCAGATTTCAAGAGCTATCTGTTCACCCAGTACCAAATCGTACCAATTATAGTAAGATAGGACTTTTCGTGCACTTCCAAAACCACCTCTTTATCACAGACCTTCCACAAACAGGAACTCCAATACCATCATTTCAAATTAACAGCTTTTTCCGTTCAACGAAAACGGAATTGTGTAAAATTTAGAACCATTTAGTAGAGTTCTTACACTATCCGTACATCCGCACTCACGTACACATCACCAAGACCACCTTCAAATTTTAGTACTTCTCGTACTCTGTTAGTACCTTTTTATATAGATTCACCTCCACGACATCAGTATGCTCAAGTGTCAAAATACAATTTCAAGAGAATCCAGGAATATAAAAATATTTCCATATTTACTCAATCAAGGATTTTTTAACAGGCAATGAATCTATCCTTTCATCGGCGTAGCTAAAAACTACAGCCTTCTCCCAGGCTCGTAAGAGCAGATTATGATCACTGACGCAATGTCAGACACCATTCTAAGCTACAATGTGGCGAAAATAAATATCTTTATTTTCTACGTTTCCTGAATCCCCAACTGGAAATTTGATAGTTCCACTTCTATCTTCTTGAAGATGTCATTAAAAATGAGCTTTCTAATGGATATGAGTTTACTTCACTGGATGTAAAGTAGGTTTCACTTAAAATATTTACACCTATCGCCTTTCAGTGTCAATTCAAACGCAGATGGGTTAAATTATCTCATAAGAGAAATGCAGTATTTGCCGACTAAATAATTGTTTCCTGGAACATTATCTAACCCTTTGATGGAAAAGCCAGATCTATTGCCTTTGTAATAATTATAGAATATTCCTTGGTCACATTAAATGATTAAGTGTAGGAAGAAAATACGACCATCGCTTTCCACGATTCTGTTGGTGATTCCACGTTGAAAGCGAAGTGGGATCAGTCTATCTGGTTTGCAATATACACACCCCGTTAATTTTTCAGAAATTCTTGCTAAATAATTGGGCTTGTGTTCACAGCCCATAGTAAAGGACAGGAATTGTAGTGGACAGAGACAGAGACTTCCTCAATAATCTTCCTTTATGATCCGATGATATTATTTCCTTCGGTCGAGTTAAAAACAAATTTCTTTGTCGTTTCTTTTGAAGAACCACTATATAACTTCAACATTTCAAATTGTTTACTTGCAATGTGGTGTACCAATCATATATCGTGCATAGATTACCACTACAGCTGCAAATTGTAGAAATAAACAATCAATTCTCATCTCCTAGCAAATCCTTTTCGGTATTTTTCATTGTTACATCCAATACCTAATCTAGAACCAAAAACTGCTTCTCCACTCCAATAACTTACACTGTGCACTCAGTTGTAAAGCTTTGATGTAAACCCTTCCCAGTGTTGGCATTTGTAGACCATACGACTGGCGAGCCGTATCTGCTTTCGGTATAAGACAACGAAGTATACAATAGAAACTGCTGCGTCCATCCTTATAAAAAAAGGAAAACATTGAGAGTATAAAACTTTCTTAGTTTAAAAATCCAAATCACTTACCTCTGGCATATCAGGCTTCAACTTTTGCTCCTCTCGAAATCTCTCGCGATGTTTACAAAACGATGCATAGTACTGTTTAATAATACGACATTTCTTATCCTTATTATCGGTTTTCCGCACACGATTTAACAGAGAACAGATGTCACGGAATTTGATTGTTTCGGAAATGTCCATGTTTACGGAGTCAAACAAGAGGAAGATTGGACACAGATGTGGGATAGGAGACTGGACCAAACGATTCAAAACATGGTGAAATTATTTGTTTTTTAAATCAGCTGTTGTTTACAATTTGAGCAAGTGAAATCTGTCAACTACAGTTGGGTCTGTTTAGTTGCTTTTGGTGACAATTGTTTGTAAACGGACGTTTACAAAGGACAATTTGCATTAAATAAGATTAGTATTTCGTAATGTTTTCATAAAACGCGTCATTGAAAAGCTCATTTAGATAACAAGTTTCATGTCAAAAACATAATTGTTATTTCCAATTCAAAGAAAGCCAAATCATTGCATCATCATGCAATTTTTTTCGATATCATAAAGGGAAAATCGGCAATCGTAGTAAAAACTTTTAAATTCCTGTAGTTCTGGCACAAACCATTTGTTTTCAATTTTTTGTCAAATGCAGCAGGTGCGGAAGGACAAGGCTCTGCACATATTTTATCATTCCAAGAGTACCATCATGATAAAATTAAGGAGGTAAAGTCATTACAAATAACATTATCCATTTCTGCATTTTCTGTAATTTACTTTGTCAAATTTCACTGGATACAGAACAGGTTCCCATCTTTGATTTCTGTGTATACAATGGATTTATAAATATAAATTTTGGCAATAAGATGTTGTCAAATAAATAATTTTGAAAAAAAAATTAAACATATGATTGTTTTCTGGTGATATTTTTTCTACTCTTTTTTTATAAACTTGAATTCGCAGCAAATGTATGCATCCAAAACAAAGGTCAAAACATCATTGACAATGGTCAAAATCTATCGCCTAACACCGCTATAAAATTTATATTTTTATACCCTCCACCATAGTATGGAGGGTATATTAAGTTTGTCATTCCGTTTGTTACACCTCGAAATATACATTTTAGGCCCAAAAGGTATACATATTCTTGATCAGCATAAAATTCTAATTCGATTTAGCGATGTCCGTCCGTCTGTCTCTCTGTGGAAATCACTCTAGCTTCCGAACGAAATGAAGTAGGTTAATAAAATGGTACTCAAATGTATATTATGCCTGCAGGGCTTTTGGTATTGAAAATGGGCCATGTAGGTCCATGTTTTGGTATAGCCCTCATATAATAGTATCTCCCTATTTTCGGTATTTTGGTGATTTTGGCGACATTATTCACCGGAATTGTTTCAAATTTGGTATTTGAAGTTCGTAATGGATGCTACTGCCTAAAACAGAAAGTTGTCTGTGCAGGTCCACGTCTTCGTATAGCCCCATATAACGGTACCTCCCTATATTCGGTATTTTGATGATATTTGCGACTTTATTCACCGGAATTGTCTCAAATTTTGTATTTGAAGTTCGTAATGGATACTACATCCTATGACAGAAAATTGTCTGTGCAGGTACACGTCTTCGTATAGCCCCCATATAACGGTACCTTCCGATATTCGGTATTTTGATGATTTTAGCTACATTATTAACCGATTTTTTTCAAGTTTCGCAATTGGATATTGTAATGGCTTATGACAAAAGTTGTTGTCAAATTCATTCTAAATGGTGGAGGGTATTCAAAGAATTTACATCATTTTTACTTGTTTTTATATTATTTTTCCTCTGTGACTATCTTAATATTGTGACTATCCCCATATTATGGCCAGTTGATAGGTGTTTTCTTTCTTTAGCTTTCAAATTATTCTTATATCGACCATATCGGTTCAGTAGATCCAAGTCATAGAATGGGAAATTTTGAGATCAAATATCCGGGTCCGTTCAAGAAAAATTACTTTCCCGGAATCAGGATACAAATGCCTACCCATGGCAGAAGAATACATGTAGATGCATCGACACATCTGCTGGGACAATGAACTGTTAAACCGATTTTTTTTATCGAAAATCGTGAATGAAATATTATTGAAATTTGTAAAAATTGTTGAAAAATATATATCATTACAACCTCCGATTTGCGTCGTATAAGAAAGCATATAAAAGTCGACTAGTTTTCGACAAAGCACTTACAAAATTTTTTGACATATCAATGTTCCCAAGCGTTGATGCATATTCTTCTACCATGTGCCTACCTATGGAAAAATTCAAAAAAACCGAGAGTTTTTACTAAAGTTAAACCAAAACAAGTTAAAAAGTATCAGTCGGTATTGCCGACAGATATATACCCTCAGCCTATGTTCGATTAAATAATCGAAATATATTTGACGAGTGTTACAGTTATTAAAACGTTTGACACTCTATGGAGCCGGTTCCGAAGGAATGGGTCAATATTGTCCATTTTGTATCAGACCCAAAAATATGTCAAAATGTGCGTGGTGTACCATATAGAGTCTACAGGAATAATCCATTTTTATACTTCATCTGATACAAATAAAAAAATTGAGCGAAATATTGGGCTAAATTACAAGAAAATTTATGTCCAATTTTATGCGAAATCATAAATTTCGATAAATGTCATATTCATATCAGGCTTCTTATTGAGAGAAATATTTGAGCATAGCGAGTAGTAAAGAATTGTTAAATTGTTTCGAAAGTTATGACAGATAAAATTATTGAAAATTGGGACCCGTTGTGGGTGAGGTACCAGAAGGGGTTCGCAGATATATATCAACTTCATAACAGATTTTGTGTTAGCAAACAAATTTGTATGTGTGAAATTTGAAGAGATTTGGATGCTTATTTTGCTTCATTTGGGCGTTTTGTTTTTCAAAATCTTGAACCCTAAGTATGGGGGAGGTACCAGAAGAAATGGTTCGATCTATACCACCTTTATAACAGATCTTGTGTTGATAGAAATATTGGGATGTGCCAAGTCTAAATAGAATCGGATCTTAATGTGGCGTTTTATGAGCTTAATGGGTATTCAAAATTTCGACACTTTGTGGGGGAGGTACCAGAAGGAGTGGACCGATACATTCCATGTTAACAGCAGATCCTGGGTTTATAAAAATATTGGAATGTGTGAAATTTGAAGACGTTCGGATCCTTATATCACATTTTATAAGAGCTATAATTATTCAAAACGTTGACCCTTTTAGCACATGACCTAGCACTGACGCAAATATTAGGATTTGCAAAGTTAGAGCAAAATCGGGTAACCGTTTCTCTTTCTGTGCAAAAAATATATTTTATATATATTTTTTGAAAATTTCGACCTTTTGTGGGGGAGGTACCAAAAGGAGTGGACCGATGTATTCCCTCTTAACACCAGACCTTGGGTTAGTAAAAATATTGGGATATGTGAAATTTGAAGACAATCGGACTCTTACATCACATTTTATAAGAGTTGTAATTATTCAAAATTTTGACCCTTTGTGGGGAAGGTACTTGATAGAGTGGCCCGATATTGTCCATTTTCGCACTTGACCTAGAACTGATGCTAATATAAGGATTTGCAAAGTTTGAGCAAAATCGGATTATTGCTTCTCTTTATGTGCAGAAAAAAAATATTTTTTTGTTTTTGAAAATTTCGACCTTTTGTGAGGAAGTTACCCTAAGAAGTGGACCGATACATTCCATTTTCACACCAGACCTTGGGCTAATAAAATTATTGGGAGGTGTGAAATTTGAAGACAATCGGACTCTTATATCACATTTTATAGGAGTTGTAATTATTCAAAATTTTGACCCTTTGTGGGGGAGGTACTTGATGGAGTGGACCGATATTGTCCATTTTCGCACCTGACCTGGCACTGATGAAAATATTAGGATTCGCAAAGTTCGAGCAAAATCGAATTATCCTTTCTCTTTCTGTGCAATAAATGATTTTCTTTGAAAATTTTTACATTTTGTGTGGGAGGTACCAGAAGGAGTGGACCAATATTGCCCATCTCCGAACTCGATCTAAGTTTGACAAAAATATTACGATGTACCAAGTTTGGATCAAATCGGATACTCCCTTCGAGAGTTATCGTGCGCACCAGCCAGACAGACGGACGGACGGACATAGGTAGATCGACTCCAAATGTTCTGAAACGGATTTGGTCCAAAGAGACCTAGGGTCTAAAACCATTATTTCGACTAGGCACGTTTTGACCGTATCAAATGATATATACCCGTATATATGGCTGAGGGTATAAAAAGTTTTTAATAGTCACGTAATTCGTCGACATTTTAATTATTTTTTCTACAATTTTTCCAAAAGTGGTAATATCGTTGCTATATGAACAAGTTTCAATTAAATTTTGCAAAAATATTTCATGTATTAAATTCACAGCAGTTTTTTAAAAGATGTATAGTAAGTAACTTGTTTATTAAGCACATAAATAAATGTAAACATTATTTTAAAAGTCGCCAAACGCTTTCCGCCTTGATTACAGACGCCAGCCGCATTTTCAAAGCTTCAGCGGTGTAACAACGCCCCAAGGCACGTGTGGCTATTCTCTTTGGCATTCATAATATTTACATTCCATTTGATTCACCAAACAGAATCATTTCAATTTCAAATAGAATAATAGACGGATAAAAGAAAAAGAAGAAAATTAAATATAATATTGTGGCTGTTCGTAGTGATTGCGCACCTCAAGGGGAGGTGAAGGAGAGCAATCATTGATAACATCGAGGAAAACTAAAAAAAAAAACGAGGAAACATTCACCGAGGTGTGAAATATTAAAACAATTATACAATCGCCGCGCCATTCAACCGTTTTGCAGCACCACAAAACAACAATCCCTTTTAGTTCCACGATGCTTGTATATCTGCGAACAGCCTGGAGAACATTTACCAAAACTAATGCTGCTGTGCGGGTCATAAAGAAATTCCACCATAAAGCCTTTAGTGAAAAATATTTACTACTGACCAATGTGACAATCTCGCTGGGCTTAAGTAGTGCCGGCGATATATTGGAGCAACAATATGAAATCTATTGCGGTGAATTGGAGAAATGGGATCGTACGCGAACATCACATATGGCTGTTTCGGGCATGACTGTGGGTGTTATATGTCATTATTGGTATCAAATACTTGATTCACGTCTGCCAGGACGCTCCCTTCAAATGGTTATGAAGAAAATTGTGCTGGATCAGTTGATTTGTTCCCCCGTCTATATATCGGCGTTCTTTATTACGCTGGGAATCTTGGAGAGAAAATCCAAAGAAGAAGTATTTGAAGAAATGAAACAGAAGGCATGGAAGTTGTACGCAGCAGAATGGATGATATGGCCAGTGGCACAATTTGTGAATTTTTATTGGTTACCACTGAAATATCGAATCTTCTATGACAATATAATTAGTTTGGGTTATGATGTGTATACAAGCCAGGTCAAGCACACGGATTGACGTTGTTCTTGTTGGCTAATTGTTTGTTTACAAACATTGTAGGTTGTATATTTGTTTTTTTTTTTTTAATTTAAATGTGTTATGCTAAACGACAACAAGTACCTCATAAAGAAATTCTTCAAAAGAATTAAAAAAAGTATATTTAATTAGGGTAATTATTTATGATCTATGTAAAGAAATTGACGATACATAATTTGTACCTTAATACATATTAAGTAAATCAATAAAATAATTGAGGACCAAGTTCGGAAGTTTTGTTTGTATTCATGTAAATTTGAAGATAAATTTTAAAAATGTTGAAAAGTTTTGAATGAGTAAATCAACACTGAAATGAGCCTCCATTATTATGTTTGCATGATTGAATTGTAACGATGTGAGAAAATGTGGCCAATATTAGATTACAAATATTCCGTCATCGTATATTTAGCTACGTGCTTTTAATTAAATAATGAGAAGAATGTGTACCCTTTAATACATACAGGGTGAGATGAAAAAACTGTAACCAACTTCAGACTGCTATAATTTCCAAGGCACTCGTCCGACAGCTTTTAAAATTATTCCAGTGACATTTTGGTGAGAATTTTCTAAAAAAAGGTTGTTCGTGATGGAATTCAAGCGTGAGAGTTTGATTTCTTTATATTTTGGATGGAAAACCACAAGTGGCTATCGTTAGAGCACTACAGCATTTAAATGCGAATAATCTTTTGTGTCTCGTACCATCGCTCATTTCCGTGATACTGGTAACGTAGCCCGACGTCAAGGAAGTGGACGAAAAAAAACAGCAACATCAGCAGAAATTGTTCGAAAAGTAAAGAAGCACCTTGATCAAAATCCGCGTCGCAGTGCCCGAAAACTGGCTCGTGAGCTGAACATATCGCAATATCCCATTCGGCTAATATTGAACAATGAGATTGGGGTAAAGTCGTTGAAATTCCAAAAAGTGCAAGAACTTACACCGCAACAGAAAGAAAATGGACATAGAAGAGCTAAAGAGTTGCTTCGCTGGGCCGAAAGTGGTGAACTGCCGAATTTGGTTTTCTCCGGTGAGAAAACATTCGTTGTCCAGCAGTTTGTAAACAAACAAAATGATCGTGTTTACTTGCCAAACACAGATGAAAATGGGCACCTTCGGTTGGCCACCAGAACTCAAGCGTCGGCCATGGTGATTGTATGGGCCGCCATAACAGCCGATAGACGCTCTCAACTCGTATCAATCGACTGTGGCATCAGAATAAATGCCGAATATTATCGCGAAAATATTATGGAGGA
Organism: Musca domestica; assembly: GCF_030504385.1. Lineage (NCBI taxonomy): Eukaryota > Metazoa > Arthropoda > Insecta > Diptera > Muscidae > Musca > Musca domestica. The sequence goes on from NW_026712249.1 coordinate 41,931,160, forward strand.
TGTATTAAAGCCTTGGGCACGCAAACATTTTGGCCACAGACCTTGGAAATTTCAACAGGGCTCAGCACCATCCAAGAATGGTTACAAAATGAGGTTCCTCGCTTCATTTCCAGCGCACAATGGCCACAAAAATCTCGGAATACCAATCCTTTGGACTATTGTGTCTGGAGTATTTTTGAAAGCAAAGTTGGCCCAAGAAATTACCAAAGTTTCGATCACCTCAAGCAAGCGCTTCGCCGGGAACGGGCAACATTCGGGCAGCGTGTGACCGTTTCATTGGCCGTTTGAAGGCTATAGTTCGTGCCAGAGGAGGATTCGAACAAATCTAAACTTCAATCAAATTTGAAAAGTATGTAAAAATTATGGCGTTTGACTTTGTTGCAGTTTTTTATCTCACTCTGCAATTATAAAAATGCTGTGGGTATTTGAATTTCTGTATAAAACATGAGATCCATGGAACATGAAACCATAACTTATTGACTGTTGGTCGAACATTTCCATCACATTTGAAAATATTTTGCCATCTTAAATGAAAAGTATGTAAAAATTATGGCGTTTGACTTTGTTGCAGTTTTTTATCTCACTCTGCAATTATAAAAATGCTGTGGGTATTTGAATTTCTGTATAAAACATGAGATCCATGGAACATGAAACCATAACTTATTGACTGTTGGTCGAACATTTCCATCACATTTGAAAATATTTTGCCATCTTAAATGAAAAGTATGTAAAAATTATGGCGTTTGACTTTGTTGCAGTTTTTTATCTCACTCTGCAATTATAAAAATGCTGTGGGTATTTGAATTTCTGTATAAAACATGAGATCCATGGAACATGAAACCATAACTTATTGACTGTTGGTCGAACATTTCCATCACATTTGAAAATATTTTGCCATCTTAAATTATAAGGCATCCTTTGCTATATAGTGCTGGGAATTGCTGGCTTTGGGTACTTCATCCACAACCCTGTCGTTATTAACAATACCGAATTTCAGTGTGAATTCATTTTATTCATTCATTAGAACTCCTGGATTTTTCATAATTTCAAACACATAATTAAATACCAGGAAACGCTAGCCAGCAACACTGCAAAGCTGTATACATCCAAATACTTTCCACATCTCTTTAGTTTTTACGATTACCCCGCCTACGCATTGATGCCGTACACTTGGGACAATACCATTTGCCCTTGGGTGGTTGTGTTATACCAACACAAGGATAATGAAACCATTCATAGGGACATGCATCATTGTCACAGGCCACCATATCGCCATATGACACTTGATTACATGTACAATAACGTGGTTCATTTGGATCGTAGGACCATTCGCCGTCTGGTGTTTGTTCCACAACCATGCCATTTTCATTGAGAGTAATATTAGAGCCCGGAGTAAGGGCTGTTGATGTGGACGATGAAGTGGAAGCAGAGGCAGTTGATGACGTCGAACTAAGTGCTTGTCGACTGCTGCCAGCTGCTGATGAACTTGATGCAGCAGCCAATGAATTGCTGGATGAGGCAGTAACATGTTGTCCTGCAGGTATCAGTGATGGAACATTTAAATTTGTGGGCGCCGATGCTGCCAACATATCCACAGAATCTACACTAAGAGATGAAGAGGATGAAGCCAAACTAAGGGCCCCAGCACTGGCTGCTGTTGTTGTATTTGGAGTGCTTATGTTGTGCGATAAGTTTGAATTTAATTTCCTACAACAAATAAAAAGTTTTATTAGTAAGCCATCATTATTAAATATATTTGAAAATTATACTTCGACGTATATTTCTTCTTTGACTTTTCAGTTGAGTTACTGGCCAGCCCTAGAGCGGAGGCAGTAGCAGTGGGATTTGAAATGTCGCGGCTAATCCAAAACTCTGTAGGACCACCACCGGCACCATGTATGGCCTCATAACTGGCTTTCATGCTGGCCGATCTACGCCCTTGCTGCATTTGCTGTGTTGCCACAATAGCTTGTGTAGCAGCCGCAGCTATTGCCGTTGTAGCTGAACCACCAATCTGCTGGAGATTATATGTGACCGGAGAAGGTGTTCCCACTGATCCAGCTGCAGCATTAAGCACTGCACCAATACTCGGAGTTATAGGTCTGACCACAGCAACGGGAGGTGTTCCAGCAGGTGTGAGGCTATTACCCAAATTAGCTCTCTTTTCCGGAACGGCATTCTGTAGAGTTGATGTGGAGTCACGTCGCTTTTCGGGCTTTGGTGTACGATAACGATTATCCTTTGTTGCTCCTGTGGGTGTTGCTGGCACCGTTATGCCACCCATGCCCAAGCCGGCACCGCCCATAACTGCATTGTGGCTACTGCTGCTAGATGGAGCAACAGCGGCCCCCAAACCGCCATAGTATCTGTTCTCTTTTTGATTTAGACCTGTAACACTGAGCAGTGCTGTGGCAGCACTACTGCCGCCATCCATTTCTAAGGAACGTTTTTCCAAAATCTCTGTGATACCATTATTGTCAGCCTCAAGTTCACATTTAAACTTGAACAGTTCACTGTCCAAGCGTCGCAGATACCTTTCAACCAGTTCATGGATTTGTGTAGCTATGGTGACTTTCTCATCGGCATCCTCCAGGACTTTATAGTACTCCTTTCGCAGATTCTGGTACTCACTGTCGGCAGCTTCATCTTGCAGCTCACCACGTTTGCATTGCATAAAGAAGGCGCGGGTTTTCTTCTCCAGGGAATCCATGTTATCTGCAGACAAAAGTGAATTGTTAAAAAGAACATCAAAATGAGTTATGCCGTCAACTTACTTTGCACGGTTAAATCCAGTTCTCTCATTTCGGTAAAACGATCTCGCAGCTCCTGAGGCAAATGCTCAATCACTAAAATATCCAAAAATAAGACGTATAAGAATATTTCCGTAAAATATGTAAATAAAAAACAAACAATTTGCCGTGACCCAAAAAGAACAACTCTTTTGTTTACATTTTTTGAGACACCCAGACTAGCAGAAAAGGGTGTCTCATGACTGGCGTTTTATTGTTTGCTTTCAATTTGCAATTCACACTTACTTTCCAAATAATCCTCTAAATACAACATCTTTTTCAAGCTTGTCTGAAGCAGGAAATTTTACAAATAAAATCTACGAATTTATTTATCTTTGTTATTGTTTATAAACAAAATGTTTAATATATTTTCCACCAGAAAAAGAGTACCTTCAGCCCAAATGTCAATTCTGTTCTGTTCAAAGAACACAAAGTTCAGCATACTGGAGACTTGACGCCGTCATAATTTTCCACTCAACTCAACGTCGGCGTAAAGCGTATGTTTATGTACAAATGTTGCGGTTTACGCAATAACGCGAAAATGTTGCTCAACACAAATGTTGCCTGAGTTTGCACCGTAAGGAAAGAACCATTTAAAAGTTTACATTTTTAACAATGACTATTTGAGCTTAAGCAACATGACAAGATATTTATAATTCTAATTTTTTTAATAAAATAATATCTGAGATTTCCCCCCATTTTAATGGACTTTTTGGTAAAGAAAGAACTTCCAGTTACACTTTCTAATAATTGTTAAAAAATATAGAGAAAATGCATATTTTTTGATTGGTAAGATATACATTAGGTGTTGATAACTAATAACTACTAACAATTTTTATATTCTACACCACATAGTGGTAAGGGCATTATGTGCATTTGTTTGTAACAGGAAAAGAATGCGAGATAGACCAATAGTTACTTTTGAGGATATTCATAGAACCACATTCTGAGGCGATTTATGCATGTCAGTCCGTCTGTCCATGTTCCTTGTGAACAAAAAGCAGGTCGCATTTATTATCTGATTAAGATGCAATTTTCAAAACAATATTTGTTTGGCCTAAGGACGAGCACTATTGAAATTGGTGAGAATAGGTTCAAATTTAGATTAGGTACCTCACATGCGTAATATGTACTCCACAAGATTGATATTTGGTACCGGATATCAGATAATGCTTGAAAATACCTCTGTAAAATTTTATCGAGATCGGTTCATATTAGGATGTAGATCCCATATATATCTTTATCCGATATCAAGTTTATGGCTAATATCAGTCCAAATTACCTGAATTTTGCCAATTACGAATGGAATCATCCTAGAAACCAGTAATTCAAATTTGTTGTAAATCGGTTCAGATATATCTAAAGCATCCATATTTATGTTTTATCCTCAAAAACGTAATATGCATTCCACAACAAAGATCTTTGGCACCAGATATCAGATACAGCCCAGAAATACCTCTGCCTAATTTTATCAATATCGGTTCAGATTTGGATATAGTTCCCATTTATATCTTCAACCGATTTCGGGTTAACAGTGCGCCAAATGGCGAATATAAGTCCAAAAGCCCTGACTTTTGGTACATCCGACCTAATTCAGTCCAGAAGCAAGTACATCGAATTCGGAGAAAATCGGTTCAGATATAGCTATAGCTCCCATATATATGAATCATCCGATTTGGTGTTTAAGTCCCTCACATTCGTAATATCCGTTCGACAACAATGATATTTGGTACCAGCTTTCTTGAAATACTTTTGCCAAATTGTATCAAGATCGGATCAGATTTGGATATAGCTCCCATATATATCTTCAATCTATTTCGTGTTTATTGTGCACCAAATCGCCAATATCAGCCTAAAGTCCTGAATTTTGGTACATCCGACCGAATTTAGTCTAAGATCATGTACATCGGATTTAGAAAAAATCGGTTCGGATCGCATTTTGATTTCAACTGAATTTGAATATTTTTCAATGAAAATATAATTGAAAAGCACACACACATGCACAAATTAATTTGACATAAAAAACCGAATGGTAGCAGTGCCCTACCTATGTGTACAATACGTTTACGCTACTTTGCCAACTAACTATGACATACAAACAAAATGTCATTTTCAAAACCAAATGCATAATTTAAAAGTATCGCAGCATAATACCTTGAGGAACTGGAACTCAAATATCAATTCCTGGGTCTGGAAAATCCTAAAGGAAAAGAAAAACCCCCAACTGTAATTGCCGATTGCAAATAGCTTGCAAGAAATCGATTGTGCAAACAAGTCGATTAATCGACCTACGTATCCCTATTAGAGAGAGCCAAACAAATTGGTCGTGTATTATCCTTACAATAGCAATTCGTCATTCGTGTCGGCCAGTTGGAATGAAAAAAATAACAAAATAATACAGGAAGAACATAGGAGGAATACCATCATAACAAACCAAGTACAAACAAACCTGTCCGCAATAATATTTTTTAAGTGCAAACCAAAAATTAAAAGAGAATAAATAATTGCCGAGCCAAATAAAAGATGTCCTTGCTTTTTTTTTTTTGTAAAAAGATGAATATAATTACGTCCTGCAGACAAACAACAAAATAATTGTTTTAAAATCATTAAAGTGTGTACATAGATGTGCGGGTGTGTGTCAACAAAAAAAAAAGGAAAATTTAACCAAATATTTAAAGTGTAGCAATGTTTGTGGGCCTGAGCATGCCAATGAGAGTAAAGAAATATAAAACAAAGTTAAAAAATTTAATATTGAGTTGACGTTTAGAGAAATTAAAGAAAATTGAAAATATTTCTAAAATTTATTTATTAATAACCTGGCCAAAGAAATTGGATTATGCCTAAAGTTTTAGTGCCACAGGACTTTCAGCCGCAAACTAGCAATAAATTAATAATGTCCTCACACAACAAATTGCCGAAGGAAAATCGTATAATGCCAGAATGCCACAATAGTGCCACCACACCCATGGATCATCAGCATCACTTCTCCGCCACTGATTCAACAGCCAATACGAATTCGGTGCCACAATCGCCGACACAGCTGCTCGATTTTGATGATTTTACTGCGACCAGTAGTATTATGGAATTCCTGAGACAAGAACAGAAATGCGGTGCCGGTGGTGATCTGTTAACGAACGGTCATGATTCCGAAATTGATGCTGAGAGTATTTTTCAAGAAGTTAGCCGTTTGGCAGATAATTCAGATACCCGCAGTGTGGATGAGCTATTGCGTGAAGCTGAATTATTGCTGCAACATCAAAACTTTATGGAAAATATACAGGATAATAAGAATAAAATGTGTAAGGCCAAAACGAAAAGTCCTCGTTCGATGAAGAGCCGCTTGAATAATGGAACAAACACAACAACAACAACATCTGCTGTGCAGACCCCAACTACCACAATACAAATGAATAGCAAATATACGAAAAGTATTGAGAATGTCCCTCCAAAGGAAGCAATGATAAAGCTGTGCAATGGTTATATACCTGCCACAACACCCTTGGATGAGTGTAGTCCTCCGCCCATGACCCCCGAAACTCCAACTGTTACTTATTCTCTGTCAGATATTGGTATTAATGGAAGTGGCGGCGGTGGGCCGGGTTCTGCCATGGCTACTAGTGTTAGTTCTGGAATTGGTAATACATTTACGAATTTTGCCAAAAATATGCCCACAGAATCGGCGATTTCAGAGGAAAGTCCCCTCGTGGAAATGCCCGACGAAAATACGGCAACAATTAATCAATGTTCATCAAATGATAATACCACAAAGGATATAACAACCAAAAATATGTATGGCGATGATGATACCGATGATGGAACTGATACGGTAAGTGTTGGATTACAAATTGTAGCATACTTTGGGGATGTTAACAAAAATAGTATGTGTCTGATTGGCAATTCCTATTTGAAAGGGTGCTGAATAAACAAAATTTATGAAAAAAAAAATTATTATAAATCCAGTACCGATCATATGATACGCTACACAATCTTTAGTTTTTGAAAAGGAAAGTTCAACATTTAATTGGAAAGAATCGTGTAAAGGGTTTCCAATAAGGACTGTTAATTTTACATTCAAAGTAAAATGTTTTTATAGAGATAAGTGATTAGGGTAGGTTTGGCAGGACAATTAAAGATGTGCAGGTCTATATCAAACGCCGGGCAGACGTTACATCTTCGTCAATTCGGGCCTTAGACAAGTTGAGACGACCGCACAATCCTGAACGTAATTGGGTTAAAATTAACCTGGTTTCTCTAGGAAGCCGATGTTCTCCAGCTTCAATGGATGGCGGTGGCACCAACGACGGCATTCATACGGAAGTTGTTGATGTCATCAGTATGAATGCCACTCATACCTGTCTGATAGGCTGCTTGATCTAGAGGCTCCCTCTTGTAGCGTAGAACCTCCTTCTCTAGATCATGTATTTACTTCCTGGCACGCCTAGTTGGGGGAGATTTATCCACCATAATATAGTTCGGATAACTACCACGATAACAACCAGCATGTACTGCAACGAAAGCATATGGTTGTGCTGACGTACGGCAAGGACCTTCGCCACCTCATGTAGATGGTCCAATTGTGTCATAAGGAGGCACGCTGTCGCAGTTCTCAGGGTAGAATGTTTCCAGGTCTGTATATTCTTCCTCTGCATGGCACTTGTATTCGAAGACCATAATGGGGCAGCATACCAGACCACAGACCTCCCTTATCGCGATAAAAGAGATCAACAAGGTTGTCCGCAACCTAGGAGCTGCTTGTTCCTTCTTTTTATTTCGTCGCTGATAGCTGTGGCTTGCGCGAATGACCTGAACATGCTTTCGAATGGGACCCCTAGGATCTTGGAGTAGTTTGTGATCGGAATTATTTTTCCCTCAACCAGTACATTCAGCTCTGTTCTATTATCCGCAGACCATGTGGTAAAAAGTTTGGCCGTTTATTTGGTTTCCTTGTCCCTACACTAAGTGCTGCCTGTTATTTCATTTTGTCGCAGATAGTTGTGGCTTGCGTGACCTGTGACTTGAACACCCTGCCGAAAGGGAAATCTAGAATATAGGGCTGTTAAGTGATCGGAATTATGTTTCTCTCGATCTCTGTTCTCATCTCCGCAGACAATGTGGTAAATAGTGTGACTGTTGATTTAGTGGTGGATATTTTCACATTCCTTGCGTGGAAGTAATCGGCTCCGCGAGATGAAATTCAACCTTACACATATATCGTCAAGACCGGGGCCCGGCGCTAATCATCTGCATACGTTACGATCTCTATGCCGTCTGGAAGGAGAGGAATTCCGGAAAGGTACAGGTCAAACAGTTCTGGAGATATCACGCCACCTTGGGAACTTCCTACCGCATACGTTGCGATTTCTATGACTTCTAAAAAGTTCCGGTGACATCGCCTCACCTTGGGGAACTACCTGTTTCACTCTAGGGGATTTGGACTTATTGTTGCTGTACGACTGGCGTCCACATATATAGTTGATTATTCAACGTTTCAGGCCTGGACTGAGGGTAGTTCTCTCTACATCATCAACTAGTGTGGCGTGGTTGACTGTATCAAATGCCTTTGGTTGGTCAAGTGCTATCAACACTGACCTATGGAACCTTGTTTGTGTGGCACGTAACACCGTCTTGTTGAAAGTAAATCTTCTCTCGATTACGATTGGCTGAGGAAAGGTATTTTGAACGGATCAAAAAAACATTTGTGAAGAAAGGAAAATATTCTTAACTTTCAATATTTAAAACAAATTTTTTTGTCATTTAATATAGTTAAATTATGTATTTTAATATGGTTTTTTATGATTTAATCATAGTCACATTTTATGTTTCGTACTTTTAGTCCCTGCAAAAAAGCCTTCTTAAATAATTCAATAAATAAATAGGCAATATATAAATAAACTAATAAATAAATAAATAGATCAAGAAATAATTAGTTTAATAAATAAATAGCTAGAAAAATAAATAAATTCATAAATAAGTAAATAAATAAGTACATTCAAAATGTGCATAAATAAGTAAAACCTAAAATAAGTTCCCTTCAGATAAATGCTCATAAATTCGACAAAAAAAAAAAAAATAGCAAATCATTTGCCACGCTACTTGACAATATCTTTGGCCACCTCCAAGGCCAGTGTATAACCTTCCAGAGCGGTAGCAGCAATTTGTCTGGGTGGCAGTACAAATCCAAAACGACCACGATCTCTCAATTCCACTGTGTAAACATATTTAGTATCCAATTTGCCAGCGGCCCAATCATCTGTACCGCCTCCAGACGGTGGCAATGTCTTATAGGTAACACCTACTTTATATTCTTGCCCCGTTGTATTCCTAATAATATCAGCCGCCTGATGACCCACCCGCTCCAATGTCTTATAGTGTTTCGATTTCAATGGACGATATGCATAGGGATATACAAATGCCTGGCCATAGCTGTGATACGTTAACAAAGCCTCCAATTTTGGTTGTATACTTTTTAGAAATTTTGCAATTGCTCTCGTTTCATTTTCCGAATGTGGCCGCGGTCCTTGATACGTATAGTGGCAGGGATTTCGCGAAGCACCCACTGTATTCCAGCCAACATTGAAATTACGATTAATATCGACACCACGACACCGGGGATTTTTAGTGTACGAACGATTCTTACGCCATAGACGATCTTTGCGACGACTATAAACATAACCATCAGGATTAACCATTGGCATAAAGTACCATGTTATATTTTTTATATAATCCGGCTGAGTTGTCCACTTTGACATTAGGCGATTCATTATGAAGGTGACAGTGGCTGGGGATATCCATTCACGGGCATGAGTTCCACCATCAATCCAAATGCGTTTGTTTTCCGTTATGTTTGTTGTGACTCTGAAAAAATATAAGAGAGGGAGGGGAGGAGGGGGTATGAATGAATTAGTTTTTCGGAACAAAATTTGGATGTGAGACCAATGAAACTACATGATATTCGTGGGAACTGAGTGGATGATGATTCTTGCGTTGGATATGATGACGCCTTGGCTACAGGGTGGGACTAAATTTTTAGGAATACCTTTTTTAAGGATATAGCATGCTATATTTGATTTTTTAAAACTTTTCCAGGACCTGGATTTATGGATTTTTATGATAAATTTTTTTATTACAAAAAATGCTTCGCTCCTTGATTTTTAAGAAAATTTCTTTCAAGGCAGATATAATTTGAAGGATCAATCGAGAATTTTTACAAATATTTTTTAAGGACCAATGCAGCTATAATCGTTCATTTTATACAATTTTTTTTAACGATCAATCGTGGATTCTTAAGATTATTATTTCTTTTTTTTTGAGAACCAATCGTGGATTTTTAGGAATATTTTTTTCAGGGACCGAGACATAATATTTTGGAATATCTATCGTGGATTTTTAAGAATTTTTTTTTGAAAAAACAAGAAAGTATATTTTGAAGAGCCAATTGTGGATTTTTAACAATATTTTTTTTGAAGGAACATTGTGGTTAAAAATTTTCAAGTTTGTAAGAATATTTTTTAAGGACTAAGATTTTAATCGTGATTTTTCGAAGATTAAAACTGATTTAATGGTGGATGTTGAAAAACATTTTGAAGGACCGATGGTGGATTCTTATTACTTATTTTTTTGAGAACCAATAGTGGATTTTTAAGTATATTTTTTTCAGGGACCGAAACAGAATATTTTGGAATACCTATCGTGGATTTTTAAGATTTTTTTGAAAGACCAAGAAAGAATATTTTGAAGGGCCAAGTGTGGATTTTTGACAATATTTTTTTTTTGAAGGAACATCGTGGTTATAAAAAAAGTTCCAAGTTTTTAAGAATATTTTTAAGGGCCAATATTTTAATCGTGATTTTTCGAATATAAAAAACCGATTTAATCGTGGATTTTGAAAAATATTTTGAAGGACCAATCAAGCATTTTTACAAATATTTTTTAAGGACCAATACAGCTTAAAACTAGCATTTTATTCAATTTGTTTTAAAGATCAATCGTGAGATTCTTACGATTTTTGGTATAAAGAACCAATCGTGGATTTTTAAGAATATTTTTTTCAGGAACCGAGACGGAATATTTTATAATACCAATCTTGGATTTTTAAGAATATTTTCTTCAGGAACCGAGACGGAATATTTTGTAATACCAATCGTGGATTTTTAAGAATATTTTTTTAGGAACCGAGGCGGAATATTTTGTAATACCAATCGTGGATTTATAAGAATATTTTTTTCAGGAACCGAGACGGAATATTTTGTAATGGTTTCTTAGGCCAAATGTTTTTAAGGCCCTTATATGTATATTTTTCCCAAATGCAAAGGGACCCCTATGGTTTGAGATATATTTCGCAATATTTAGGATAGATCTTTGAAATTTGATAGGGAACTTTGGATTGTACATTGGTGCAGAAAATAGGTCATACCTTTTTGTAATAGCCGCCTTGTAAGAATAACCCCGATTTCAATAATTTCTTCACGTTTTTTTTTTCATGTTTTCCAATTCATTTTGCCAAATTTTGAAATCTTAATTTTTTTAAATAATAACCCTAAAATTTTAAAAAACTTTTATATATCCCTCGCCACCGCATCCACCACTGCATAACCCTCCAAAGCTGTTGGTATAATTTGCGCCGATGGCAGTACAAATCCATACCTTCCACGATCTCTCAACTCAATGGTATAGACATATCTGGCGCCCAACGTTGAACAAGCCCAATCATCGGCACCGCCGCCAGCAGGATACAATAGTTTATGCCTTGAACCAACTTGATATTTCTTTCCCATCGTCTTTCTAATATAACGGGCCACCTCATCACCGACTCTCTGTAACATCGATGCATCTTTATATTTCGCCGCCGTATGACCATATGGATACAGCAGCATTTGCCCGTAACTATGAAATGTCAAAAATGCCAACAAATTGTGTTTTCTTTCGTGAAGAAATTTTCCAATTGCTTGAGTTTCCATTTCGGAAAATGGTTGACGGCCATGGTAGGTGTCGCGACACGGATTTGCCGATGATCCCTGGGTATTCCAGCCGATATTAAAATTGCGATTCAAGTCCACACCCTTGCAACGGGTATGCTGATTTGGTGTGCGATTTTTACGCCAAAGGCGATCTTTTTTGCGGCTATGCTCATAGCCATCGGGATTAACGATGGGCATAAAATACCAGGTTTTGTTGCGTATGTAATTTGGCTGATCCTGCCATGCATCCATGAAACGATTCAATATGAATGTAACCGTTGACGTTGTTATCCATTCACGAGCATGGGTACCACTATCTATCCAGATTTTAGTATACTCTTCGGGGTTTTCTGTTATTCTGTAAAATGGTTTAAAAATCGGATGAATTTAATGTATTCATTGAATATATTATATTTAGTTGTTCGTCCATGTGCATCCGGATTGTTGGGTTGTTGCAGTGTAAGGTTCCTTGTGTTGGGTTGCTTGGGAGTGATGCAGGACCGGACCTACCGTGCTTTGTGATATGTGGCGGCGTCAGAGTTGTGTGTCAGAGTTGCGTTCAATACAATGTGGGTTAAGATAAATGGTAATATTTTTGGGAGAGTTAAACTTTAATGCTATTAACAGAGCTCTGTTAATAAGTTAACAGTATTGGGAAAATGAAATGGAAATATACCCTAGTCATATGTCTAGAGGTGTATATATCGGAGTGTATATCTATTGATACGGCCAAAAGGTGCCTCGTCGAAATAAAGGTTTTAGACCCTAGTTATCTTTGGACCAAACCCATTTCAGGACATTTGGAGTCCATCTAGCGATGTCCGTCCGTCTATCTGGTGCGCTCAATAAATCTCGAAGGGAGTATCCGATTTGATCCAAACTTGGTACATCGGAATTTAATATCGGCCCGCTCCTTCTTCTGGCACCTCCCTCACAAAAGGTCGTCATTTTCAAAGGAAATATTGTACTGCACAGAAAGAGAAATAATAATCCGATTTAGCTCCAAATTTGTGCGAAAATGGACAAATAACTCTTGTGAACAATGTTGCTGAATTCGTCAAAATATCGAATATAGGGAGGTATCGTTATATGAGGGATATATGACCTATATAGACAATACTCTTTCAGGGGGTAAAGTACTCAGATAAATAAAATACCGAATATCGGGGATACCGTTATAGCCCGTCATCGCGCTTGAACTGCCTGCAGACAAAAGATCTGTGATCTGGGCAGAATTTTAGCTTCCTATATTTATTCGTTTTGACTCTAGCGTGATTGCAACAGACGGGAGGACAGGGCTAAATCGTCTTAGTCTTACGCTAATCAAGAATATATATACAGGGTGAGATGAAAAAACTGCAACCAACTTCAGACTGCTGTCATTTCTAAGCCACTCGTTCGACAGCTATTAAAATTATTCCAGTGATAGCTTATTATATTGTTTACAAGCGTACAAAAGCATTTTGGAATTTTCCAGAAAAACAGTTATTCGTTATGGAATTCAAGCGTGATAGTGTGATTTCTTTATATTTTGCTGGAAAACCACAAGTGGCTATCGTTAGAGCACTCCAGCATTTAAATGTGAATAAATTATTTGTATGTCGTACCATCGCTAGCTACCGTAGCCCAACGTCAAGGAATTGGACGGAAGAAAAAAGCAACATCAGCAGAAATGGTTCAAAAAGTAAAGAAGCAACTTGATCGAAACCCGCGTCGCAGTGCCCGAATAATGGCTCTTGAGCTGAACATATCGCAATATTCCATTCGGCAAATATTGAAAAATGAGCCATTGAAATTCCAAAGAGTGCAAGAACTTACATCGCGAGAGAAAGAAAATAGACTCAAAAGAGCTAAAGAGTTGTGCAACTTCGGTTGGCCACCAGAACTCAAGTGCCGGCCATGGTGATGGTGTGGGCCACCATAACAGCCGATGGTCGCTCTCCTCATATTAATGGACGGTGACATCAGAATAAATGCCGAGGGTGTATGAAAGCCTTGGACACGCAAACATTTTGGCCGCAAACCTTTGACATTCCAACAGGACTCAGCACCATCGCACTCAGCACGCGCCACCCAAGAATGGTTACAAAATGAGGTTCGCCGCTTTATTTACGGGACACAATGGCCATTAAAATCTCCGCATACCAATCCGTTGGAATATTGTGTCTGGAGTATTTTGGAAAGCAAGGTTGGAACTAAAAAATACCAAAGTGTCGATCACCTCAAGCAAGCGCTTCGCCGGGAATGGGTCAAAATACCACAGAGCAACATTCGGGCAGCGTGTGACGGTTTCATTGGCCGTTTGAAGGCCATAATTTGTGCCAAAGGTGACAAATTCGAATAAATCTAAACATATTCTAAAATTTGATACAATTTTCCGAATTTTTTGCTTTTATTAAAAAAAAGGAAAAATTATAACGTTTGACTTTGTTGCAGTTTTTTTTATCTCACCCTGTACTTTGTTATGTCTAAAATTATTATTTTGATGAGTTACAAAAAATTTAAATTTTAACAGTGCGAAACTACGATATTTGGGGATAAGTTAATACACCCCAATGAAAGGTCCCCTGGGGGCTCCAAAATATAAAAAATCCATATTCAAAATCAATTTGCGATAACGAAAAATTTTCGAATATTTGCGGGGAAAATACGACAACTGGGGATAAGCTAATACCCCCATTCCCTAGGGGCTTTCAAAAATAAAATGTCCGCATTCAAAATCAATTTTCGATAAGGAAAATTGTTTCTTATTAACATAGCTCTGTTAATAACATTACGATTTAACTCTCCCTAAAAAACTACAATTTAACTCTCCCACATTTCAATGCAAAGAGATTGATCTAGGAGGCTTCAAACACCCTCAATCATTACCAAGAAATACTCAATTTTATTTTTTTGTTATAATAAATTAAAATTTAGTTTATTAAAGATTGTTTTTAATTTAAATATATATTTAATAGTTTGTATACATAAAATAACTTATGATTTAATAAAAGAAACCTTCTTTTCTCGGTTTTTATTTCCTTTTCTTTTGCTGAAACGCAAAATTGTATTTATCGCCCTGCAGGACAGGAGCTAAACGATGGGGAGGTGGTTTTTAAAAGTACACTGGCATTTAATTAAATGTAATGTTTTATATAAATATATTTATTCTATAGTTATAGTTAGAACATAAATCATTATTGAATAGCCTGGGCCACAGTGTCCACAACGGTGTAACCTTCAATGGCCGTCTCCAAAATCTGTGAAGGTGGTAACACAAAACCAAATTGTCCGCGATCTCTCAATTCAATGGTGTAAACATATTTGGTACCCAGCGCAGCACGACTCCAATCATCCGAACCACCACCGGCAATACCCAACACCTCATGTGTCACCGAGGCACGATAAATTTGTCCAGTTTTCTTTTCAATCCTTTGCACCGCCGTATTGGCAACACGCTGCAAGACGCCTGCATCTTTCACCTTTACCGCTTTATAGGCCCATGGATAGACAACCATTTGACCATAGCTATGGAATGTCAGATATGATTCCAAATTATATTTTCGTTTACTCAAAAATTTGACAACAGCATCGGTTTCCAACTCAGAATTGGGAGATTCACCGCGATACGTGTCACTGCAGGGATTTGTCGACGAGCCATAACCACTCCAGCCAATATCAAAGTTACGATTCAAATCCACACCCAAACATTGGGAACGTTTTGCGGGGGCACGATTTTTACGCCACAACCGATTCACTTTACGGCTATAGACATAACCATCGGGATTCATAACGGGCATGACATACCAAGTCTTTTGGCGTATATATTCTGGATGATCCTGCCATTTGGACATCAGCTGATAGAGAATAAATGTCACAGTGGCCGGGCTAATCCATTCGCGGGCATGAATGCCACCATCAATCCATATTTTCTTGTATTCTTTGGGATTTTCAGATATTCTGTAAAAACAAAGGCAAAAAAGTTGATATCATGTGACGGGAGACGAAGTGGACATATATTTAATGGGGGGTTATGACATTTTAGTTTGAATATTATTTCGTTATTTTTTTTCTGGGGGCTTTGTGTTAAGATGCAAAAACTAATTACTTCATTTTTTTAATTTTTGTTTTTAGTAGACAACAACACACTACAATGATTATTGTTCACACATACCAACACACATTTTGATTTGTTACTATTTGATGGGTGGACGGACAACACATTTGTTAAAACCAGAATTGTTAGTGCTAGTTTTTTCTGTTTTTTTTTGCCAAAAATTAATTAGTCTAAATGTTAATTACAATGTTTGTTACTTTTTTTGACACTTTTAGTATTTTGTTAACATTTAGAATATTTTTAATAACAGACAAACACAAACACACAGACATGATACAGATGTAATTAAGATTAAATTTAATTTAATTTTTAGTATAGAGGTAGGGAAATTCTATTTTGATTGCAAACAAGTTTTATTACTCCACCATAAAATGGATGATATATTTTGTTATATATTTTCAACTCAAACTGGGGGGTATATTAAATTTGTCATTCCGTTTGTAGCTCAGCGAAATATTCTGTGAAAACTTCTAAGTCAATTTAGACATGTCCGTACATCTATTGTTAAAGCGTTGAAATCCAAATGAATTGAGATAGGAAGCTAAGATTTCGATCAGGACTGACTTCAAGATATCTAACACCACTTTGCATATTTAGCATAGCTTCCGTTTAAAAATGTACGTTCACATTGGGTATCAAGCGAGTCAGCAAAGAGGTCATTTTGGTCCATTTTTTTTAAATATGATTAAAAAATCGCTATAAACATGATCGTAGTAAGTCAAAATGTTTAACAAAATTATTTGTCATAAAATTCTACTATTTGCCCTAGAAGACATCAAGAGTCTAAATCTTACCTAAACGCCAGGAATAAGTATTTATGCAAAAAAAAAAAAAAAACGAAAATACTTTTAGTCCTAAATATTTTTGATAAATATTTGTCTGACTTTTTTCAAATTGATGACTGAAGATAACATAAAATTTTGAGTTTGAGTGTTTTAGCTTTTTGACCTCTGTTTCCATATAAAAATTAAAACACAATTTTGAGCGAAAGATGTCAAAAGAATAAATATTCTACACAAAATTCCACCATAAATATCAGAATACACCATGTATCTCGACACAATAGTTTTTATGAAAATTACATTCAAAATTTATATAATAAAAGTAAAAAATTATATCCTTGTCAAAATCTTCCCTTATACATACTTATTTTTTTTTTTTTTTTTGGAAGAGTATCTAAGTAAGAATTATTCTATAACAAAATAAATTGCGGATCTCTGAACAAAATAAATTTGTGTACTTAATATGTACCAAAAAAAACCTTCTTTATTTATAAAAAAATAGCAATGACTTCAATATCAAATTGCACGATTTTTTGTAGGTAGCACGGGCCGAACTTTAAATATCCTTATCCATTTAGAAAAAAATTTGAAAAAAAAAAATTATTAAAAATTCTGGTTAAATCTTAAAAAACCGAATATAGTCGTGAATATTGTAGCTTAAATCATCAAAATACCGAATATACAGGGTTGCCCATATTCGACGGACCCATCTGGCAATGCCATAACTTTTGACAGAGATGTCACATCGCTTAATGACATACCGCGTTTGAAGCGTCAGTCCAAGCAGATTTTTACCATGAACCAATACACGCCACGCGAGCGCTCTCAAATAGTTGAAATTTACATTCAACAGAAGAAGTCAATTGTGAAAACTCAACGTGCTTTTAAAACATTAAAAAATGTGAGAAGTGCGCCTTCTTAGAAGGCCATCATTTTCGACTGGTAAGGCTCTTTCTAATACGAAGAGGCCATATAAAAGTCGACCAAGGCGATCGGCGGAGAATATCGCTGCCGTACGAGCCAGTGTTGAGAGGTTCCCAAGAACATCCCAAAAACGCCGTTCTCAGCAGTTGGGCAAGGCTCGGTCCACTTTACAACGGATTATTCGCATTGATTTGCATTTGTTCCCGTACAAAATTCAATTGACGCAAAGAATGTTGCCTGCGGACAAGCCTCATCGATTGGAATGGGCCCAAAGCTCCGTCGAATATGGGCAACCCTGTAAGTAGGTACCGTTATATCGCGGCTATACGAGGACCTGGACCTGTATAGACTATTTTCTGTCACAGGCTGTAGTAGCTATTAGGAACTTCAAATACGAAATTTCAAACAATTTCGTCGAATATTGTACAGAAAATCGTCAAAATACCGAATATTGGGAGGTACTGATATATGGGACCTTTACCAAAACCTGGACATACATAGATAATTTTCTGGCATGGATTGTAGATCTCATTACAACTTCTAAATATGAAAATTGAAACAACTAAGGTGAATAATGTGGGAGGTAACGTTATACCCATTACGAATTCTAAATACGAAATTTGAAACAAATCTGGTCAAAAATAGTCAAAATATCGAATATCGGGATGTACCGTTGTGTGTCTCTTTCAGGTGTGGTAGAGTGCTTAGAAAGAAGTTCTAGTGGATTTTTAGACAATTTAATTGAAAATATAGGCAAAATCATCAAAATACCAAATATAAGAAGGTACCGTTATATACGATATCGTGGACCTATATAGACAATACTCTTCCAGGGGGTAAAGCACTCAGAAGCAAGTCCTTTTGTGGATTCTCAGACAATTTCATTGACAAATTTTGCCTGCAATCATCGAAATACCGGGGGATATACGATACGACGTGGACCGATATAGCTCATCTTCGAACTTGACCTGTCTGCAGGAAAAGACTGATCAGGGGGTAAAGCACTCAGAAGGAACTCTTTTTGTGGATTCTCAGACAATTTCATTAACAAGTTTTGCCTGCAATCATCAAAATACCGAATATAAGGAGGTACCGTTATATGGGGGATATACGATACGACGTGGACCGATATAGCCCATCTTCGAACTTGATCTGTCTGCAGGATCGCTGCAAAATTTTAGCTTTCTATCTTTATTCGTTTTGACTCTTTTGCAATAGACAGGACAGGACTAAATCCTCTTACTTTGTTATGTCTAAAATTATTATTTCGATGAGTTACAAACTAACAGTCACCTGAATATCACAATTCAAAACTTCAGCCCTGCCGCTTCATCTAGTACCAAATTTAGTACTATTTAATATGTTTCGTGCAATTATAGTACTCATTTCCAAAACCACCTCCATACCTCAATAACAGATACCAACAGAGACATCAATAGCAAATTTTAGGATTCTAGCTCTATCCCTTGTAGTACACATTTCCAAAACCACCTCTTTATCACAAATCTACCACAATCAGGGACCTCATTCGTTCACCATAAATCAAACTGTTCCAAAATTAATATCATTTAGTACATTTCTCACACTTAGTACACATTCCCAAAATCCCCTTCATATATCAAATTTACTTTCCAACCTTGATTCTCGTACCAAATTTTAGCTTTATCCGATCACATAATACCAAATGACACCATTTCAGAACTTTTCGTAACCGTAACATTCGATCGATATGCCTTTGCCAAAATATGGGGTAATAACTCGATGTTGCCATCGCAGAGTATCGAACTCAAAGGAACAATATGTGCCATAGTTACTCATTACTTGGTAGTGAGGCAAATTATGTCTTTTGTGTTATTTCCCAAACTCAAAAGGTACTTTGTTTACAAATGGCACATGTGGGCACAACTGCCCCAAAAAAAATTTTTTTAGACTAAAATAGATCATTTCAAACTATTTGCTTTGCCCACTAAATACTTGCAAATTGAATGGCATTGCAATTTTTCATAATAATATGACAAAATTCTATTTGTTTATTAATTAACATATCTTAACACTGACTTTGCCAATACCCATTTTGGTATGTGACAAATGTCAACAGCAAAAGACGATTACAAAATAAATAATAAGCCACTGGAAATAATAACAACAAAGGCAAGCACATAAATACGGGCTTAACTTTAAATGAACAATTTTCTGAAACAAACACCAGCATTTGAAGATCGATAAAACCAAACTATTATTCAATATTTGTTCTTTGAATTTGATCTTGAACTCATTGCGGGGAATACAAAACAATGATGGCATTGAGAAAGGTCAGTTATACAGACGAACGAACGAATGAACGAGCGAACGAACGAACCTGCAATCGGCAAATTGAAATATGTAATTACAAAATGAACAACAAACAGCCAGACAAAGAGACTCTTACAGTTGTTGCTTCGATTAATTTACAATTCAATGGAAAATATTCTGAGCGAAATTTTGCAATAACAAATTGAAGAGATAAAAGCCACATTTATTTTCCGTGGAATGAAAGATAAGGCAATAGGGGTTAACTAACATTAAACTTTTTAGAAAATTATTTTATTTCATTAAGAAATTGAATATTTGCTGCAGCTCTTTGTCCGTTTAAAAATTATTTTGATTTAAATGTATTTCGTTACTTGTGCTACATTGCTTTATCTATCTCGTCTCTTTGCATTACGTTTCAATTGAAATCTCCTCATCGAATTTCAATTTCTACAAAAACATAGAACCCGTGAAGCTTTGCGAAATACAGAAAAAAAAAAATTAAAATCAAGGTTTGAGCCCGATGAACTGAAATAGAATTCATAATTATTTTTTTTTTAGTTTTTGCAAAAAAAAAAACAAAAAAATAGCAACACGAACATCATCATCGTCATTGTACAGAAAACGTGTAGCAGACAACAATTGAAACTTTTAGCAAAGAAATTGATAATACTGAAATATCAATGAGTGATAGTGGATTCATGTACATACTCGTTTGCAAAAACAAAATTCGAAAACTAAACAAATTTTGATAAGAGATGAACGAACTTTGTTAAATCAAATTTAAATAATAATAAATGAAAAAAAGTACCGAGGGAAATAATAATTCTTGCAACTTTCCGAGAAGAAAAGAAATGTATTTAGAATTGTTAACATTTCCAAATACTATTTTATTGAATACTAGCAAGTACCCGCTACTTCGTCAGCGAAGATTCCACCTCAAAATTTAAGATTTGTTTCAACAGTTCGTGTAAGACCTTTTTATACCCTCCAACATTCAATGGAGGGTATATTAGCTTTGTCATTCCTCGAAATATTCATGATAGACTCTACAAAGCATATACAGTGTGAGATAAAAAAACTGCAACAAAGTTTAATTCCATAATTTTTACATTTTTTTTTTAAATTTTATTGAATGAAAGCAAAAAAAAAAATATCGGAAATAGCATCCAATTTTAGAATAAATTTAGATTCGTTGGAATTGGTCACCTTTGGCACGAATTATGGCCTTCAATTGGCCAATGAAACACGCTGCCCAAATGTTGCTTTGCGGTATTTTGATCCATTCCTGGCGAAGCACTTGCTTGAGGTGATCGACACTTTGGTATTTTTTAGTGCCAACCTTGCTTGGGAAAATACTCCAGACACAATAGTCCAACGGATTAGTATCCGGAGATTTCGGTGGCCATTGTGCGCTGGAAATGAAGCGAGGAACCTCATTTTATAATTCTTGGGTGGTGCGTGCTGAGTGCGATGATGCTGAATCCAGTTGGAATGTCCAAGGTCTGCGGCCAAAATGTGTGCGTGCCCAAAGCTTTAAAACACCTTCCAGAATTTGTTTCGCGATAGTATTCGTCATTTATTCTAATGCTACGGTCGATAAATACGAGCGGAGAGCGTCCATCGGCTGTTGTCGTGGCTCACACCATCACCACGGCCGGCGCTTGAGTTCTGGTGGTCAACCGAAGGTGCACATTTACAGCTGACCTGTTTGGCAAGTAAACACGATCATTTTTTTTTACAAACTGCTGGACAACGAATGTTGTCTATATAACGGTACCTCTGGAGGTCGTATTAAAGCCTTGGGGCGCAAACATTTTGGCCGCAGACCTTGGACACTCCAACAGGATTCAGCACGCGCCACCCAGGAATAGTTACAAAATGAGGGCCCTCGCTTCATTTCCAGCGCACAATGGCCACCAAAATCTCCGAATACCGGATACTTCGTTGGACTATTGTGTCTGGAATATTTTGGAAAGCAAGGTTGGCACTAAAAAATGCCAAAGTGTCGATCACCTTAAACAAGCGTTTCGCCGGGATTGGGCCAAAATATCGCAGAACAACATTCGGGCACCGTGTGACGGTTTCATTGGCCGTTTGAAGGCCATAATTCGTGCCAAAGGTGACCAATTGGAACAAATCTAAACTTATTCAAAAATTTAATGCTATTTCCGACGTTTTTTGCTTTTATTTAAAAAAAATGTAAAA
This sequence comes from Musca domestica, assembly GCF_030504385.1. Lineage (NCBI taxonomy): Eukaryota > Metazoa > Arthropoda > Insecta > Diptera > Muscidae > Musca > Musca domestica. The sequence goes on from NW_026712249.1 coordinate 41,953,208, forward strand.
ATGATGGCGTTTGACTTTGTTGCAGTTTTTTTATCTCACCCCTATATCTACTTTCATGTGTAGATGGCGTTCTTTATATGACATAGTACAATATCAACGACCGTTTTTTACATTGGGCTAAATTTGAGACTGCTGTTCCGAATGTCGCAATTATGTATCCCTTATGTAAAATGCCAATATTTTAAGTCCAGTTAATTATCTCGACCATAAAAGCTCAAGCAGGCTGTCAAATACTTTATCATATAGATAACAGTTCACGATGGTTGCATTTAAATAGCTTATGAAACTTAAGCCTTTTATGCCGCTATATTTCGCAGAAACCATCATCATTATCACATCTAGATGGCATTTGTGTTCAACAATAATTGTTTGCACATTTTCCTGATTAAAGTGAAACTAATACCATTATTCACATAAACCATCATATAAACTAAAATAATATTTTCCTATCATGTCCGCAAGTTGTTTTTTTAAATTATCTAACACGAAAATTATTGGTTCGATGTTTTAGTTCCAACCTACTACAACGTGTTAATTATTTAAGCGCTCAAAAGTATGCACCAAAACATCACCTAGAAAATATATCTACTTTGATGTATAGATGGCGTTCTTTATAAGACATAGTACAATATCGAAGACTATTTTTCCAATATTGTATTATTATGGCATACATTTAAGACCTCTGTTATATATGTCGCAACTGTGTCCCCTTCATACAATATATCGAAATTCCTTCTAATACAATATATCAAATGGGTTGTTTATCTCGACCATAAAAGCTCAAACAGCTTTTCACAAACTCTCTCATATATAGATAACAGTTCACGTTCATTGCATCTGAAAAGCTTAGCAAATTTAAGCCTTTAATGCCGCCATAGTTCACAGAAACCATCATCATTAATTATCACATCTAGATGGCATTTGTTTTCAACAATAATTGTTTGCACATTTTCCTGATTAAAGTGAAACTAAAACCATTATTCATATAATCCATTTGAAATTTAATTACAGATTGAATTCCGCAAGTTGGTTTTAAAAATTAGCTTGCACGAAAATTATTGGTTTCATATTTTAGTTCCACTTGGTTGTATTATGTATAGCGCTCAAAAGTATGCACCAAAACGTCACCTAGAAAATATATCTACTTTGATGTATAGATGGCGTTCTTTATAAGACATAGTACAATATCAAAGGCTGTTTTCTTAATCTTATATTAATTTGGGCTAAATTTAAGACCACTGTTCCGAAAGTCACAACTATGTCCCTCTCATGCAATATATCAACGTTTTAACTTTGGTTGTTTATCTTGGGCATAAATGCTCAAACAGGCTGTTAAATACTCTCTCACATATTCATAGATAACAGTTCACGATTGTTGCATTTAAATAGCTTATGAAACTTAAGCCTTTTATGCCGCCATATTTCACAGAAACCATCATCATTATCACATCTACTAGTAGATGGCATTTGTGTTCAACAATAATTGTTTGCACATTTTCCTGATTAAAGTGAAACTAAAACCATTATCCATATAATCCATCTGGAATGCAATTGAAAACTAAAATAATATTTTCCTGTTATATCCGCAAGTTTTCTGTTTTTGTTTTTGGTTTTAACTAGGAAATGTTTTGATGATAACTTACACGAAAGTGTACAGCAAAAAAAACAAAAAAAAACATTGTACGAATGTTTATTGTAATTTTTCCAAACTATGATATTTGACGATAGCCGTCGTTTGACTGCCGGCACTCTCCAGGCACCACCCACCGCCCAGGCACGCTGTTAAGCCGGGCTGATGGAACAGAATGTGGTTGTAACCAAAATGCAAACAGTATTTTTTTTTGTTTTCCCTGTAAAGACTGACGAGTGTGTGTTTTATCATCATCAACGCCGTCATCGTCATGAGTGGAATATCAACACGCCATAAGTGGTGTCTGGAACAGTGGCGTAGTTGCGCAAGTTGTGGGTTGACAATGTCAAGAGGTGTTTTCTATGGTTCAAAACATCTCAAATTAAAATGACAACTTTCAGGGCTATGGGAGTAGGGAAGTATATTTCCATAACAATAATAAGGATACACCCACCTGACGTCGATATCACAACCCAAGGCATATTTTGCATGCGCTTTTCAATGAATTCTTCTCATGCTTTTAAGTTTGAGGCTGACATTTTCAATCTACTGCCTCCGCTCATAGACAAACAGTTCATGTTTTTTTTTAATATTAAAACACACATTCAATGTTAAAATGACAATTAATTAATATCTCAATTAGATGATAATGTTAGATGTTTTGTTGTTTTTTCCGCTTGCTCCTTAGGTTTTTATATTTTGGGGGTGAGGGAAATGGTGGGTGGCCAGAATGTTTTGTTATCTCAAATTTCGGTGCATTTCATTTAAAGTGCCAATAATGTGTTACACATATATATATGTACGGTTGGACGAATGAATGAATGTAGGTATGTGAAATGAACATGCTTTTTAAGTGAATTGAATGAAGTTGTTTCTTTCTTTTTTTTCGACTGACTCACCTCAAAACCTTCAAATCTCTGCCTTCGGCTGTCTTGCCAATTGTATAGAGACGACAAATATTGGGAAACTTTCCACGTATTTCACGCATGAATGCATAAATGGTATCCAAATCATGATAGTCCTTCCAGTGAATGCCACTGCGAGCGGATTTTTCTGAAAACAAATTGAAATAGAATATTGATTTGTTAAACTTTGCTAAACGAAATTTGGACTACAAAATGTTAGAGTTAAAATAAATGTTTCATTAAATTAGGTCGCATGAATTTCCAGGAAGGCAAACAACATACTGCCATTTTTTCGTGGACAACGCAAGTTGAGATATTTTAGAAGGCATTAATAACTCAAACTATTTCCAACAAAGGTTTTAGTGTGTTGACTTTAAGACAAGTAAATAATGGTTTATATATAATATCCTGCCTCCAGACTTAACTTATGTCTTCTTTGAAATCTATATATAAAAGAGAAGTAATGGTCAGTCTTGGTGCGTAGGCGAGTGGTAAGGCTAGTTTTATTTGGATATTCGTACTAGGATGGTATTAAAAGGTAATAATAAAACTAAATATGGTACCCTTTGTATTTCACGAACCAGTACAACCAGATCACTGATGGAGTATATGATGGATGTACTTAAGGGTTTTTGGAAATTCGCACTATCAGTGTACGATAATACTAAAATGTACTAAATTTGATACTTCATTTCGTATCAGTGTGTACTCATGTATACGAAAATTACTAAATGTACTAAATTTGGTACAATTTGAATTTGGACTAATGGATGGAGCTGGAATGCTTAAATTTAAAAATAGCATTAATGGCTGGGTGTAGGATTTGGATATGAAGGTTGTTTTCGAAATCTGTTCTTATGTGCACCGAAAGCACTAAATTGGGAACAATTTCGATTTGGGTGAACCGACTATAACATCGTGGGACTGAGTTATGTACTAAATGGTACTAAATTTGGCACAATTAAAATTTTGGGAGAACCGATAGAGTTGGAATCCCGAAATTTGGAATTAAGATTACTGTTGGAGTGTAGGGTTGGGGTATGTAGCAGGTTCTGGAAATTCGCAATTATGTGTGCTAAATTGTAATAAATCTCGTACAATTTGCATTTGAGGAACCGATAGAGTTGGAACCCTCAAATTTGGTATTAAGATTACTGTTGGAGTGTGGGGTTTGGGTATGTAGCAGGTTTTAGAAATTCTTATTCATGTGTACGAAGTAGTACTGAATTTGTTACAATTTTTATATTGGGGGGGATTGTTGCGATATGGGTGGAATCTTGAAATTTGGAATTGGGATTATTGTTGGAGTGTAGGATAGGGGTATGTAGCAAGTTTTGGAAATTCATACTTTTGTGTGCTAAATGGTACTAAATTTGGTACAATTTGCATTTTGGGGGACCGATAGGGGTGGAAGTCTGAAATTCGGATTTAAGATTGCTGTTGGAGTGTAGGATTGGAGTATGTGGCAGGTTTTGGAAATTCGTATTCATGTGTATGAAATAGTACTGAATTTGGTACAATTTGTATTTGGGGAACCGATAGGGGCGGAATCCTGAAATATGGAATTAAGATTACTGTTGGAGTGTAGGGTTGGGGTATGTAGCAGGTTCTGGAAATTCGCAATTATGTGTGCTAAATTGTACTAAATCTCGTACAATTTGCATTTGAGGAACCGATAGAGTTGGAATCCTCAAATTTGATATTAAGATTACTGTTGGAGTGTGGGGTTGGGGTATGTAGCAGGTTTAAGAAATTCGTATTTATGTGTACGAAATAGTACTGAATTTGGTACAATTTTTATATTGGGGGGGATTGTTGAGATATGGGTGGAATCTTGAAATTTGGAATTGGGATTATTGTTGGAGTGTAGGATGTGTAGTTTTGGAAATTCATACTTATGTGTGCTAAATGGTACTAAATTTGGTACAATTTGCATTTTGGGGGACCGATAGGGGTGGAAGTCTGAAATTCGGATTTAAGATTGCTGTTGGAGTGTAGGATTGGAGTATGTGGCAGGTTTTGGAAATTCGTATTCATGTGTACGAAATAGTACTAAATATGGTACAATTTGTATTTGGGGAACCGATAGGGACGGAATCCTGAAATATGAAATTAAGATTACTGTTGCAGTATAGGAAGTTTTGAATATTGGTACATATGTGTACTAATTGTACTAAATTTGGATTTGGGTTAACCGATTGCATTGAATCTTGAAATTGGGGAATACGATTTCTATTGAATTGTATTGAAATGTGTACTAAATGACACTAAATTTGGTACAAATTTGAATTGTGGTGAACCAATAGAGCTGGAATTGTGAAATTTGGAAATAAGAATTCTATAGGATTGTATGATTGTGGTATAGAGGTAGTTTAGGCAATTTGGAGTGTAGAATCGGAGTATGTAAGAAATTTGGGAAAGTCGTACTTATGTGTACTAAGATTGATACAATTTGGATTTGTGTGAATCAAATGGTTGTAAATTTGGTATAATTTGGATAAGGATGATGGGGTTGTAATCCTAAAATTTGAAATAAAGATTACTCTTGGAGTATATAATTGGGTTATGTAGTACGGTACAAGTTCAATTTTCGATTTGGTTGAACCAAAAGAGCTAGAGTCCAGATATTGGATTTATTTTTCAGATATAAGAGTACAAATGGTACACAATTTAGTATTGATTCTAGGGATGGAGCTTGACTCCTGAATTTTGATGTTGGGGTCAGAATTGGGGTGTAGTGTTGAGATGTGGAGGGGGTTTTGAAAATACGTACCGTTGATATAATAAAGGTGTGTAGGGTTAAGATATGAAGTGGTTTTGGAAATAAATAATTACATGAACGAAATGTACCAAGTGTACTCTATTTGGTATTATAATTCTATATATAAAAGACTAGCGAATATTATCGCGAAAATATTCTGGAGGGTGTATAAAGCCGTGGGCACGCAAAACATTTTGGTCGCAGACCTCGGACATTCCAACAGGACTCAGCGCCATCGCACTCAGCACGCGCCACCCAAGAATGGTTACAAAATAAGGTTCCTCGCTTCATTATCAGCGCACAATGGCCACCAAAATCTCCAGATACCAATCCGTTGGACTATTGTGTCTGGAGTGTTTTGGAAAGCAAGGTTGGCACTAAAAAATACCAAAGTTTCGATAACCTCAAGCAAGCGCTTCACCGGGAATGGGCCAATATACCTCAGAGCAATATTCGGGCAGCGTGTGACGGTTTCATTGGTCGTTTGAAGGCCATAATTCGTGCCAAAGATGACCAATTCAAACAAATCTAAACTTATTCTAAAATTTGATGCTATTTCCGGCATTTATGCTTTCATTCAATAAAATAAAAAAAAAAATAATTAAAAATTATGGTGTTTGACTTTGGTGCAGTTTTTTTATCTCGCCCTATGGATGTGAATTTTACGACTCTTCGGTATGCTCTTTCTAAATTGTGGGTCTGTTTTCTAATATTTGTCATAATTTTTGAGATGTCAAGGTCAAAGATCACAATGTTTTTAAATTTTGTTTGAAGTGTGAACATAAAATAATTAGAATAAATTAGGGTCTAAAAATCAGTCTGTAACTTCTTTACTCCAAGAGTTCATGCTTAAGAGTACCAAACAATTTTAACATAATTTCCAGTTCTAAATGAGCTAGAAACTTTCAAATGCGTTTTCCACAATACAGTAAAACGTCGACAATACGTTGGCCATTACTTAGTGTTTTAATAACCCTGATATTGGTTAGTAAATTATAAAAAAGTATTTGATCTCTTAAGGTATGTTTGAAATAAAGGTATGCTTCTTAATGCCTTCTTAAATATACCTAATTTACGATTTTTCCAATATCATTACTTTTCTTTTTGTTACTTTTTGCAATTAAAAAAAAAAAAAATAAAAAGTAAAAAAATCGGTAAAAATGACAAAAGTAATATTTTCACTCACTTGTCCGTTGGCCCATTTCACTCTGTGTCATATTAACACCAATGGCAGATTCTTGGTCAATCAACTCCTGGATATTACTATTCAATACTTCTGACATAAGATTTTGATTTTCCAAAAATGCACGAGCTGCCTTAATGTGATTCTTCTCTATGGAGACATCTAAGAATTTTGAGTTTTCCTTCCATACGGTGCCACCTAAAATCAGCAGAAAAAAGACGGAAAAAAAAATACGAAATAAAATCAATTTCCATTTCATTACAATTCTTAAAGGAAAAAAATGCAGCCCAACACCTTTTTCCCATCAACCTACCATATTTGCTCTCCAGAATATCTGCCAATGGCATCATATTGCGACGACGACTCATCGATTCGGATATATTATAGATACGCCATAACTGGGCCTCATCATAGCGGACCGGTAACTCGTTCACATCCAGAACACCATCATCTTCGGTCGCTGTAGTATCGTCGCCCTGTCGTCCCTGTTCTCGCATGTTCTCCTCATGTTTATCCTTTGCAGTTATTTCCCTTTCAATGAGCATTTTATTTCCGGTTCGTATATTTCTATCGGCAACCGGTACCATGCCTCTCACATCGAAAGTTGATGCATCGGATGGAGGTGTTGAAATTACGAGCAATGCCGTTGCAGCGAACAGCAATATCAGCCGGGAATTCCATCGTGTGTCTTTAATCATTTTTGTGGTGTGCCTAAATTGAGTTTACTTTGGGCTTTTTGTGGGAATGAGAGAGAGAGTGAGAGTGCAAGGAAAGGAGACACGCCAAATATGAAAAAATATGCCAAAGGAAAATTATGTTTGCTCGGGATGGTGGTAAGCTGTAATAAATTGCAAGAAAAGTAAAGATTGGAAGATTAGGAAATTTTGTGGCATTTGGTATTTTTACTAAAAAAATATTTCTTGGAAAAAATTATATCTTGCCAAGGATGTGTGTTTTCATTTAGCTTTCCACCTAAATGATGTGTTTAACACATCAACCTTCACAATATCGCATCCCTTTGTGCTAAATATGTAACGTTTTTTTCGACAATATTTATCGGCATAAAATGTAAATCACTTTTATTTATGGATCCTGTGTGCTCTGCTGAATAATGCCTGAGTGCGAGCAGGCATTGGTGGTAATCTAATTATAAATTTTAGCCATATATTTTGTACGCTGTTCACAATGCCTGTCACACCACAGCTAACGTGTGAAACTAATTGAAACGCAGTATGTGTTTGTAAAGACGATGTAGGCGACTTAGGTGAAGTTATTCGGGAGCAATTATTGTTTAAAAATAAAAAAAAAAAAAATAAGAAAAATAGTATCAGTTGATTTTGCCGACAGATTTATGCCTCCAGCCTTGAGTAATGATTATTCAATTTGTTGATCCTTTATGGGGGAGGTTCCGAAGCAGTTGACCTAAGACTGCTGTAAATATTACAACGTGCCAGATTTGGACCATATCGACTACTTGCTATACTTTATATGAAATATGTCCAACTTTTTGGAAAATGTGGAAACATACGTGATCTAATACAGATTAAAATATTGGTATCTGCAAAATTTAAAGGAAATCGAGCATTTATATCCAATTTTATGCGAAATCAAAAATTTCGATAAAACACATATTCATATCAGATTTCTGGTTAAGAAAAAAAATTAGATATAGCAAGTTGTAAAGAATGACAGATATAAGTATTGGAAATTGTGAACCTTTGTGGGTGAGGTTCCAGAAGGGGTTGGAAGAAATATCATTCATATATCATCATCATATCATATTCACAGCAGATCTTTCGTTAGAAAAAAAATTGGATGTGTGGAAATTGAGAGAGTTTTATGCTTATCTCGCTTTCTTTTAGTGTTTTGTTTTTCAAAAACCTTAAACAATATGTGGAGGAGGTACCAGAAGAAATGGTCCGATCCCTACCACCGATCCCTACCATATTAACAGCCGATTCCACAAAATCTGTTATAAATTGATTTTGAGGAATCGGCTGTTAATATCGCGTTTTATGAGCTCCATGGATACTCAAAATGTTGACCCTATGTGGGGGAGGTACCAGAAGAAGTTAATCGATATGTCCCATCTACACACCAGACCTTGGGTTAATAACAATTTTGTGATGTGTGTAATTTGAAGAGAACCGGATGCTTATTTCAGATTTTATGATCGTTTTGGTTATTCAAAACTTTGACACTTTGTGGGGGAGGTACCAGAAGGAATGGTCCGATCTGTAGCATCTTTATAACAGATGGAAAAAATATTAAGATGTACCAAATCTGAATGGAATCGGAAAATAATTTCGTGTTTTATGAGCTTCATGAATACAGAGTGATATGTAAAAACTGCAACCAACTTCAGACTTCTGTCACTCGTCGGACAGCTATTAAAATTATTCCAGTGACAGCTCATTATATTGTTTACAAGCCTATAAAAGCATTTTGGTGAGAATTTTCCAGAAAAAAAGTTATTCGTTATGATGAGCTCGGGGTAAAACCATTTAAATTCCAAAATGTGCAAGAACTTACACCGCAACAGAAAGAAAATAGACTCAAAAGAGCTAAAGAATTTGGTTTTCTCTGATGAGAAAACATTCGTTGTCCAGCATTTTGTAAACAAACAAAATGATAGTGTTTACTTGCCAAAGAGGTCAGCTGAAAATGCACACCTTCGCTTGGCCACCAGAACTCAAGCGCCGGCCATGGTGATGGTGTAGGCCGTCATAATAGCCGATGGTCGCTCTCCGCTCGTATTAATGGACGGTGGCATCAGAATAACTGCCGAATAGCAGCATCATCGCACTCATTGGTTACAAAATGAGGTTCCGCGCTTTATTTCCAACGCACAATGGCCACCAAAATCTCCGTACACCAATCCGATGGACTATTTTGTCTGGAGTATTTTGGAAAGCAAGGTTGGCACTAATAAACGCCAAAGTGTCGATCACCTCAAACAAGCGCTTCGCCGGGAATGGGCCAAAATACCGCAGAGCAACATTCGGTCAGCGTGTAACGGTTTCATTTTCAGACCATAATTCGTGACAAAGGTGACCAATTCGAAGAAATCTAAAAATACTCTAAAATTTGATGCTACTTCCGACAATTTTTGCTTTCATTTAATAAATTAAAAAAAATGTAAAAATCATGGTGTTTGATTTTGTTGAAATTTTTTTTATCTCACCCTGTAATTTGGAAAATAAATTTTTCAGACAAATTCTATCACACATTCCTAATTTCATTGAAATTTGACGTACACAGCGTGTTTGATGCATCAAAAATATGAAATCGGACGAAAATATATATATATATATGAGAGCTATTTCAATATAATTTGGCAAATTGATTTTTCTTCTAAATTCCGTTACACTGTATCTGTAATTGATCAATAGATATGTGCTTAAAAAAATATTTTTTTGAGGTATCTCCGATTTTGATGCTATATCTCCTGTTCCAAGTGGAATTTCAAAAATTAATATAGCCTATATTACTTTCAGGCAATGTTGTCGTATATATGGACATTTTCAGGAAAATCTGTTCAGCAGTTTTAGAGTCCATAAATTACAAACATTTTCCTCTCTTATAGATTTTGTAGTTAATAGTCTGACAAGTAGATGTCAGTTAGAAATACTGTCATTTTGGGAACATGGAAATAATATGTCTGTAATTAATTGTTGCTAATTCATTAATGTTTTCTTTCTTAATGTTTCTTGTGCTAATTGTATTATATAAAATGTTTCTTTTATGGGTAAGAACGATTTTTTTAATTAAAATTGAAAACAAACAAATTTATTGATTAATACAAGCAAGCAAATTATTTTAAAATTTTGCAATGAAAAATAAATTCCCACTTATAAAACTCATTACGGAATTCTGGGAACAGTTTGCTCCATTCGCATCCATTTTACGCTTGTTTACCGAACACAAAACAACAAATAACTTAAAAATTGATGAACAAATAAAATATGACTCACAGATAATTCCTTAAAAGCTGTGGTTAATTTCGTTATGAAAACAAAAAGAAAATACCCAGATTATAGTAATTTTGTGCATCATTATCAGCAGGCGGGGCAGTGTCACGTCTTAAAGCAATGTATCTACATGTGTTTTTGAAATCATGTTGTATTGTATAATTGCAGACTCAATGGAATTAAAAAAAAAAAATACCGAATTCAAATGCTTCAGTGGACATGTGTTTAACGCTGCCTAACTATTTTTATTAAAATCAAAGAGAATTTATATGGTCAAGATTACAATGTATACCCCTAAAAACTATTTCAATGAATCCTTACCATAATCAAGAAAATAAATTCTCAGTATTTCAAGCTTTAAGGCTGGATAACAAGTTGAAATCTCTGACTTTTTTATTGAGGCACATCCCACTGAATCTATTCATCCCAAAATGATGGGTTAAGAAACTCATAAATAGTTTGTACACTTTAAACATTTAACGACAATTTCAAATGTATATTTATAATTTTGTAATTTTTTTGTATCCACATGGCTGTTAAACGCATGACTTCTTTTCTATTGAAAAGCAGACAACGGCAAACTAGTGCAAAGCGGACAAAAACAAAAACCAAAAGTTTTCAAATAAAAATGAAATTGTGTTGAGACGTGTTACAAATTCATTAACACTTTGATCTTTACCTCTAACGTTTTATGTTTGAACAGGCATAATTGGACGTTTGTACATACTTCAAACAAGTTGGAAGTTTGATATTTTTTTCTAATTTGTTTGATATTTGCATCGCGAAAACAAATGTTTAATGTAAAATCAGGTTTTTTTTTTATATATATAAAAAAAACCGAACTTTTAATACCCTCAACCTTACTGTAAAAGAAAATTTTTTATAAAAAGTATCTGAATTCACGCTTGTTAAACTTCATATATCAGTAAGACCGTTTGGATAATGCAGTTAAGCTTATCAAAAAAAAAAAAAAAAAAACAAACTGAGTGAGGCCGTTATATGGGGCCATACCAAAAGGTGAACCTCTATGGACATTTTTATACTTCAAGGATTGTCACCTATCAAATCTTCTAAAAAAATAAATTTTAAACAACCGAATATCGGTGGGTATTGTTATAAGTGCGCTATAGGAAAACGTGGAACTTAATATTCAATGTTCTGCCACCGGGCTAGAACCCGTTATGAACTGCAAATACCAATTTTTACACAAACCAGTGAAAAAAAATGGCAGAAATCATCAACATATCGAATATCGGCAGGTAGCGTTATATAGGGGCTATACCAAACCGTGGACCTATACATACAATGTTTAACCCATTACGAGCTACAAATACCGATTTCTGGACAAATCCGTGAAAAAATGTGGCAAAAATGGTCAAAACCCCGAATTCCGCGAGGTACCGCTAAATGGGGCTATACCAAAAACTTGGACCAATGCATACAATGTTTCGCCATACGAGCTAGAAACCATTATGACCTACAAAGACTAATTTTTAGGCAAATCCGTGAAAAATGTGGCAAAAAATCAACAAAATTCGTCATTTCGGGAGGTACTGTTATATGGGAACTATGTCTAAACGTGGATCTATACATACAATGTTTCGCCACACAAGCTAGAAACCATAATGACCTACAAATACCAATCTTTAGACAAATCCGTAGGAAAATGTGGCAAAAATCATCAAAATATGGAATATCGGCAGGTACCGTTATATGGGGCCTATACCAAAAACGTGGACCTATGCATGACAAACTTAATATACCCTCCATTCCAAAGTAGATGGTATAGAAATTTCACTGTTGGATGTAGAATTCTGCTGATCTGGTATAGTTCCTTCTAACAAAGTTAAAGTATTTAGGAATATATCATTTAATACCGTCAAAACGTGCCTCATCGAGTTAACAGTTGTAAACCCTATATCTCTTTGGACCAAATCCGTTTCAGGACATTTGGAGTCGATCTAGCGATGTCCGTCCGTCCGTCTGTCTGTCTGGTTGACTGGTGCGCACGAAAACTCCTTCTTTCTGGAACTTCCCCAACAAAGGTCGAAAATATCAAAAAATATTTTACTACACAGAAAGAGGAAGGATATTCTGATTTTGCTCCAACTTTGCAAATCGTACCAGTGCTAGATCAGGTGCCAAAATGGACAATATCGGTTCACTCCATCAAGTACCTTCCCCACAAGGGGTCACAATTTTTAATAATTATATATCTTATAAAATGTGATATAAGAGTCCGATTGTCTTCAAATTTCACACATCTCAATATTTCCATAAACACAAGGTCTGTTTAAAAGATGGTAAAGATCGGACCATTTCTTCTGGTACCTCCCCCATAAAGGGTTGAAGTTTTAAATAACCAAAACTATCATAAAACCCGAAATAAGCATCTGGTTTTCTTCGTATTTCACATATCCCATTATTTCCACCAACAAAATATATTCTGTGAAGATGAAATATATCGGTCCACTCCTTCTGGTACCTCCCCCACAAAGGGTCAAAATTTCGAATAACCAAAGCGATTATTAAATTCGAAACAAGTATCCGGTTCATTTCATACTTCACATATCCTATTATTTCTACTAACACAAGATTTGCTGCGAAGATGGTATATATCGGTCCCCTCCTTCTGATACCACCTCCACAAGGGTTCAAAATTTTGAATATACGTAAAGCTCATAATAAATTAACATCCGATTCCATTCAAAATTGCTGCATCTCAATATTTCCATCAACACAAGATCTGTAATAGAGATGCTAGAGATCGGACCGTTTCTTCTGGTAGCTCCCCACATAGGGTTCAAGATTTTGAAAAATAAAACGCTCAAAGAAAGCGAAATAAGCATCCAACTCTCTTCAAGTTTCACACATACAAACATTATTGCTAACACAAGATGATATATATCTGCCAACCCGCTCCGGTACCTTACCCACAAAGGGTCACAATTTTCAATACTTTTATATTTTATAACTTGAGAAACAAGTCGCCTATTCTTTACAACTTACTATATCTAAATATTCCGCTCAACCAGAAACCTGAGATGAATATGGAATTTATGATTTCGCATAAAATTGAATCTGAATGTTCGATTTCCTTGTAATTTTGCCCAAACCACAATTTTTATCTGTATTAGATGAAGTATGAAAATTGAATACCTCGGTTGTTTATATCTGTTAACTGACGCTCATTTTAACATTTTCTAAAAAATATCACATATCTCCAAACCTGGCACGTCTCAATATTTAAATCATTCCATAGAGGGCCAACAATTCAAATAATCATAACAGAAGTGCAAATATATATTTAAGTAGCTGAGGGTATACATCCGTTGGCAGAACCGACTGATACTTTTTAAGTTGTTATCCGTATTATATGAAGTATGAACATATAATACTTCGGTCGACTATATCTGGTACCTCACGCACATTTTAACATTTTTTAAAAATTATCACATATCTTTTAAGGAAGTAAGTCTTAATATTTATATCATATTTAGATAGGACCGATACGAAATGGACAATATTGGTCCATTTCTTCGGAGCCTACCCCATATAGGGTCAACAATTTGAATAATTTTAACAGAAGTCAAAATATATTTAAATTTTCGAACATTGGCTAAGGGTATACATCTGTCGGCAAAACCGACTGACACCTTTTTACTTGTTTTAATTAAATTCGATCTTTTTCGCATTTTCCTGTGCTGTTCTGCCCTGTTGACTCAAACTCAAACTCCAATTCAAACCCTGAACTTAATATTTTTATGATTCACCATAATTAAAATAGGTACGGTCAGCAACTGTCCTACCACTAATATTATTCATATCTTTCTACGAAAAGTTTACAATAATTTTAATCAAAAACACATTCATTTTTCATGAAACTGCTGAAATAATTCATTCATCATTCCTTTGTCGAGATTTTGATGCATTTTTGGTTGAAGTGGCTCAAGGGGTCATTGGGGCATAATTTATCTTACATTAATTACAGTATATAAACGAAAAAAAAAAACAACAACCGAAAAAAATCCAATACTGGAACCGGTGACTTGCAGTTAACCCTGGCTATGGAGGCGTAGATGCCTGCGTGTGTTGGCCTACAACAAATGACTTACAGCTGGGAAATTTTGCTCTATGTAAAGAAAGCTAATAATAATGCCGAAACGAGTTTTGTTTTTTTCTTGTTTTTTTTTTTAGTGGGATTTCCATTTCAGCTTCTTATTACATTTTTTCTTAGGCCTTTTGTGTCATTTCGTGTTAATCTTTCACTAGAAACATTTTTTGTTTTATTTTTTATGTGTATTTTTTCGTGGGGTTTCGTGTAGACTTTTTTCCCCGAAATTAAAACGAGTTTTTCTTTGTCAATTGTTGTCATGTTATTAATTCACACACTTCTCACATTTACAGATTTTGAGGAAAAATATCTTTTTAAATTAATAATTTATTTTTTTTTTAATTTGCTTACATTTTCGTTAACAGGACGAAATTTTGTTGAGTTGAAATTTAGAATTTAAATTTTTGTTGAAAAATTTTATATTTGAAAAAAAAATTGTTAAGCCAGTCTATGCAACGAGCACATTGTTGTCGTCTCACGTTGTAACCACACTCCACATAAAACACATGCGCGCACATGCAATCACACTCTTTCGTCCGCTTAAATAGTTGATTATCACGATCACGATCCGTCTACTAACCACGAACTGCGACGACCACTTTCTTTCTCCTTTAACGTGAATATTATTAAATAACGCTTTTGAGCTCTCCCCACTTCACAAACACAAACCACAGACCAGACAATGCCGCGCGCTGATATCGCGACGGGCACTTCAGTTACAAGACTAAGCGTCGGAAATGAAATGTTGTCAATTTTATATTGAAATAGAAAAATACGGACGAGCCGAAACACCAAAACCAAACAAAACAAAAACACAGCACAACAAAACAATAATGACAATCGCGAGAGCCCCCCCCGAAAAGCAAAACAAACATTCGAATAAAAATACGACGAATCGCCATACATTGAAGCTAACAAACAGTCAGAAAAAAATCGAGAGCCGATCGCTCACAAAAGGCACGCTTATCATGCTGACGAACAGTGGTGTGGTTTGATTAATTTAAGTCATTTCGTTTGCGTTGTTATGGGCCCCAATTTAGCCTTACCGCCTGATATTCAGAATTTCCAAAAATTCGTACATTTCAGTTTAATTTCCAACAGATGTGGATGTGGATCTCTTCCAATCAAAATGGAAGCTACGACATTTTTTCAATATCGGTTTTCCGGCCAAACATTGTGCAGAAACCTGGCTCTAGTTTTAACCAGTAAAGAATGTCTTAAAGTCGGGCGGGGCCGACTTTATGATACCCAACACCACTTTGCTAATTTAGTAGAGCTCCACATAACAATTAAAAGTTTTCATGGGAGAATTCAATAATGCACGCTATGATTATAATTACAATTTAAAGTTCAAAAGACTAAATATGTCGAAGCATTTGTATCTTTTAAATTCGGACTTGTCTTGCCCATTTGATATATATGGCAGCTATATCCAAATCTGAACCGATCTTGATAAAATTTGGCAAAGATATTTCTGAGCTGTATTTCATATATTTCCCTAAATATCGATGTTACGGAGTGCATATTACGGCTGTGGGTAACAAATATAACAAATCGGATGAACAATATATATGGGAGCTATAGCTATATCTGAACCATTCTTCACCAAAATTCACATACTAGCTTCTAGACTCAATTCGGTCGTATGTGCCAAATTCCATCCCATTTGGGCAAATATTACACGTTTGGTGCACAAAAAAAGGTAAATCGGACGAAGTTATATATGGGAGCTATATCCAAATCTGAACCGATCTCGATAAAATTTTGCAAAGGTATTTTTGAGCTGCATTTGATATATTTCCCCAAATATTTTTGTTACAGAGTGCATGTTACGGCAGCGGAGGACAAACATAACAAATCGGATAACCAATATATATGGGTGCTATACCTATATCTGAACCGATTTCGATCAAATTTGGCATACTTATTTTCAGGCCTAATCTGGTAGTATGTGCAAAATTCCATACTATTCGGGCTGATATTACACGTTTGGTGGCTAATTAAAGGCAAATCGGACGAAGATGTATATGGGAGCTATATCTAAATTTTGACCGATTATCTCCAATTTCAATAGGGTTCGTCCTTGGGCCAAACAAATGATTTGTACAAAATTTCATCTGGATAGGGCAATAAATGCGAACTGTACTTTGTTTACAAAAATACATGGACAGACGTACGGACGGACATGCATAAATCGACTCAGAATGTGATTCTATGCAGATCATCCAAAGAAACTATGGGTCTATCTCGTTTCCTTTTGCCTGTTACAAACAAATGCACAAAGACATAATACCCTTACCACTATGTGGTGTAGGGTATAGTCATAATTAAGCTTCTTGTCGTAATTCGAACTTTATCCGAGGTTTTTATGCACCACAGTGCAAAGGGGAGCCTTAAGTAAACAACATCACCAAACACAACAATATTCGTCATCGCATGCGATAAAAACCGAAACGAAAAGTGAGAAGAAAAAACAAACAATCTGCTTGCTGGCTGGTCCTCATTTGACTCCGCATTTGACTCAATCTACAAACGCTGCGAGCAAAAAAAAGAAAAAACTTCAACTTTTGTTGTGGGATCGCCATTGGCGTTGCATGTCACCCAGTGCGTTGGTTATTCATATGCTGCCGTTGCTGCAGCTTTCTTATCTGTCAGATACTGATGAGTTCGTGTGAGTGTCTATGTGTCTTTAATTTTGTCGTTCATTCGGTCATTCGCACGCTCTCGTCCACTCGTTCGCTCATTTGTTTACTCATTCAGCTAAAAAATTAGCCGGCGATAATTAAATGCTAATTTTGCGATTTATTTTTAAATGAAATTGGCGTTTTTCACGGTTCGTTTTTTTCTTTGTTAAATGTTTTAACGATTTTTATGATACATAAATCACCAAATGTTTATGGAATTTCAATGGCATTCAAATTGCCGATGGAAGGTTCAAATTTCGTATTGATGGGCGTAGAATGATACATAAAAATGCGGGATGCATTTTTAATGAGAATATTGTCGAAGAATTTGATAATAAGAAATTAAATAGAAGACAGTGGGCCCAAAAAAGTCGGAAATTTACTTGGGCCAATTGTATCTTAAAATGCAAGATTAGAGTTCGGATGTCCTTCAACAAACAAATCTTTCATAATCCTCAATTCTCCACAATCCTCAAAAAACAATTTTCAACTTTGATGGTCCTTCAAAAATGGCTCGTAAAAATTTCTATTTTATGACAGATAGTCTTTCTAAAGTATTCCTTAAATTTTCCGTTTTTTCTCTGGCATCCCCTGAACAATGGTCGTCAAAAACCTCCAATCTTACATTCGAGAATAGTGGTTAAAATCTCAAATTTTACCCTGATAGTGCTTCAAAATCCTTAATGGTCGTCGACAAAATATTACCTCGGACGTCCTTAAAAATGTTCCTAAAGAAACTATAATAATTTTACCTCTGATAGTCCCTCCAAAAAAGTTCATAAATCTTAATTTTTACCGGCGAAAGCCATTACTAAAGGGCTCTTTAAAATTACCTAGACTTTTTTTTACAAAAAATTGTATCTAAGAATCCCTATTATAAGCTCTGATACTATAATCCTTCAAAAATGTCCTTGAAATCCCCTGCAAATATGGTCCTTAAAAATCCCCCACTCAACCTCTTGTAGTCCTTCAAATCCTCTCCAAAAATTGTCCTTAAAATTCCTTAATTTTACATAGGATAATCGTTCATACTTCATAGCACTTCAGGAATAGCCCTCACCTTTTGAAAATTATCCCAAAATATCCCTATTTTTTTTCTCATGTATTCCATAAAATATAGGCCTAAAATATCCCAAATTTTACCTTTGGTAGCAATTCAAAAATCATCTTTAAATATCCACAATTTTGATCCTCGAAAAATATTCTTTAAAATTCGAAGATTTTATTTATCCCTTCAAAAAATTGTCCTTAAAAATCCAAGTTTGTGAATCTGTTGATCATTGAAAAAATTGTCCTTCAAAATCCATATTTGTGATCTATTGGTCCTTGAAAAAAATGTCCTCCAAAATCCATGTTTGTGACTCCATTGATCCTTAAAAACATATTCTTTAAAAACTCGCGTTTGTGGATCTGTTGATCCTCGAAGAAATGCTATTTAAAAATCCATGTGGCTCTGTTGATTCTTCAAAAAATTGTCCTAAAAAATCAACGTTTGTGTCTGTGTTGATTCTTGAAAAAATAGTCTTTAAAAATCTACGATTGTGACTTTGTTAATCCTTGAAAAAATTGTCCTTAAAAATCCAAGTTTTTGTCTCTGCTGATGGTTGAAGAAATGCTATTTAAAAATCCATGATTATGGCTCTGTTGATCCTTGAAAAAATAGTCTTTAAAAACCCAAATTTGTGACTGTGTTAATCCTTGAAAAAATGTCTTTAAAACCCATGTTTGTGGCTATATTCGTCCTTGAAAAAATATTCTTCAAAAGTCCACGTTTGTGGCTTGGTAGGTCCCTGAAAAAATATTCTTTAAAAATTCACGTTTGTGGTTTGGTAGGTCCTTGACAAAAAAATCTTTAAAAATCAACGTTTGTGGTTTGGTAGGTCCTTGATAAACAAACAAATCTTTAAAAATCTAGGTTTGTGGTTTGGTAGGTCCTTGACAAAAAAAAAAAAAAAAATAAAAATAAAAATCCACGTTTGCGGTATGGTAGGTCCTTGACAAAATAAAATCTTTAAAAATCGACGTTTGTGGTTTCATAGGTCCTTGACAAAAAAAAATCTTTAAAAATCCACGTTTGTGGCTTGGTAGGTCCCCGCATAAATATTCTTTAAAAATCCACGTTTGTGGTTTGGTAGGTCCCCGAATAAATATTCTTTAAAAAACCACGTTTGTGTTTTGATAGGTCCTTGAAAAAATGTTCTTTAAAAATCCACGTTTGTGGTTTGGTAGGTCCTTGAAAAATAATATTTAAAAATCGTCGTTTGTGGTTTGGTAGGTGATTGAAAAATATTCTTGAAAAATCCACGTTTGTGGTTTGGTAGATCCTTGACAAAAAAACTTTAAAAATCTACGTTCGTGGTTTGGTAGGTCCTTGATAAACAAAAAATCTTTAAAAATCAACGTTTGTGGTTTGGTAGGTCCTTGAGAAACAAACAAATCTTTAAAAATCTAGGTTTGTGGTTTGGTAGGTCCTTGACAAAAAAAAAAAAAAAAATAAAAAATCCACGTTTGCGGTATGGTAGGTATTTGACAAAATAAAATCTTTAAAAATCCACGTTTGTGGTTTCATAGGTCCTTGACAAAAAAAAAAAATTAAAAATCCACGTTTGCGGTATGGTAGGTCCCTGAAGAAATATTCTTTAAAATTCACGTTTGTGACTGTTAATCCATGAAAAAATGTCCTTAAACCCAATATTTTGGCTCTATTTGTCCTTGAAAAAATATTTTTTAAAAATACACGTTTGTGGTTTGGTTGGTCCTTGAAAAAAATTCCTTAAAAATCCCCGTTTGTGGTCTGGTCGGTCGTTGAAAAAATATTCTTTAAAAATCCAAGTTTGTAGCTCTGCTGGTTCTTTAAAAAAAATCGTTAAAAACCCATGTTTGTGACTCTCTAAATCCTTGAAAAAATGTTCTTACAAACCATGTTTGTGGCTCTATTCCTCCTTTAAAAAATATTCTTTAAAAATCCACGTTTGCAGCTCTGCTGATCCTTTTAAAATATTCTTTAAAAATCCACGTTTGCAGCTCTGCTGATCCTTTTAAAATATTCTTTAAAAATCCACGTTTGTGACTTTGTTCGTCCTTGAAAAAATATTTTTTAAAAATCCGGGTTTGTGGCCTTGTTGATTCTTGAAAAAATATTCTTTGCAAATCCACGTTTGTGGCTTTAGTAGCCCTTGGATGTGCTTTAAAAATATTCAAATTTCAAAAATTAAAAAAAAACGCTATTAAAATTGTTTGGTGTTGGCAACACTGCCACTGGATGTAGCTAAATACATATTCATGTGAGTCGTGTCAGTGATTTACGATTTGTTTTGTTTATTTTATGCGTTTTTTAAGAAGGGGCCCATTCGTACCCCTCTTCTGGTATAATGATGCAGTTTTGTTTAAATTTTTGCTCTGTCATTGTTGTTGTTATTGGGTTTATTGCTTAACTACGTAACGAACGACAGCAGCTTTTACGAATAGTCTGCGCAGTGATCTGAATTGTGTACCAGTTTTGTGACTGACTCCTTCCAAAACTCCTTTCACCACACGTCTGTCGTTCGGTTATTTGACACTGAATAGCGGTCACCGACAAAAGCTGTCGCACTATTACGACTCGTTTTATTACAGAAATCATGTAAACGTAACAAATGGGTGCGTAAATGGTGAGGCATGTCGTCTACACACGTTTTTTTGTAATAGCCATCTATTGTTGTTGAATAGCATTTTTGTTGTATTTGCCTTTAAAAATCGTGCATCTGATTTAAAAGTCATTCATCTGTGAGTGGAGCACATTTTTGATATTTTTATGATTTTCATTTTTTTCTTAGGAAACCCAATGAAATCCTTTGTTGACTTGAAGACATAAAACTTACAAAATCCTCAGGGGGAGACTTAACATTTTTCCCTTATAAAATCGTCCATTTAAATTTCCATGATATTTTCCCCCTCCATCTGACTTTTCCTGAATATTTTTTTATTACTTCAGGAATAGGTTAACATTACATTTGTTCCGTTGCTGCGGCACTGCGTTTGTGTGATTCTAGATTATTGGGTTAAATGACAGACAACTAACTGTCTGCCTCATCACTGGGTTACATTATTATTTAATAAGATTATTCTATTAAGCGACCAAATTGTAAACTGTGGGATTTATTTTCCGGGAATTGTTACAATTCTATTTTTTGTTGTTGTGCGACCATAGTACAATTTCATAATAGTTTGAGGCATACGTAGGCATCCTATTAACTAATGTGGGAGATATGAATAGATTGTGGTGGGAGTAGATATTATTTTATAAATTCCTTAGTCTGAGATATGAACTTTGGGCATTGGCTTCAATTTGACAGGAAAATTTAAATATTCGAAAGTTACTATATGAAGTATTAAGCCTTAAATTATTAAACTATAAGAAAACTAATTTTTAATAAAACAAGTTAAATAGTTTCAGTCGGTTTTGCCGACAGATGTATACCCCCAGTCTTGAGTTAAGGTAGAGGTTCCGAAGCAGTTAACCAATATTGTCCAATTCGTATCTGACCTAAGACTGATATAAATATTACAACGTGTCATATTTTGGACTATATTGTCAACTTCCTATACTTTATATGAGATAGAATAAGTGTGCCTAAGTTCGGCATGTCCCAGTAGTCGTCATTTTTTATTTTTAAGCCAAAATAAATGAAACTTTTACAACTAAATGTATTTTGTTTACTTCAAATATATTGTCAGCTATCTTTGTGTACAAGAAAAGATGATTTAATCTAATAAAAATCAAATTTTTATCTGTGAAGGTCCTAAACAATCCATATTCTTAAGAAAAGTACAATAAAGACGTCGAATAAGTTTAACTAAACAAAAATATTATATTTTAATGAATTAATTTATTATTATTATTAATTATTCTTACAAAAAAATTGGTATGCCGACTGTTGGAACATGCCATACCGACAATTGGCAAGTGGTGCCGACTACTGGCACAAAAGCATTGTTTTAATAAAACTACAAATCTATGAAATTTAATAAAAACTTATTAAAACTTTATTTATTATTGCAAAAACTATACAAATAAATAAATTAACTTTGTAATAATTGAAAAAACGCGAAAATCCTATGTGCAAATTTTTGAAAGTTTGTGTGAGATAGCAGATAAAGCGGACCAAAATATTCAACTTCATCTAATGAAGATAAAAATATTGCTATCTGCAAACTTTAAGGGAAATCGAACATTTACGTCCAATTTTATACGAAATCATAAATCCCAATAAATTAAATATTCATATCAGATTTCTGAAATATTTAGATAGCAAGTTGAATAGAATCGTCGACTTGTTTAGCAAGTAGTGAAATATATTAGAAATTGTGACCCTTTGAGAGTGAAATTGGAAATTTTGACCCTTTGTGGGTGAGGTATCAGAAGGGGTTGGCAGATATCTATCATCTTCACAACAGATTTTGCGTTAGTTAAATCCACACAAATTTGTGGATGTGTAAAATATGAGGAGAACCGGATGCTCATTTCGGTTTTTATAATCGTTTTGGTTATTCAAGATTTTGACCCTTTGTGGGGGAGGGAATGGTCCGATCTCTACCATCTCTATAACAGACTTTGTGTTGATGGAAATATTTAGATGTACCTACTCTGAAGGGAATGTTAATGGATGTTAATTTCGCGTTTTATAAGCTTCATGGATATTCAAAATTTTGACCTTTGTGGGGAAGGTAACAAAAGTATTGGACCGATAAATTCCATCTTCACAGCAGATCTTGTGTTAGTAGAAATAATGAGATGTGTGTAATTTGAAGACAATCGGATTCTTACATCACAATGTATAAGAGTTATAATTATTCAAAATGTTGACCCTTTGTGGGAGATGTACTTGATGTAGTGAACCGATATTGCCCATTTTCTCACCTGACCTAGTACTGATGCAAATTTTAGGATTTGCAAAGTTGGAACATTTGATTTTTTTCTCTTTTTTGAAAATTTCGACCTTTTGTGGGAGAGGTACCAGAAGGAGTGGACCGATATTACCCATCCCCGAACTCGATCTAAGTTTGATAGTAATATTCCGATGTTTGGACCAAAACGGATACTCCCGTGCGAGAGTTATCGTGCGCACCAGCCAACCAGACAGACAGATGGACGGACGGACATTGCTAGATTGACTCCAAATGTCCTAAACGGATTTGGTCCAAAGAGACCTAGGGTCTAAAACCGTTATTTCGATGAACACGTTTCGGTCGTATCAAATGATATATATACCCTCTCTAGCCATATGGCTGGGGTTATAATGATTGACTGACTGATTCATCAACACCACGGCGCAAACGCCTGAAGCTAAAATCTTGACATTTTGCAAGTGGTTCAATATTGGGCAGGAGTGAGATAAGGCTGAGTTTTTGGAAATTCGAACAAAGAGGGTATTTTGTGAATGGATACAGCTAAAATCATGACATTTGGCATAAGTTTGTGAGGTAGGTTTGATATGATATGTGTTTTGGTAACCAAATTCGGTATAATTTGATTTTGGTTGAAGGAATTGGTATGTACATTGAAAATTTTGGTATTGGGGTCTATTCGGGTGGGAAGGGTTAAGATAAAGAGTTGGGTTCGGAAATGTGTTCAGCAAGCTTAGGAAAGGAACGTGAACGGGTGCTGCTTGAAATCAGGAATTTTACACTAGGATCAATGTTAGCATGTAGGGCTGAAATTTGGAGGTCGCTTGAAGATACATGCTAAAAAGTACTAAATGGTACTGAATTTGGTATTTTGGTAAGGGATTGAGTTGTAAGTTCAAAATTTTGCATTAGGATAATCTTTTGTGCGGTGGAGGATTTGAAAATTCGTCCTAAAAAGTATGTATAAGTACAAAATACAAAATTCTTGGAAATGGGGTTGATGAAAGAGGGTGGTTTTGGGAATGTGTACTGCACTAAATGTTACTAAATTTAGTACATTTCCGTTTTGAGAGAATGGAAGTAGCTGTTAATTTGGAATGTTTGTGCAGGGGTCCCTGTTCGTGGTAGAGTTGTGATATAGAGTCGGTTTTGGAAATGTGTACTTCAAGTGCACGAAAAGTACTAAATAGTACTATATATTTGGTACAATTTGGTATTAGATGAACAGGTAGTGCTTGAAATCTGAAATTTGGTATTAGGGTCGCTGTTTATGTTTATATCAAATATCAGAAATGTATCTGTACTATTCGTACCTGATGATATCTGTGTTTGAGATTTGGATGTGGATTTGAAAAGCGTGCTATATTCGTACGAAAAGTACTAAATGGTCCTAAATCTGGTATTGGGTGAAGGAATAGGCCTGAAATCTTGAAAATTGATATTAAAGTCACTGTTTGTATCTGAGGTTCAGATATGGAGGTGGTTTTAGAAATGTTTACTGCAATTTTACCAGAATTGGAATTTTACCATTGTTGGTGTTGTGGTTAAGATATGCAGTTGGTTTTCGAAATGCGTCCTATATTTGTACAAAAAGTACTAAATGGTATCAAATTTCGTATTGGGTAAAGGGATAGGCCTGAAATTCTGAAATTGCATATTGATAACTGGGTTTGAGATATGAAGTGGTTTTGCAAATGCGTACCATAATTGTTCGAAAAGCATTAAATGGTACTAATTTTAGATCATAGTTGGTGGAAGTCCGAAATTAAAAAAAATACTGCACAGAAAGAGAAGGGATAATCCGATTTTGCTACAACTTTGCAAATCCTCATATTTGCATTAGTAGTAGGTCAGGTGTCAGAATATTCATGAAGCTCATAAAACACGAAATTAATATACGATTCCATTCAGACTTGGTACATCTCAATATTTTCATCAAAGAGATAAGCATCCACCTCTCTTCAAATTTATTTATTTTTTAGTGCCAACCTTGCTTTCGAAAATACTTCAGACACAGTAGTCCAACGGATTGGTATCCGGAGATTTAGTGACCATTGTGCGTGGAAATGAAGCGAGAAACCTCATTTTGTAACCATTCTTGGGTGAGTCCTGTTGAAATGTCCAAGGTCTGCGGCCAAAATGTTTGCGTGCCCTAGGCTTTAATACACCCTCCAGAATATTTTCGCAATAATATTCTGATGACACGGTCGATTAATACGAGCGGAGAGCGACCATTGGCTGTTATGGTGGCCCACACCATCACCATGGCCGGCGCTTGAGTTCTGGTGGCCAACCGAAGGTGCACATTTTCAGCTGACATCTTTGGCAAGTAAACATTTTCATTTCATCATTTTGTTTGTTTACAAACTGCTGGAAAACGAATGTTTTCTCATCGGAGAAAACCAAATTCGACAGTTCACTACTTTCGGTCAAGCGAAGCAACTCTTTAGCTCTGTTGCGGTGTAAGTCCTTGCACTTTTTGGAATTTCAATGGCTTTACCCCGAGCTCATTCTTTAAATATTTGCCGAATGGAATATTGCGATATGTTCAGCTCACGAGCCATTTTTTGGCCATGGCGACGCGGGATTCGATCAAGTCGCTTCCTTACTTTTCGAACCATATTTGCGGATATTCCTGTTTCCTTCCGTCCACTTTCTTGACGGATTTATTCACATTTAAATGCTGGGTGGCTCTAACGATAGTCACTTGTGGTTTTCCAGCCAAATATAAAGAAATCACACTATCACGCTTGAATTTCATCACGAGTAATTTTTTTTCTGGAAAATTCTCACCAAAATGTTTTTGTACGCCAAAATGCTCTGCGAACCCGTTCTGGAACATCACCCACATAGGGTGTCAATTTTCAATACTTTTATCTGTCATAACTTGCGATACAAGTCAGTGATTCTTTGCAAGTTGTTCTATCTAAACATTTCTCTCAACCAGAAAACTGAGATAAATATGGAATTTATGATTTCGAATAAAATTTCAGAGAAATTTCAGGATTTTCTTGTAATTTTGCCCGTAACAATATTTTTAAATATGAAAATGGAATTCTCTGGTACCCTACGCACATCTTAACATTTTCTATAAATTATCACATAACTCATATAAAGTGAAGGAAGTGAAGTCGATATAGTTCAAACCTGACACGTCGCAATATTTATATCATATTTATTTAGGTCCGAAACAAAATGGACAATATTAGTCCATTCCTTCGGAACCCATTTCTGGTGGGGAACATAGAGGGTCAATCGTTTGAATAATCATAACAGGAATCCAAATATATTTAAATAATCGAACATTGGCCTAGGGTATACATCTGTTAATTCTTATTTCATCAATAAACTCAATTAAATAATAAGTTCCACAAAATATTAAAATTTATATTTATTTGTATTAATTTCTCTTAAACATGTTGACTGTATTTTAATCGCAGCTTGATTATTTACATATCTTTCGATTACCTTCAAAATATTTACTTTCGTTCAATTTATTTAACATAAGTTTCGCTTGTTTACCTCTGCAAATAATGTTTAAAAATGAGCACGTCGTCAACACGATATGTATATAAATCATTTTAATAACCTCTCGTCTTCTTCGGATCGTAATCGTAAATCTATGTCAATTGTTCCGGTGAATAATAAAAAAAATGTCAACACTCATTTTCAAAAGTCATCAATTAAAACCAGGCTAATGGATGTTGAAAACTCCGATGATTACCATTTCATTCAAACTTTCATTTCAGCAGAGAAGACAGGGGATTCTCTTTTTTTTCTGTGAATCCAATGTTAATTTTTGCAATAAAAAGCCAAAAGTTATGCAATACTGCGGAAAAAGATCAATATCTGTTACCGAATTTCGTCTACACGGCCACAACAACTGTTAATTAGAATCACTAATTTATGCAATAATAAAAACAAATTCAAGGTAAAGCCAAAATAGGAGAAGCAGACATACTGACCCACACGCAGACGCAGACCGGGCACACACTTGCACCACCACTAATCCATGGGGCCCCAATTCAGTGGGGTTTGTAAGCCACAATCTACGGTGTTTTTTTACAAAAGCTGAAACTGAAAAAAAAATGCTACCGAAACCCCTCATAACCAAAACAAACATCGAACGGGTAACACCACTACCACCACCACACCACTCCAAAAAATCCAAAGAAAACTTTCACTTTCATTTCAAGCGCAGAAGTTTTGGAAGGAAAAATACCAACAGAAAGTCGGTTTGTCGGTCGTTTAGACGCTAAAGCTAACCACTTTGAATGCCGCCACACTTTTTTGTAATTTTGGTGTTAATTTCATATTCAAAACCATGTGTAACAATCAGCCATCACGAATTGATTAATGTTCATAGCCGTTGTTGTTGTTCTTGTAATTTGAGCATGGAGTTGCTGTTATTGTTATGCTGCAGGTTAAATAGCTGCCTAGAAGATCATCTTTATGAAATCGATATGGCATCGTTAATATAGTAATTTGTTTATCTTGGTAATCGTGTATTGAGAGTGTACGTTACACTCGAAGAAAAAAAAATGTTCTTTGGCGTATGACGAATGTTTTCTCAAGGAAGCAATAATTTTTTTTGTATGAAATTGTTCCTCCGTATATCTATAAAAATTTTATGCTCAGTTTATAAATTTTATAATTTTTTTGGAAAGTTTTGCAAAAAGTGAAAATATATCCAGTTAAAATTTCCAGGATCGAATTTAAACAAATTTCCAGAATTAAATCGAAATATGTATGAGAATAGTACTTTATCAACATTTTAATATCCAGGGGGGGGTGGTTGTTGTCAAGAGATCAGCGAGAAGCATTTAAATATTTGTGACGATGTGGAAGGTTCGATTCGGCAATTGCCTTCGATTGGTTATTTTATATATCCTTACCCGGTTCTATGGGACAATATCCGTTTTAGAATATTTTGAGACGATATAGCCATACTCGTATCAGATGTGATCCATTATTAAGCATTTTTGCAGAAACAATACATCTCTCATATTAAGCAAAGAGGACACCCCATATAGTTCAAACGTAGCACATCGTAATATTTTGAGAAAGAAATTTTCCATTTAAAATATCTATATAGAGTTAAGGAAGTACCCGATAAATTTCAAACTTTGTCCGTGGTGACATTAATACCAGAGTAGCAAGTGGTCGCTACTTTTTCGACAAAAAGTCCTCCTACGAAAATATATTTTAATACCCTCAGTCATATGGCTAAAAAGTGTATATATTATTTGGCCGTATCAAAAAACGTGCCTCATCGAAATAATGATTTTAGATTCTAGGACATTTGGAGTCGATCTGGCGACATCCGTCCGTCAGTCCGTCCGTTCGGCCGATGCGCACGATTACTCTCGAAGGGTGTATCCGATTTGGTCCCAACTTGGTACATCGTAATATTTTTGTCAAACTTATATCGAGTTCGGAGATGGCCAATATCGGTCCACTCCTTCCGGAACCTCCACCACAAAAGGTCGAAATTTTCCAAAACTATATTTTCTGCACAGAAAGAGAAACTATAATCCGATTTTGCTTCAACTTCGCAATACTTATATTTGCGTCAGTGCTATCGGCTAACTCCATCAAGTACCTCCCCCACAAAGCGTCAAATTTTTGAATAATTACAACTTTTATAAAATGTGTTGTAAGAGTCCGATTGTCTTCTAATTTCACAAATCCCAATATTTTTATTAACCCAAGGTCTGGTGTTAAGATGGAATATATCGGTCAACTCCTTCTGGTACCTCCCCCACACAAAGTCGAAACTTTCAAACAAAATAATAATATTTTTGCACATAAATTGAAGCGATAATCCGATTGTGCTGCAAGTTTACAAATCCTAATATTTGCGTCAGTTCTAGCTCAGGTGCAAAAATGAATAATATCGGTGCGGACCATCAAGTACCTCCCCCACAAAGGGTTAAACTTTTGAATAATTACATTACAACTCTTATAAGTCCGATTGTCTTCTAATTTCACAAATCCCAATATTTTTATTAACCCAAGGTCTGGTGTTAAGATGTAATATATCGGTCAACTCCTGTTGCTACCTCCCCCCAGAAGGTCGAAATTTTGAATATCGCGAAATTAATATCCGATTCAATTTAGACTTGGCACATCTGAATATTTCTATCAACACAGGATCTGTTATAAAGACGGTAGAGATCGGACCATTTCTTTTGGTACCTCCCCCACAAAGGCTCAATATTTTGAATATCCATGAAGATCATAAAACTCTAAATTAATATCCGATTGAATTCAGACTTGGTACATCTCAATATTCCTATCAACACAAGATCTGTTATAAAGATGGTAGAGATCGGACCATTTCTTCTAAAACCTCCCCAACATAGGATTAAATATTTTGAAAAACAAAACGCTATGTAAGAAAGAGAAATAAGCACTCAACTCTCTTCCAATTTCACACATCCAAACATTTTTGCTAAGACAAGATCTTTTGTAAATATGATATCTATCCCAAAAAGGGTCACAATTTTCAATACTTTTATCTGTCATAACTTGCGAAACAGGTCAGCAATTCTTTACAACCCGATATTCCTAAATATTTCTCTCAACCAAAAACCTGATATGAATATGAAATTTATCGGTATTAATGATTTCGCAAATTTTTTCGAGTGTAAGCTTTTAAAATTTAAAATCATCATTTAAAATCGATTAAAAAGAATCTATCATAAATCATTGCAAAAACTCAAACTTTGGCCTATACCTCTGGCTAAATCAATTAATTATCCAACTAATAATAATTATAATCTAAACATAATGATTAATTAGAAATTATGTCTTGTATTTTAAAAATAAAAAAGTGGTTTGAACTAATACGATGAGGTAGAATGGGCCCAATGGCATAATTGAAATTACTTTCACACTTAAAATGTTGGGGGATTTTTTAAACCTAAAACTCATTTTTACTACAGTGATCCATTCAAGAATTTTTTAATACAAATAATAAGTAAATATACAAAGGTCTCTGGTTTAGAGAAAAATGTATATATACCAAGTTTGAAAAAGTCGCTAACTTGATTCCCAACTTATGCGAGATATAAGCATTGAAAAATTACCCATTGAAAGTTACCCTTGCGTTAGTAAAAATGTTGGAATGTGAGAAGGTTGGAAAGAATCGAATGCTTATTTCACATTTTAGGAGCATCATGGTTATTCAAAATTTTGACCTCTTTGCGAGGAAGGTGCCTGAAAGAGTGGTCGTATATATTCCATCCTCACACCACATCTTGTTTTTGACAGTTGGACGGACACCCCTAGATCGACTCCAAATGGATTTGATCCAAAGAGATCTAGGGTCTTAAACCGCTATTTCGGTAAGGCACATTTTGACTGTATCAAATGATATATACAGGGTGTGATAAAAAACTGCAACAAAATCAAACGCCATAATTTTTACATTTTTTTGCATTTTATTGAATGAAAGCGAAAATGTCGGAAAAAACTAGAATAAGTTTAGATTTGTTCGAATTGGTAACCTTTGGCACGAATTATCGCCTACAAACGGCCAATGAAACCGTCACACGCTGCCCGAACATTGCTCTGCGGTATTTTAGCCCATTCCCGGCGAAGCGTTTCCTTGAGGTGATCGACACTGTGATATTGTTTTAGTTTGAGTCCTATTGGAATGTGTAAGGTCTGCGGCCAAAATATTTGCGTGCCAAGGCTTTAATACACCATCCAGAATATTTTCGCGATAATTTTATCGTGAAGAAAACAACAACATCAGCAGAAATGGTTCGAAAAGTAAAGAAGCGACTTGATCGAAACCCGCATCGCAGTGACCGAATAATGGCTCGTGAGCTGAACATGTCGCAATATTCCATTCGGCAAATATTGAAAAATGAGCTCGGGGTAAAGCCATTGACTATCCAAAAAGTGCCAGAACTTACACCGCGACAGAAAGAAAATAGACTCAAAAGAGCTGAAGAGTTGCTTCGCTTGATCGAAAGTGGTGAACTGCCGAATTTGGTTTTCTCCAATGAGAAAACATTCGTTGTCCAGCAGTTTGTAAACAGACAAAATGATCATGTTTACTTGCCAAAGAGGTAAGCTGAAAATGTGCACCTTCGGTTGGCCACCAGAACTCAAGCGCCGACCATGGTGATCGTGTGAGTCGCTATAATAGCCGATGGTCGCTCTGTGCTCGTATTAATCAACCGTGGCATCAGAATAAATGCCGAACATTATCGCGAAAATATTCTGGAGGGTGTACTAAAGCCTTGTGCTCAGCATCATCGCACTCAGCACGCGCCACCCAAGAATAATTACAAAATGAGGTTCCTCGCTTCATTTCCAGCGCACAATGGCCACCAAAATCTCCGGATACCAATCCGTTGGACTATTGTGTCTGGAGTGTTTTCGAAAGCAAGGTTGGCACTAAAAAATACCAAAGTGTCGATTACCTCAAGCAAGCGCTTCGCCGGGAATTGGCCAAAATACCGCAGAGCAACATTCGGGCAGAGTGTGGCGGTTTCATTGGCCGTTTGAATCTAAACTTATTCTAAAATTTGATGCTATTTCCGAAATATTTTGCTTTCATTCAATAAAATTTAAAAAAAATGTAAAAATTATGGCGTTTGACTTTGTTGCAGTTTTTTTATTTAACCCTGTATATCAAAGCTTTTTTTAGCTCTATGTTCATGATCTGCTGGATTTGCCCTGTACATTTTTTGTGACGCATAGTGTTATGTATGATTGAGACTTTAAAATATTCTTATAATACCTCATTTACTTCCCTTTAAACAATTTTTCCTTAAAATTCCTGAAGCTAGTATTTCGTGGAAATAAAAGCGAAATTACAAACTATCCTGAAAACAATGATAATAATAGCATTAAAAAATAAGAACTCACTCAAAAAATCGACTTAATACCCATAATTAGAGGTAATTTACAATAACAATTGAAAGTAAAAGTTATCATACCTTTGTTTTCGAACACCACTCTTTCTCGTGCATTCTCAATTATCTGCAAGGGTCGATTCGTGATAATGGCAATTTCAGCAGCTTCATTCTCATTTTGCTTCACTTTTACTTTAGAGTCAATTGAAGTGATAAATAATTGGCCGCATACAAAGCCAAAAAAGTGTTACACTTTTCTTAGTTTGTATGGAGAGCCACACAATTTAGCAAATTGTTGTTTATTGTTCGACAACAACAATGGTGTGCAACTTCGTCTTTTTTCTTTTTTTGGGCAAATAATCGCATTTATTTGTAAACAATATCGATAATGCAATAAATTGTTTAATTAAATCTCAGTTTTTTTTGGTTCAAACCGCCCATCATCAGCAGTAGCCAACTAGCCAACATTGCTGGCGAATGAAAGTAAACGAGCCAAGCTCCACTAAAAAAAATCTGGCTTTTGTTTGTAAACTAGAGCTCATTTGTTTTTGTGTTTTTCGTTGGTTGTTTTTGTTAGTTATTGTTACTACAAATTTAATACAGCTTCCAGCCAGCTAATGGACCATTGAACCACAACCACCGACAACGAACCAACCATTCATTCATTCACCGGCCATGAAAGGCCAGGCCAAAAAACATTTCTTATCGTTTGGTTTTTTTCTTCTTTTGCTTCACTTTTTTTCTGTGGAATGGCCATTTCTCCGACAATAAAGAGTTTGTCCTCTGCCCTTCCTCCACCATAACTTGGCGAGAAAGGCTAGAAAGTACTAACGACATGGAGAGGAAGACCATTATCCTCACAAACAATTGGTTTTGTTTCTTTGCTTGAATGGCTCTCCCTCATCTACTAAGTTCGATTTTGTGATTTTCTTTCAGTTCTGCCCATGATGAGATTGTGCCTAAATGACGAACATGCAGTTGTCTGCACATTTTTGTTGGCTTTCAATTTCAATTTCATTTTCAATCATTTCGGAATTCCATTTAATCTTTTCCAATATGCTGAATTTTTGGTTTGCAGAGAATGTGTGGCATTGTTTGTACAGTACATATTTGTTTTTTGTTACAACAGCCTACAAGTATGCTTTAATTTTGTAATTATTTTCGCAGTCATAACGAATATTAACCCATTAGAGAAAAATACATGAGTTATATCAATTGATGTTAGAATTTATTTGTTGATTATTTAAATACAGCTTATAAGAGCTTCGTAACATTTCATTAAAAGCTGGCACTACTTAATTTCAGTGCGTCTACCGCCGTTTGATATTTAAGGGGTTTAATTATACCCTACACTACAAGGTGGTATTATGTCTTTGTGCATTTGTTTGAAATAGGCAAAAGGAAACGAGATAGACCCATAGTTCCTTTTGATGATCTGTATAGAATCACATTCTGAGTCGATTTATGCACGTCCGTCCGTCTGTCCGTGTATTTTTGTAAACAAAGTACAGTTCGCATTTATTGCCCTATCCAGATGAAATTTTGCACAAATCATTTGTTTGGCCCAAGGACGAACTCTATTGAAATTGGAGATAATCGAAATCGGTTCAGATATAGCTATAGCTCCCATATATATTGTTCATCCGATTTGTTATTTTTGTCCTCCGCAGCCTCTGTAAATACACTCTGTAACAACAATATTTGGGGAAATATATCAAATACAGCTCAGAAATACATCTGCAAAATATTATCAAGATCGGTTCAGATTTGGATGTAGATCCCATATCTAACTTCGTCCGATTTACATTTTATTGCGCACCAAACGTCTAATATTTGTCCAAATGTGATGGAATTTGGCACTTACGACCGAATTGAGTCTAGAAGCTAGTATGTCAAATTTAGTGAAGATCGGTTCAGATATAGCTATAGCTCCCATATATACTGTTCATCCGATTTGTTATATTTGTTACCTACAGCCGTAATATGCACTCCGTAACAAATACAGCTCAGAAATATCTTTGCCAAATTTTATCAATTTTTGATGTAGCTCCCATATATATCTTTATCCGATTTAAAATTAATTATGCACCAAATGGGCAATACAAGTCCGAATTTAAAAACTACCAATGCTTCGGCATATTTAGTCCTTTGAACTTTAAATTATAATTATAATCATAGCGTGTGTGATTGAATTCTCCCATTAAAACTTTTAATTGTTATGCGGAGCCCTGCTAAATTAGCAAAGTGGTGTAGGGTATCATCAAGTCGGTCCCGCCCGACTTTAAGACTTTCTTTACTGGTTTTATTATTATATTACCTGTATATACAAAATGACGTAATAACTGACATATTGATCTTGAATAAACGCCTAAATGAAACGGCTGAAGCTATAATTTTGAAATTTGGCATGAGGGCCAGTCTTGATGCGTGGGCATGTCATAAGGTTGAGTTTCCGTGAAAAATAATAAATTAATAAAAAATATACTAAAAATAAGTTAAAAAGTATAAAAGTATATAAATGTATTACCTCGGCCGATGTTCGATTGGTTCAATATATTTCGACTTCTGCTTTGATTATTCAAATTGTTGACCTTCTTTGGAGTATGTTCCGAAAGAATGGGCTAATATTGTCCGTTTTGAATCGGACATAAATAAATACGATATAAATCTTGCGACGTCGCAGATTTAGTCTATATTGGTTACTTTTTTTCCTTTTTTGCGATATGTGATAATTTTTTTAAAATGTGCGTGGTGCCAGATATAGTCCAGCGATCCCTTTTCATGGCTCACCTAATACAGATAAGAATATTGGTATAGGCAAAATTACAAGAACATCGAACATTTATATCCAAATTAAATCGAAATAATAAATTTCACATTCTTCTCAGGTTTCTGGCAAAGAGAGATATATTTAGATATAGCAAGTCGTAAAGAATCGCTGACTTATTTCTCAAGTTATGACAGTTAAAAGTGCGGAAAATTGTGACCTTTTGTGAGTTAGGTATCAGAATGGCCTAATTTCTGCCGTTTTTTTTAGCATATCCTGTGTTGATACAAATATTCAGGTGTGTCAAGTCAAAATGGAATCCGATGTTAATTTCGCGTTTTATGAGCTTAATGGATATTCAAAATTTCGACCTTTTGTGAGGGAGGTAGCAGAAGGAGTGGACCAATATATATTCCATCTTAACATCAGATCATGGGTTTATAAAAATATTGGTATTTGTGAAATTTTAAGACAATCGGATACATCACATTTTATAAGACTTATAATTATTCAAAATTTTAACCATTTGTGGGAGATATTATCCATTTTTTTACCTGATCAAATCGGATTATTGCTCCTCTTTCTGTGCAGAAAAAAAAATATCTTTTTTAGTTTTTTTTTATTATATTATTATTTTTTTTATTATTCCATCTTAACACCAGACCTTGGGTTAATATACATATTGGGATGTGTGAAATTTGAGGACAATTGGACTCTTACATTACATTCTATGAGAGTTGTACCATTTGACCATTTGTGGGGGAGGTACTTGATGGGGGGACCGATATTGCCAATTTTCACACCTGCCCTTTGTGGGGGGAGGTACCAGAAGGAGTGGACCCATATTGTCTATTTTCGCACCAGACCTCCTAGCACTGACGCAAATATTAGGATTTACAAAGTTGGAGCGAAATAGAATTATCCTTTCTCTTTTTGTGCAAAAAATAATTTTTTTTTGAAAATTTCGACTTTTTGTGGGGGGACACCAAAAGGAGTGGAATAACGTTTCCCATCTCCGAACTCGATCTTAGTTTGACCAAAAATATTACAATATTTGGACCAAATCGGATACTCCCTTCGAAAGTAATCGTGCGCACCATCCAGCCAGACGGACATTGCTAGATCGGATTTGGTCCAAAGAGAGCTAGGGTCTAAAACTGTTATTTCGACTAGGCACGTTTTTACCGTATTAAGCCATATGACTGAGGGTATAAAAAGGCCTAATACGAACTGTTGGAAGCAATCAAAAAATGTAAGGTAGTCTATTCGCTGAGGAAGTAGCGGGCACTTGCTAGTCTTTTATAGATATCGTAAAAAATCCTGGCAAATTGTGTTGTGTGTTTTTTTAAGTTTTATTTTTGATTTTTTTTAAATTATTTTGATATCCTTGGCATTTTTCGGAATCATTAATTTTTTTCCGAATTTTTTTTTAATTTTTTAATTTTTTTCGCCAATTAATTTTTTTAATATTTTGAATTTTTTTTCCGAAAAAATTTTTATTTTTTTTTAAATTTTCAATTGAATTTTTAAGACTTGGCTTTTGCAGGAGAACAATATTATAGACTACTAGCAAAAATGCTAATCTGATGCTTTTCATGAATTATTTACCCCTTAGACTCCAGCTCATCTATAAAGATCCCTTTCTTAACTCGGCTATAAAACTTCTTTCCCAAATCACCTATGAAAGACCGACCTCTGCAAGCTCGCTTATAATGGATCCACCTCCCCCAAAAAGACTCCATTTTCAACTCGTCTATGAATAGTCTCTTCGCATATCTCCTAAAAAAAACTATTTGGTTTTTTTAACTCGTCTACGAAGATTAGTTTCAAATTCGTCAAAAAAGAGTACTTTCTTTACAACTCGCCTATAAAAACTCTTCCCCAACTCACATATAAAGTCTCCACAACTCGCTTATAAAGACTACCTTCTCAACTCACCCTAAAATCTCAATTCGTCTTTAAAAATTCTTTTCCAAACTCGTCTCTAAAGACACTCTCTACAAGTTGGCTATGAAGACTCACTTCATAATTCGTATAAAAAGACGTCCTCCCAACTCGACCCCTTTTTTCTGGTCAATGACCAGGTACCGCCTTTCTCTGGTCTATATATATGTCTTCGTTGTTCATATAAACCATCCTTTTGCTAGTCTATAGATACCTACATTTTATGGGTGAGACCAGAGTCCCCATATCAAGTCCAAGTATACACCCTTTTGATTGTCTATCCCCTTTTTTAGTCTATGGATATCTCCTATGGTGGTCTATAGTTACCCAATTTGACGGTCTATGGAAAACCCTATGCTAGTCTATAGAGACACCTTTCTCATCTTCTTTTTCCTCGTGGTTATATACATAGAAAATTTTCTCTACTCCCTTTGCTACCTTCGCTCTCATATTTTTTCCGCTATGACTCTTAACAATTATTTTCCTATACAAAATAAAATATTAAATTTATTTACATAAAATATGAATAAAAATAAATAACTTAAAAAATAATAAATTAAATACTAAACAAAACACTTAGAAAGAACGACGTTATTTTAATTTAATCTATACAGAGCCAAGGCCACTGTTCGCATAAATTCGTATGCCTCTTCGCCAGACTCCACGATATAATAGGGTGGCATTAGGAAACCATAGCGGCCCTGATCCTTCAAGAAGACATTGTAGACAAAGTGGGGATTGATGCGATGTTGGACCCAATCGGCTGAGTTACCAGCCCTGGCCAATTTCAAACGATAACTGGAACCCACACGATATTCGGCTTCATTCAATTTACGGAAATTCTGAAATCAAAATAAATTACTTGATTTTAATTCTTTACATAAAGAAAAAATAATATTACCATCATGGCCTTACGGCCAACGTTGTGCAGTTGTTTCTGATTATCGGTCACAAAATCAGCATCACCCCAGGGATAGGTTATATCCTGGCCATAACCATTAAACGACACATATGCCCCCAGGAAATCTTTCATATTCAGCATAAAATTGCGTACGGCACGTGTTTCCGGTTCAGAGAATTTCTTGGGACCCCGATAGAGATTTTTGCAAGGATTATCCGATGAACCTGGTCCACCCCATTTATATTCATAATTGCGATCTAAATTCACACCAAAGCATCCCGATTTACTATCAAAATGACGATTTTTAGTCCATAGACGATCAGTGATCCTAGAATGTTGATAACCATCGGGATTGGCCACTGGCAAGAAATACCAATCAATGTGTCGCATATACGAAGGACCCACTTTCCATTGATGTGCCAATTTTGAGATGGCCAAGGTTACGGCTGCGGGACTCAACCAATCACGTCCCTGCATACCGGCATCAATGAATACGGCCCAATTTTCGGGATTATTATTCGAAAATCTCAACACTTCCAAGGGACGTTTATTATTGGTAACTCCAATTTGTACGATCTCCGCCTGTTCCGGATATGTTTCCAATATATATTGCATAAATTGTTTGATTTCCATCATGTCGTGATAACGATTCCATGTCATTGTGCTGCCTAGAAGGGATATTTGAAATTTAAAATTTAATCTTTTTAAGTTAAGCGTTTTTGTTTTACCCTCCAATTCCAGCCATGGCATTTCCGGATTGGTATTATTAACCTCCACATAAGTCTCATCTATGGCCGTCTCCAGATCGTCAATCATTATGTTGTAGGTGAAAGCACTTGTAGTCATGTACTCCTTGGCTTTGGCCGTATTCTTGTAATCAATCAATATATCGACACCATCCTGATTGATGTTCCATACTTCGTTGCCTGGAACAAAAAATAGGGATTATAAATACGAACAACAAGGAAAACTACATATTTTTTAACAAAAATAAACATTTAATTCAAAATATTAATTTTTTGAACAGGTTTAAGAAGAAGTGGACCAATATTGCAAAAATGGACCTCACAAAATGGACCTTTCAAATTTTGAAACAGTCACTTTCGCAAAATGTCTATTCAGTCGAATTTTTGTTGCTCAGCACCCACAAAACCACCCATTCCCATATCAACCATAAAAGTAGGAAATGCATGTAGATTTTCTTTAAATTTTTTACATCTAAATACTTTAGTCTATATTTGACCTAGAGTGAGTCGGGTCAGTCCTTTTCGTACTTTCCCAAAATTTCAAAAAGTTCGGGAAACAAGAGTCATGTATGGATATACATATTTTTATATACACAAAAGAATAGATAAATAACTGACTAAGAATCAACGATCAGAAGAATCGTCTGAAACTAGAATCTTCAAATTTTCCACGAGGGTCAGTCCTGGTGTGTAGGCGTGTAATAAGACTGGAAATTTTTTGAAAATTCGTACTAAAAGGAAAAAGGAAAGGAAGGAAAATCGCTTAAAAATGAATACTTGGTATTGGACAAGCGGAATGAGCTAGAATTCATATATTTGTCACTGATGGAGGTCAGGATAGATGTAACAAAGGGTTTTTTGGAAATTCGAACTTTAAGGTTACGAAAAGTTTTAAAATGGCACTAAACTTCTAAAATGGTACCACTTGGTATTATGTCAACGGCTAGGACTAAGAACTTGAAAATTTGGATGAGAATCAAGGATGGAAATTTAGTTTAAAATATGAAGGCGATTTTGAAAATGTGTACAAAGTGTGCAAACCAGACTAAATGGTATTAAATTTGGCACAGTTTGGTTTAGAGTAAATGGATGAAGCTGAAATTTTGTAATGGGGTCCCTTTTGGGTGGTTTTGGAAATGTGTAGTACAAGTGCACAAGAAAAATAGTACAAGAATAGTACAGAATTTGGTACAATTTGCTATTGAGTGAATAGATAGTGCTTGAAATATGAAATGTGGTATTAGGGTCGCTGTTCGTGTGTAGTCTGGTCATGTCTGCTATAATTGAATGAAAAGTAATAAATAATACAAAATGGGGCTTGAATCCTCAAATCTGTTATTGAGGTCTCTGTTGGTATATGGAAATGAGATATGAATGTGGTTTTGTACTATATTTATACGAAAAGTACTAACTGGTACTAGATTTGGTCTTAGTTGAAGGAGTAAATCTGATGATGAAATTTAATATGAATGTCACAGTTGGCATCTGTGGTTAAGATATGGCGCTGTTTTTAGAAATGAGTAATAAAATTGTTCGAAAAGTACTAAATGGTACCAAATATGGTATTAGGTTAAGGGATAGGCATGGAATCCTTAAATTTATTATTGAGGTCTCTGTTGGTATCTGGAAATGAGATATGGAGGTTATTTGGAAATGTATTCTATAATTATACGAAAAGTACTAAATAGTACTAATTGGGTTAAGGGACAGAGCTGAAATTCTGAAATTTGATATGAATGTCACTGTTGGTGTCTGTGGTTGAGAAAATCAGCTGGTTTTAGATATGCGTACTATAACTGTACCAAATTTTGTAATGAGGGAAATTAAATTATTGAAATCCTAAAATTTGATATTAAGGTCACTGTTGATATTTGATGTTGAGATTTGGAAGTGGGCTTGGAATTGCGTGATGGTGTCTGAAATTGAGGTGTGGAGGTGCGTTTGGAAATGCGTCCCATATTTGTACGAAATTTACTAAATTGTTCTACATTTGGTTTTGAGGTTGAGGAAGAGAGCAGAAAACCTTAAATTTGCTATTGATATCACTTTCGGTGTCTAAGGTTAAGATATGGAGGTGGGTTTAGAAATGCGTCCTATTTTTGTACGAAAAGTACTAAATGGTACTTAATCGGGTATCGGGCGAAGGGAATGGGGCGGGGATCCTCAAATTTGTTATTGAGGTCTCTGTTAGTATCTGAAAATGAGTCATGGAGTTTATTTTGGAAATATGTAATATAATTGTACGAAAAGTTCTACTTTTGATATTGGGTGATGGAACAGAGCTGAAAGTTGATATGCATATCACCTCAGCCATATGGCTACAAAGGGTATATATCATTTGATACGGACAAAACGTGCCTCATGGAAATAATGGTTTTAGACCGTAGGTCACTTTGGACCAAATCTGTTTCAGGACATTTGGAATCGATCTACCGATGTCCGTCCGTCCGTCAGTGTGTCTGGCTAGCTGGTGCACACGATAACTCTCGAAGGGAGTATCCGATTTGGTCCAAGCTTGGTGTATCGGAATATTATTATAAAACTTAGACCGAGTTCAGAGATGGGCAATATCGGTGTACTCCTTCTGGTACCTTCTTAAAAATTGTCGAAATTTTCAAAAAAAAAAAAAAAAAACAAGTTAAAAAGAATCTGTCGGTTTTGCCGACATATGTATACCCTCAGCCAATGTACGATTATTTAAAATTATTTTAACTTCTGTTATGATTATTCAAATGTTTAACCCCCTAAGTTCCGAAGGAAGGGGCCAATATTGGCAATTTCGTATAGGACCTAAATAACCATGATATAAATATTGCGACGTGCCAGGTTTGGACTATATTGGTAACTTCACCTAACCTTCACTTTACATGATAATATGATAATTGTTAGAAAATTTTAACATGTGCGTGAGGTATCAGATAAGTCGACCGAAGTATTCCATTTTCATACCTCACTTAATACACATAAAAATATTGGTAAGGGCAAAATTACAAGAAAATCCAACATTTTTATCAAACTTTATGCGAAATCGTATATACCATATTCAGATGTACCAAGTCTTGAATGGAACCATATGTTAATTTCGTTTTTTATGAGCTTTCAAAAGTTGATTCAAGATTTTGCGCCTTTGTGGGTGAGGTAGCAGAAGGAGTGGACCGATATATCCCATCTTCACAACAGATCTTTT
Source organism: Musca domestica (assembly GCF_030504385.1). Classification (NCBI taxonomy): domain Eukaryota; kingdom Metazoa; phylum Arthropoda; class Insecta; order Diptera; family Muscidae; genus Musca; species Musca domestica. The sequence continues at coordinate 41,994,760 of NW_026712249.1, forward strand.
ATTAGTGGAAATAATGGTATGTGTGGAATATAAAGAGAACCTGATGATTATTTCGGATCTTATAAACGTTTTGGTTATTTAAAACTTTGACCCTTTGTGGAGGAGGTACCAGGAGGAATGGTCCGATCTCTATAGTTTCTTTAACAGATTATGTGTTGATAGAAATGTTCAGATGTGGGATCGGATGTTTATTTTGCGTTTTATGAACTTAATGGATATTCTAAATTTCGATCTCTTGTGGGGGAAGTACCAGAAGGAGTGGACCGATACCAGATCTTGGGTTTATAAAAATATTAGGATGTGTGAAATTTTAAGACAATCGGATTCTTACTTCATCGGATCGGATTCTACTTTAAAAAAAAAAAGTTATAATTATTCAAAATAATTTGTGGGGAGGTACTTGATGGAGTGGACCGATATTGTACATTTTCGCACCTGACCTAAAATGATGCAAATAGTCGGATTTGCAAAGTTGGAGCAAAATCGGATTATCGCTTCTTTTTCTGCGCACAAAAAAAATGTGTGAAATTTGAAGAAAATCGGATTCTTACATCACATTTTATAAAAGTGGTAATTATTCAAAATTTTGACCCTTTGTGAGGGATGTACTTGATGGAGTGGATCGATATTGTCCACCCGACATAGAACTGATGCAAATATTTGGATATGCAAAATTGGAGCGAGATCGGATTATGCCCTCTTTTTCTGTGCAGTAAACTATTTTCTTTGAAAATATTGACATTTTGTGGGGGATGTACCAGAAGGTGTGGACCGATATTGCCCATCTCCGAACACGATCTATGTTTAACAATAATATTACGAAGTACCAAGTTTGGATAAAATCAGATACTCCCTTCCAGAGTTATCGTGCGCACCAGCCAGCCAGACAAACAGACGGAACTCCAAATGTCCTGAACCGGATTTGGTCGAAAGAGACCAAAGGTCTAAACCCGTTATTTCGATGAGGCACACTTGGGACGTATCTTCTCTAGCCATATGGCTGAGGGTATAATAATAGAAGTCCATATATAGTTCAATAATCGAACTTTGGGTATACATCTGTTGGCAATTCCGACTGATACTGTTTAACTTTTTTTGAGCTTATTTCGATGTTTGTTTGTGTTTGAAAAATATTAAATTAGTAAAATTTCGACACAAGAATGCTATTTTAACATTCTCTTAAGCATTTCTCTTTCATTATTTTGCCCATCCATGATTAAAATAAAAGAGCTGCCAACATTTCTCTCTTGAGTCGTTCTCTCACATTATTTCGAGTAACTATTTACAACAATTGTTACAGAATGTTAGGTAAACAGACAGTGCTACTACAGATTACACAATTTAATTTTTCTTTGTATGTGTGAGTTTAACCGCGCGTAATTCTTTCTTAGCCGGTTGTCTGGTATCTCCCACATAAAAGGATTTTAATCTCTTTTATTTTTCTCATTGCGGAGATCACTCTCCTTTTTATTTTATATTCAAAATTATTTTGTTTTTCATAACACTAACCAAACATTTGCCAAAATTTATTCAATTCCGGATGTTTCATATTAGTTTCATGCACTTTCCACAACTGATAACCGTAATAGCGTACAACCGATGGATCATTGCGATAGCGTAAATTAATTTGATACGTTGACGAGGGTGAGAAAATATTATAGCGACGAATGTCTGTCGGTCCCACCAACCACTGGAGACTTTCCACGGTATTATCGTACAAATCTTCACCGCTGAAGAAAATCGAGTTCATATCCGTGGGATGTCGTACCAGGAAAAACAAATCACTTGGATCGGAACGGTGCAGCGTAAAGTAGCGATAGGGCCATGTCAGGGGCAAAAAGGCGGTGAAAACTATTAAAACACATTTCAACGATGTCGTCGACGTCATGGTAATCGACGTCATTAGAAAAATATTTATCTGCGATGATTTTCGTTTGTGTTCTCTTTTCTTTTCCACCGACTAATGATTCTACGAAATGAACTTCTTACGGCCACGGCGTTAACGAAGAAACTGATTAAAGCGAAATTCTTGAGATTGTCAGCATATCATTCTTTCTCTGACCGTGTGTGTCATTTCTCTGGGTTACTTCTTTTGAACATCTTCTTGTTAAGTGGATTCTATTCTAAATGAGTTAGAAGTTTTTGTTTTTTCATTTTCTATTTCCATGAATTCGTAATGGAATTGCGTGAACACCTTCCTCTTCGACGACGACGGCGACTGCAAGTCATTAAGCCCTAATTTCAGCCAATTTTAGATTTATGATTCAACCCTGCATATTGTATTAATTTTTGGGTCACTTGTTCTTCATTTCATTTTTTTATCGCATTTGGAAGCATTTCCTGATTAGAAAAAAAATTTGAATTTTCAAAAATTTCGTGAGACATGTGACTTTTGAGTGGCTTTTCTACTTTCTTCTTCTCTCACAATTTTAGCTTAGGTCAAGTTTCGCTTGAAGCGTTTGAACACGTTTTTTCTTCGTTCCAGCAGAGCTTTTGAGATTAAAATCTCATTGAGGTTATAAATTAAACATCGCAGTCAGCAATATTCATATTTTAGAGAACAAACAGCGACTTGGCCACATAACACCTGAAGCATTTGATTTGATTTTTGTTTTAGTTTTTTTTTTTCTTATCGTAATATTGGTCATAACTTGAGGGCTAATAAACCGGCTAATTTTGTTTTACACAGTTCTAAACAAACAAATCAAATTTTAATGCCAAACAAAAACTTTGGATGATATAGAGAATTTTAAAAAGAGGAAACTATAATATTATGGGGTACGTTGTAAGACATATGGGTAATTCCATAGACAATATTCTTTTGTATAAAATCATCAGTTCTTGAGGATATAATTTGTATATAGAAGAAAAAGAAAGAAATTGTCAGAAGCTAACGGTCGATTGCTTTCCTTTAGAAATTTTTTTCCTAGGGAAAAACTCGCTACTCAGTAAAACTAAGTATTTTGGTCGATAAAAAAATAGAACAGTGACGATAGAAAAAATCGATCCCCTAAAAAGCCAACGGATTTTTTTCAATAAAAAATCGATACTCTTGTACATTGAGGATTATTTGCTATAGACAAAAAATGATTCTCGGAAACATTGAGGATAGACACAAATCGATCCCTCAGGAACAGCGAGGATTTTTTCTATAGAAAGAAGTCAAAGTTTCGGAATACCGAGGATTTTTTTTTGGAAAAAAATGGATTCTCCGAAATACTGAGGATATTTTCTATAGATAAAAATCGAGCACAGATAATTGAAAAAAAAAAATCGTTCCTCATGAATACCGCGTTTTTTAAGTAAAAAAATAGATTATCTGTGATACCAAGAATTGTTTTCTATAGAAAAAAATTAGCCCGCAACTTCGTCAGCGAAAATCCAGCTTAAAATGTACATTTGTTTCAACAGTTCCTGTTAGGCCTTTTTAGAACTCAAAATGAAGAGTTTACTCAGTTCAACAACATTTTTTAATCAAAAGTTAAAGCGTCATACTAAATCTTTAGATTTTGGAATTGGAGCAAATTTTGCACAATGGCCCCACATCTCATTTTTCTGTCCAAAACTATTTAACCACAATATCAAATTCCGAAATTTCAGTTCTACAGTGTGATATATAAAAAGTGCAACAAAGTAAAACACCATAATTTAATTTTTTTTTAAATTGTTTTGAATGAAAGCAAAAAATGTGGGAAATAGCATAAAATTTTAGAATAAATTTAGATTTGTTCGAATTGATCACCTTTCGCACGAATTATGGCCTTCAAACGGCCAATAAAACCGCTACACGTTGCTCTGCAGTATTTTGGCCCATTCTCGGCGAAGCGCTTGCTTGAGGTGATCGACACTTTGGTATTTTTTAGTGCCAGCCTTGCTTTCCTGGAATACTTCCCAGCAAGGCGCTTGTTTGAGGTGATCGACACTTTGGATTTTTTTAGTGCCAACCTTGCTTTCCAAAATACTCCAGACACAATAGTCCAACCTATTGGTTTCCGGAGGTTTTGGTGGCCAATGTGCGCTGGAAATGAAGCGAGGAACCTCATTTTGTAACCATTCTTGGGTGGCGCGAGCTGAGTGCGATGGTGCTGAGTCCTTTTGGAATGTTCAAGGTCCGCTGCCAAAATGTTTGCGTGCCCAAGGCTTTAATACATACTCCAGAATATTTTCACGATAATATTCGGCATTTAATCTGATGCCACGGTCGATTATTATGAGCAAAGAGCGACCATCGGTTGTTATGGCAGACCACACCTTCACCATGGCCGGCGCTTGAGTTCTGGTGGCCAATCGAAGGGGCATATTTTCAGCTGACCTCTTTGGCAAGTAAAAAGGATCATTTTGTTTGTTTACAAACTGCTGGGCAACGAATGTTTTTCTCATCGGAGAAAACCAAATTCGGCAGTTCACCGCTTTCGGCTTATCGAAGCAACTCTTCAGCTCTTTTGAATCTATTTTCTTTCTGATGCGGTGTAAGTTATTTTTTGAATTTCAATGGCTTTACCTCGATCTCATTTTTCAATATTTGCCGAATGGAATATTGCGATATGTTCAGCTCACGAGCCATTTTCGGCCACTGCGACACGGGTTTCGATCAAGTCGCTTCTTTACTTTTCGAATCATTTCTGCTGATGTTGCTGTTTTCTTCCGTCCACTTCTTTGACATAGGGCTACGCTCCCAGCATCACGGTAACGAGCGATGGTACGAGACACAAAAGATTTATTCACATTTAAATGCTGGAATGCTATAACGATAGCGACTTGTAGTTTTCCAGCCAAATATAAAGAAATCACACTATCACGCTTGAATTCCATCACGAATAACTTTTTTTCTGGAAAAATCTCACCAAAATGCTTTTGTACGCTTGTTAACAATATAATGAGCTGTCACTGGAATAATTTTAACAGCTGTCGGACGAATGGCTTAGAAATGACAGTTGGTTTCTGTTTTTTCATCTCACCCTGCATAAAAATTTCACGTTTTCAGTTAAATTCCTTTATTCAATACCAAATATGGTACCATTCAGAACTTTTCGTTCAATTCTGAAACCAATCCATAACTCAATTTCAGATACCAACAGGGCCCTCACTATAAATTTTGAGCATTCCAACCTTATCTTTTCACACAAAACCAAATTCAGTACCATTTAGTACTTTTCGTACAAATATAGGATGCATTTCCAAAACCACTTCGAAATCTCAACCTAAGATAACAAAATTCAGAATTTTTTCTATATCCTTTGTAAGGGACGTTTTATACAAACAGCCAAAAGATTATTAAATAATTTTTATTACATCTATTATCCACAATCCCCTTACAAAGTGGGCAATATAATTTTTTTACTGAAAATAAAATTATTAAAATAAGATACCAAATCTGGATTGGAAATGCTAGCATTATTAAAAGGCACTTAAAATTAAATATTTAATTTAAATCCTCACATTTTTATTTGGACAAAATCAGTCTCAGTTAGCCATTTAAAATAATATATTTCACAATTGAATTTTACCCAATATAAATCTTTTTTGTTTTGATAATCTTATTCTTCTTATTTCTTATACACGTCTTTCACACACTCGGATTTAGGATAACTCCACAATCGGCCAGAGCTTTGCTTCTAAGTTTTATCCGACATTCCGTACACCTTCCATTCTTTGGTGTCTGAAACCAAACTAAATACTCGATTGTCCACTTTATTTCACATTACTATTCAGTTAATTCATAAAAATTTTGAGAGACATTTCACGCCCAAATTCCACAAATGCGTATTTTCTCTATGTCAGTCTATTCTTCTATCAATATAGTTTTTGTTTTGATTCGCATTGACATTTCATTCATAAATTTCATTTTTCTCTTCATTGATATCCCACTTACTATACTCACCTCAGTAGTATAGTAATGGTTTGAGTCTCCACTAGTAATAAAATTACACTACCGATCACAATTTAATTCACTTCTATTAACTAGAAATACACTCAAAACAATTTTCTGATGTGGTTATTCGTAATCTACAGCTTTATTTTCATCAAAATAATACATTTTGTTTCTTTTAAATGTGGTATATACATCGATTAAACCTTATTCGAAGCTGGCAACATTACCAAAAACGATAACTACAAAACTTTATTCTTCTCTTTGTTGACATTTTTCTGCTGCTAACTTAATAGCTTAAGCCTTTCAAGTAAAATAATCTTTCTTTTCTATTAAAATCTTGAACGTGAGCAGACGAAAAATCCTTATAAAAAATCGACATTTATCATTTGCATCCCGTTGTTAAATCAACTTTAAAGTGATAAAATTTTCTTCAAAAAATATATTTCGCGTTGCTCCTACGTGATTTTTGAAAAAAATATTAATTGGCTCTGCGACAACACAACGTGACCTGGCCACTGGAATCAGTATCCTCCCTTTTTTTAAAATATATTGTGGAAACCCTAAATAACTCCAAATTGGTGATTTCTGACGATACAAATAACCAGGCTATAAACGGACCATATTGGCCACAGGGTTATTGGCGTGCCATAAACATCAACAAACCTCTCGTGCACAATTATTCCAATTCCGTAACCCGACTGGCAGACGTCTGCTGAAGATCAAATATAGCTTCATCGTGGATGTTGTGAACAAAAACCCTGCCTTTAACTAAGACCATCGACACATAACATAACATCTGTTGGAACAAGAAACCTTTCTGTAAATAAGCCCATCGAGGTTAACTCTGACAGTAACCAATAAATATATATATTGCCTGAACGTAACCAAACAAGACATATAACGCTATTACGATTTCTTGCTGACTCGAAGTTCTTGTGAAGTTCTGAAAACCCGCTATATCCTAAGATTACGTTTTGGGTGTCTGAAACTATTCCCAATCTGATAGTGGAATTCTGAGGATATTTTGTTTTACATCCTGACATCCCTCTTTGTGGTCAGAATTCACCTGCTTCAACACATGCAGTCGTCCAAAACGAATGATCGACCAGCAATACAGAATATACGCCATAACCACATTTTTGGAAATCATGGGATCTACATAGATTCATATCAACAATAACCGGATTTATTTAAAAATATAATTACAATTTACCCAAATGATATAAAATAAGTATAATTGATAATTCCCTCAATCTATCTATATATACGCACATGACATGTATTCAAAGATATAAATTGTTTTTTTTTCATATCAAAATCTATTACTATGGTAAAAATAATTTTTCTTTTTAAATTAACACAATTTAGTCTTTGAGTGTATATCATGCTGCAAAATATTTAGTACCTATATTCATTATCATCATATTTTTTATTTTTATCGCATGAGATAACATCATTACCACCAACAACAAACACACTAATTTCACAGATCAAAATGAACCAGCATCCAGCTATTGGAGAAGGCCTTCAACAATACAGGAGAGCGTGGTAAGTGATTGAGAACATCATTGATAAATTTGTTGTATTGTTTGTGGTAAAGTTGAATAATTAAGTGAGATCTAATTTAATGTATTCTCTTTGTTTGTTGAGAGTACACTCTGATATTAATTTCTCGAAGTTCAATTCTCTTACATTTATTCAAATTCTCCCTTGTGGTGAAAATTGTATTTCTTATTTATACAACATGAATTATCCCATTCAGGGGCAGAAAAGAAATTATGATATTGTAACTTTATGCGTTTAGTATTATTCTGTATATTTTAAATACGTTTAAGTTTAATCATCTTTGTATATAATGTGAATAAATTCAATATGAATTCAATATGAATTTCTAAATTTCTAAGAAGACGTTATCTTAATAGGGCTGGCTATATAGTTTGAAGGTTTTTTAAATTTGGGGTCCAAAGAAAACATTGCCATTTTTGGACAATGGTTGGCGAGGGTTTAGAGGCCAATTCTCATAACATCGGAGAACTTTAAATTCTATATAGGTGACAGATTAAGACAACTACTTTTAACGATCTATTTCAATTTTAATTTTTGTTATGGGGTTTTGATTAAATTATGTTAATTTATTTTAAATTATTCCATATTTCAGTTTAATATTTATTTTATTTAGGGAGTCTATATTAATAGCTGTAAACAGACATGCCTTTGAGTTTAGTAGGACAACACCCCCCCCATTCCGACTGTAGCTACCAACTCAATGGCTCCCGTAGTCCTCATAACCAAAGGCTCTAAGGCTTAAAAGTTTTTAATGCATTAGATCAGAAAATTTAAACCGTGTACATTACACCTTTCACCCAATACCAAAAATGGTACAATTCAGTACTTTTCGTACAATTATAGTATATACTTTCGAAGCCACCTGTGTCTAGGCTATACGTGAACAGTGACCCGAATACTAAATTTCAAAGCACTAACTGTTCATCCAGTACGAAATTGTACCAAATATATTACTATTTAGTTCTTTTCGTGCACTTGCAGTACACACTTCCAAAATCAACTCTCTATCTCAAACCTGCCACCAACAGGGACGTGAATACGAAATTTCCAAATGCCAACTTCACCCGTTCGTCCTTAACCAAATTGTTTCAAATTCAATACCATTTAGTACAGTTCGCTCACTTAGTACACATTTCCAAAACCCCTTTCATATATGAAACTTAATTTTCAAACTTGATTCTCATACCAAATTTCAAGTTTTTAACTCTATCCGTACCAAACGGTACAATTTTAAAAGTTTAGTACCATTTTAGAACATTCGAATTTCCAAAAGGCCTTCTATCCTGCACTCCATCCGTGATTTAAGAATTCTGGCTCATTCTGTTTGTCCTATACAAAGTATACAATTTTTAGTACATTTTAGTACTTTTCGTACCCTTTTAGTAAGAATTTTCAAAAACCCGGCCTATCAAATGTCTACGCATCAAAACTGATCCTCGCGCAAAAATATGATGGGGGATCGATTTTTTCTATGGAAAAATTTAACTGAGGATTAACTGATCCTCAGTCTTAACTGAGCATTTTTGCTATAGAAACAAATCGATCCTCTATCTTTACTGAGGATTTTTTTCTATAGATAAATCTATCCTCAGTCTTAACTTATGATTTTTGCAGCATTACAGAGGATTTTTCTCCAAGAAAAAAATTCAATCCTCCGGAAAACCGAGGATTTTTTCTATAGAAAAAAAGAGCATAACGAAGTAATTTTTTTTTTTTTTTTTGAGAAAAAAATCTCAGCAATGGTGATATTTTTCAATTGTTTTCTCAAATTTCTCTGTGTTTCTGTACTCACCAAATTTCTCCACAAACGATTTCATTTCCTGCACCGTCCTTGTCTTGTTCTCACTGATCGTCTTATCGAATGTTAATTTCCACAATTGGGCGCCATGATAATTTATATAGTTTTCATCGTAATCACTGCGATAATCCGATTTCCTGCCAACGTGGGCATTTGGCCGTACGGCACGTAAAATATTCCGAAGGAATGGTATATTTGCAAAAATTCTAGTGCGAGGTGTTTCGAGGTGGAATACATTTTGATGGGCTGTTGTCGGGTCAATGCCGACAGTGGCCACAATCACATAAAGGATTACAAAAACACTTGGAAAACTAAAAAGACTTTTCCGATTTCGAATCATTTTCTTTTTTTATTTTCTATCTTTTTTTGTCTTTTCTTTTGTCAGCGGATTAAGTCGGAACTTTTCTCGGTTTTGCGTCGTTTGGATGTTAACTGAAATGAATGCAAATTCGAAATGAATGCCAACGAAATCGAAGACATCCCCCAGACAGAAAGCTGGACCATCTGTTTTGCGATCTTGGAGCTATCATCATTATTATTGTTATTATTTACAGTTACAATGGAAACGATAGCAACGGCAACAACAACAACGAGAAGAGACATTTTTGGACACTCAACGAGCAAAAAACAAAAAAAAAATGAAATGCAAATTTTTTCAATATCTCAACATCATCATCATCGCCACCTCTGCCAAACACTTCGTTTAACAATGCCATTAAAAAGCCCCTCTTTTATGGCAAAACTCGGAAGTTAACGGCTCATTGGTCTACATTCCAAGCACCTTAACTGGCATTTTGATTTAATTATGGCAAACTTAATGATGTTGTAAAAATCTGCAAAACCAAGCTGTCTTGCCCTGCTTTGATGCTTAGCAATCAAATGAAAATAATTTGCATTTGTCACAGGGCCCCCCAAAATCCAGACAATCAAATCAATTTCGCTCTCTCTCCTTCAACTTCAACTTGATTGACTGCCATTGGCAAACAAAGTCATTGAAAATAGCCAAAGAAACATTTCGAACCTTCGTTATAAAGGGCCAGCCAGCTCTTGGGGGACCATTGTTTGAATTTCTTTACCTTTTCTTCAACCTTTCTTTTTCTTCTTCTAGCTTTTTCTTTTTTCGTCTTTGTCTGTCTTGGGGGTCATAACTTTTACCACCACATGTCTTTTGATTCCATCATCGATTACCGACGTAACAAATGATCATTTTTGCTTTTGATTACCTGTTGATTTTGGTTGAAGTTTTTTTTTTATTTTGTTTTATTTTATTTTTATGAAAAATGATCTAACATCTGAATAGGGTTAATATTTTTATGTGTTACGTAAACTTTCTTTGTATGCTGGTTGGGTAATCCAACGAAAATCAACAAACTGTGTGTGGAAAAGATAAACAGTCGGAGGTTTTCTAATGGCGTTTTTACTGCCCTGTATGGGAAAATTGGAAAGAAGCACCAATAAATTATGCCAGCATAAAGTTCAAAAGTCAAAATGATCTTGTAACCCACACGGCTAGAATCTTGCAATTTTGCACGAGGGTCAGCCTTGGTGATAAGGCTAGGTTTTTTTATGGTACTAAAAGGGTATGATAAGTACTAAAAATTTAATACATTATATTAGACGAACGGAACGAGCTAAAATTCTGAAAGTTGGAATGAAAGTCACTGATGGAGTGCTGGATATACAGGGTGAGATGAAAAAACTGCAACCAACTTCAGACTGCTGTCATTTCTAAGCCACTCGTCTGGCAGCTGTTAAAATTATTCCAGTGGCAGCTGATTATATTGTTTATAACCGTACAAAAGCATTTTGATGAGAATTTTTCAGAAAAAAAATTTATTAGTGATGGAATTCAAGTGCGATAGTGTGGATTTCAAGTGCGATATTTGGCCAGAAAACCACAAGTGACTATCGTTAGAGCACTCCAGCATTTAAATGTGAATAAGTCTTTTCTGTCTCGTACCATCACTCTTTACCGTGATACTGGTAGCGTATCCCAACGTCAAGGAAGTGGACGGAAGAAACCCGCGTTTCAGTGGCCGAAAAATGGCAACATATCGCAATATTCGGCAAATATTAAATGAGCTCGGAGACCGAAAGTGGTGAACTGCTGAATTTGGTTTTCTCCGATGAGAAAACATTCGTTGTCCAGCAGTTTGTAAACAAACAAAATGATCGGGTTTACTTGCCAAAGAGGTCAGCTGAAAATGTGCTCCTTCGGTTGGCCACGAGAACTCAAGCGCCGGCCATGGTGATGGTGTGGGCCGCCCTAACAGCTGATGGTCGCTCTCCACTCGTATTAATCGATCGTGGCATCAGAATAAATGCCGAATATTGTCGAGAAAATATTCTGGAGGGTGTATTAAAGCCTTGGATATGGAAACATTTTGTCCGCAGACCTTTGACATTCCAACAGGACTCATCACGCGCCACCCAAGAATGGTTACAAAATGAGGTTTCTCACTTCATTTGCAGCGCACAATGGCCACTAAAATCTCCGGATACCAATCCGTTGGACTATTGTGTCTGGAGTATTTTGGAAAGCAAGGTTGGCACTAAAAAATACCAAAGTGTCGATCACGTCAAGCAAGTGCTTCGCCGGGAATGGGCCAAAATACCGCAGAGCAACATTCGGGCAGCGTGTGACCATTTCATTGGCCGTTTAAAGGCCGTAATTCGTGCCAAGATGACTAATTCGAAAAAATCAAAACTTATCCTAAAATTTGATGCTATTTCCGACATTTTTTGCTTGCATACAATACAATTTAAAAAAAATGTAAAAATTATGGCGATTGACTTTGTTGCAGTTTATTTATCTTACCCTGTATATCTGTCGGGAAAATACTTTCTAAACCTGTTTTGCTTGTTATTAGTTTAGATTTCAAATACAAAATTAATCACATTTATTTTTTTATTCTAATTTCAGGTATGTAAATCCAAAATATGTAAAATGAAACAAATGTAAGTTATGCATTATTAGTACCATTATAAAAATTTAGAATAACTGTTTAAGTAGATGGCCTAAAATTTTCTGTTCTTATACCCGCAGCCATATGTCTAGAGAGGGTATATATCATTTGATACGGCCAAAACGTGCCTCATTGAAATAACGGTTTTAGACCCTAGGTCTCTTTGAACCAAACACGTTTCAGTATATTTGGAGTCGATCTAGCGATGTCCGTCCGTCAGTGTGGCTGGTGTGTTCGATAACTCTCAAAGGGAATATCCGATTTGGTCCGAACTTGGTACAAAGCAATATTATTATCAAACATAGATCGAAGATGGGCAATATCCTTCAGGTAACTCACCCACAAAAGGTTAAAATTTTCAAAAAAAAAAAAGTGAAAGGACCTTCCAAATCCTAATATTTACAACAGTGCTAGGTCAGATGCGAAAATGGACAATATCGCCCACTCCATCAACTACCTCCCCCACAAAGGGTCAACATTTTTAATAACCATGAAGCTCATAAAACGCGAAATTATTATCAATCTATCAACTCAAGATCTGTTATAAAGATGGTAGATATCGGACCATTCTTTTTGGTACCTCCCCCAAAACGATTATAAAATCCGAAATAAGCATCCGGTTCTCTAAATATTTCACACATCCTATTATTTGTGCTAATACAAGATCTGCTGTGAAGACGGGATATATCTGTCCACTCCTTATGGTACCTCCCCAGAAGTTAATAAAACGCGAAATTAACATTCGATTTCATTTAGACTTAGTGCATCTCAATATTTCCATCAACACTAGATCTGTTGTAAAGATGATAGAGATCGGATTTTGGTTGCAAAATTCCTCTCAAACGTTCCGAATTTTGGCGTACACATGTTCTTTTATGAGGTCTAAATATCTAAATTTTCATTTCAAATTGCTGCTAATGCAAAGATGAATTTATTAAAATTCATTTCTTCAAATTTGACAACAAAAATATATCTTCACGTCGTCGAAGAAATAGTTTTTTCGTTTTTTTTTGTTCATTCCAATTTTCCGTCATAGTTTGGCGTCTTAATGGATTCTAGCACCAATGTAAGCAAGGAATGTTTGCTTCGAATTCCCATCATGTAAATTCCAAAACCCCCAAATGTAATAAAGAAAAGCTGAAACAGAAAGTTCAAGGTTACAATTTGGGTGCTTTATTTTGTCCTTTACGTCACAATATCAATATGCTTTACAATAATGTGCACTAGGGTGGGGCGAATCACTTGTTACACAAAATAAAAAGTTTCTAGAAAAAACGAAGAAAAAAATTTAATTAAAAAAGATATATAAATTTTTTCATAATTATGTTTTTTTTTTAATAATTTAAATATTTGGCCAAAATTTTATTTTATTTTTGTTTTTAAAACTTCTTCCATCCCAATATTTCAAATTAAAATGAAATGAAAGACATATCTTCATGTAAACCACTTTAGCTATACCAAAAATTCTTTGGAATAAAAGAAGTAAAATAAGGCGACAGAAAAAAAAAATACGTTAAAGATGAATGTCACCCATTCAAGCAGGATGCAGTCATCCATTCGTCCGTGATTGTTCGATGTTCGGCGACGACAGCAGTAAACTTAAGTTGTTTCTTTTGTTGTTGTACAATCTTGCAGCATTACAGGCATAAAGATTTAATATTAATCTTTATTCTTTGTAGTTTTTATAATTTCTCCCCTCGCTGTGTGTGTGCGTGTGTTTGCAGGGAAAATTTGCCGAAAAAAAGCTTTAATATAGCTCTAGCCCAATGCCACAGTCAGTGTATGTCTTGGTAAGAGTTTTCGCTTTTTTTGTCTTCCTCTTCTCCATTCACCACAAAAGAAAACCCACACAAAAGAAGAAGAACCAACCGTCACATCCTTTGGCAAACACGGACTATTTCAACAGCGAAGACAAACATTGACGGAAGAAAAATGAAATGGAGGGACTGGATAATACATGGCTAAGACAAGCACTTAAGAGAGTATTTTCTTGCTGTAGTTATTTTTTTGGATTTGGCCAAATTAATTTAGATTGTATTAAAAATAAGTCTCCAAAAGTTCGACAATTGTGTCAGAAAAATGTGTTTGCGAGAGATTTGTGGAAAGCAATTTATTTTTAATTACAGATTTATTGCCGTTGATTGGAAAGAAGTAGCCAAGGCAGCTGAAATTGTTAAATAAGGACCTGAAGGTCGGGGGATATACTAACGTTGTAAGTTTGTCATCAAATAGCCTTCAAATATTAGAAGATATATACTTAGGGATTTATTACACTTACAATATTTCTAATTAAAAAAAAAACAACAAATACGGAATAGAATTGAGCAGAGCTCATTTAGTACATTGCATTGTCATCTAATTGAATATATTTATATTCCAATGATATATACCCTCTATAGCCTGACTATAACTGAGGGTATAAAAATACCCCTACTCACTGTCATATTGCTACCAGCCGGACGTAAACGTAAGGACTAGAGGCTAGTAAACACATATTGTTTGTCATATATAAAGCTACTTTTCCTACATTTGTGTTAAGCATTTTTATAACATACCTTAAGGCGCTTCACACAATTTTTCAACATATTCATTGTTTAGGTCCAATAGAAACACAATTTATGCAAAATTACACTGCACAAAAAAACGCGGAGAATATGGCAGATTATTACAGTAGAGACATGTGTATTGACATTTTCAAACTTTCCATCGCAGTAACCTAAGTAGAGGGGACAAGTTCCCCCGTCTTCCACAATTTTTATAATTTTTCGACTTAAGATTCTTCGGAATTCGGACATTTTAGGTATATAGTGTCTGCGGCAATAGTGCAAAAAAATTCTAGGAATATTTTTGGTCGCAAAATTTTAGCCCTCAACCAAGTCAACAAAGGGGTCTTGTTAGTAATATTTTAAAGATATGGTTAAAATCTACCTTTAAACGGGATCGTAGTAAGTCCGAATATACTACAAAATTATTTGTTATAAAATTCTGCTACAGATTCTAATTCAAATGTGATAATTTGTTTTCATATCCTATACCACAGAAGAAGGAAGCGAGCGAGGATCTTCATAGAATTACTTTGTAAGTATTCTTATGAACAAAATTCAGGTCGCATTTATTATTCGATTGAGATGAAATTTTCCGAACAAGCCCTATTAAAATTTGTGAGAATCAGTTCAAATTTAGATGTAGCTCACATATATTATATCTTCAACAAAATTTTGGGTTATTGTGCATTAAATGGGCAATATTAGTCCAAATGACATATCAATCGAATTCAGTGTAGAAACAAGTACGTTAAATTTGGTAAAAATCGGTTCAGATATGGCTATAGCTCTCATATATAGGGTGAGATAAGAAAACTGCATCAAAGTCAAACGCCATCATTTTTTCATTTTTTTTTTTTTTTAATTTTATTGGATGAAAGCAAAAAATGTCGGAAATAGCATCAAATTTTAGAATAAATTTAGATTTGTTCGAATTGGTCACCTTTGGCACGAATTATGGCCAATGAAACCGTCACACGCTGCCTGAATGTTGCTCTGCGGTATTTTGGCCCAATCCCGGCGAAGCGCTTGCTTGAGGTGATCGACACTTTAGTATTTTTGCTTTGCTTTCCAAAATACTCCAGACACAATAGTCCAACGGATTGGTATCGGGAGATTTTGGTGGCCATTGCGCGCTTTAAATGAAGCGAGAAACCTCATTTTGTAACCTTTCTTGGGTGGCGCGTGCTGAGTGCGATGGTGCTGAGTCCTGTTGAAATGTCCAAATTCAGCGGGCAAAATATTTGCGTGCCCAAGGCTTTAATAAACCCTCCAGAATGTTTTCGTGATAATATTCGGCATTTATTCTGATGGCAAGTAAACACGATCATTTACAAACTGCAGGACAACGAATGTTTTCTCATCGGAGAAAACCAAATTCGGCAGTTTATCACTTTCGGTCAAGCGAAGGTAAGTTCTTGCACATTTTTTAATTTCAATGGCTTTAACCCGAGCTCATTTTTCAATATTTGCCGAATGGAATATTGCGATATATTCAGATCACGAGCCATTTTTCGGTCACTGCGACGCGGGTTTCGATCAAGTCGCTTCTATGCTTTTCGAACCATTTCTGCTGATGTTGCTGTTTTCTTTCGTCCACTTTCTTGACAGCGGGCTACGCTACCAGTATCACGATAACGAGCGATAGAACGAGGCACAAAAGATTTATTTACATTTAAATGTTGTGGTGCTCTAACGATTGTCACTTGTGGTTTTCCAGCCAAATGTAAAGAAACCACACTATCACGCTCGAATTCCATCACAAATAACTATTTTTCTGGAAAATTCTCACCAAAATGCTTTTGTACGCTTGTAAACAATATTATGAGCTGTCACCGGAATAATTTTAATAGCTATCGGACGAGTGGCTTAGAAATGACAGCAGTCTAAAGTTGGGTGCATTTTTTTCATCTCACGCTGTATAGTTTCATCCGATTTGATGCTAAAGTCCCTCATATGCATAATAAACACTCCACAACAATGATATTTGGTACCATACAGCAGATGCAACACAGAAGTACCTCTGTCAAATTGTATGAAGATCGGTTCAGATTTGGATATAGCTACTATATATATTTTCAAACGATTTCGGGTTAATTGTGCACAAAATAGCTAATATGAGTCCAAATGACCTGTATTTTGGTACATCCCACCAAATTCAGTGTAGAAGCAAGTACATCAAATTTGGTGAAGGTCGGTTGATATTGCTTTAGCTCCCATATATATGTTTAATCCGATATGGTGTTTGAGTCCATTATATTCATAATATACACCCCACAAGTATGATATTTGGTACCAGATATCAAATGCAGCCCAGAAATGCCTCTGCCAAATTGTATCAAGATCGGTTCAGTTTTGGATATAGCTCTCATATATTCGACCGACTTCGGATTACTAGTGCACCAAACGGCCAATATCAGTCCAAATGACCTGATTTTTCGCACATCCAACCGAATTCAGTCAAGAAGAAAGTACAACAAATTTGGGGAAGGTCCGTTCAGATTAGCTCTTGTATATATGTTTCAACCAGTTTGGTCTTTAAGGTCGGACCAGTTTTGGATATAGCTTTCATATATATCTTCGACCGATTTCGGATTACTAGTGCACCAAATGGCCAATATCAGTCCAAATGAACTGATTTTTCGCACATCCGACCGAATTAGGTCTAGAAGCAAGTACAACAAATTTGGCGAAGGTCCGTTCAGATTAGCTCTTGTATATGTGTTTCAATCAATTTGGTTTTTAAGTCCCTCACATTCGTAATATGCATCCGACAACGATGATATTTGGTACTAGATATCTTAAAGAGCTCGGAAATAGCTTTATAAATTTTATCGAAGTCGTCTAAGATTCGGATATAACTTCCTTATATATCTTTATTCCGATTTCAGGTTTATTGAGTCAATAATGGCTAATGTTAATGGAGTGAATTTCGGGACGCACGTTTCCATTTGGTTGAACTCGACAACGATATATATTTTGTTAATACACCCTTCTCGAAGTAATATCATGCAATGTTATTTGGTATAAAAGATAAAAATGTCTCGGTCAAATTTGGTTAAAATCGATTCAGAATTGGATATGCCTGCCCTATATTAGTTCCCTCTGAAACCAAATTATTACTTCTCTAAAGCCCAAGGTTAATAGGTGGTATGATCTACTTCAAATATTGTTTTTGTTACGGGAGCTCTACTAAATATGCATAGTAGTGTAGGGTATCATATAGTCGGCCCCGCCCGACTTATGAATTTTCCTTACTGTTTATTAAGCCAAACATTCTTTATAATGGCATAAATGTGGGTTTAAGCAGAGTTTTCTGTCCGCTGCGTTCGAAAGCCAAGAATTAGCCATTTTTAAACTCGATTTTTAGAATTTGTTTCTTTCTAGTCATAAATTAATCCTTATTCCCAAATAAAAAAATAAAATTTAAATATTTTGTTTTAAATTTATATTTTTAAATCGGCATTTTACAACGCCAATGCATCTCATTGCTCGACACAACTAGAGTACAATAAATAAATTAAATAAATACATATTTCTTCTCTTTTTGTTTTTAAATAAATAAATTAAAATAAATAAGGGTTTCTTCATATTTGTCTCATTAAATTAATTTAAATAAATAATTTATGTTTTAATAAATAAATAAATAAATAATTTCTTATTTCTTTAAAGTTTCTTCTGCCATCTTTCTTTCTGTTTTTTTTTTCTCAATAAATAATAAATAAATAAATAAATTACCTAAAATATATCAATAAATAATTTATGCTAATTTATCCTTATACATTGTTAGTGTGTTTTGTGTTTCATTCATTAAAAGATTTATACTTTGTATAAATCTTGGCACTAAAATTACTAGACCGTTATATGGCCTCCTTTCTAGGCTGCTTGTTCCTTACTCCTTATCTCTATTGTGTGGTGGTGTTGGCGATGCTGGCCTTCAGTTTACGTCTGCGAGCATTCTTGCCCATGGTAATGGCACGAGCAACAGTCTCCACAAATGTATAGCCATCCTTGCCATTCGGTTCAATATAGGAGGCTGGGAGAACAAAACCGAAACGACCAGTGTCACCCATTTCAATTGTGTAGGCATATTTGATGCCAGCAAAGCCCTTAGCCCAGTCATCGGAGCCACCGGAAGCGGGATACAAAGTGTGAGCCGAGGCACCAACTGTGTACTTAACACCACTTCTGCGGGTTATGGTCTGTGAAAAAAATAATTGAAAAAAAGAAGGATGAGACAATCATGTTTTCCAATGGCCTTAAACATTTGTAACTTACTGTTCCTGCTTGACGTGCCACCAAATCCAAATCAGCCATATCCTTGGTAATGTGATAGTCATAGCCCCATGGATACAAAATGTATTGACCATAACTGTGGAACGACAAGTATGCCTTGAATGTGTCTCTGGGGAAATTGCTAATGTATTTGGAAATATAGAATGTCTCAGGTTCAGAGAATGCCTTGGAGCCGCGGTAGGTTTGGGCGCAGGGATTGGCCGAGGTACCCTTACCACCCCATTTATAACCAAAGTTACGGTTCAAATCAACACCGGGACAGGCACGACCATGGGATCTCATATTTTTACGCCACAAACGATCAGTGGTGTGCGAATATTCATAACCATCAGGATTGGCCACGGCATGAATGTACCAGTTGACATTACGCATGTAGGCGGGCAAATCATCCCAACCCTCAACCAATTGATTGGCAACAAAGGTGACAACGGCGGGACTAATCCATTCACGGGCATGCATACCACCATCAATCCAAATACCGGGGTTATTGGCATTGCCATTGGAGATCCTGAAAGATTTTGGGCGTTAGTTCGATGGCTTGAGGGTTTAATTTGTCTACTTACTTCAAAATCTTCAAAGGACGCTTTTCAATCGAATAACCAATGGTTTCAACGGAACAAATGTCGGGATAAGTTTTAGCCATGTAATCAAAGAAACCGTGGATATCTTCCAAACGATGATAGGCCTGCCATGTCAAACGGTGTCCTGGAAAATACAAACATAAGATAAAAAATTAGTAATGATTAAGTTATGATTACTGAAAATTTTTTTACTGTAGAGGAGGGGAAAGTTGTGGAAATGTAACTTGACCAGAGCTCCGATTTGGTCGATTTTGTTCGTGATTGACTAATGCTAGGAAGTGAAACTACTCGAATAGTACGAGTTTACAAAAAATATGCTCTCCACAATTTTGTTTTATGTTGGAGTGTTCTCGAGTACACCTGCTTTGAAAAAAAGAGTGTAAGTAAAAATCTTCGAAATGGTGTGAGATTTTAATCCAAGAGAGCTGTGGGTTGTGAAAATACTCAGAAATAAAACAAAAAAACTCAGAATAAAAAATCCGCTATATTTCGAGAGTATTATACTCCCACTCGAAAATGATCATAGAATGGCATAGAAAAACAGAGGATCCCTGGCTAAGGATCGTTTTTAGGCAGAAAAGTGCTTTATTTTTAGATCACGGTATTGAAGGAAGGATAATGGGAAAAGTCTTTCTTCTGAAAAAATATTCCCTGTCTTAATGACTTTTTCCATTCTGAGGGATACTTAGTGGTAAGCCAAATTAGACTTTTAGACTCTTTGAATTTCGGGTTTTATTTCGATTTCTGATAATCGATCGATTTTGCAACTATTATGGGGCTTGTCAAAATAGCAGAAAATTGAAAGTAAGACCACTTCAATCTTTGCATACTTTTAGGCTCAACTTGAAATACAAAAACCGAGCAAAAACTATGAGAGTGAAAAAAGTGCCCCGAAATGCTCGCATACTCAACTTCATTTTGTTTTCTCACAGGAATACTTCCGCTCGAATTTAAGCTACCTTCCTTATTTCGATTCGAGCCAATTTCAAATATCACACTTATTTTTCTGCTCTACTCGATTTCATTCCAGAAGTAAACTCCTACACCATTCACTTACTCAATCTTACTGGCTTCCTTTTCTCTTATTTTTCAAGGAATCACAATTAATGAGTGGAGAATAATTTTCTTGAAAAATAAGAACTATTCGATTGCTCCCACTCGCGGGTAAAATCGAGAGGATTCGAGCAATGAAAAAAAAAAAAATGGAAAATTTATGCTGTCACCTGCTGTTCTGCAATTTTTATATCTGTAGACAAAAAAGTAGATCAGGTGTTGTATATTTAGATGAGATTATAGCACAGATTTGCTCATTTTCACTGGGGAGCGGAACTTGCTTGCGAGAAAGATTGCTCGAATAGTGGGAGTTTTTTACGGTGTCTACTCTTCATTCTATTGTTTTGTGTGGCAGTGCTCGCGAGTCACTCCTGTTTGAAAAATTAGAGTGGGAGCAGAATCGCTCAAAATATAGTTAGCTCTGAGAGCGAAAATGAGAGAATTTAGTTATGTTTGCTGATTTGTGTATGTGGTGAGGAGGAGAGGGTAGGAGGGAGGGTACAGCTCTGATGGTGTACAGAAAAAAATACACATACACATATGAATATAAATCAACGGTATAACAAGAGTAGAATCTGCTCGATTTCGAACGAATTTTGCTTCCACTCAAAAAATTTGCTCCCATAAAAAATTGACATCGAAAAAAAGAGTGTGCTCGATTGATTTTTTTCTGTTCTCTTTGTACAAATTTGAGCCTGTTTTTCGGAGGCCTGGATGATATTACGTTCAATGTTTGCAACTAAAAAATCTTTCATCCGAGATGATGGAACTTTTCCTAAAAATATTTTTTTTTATAAAAAAGTTTTTATTCGAGGGAGTCGTAGTTGAAATTAAAACTCATATTTTTCAATTGGTTCAATAATTTAAAACTGATTTTCGAAATTTACTCATTTAATCAAAATCCAAAGCAGTTGATTTCAGATGGTCGATCGATCGATTTTTGACTTTTTACTGGATAGATTCAAAATTATTTAATGCTGCATACTTTTTGGCTCATTGAAAAAAAAGTCGAAAAATCGATAGTCGATTGGCAATGTTTATGCCAAATTGCCCAATTTTGTGAAAGTCCGCACTCGCCAAAATACACAATGAGCGAAAAAACGTTGCTAACGATTAAAAATGCTATTGACTTGTCGGAAGTATTTCAAAATTAATGATAATTACAGGAGCATTGAAATTTGGAAGAACCATGAGAGAAAAGGGCCGCGGGGAATAGGAAATTTAAGGTCAACCCATTATTGTAACAATAGTCGATTGGCTATAAATCAGCTATGAGCAGCCTCGAGTGGGAGTGGTAGGGAAGTATCAACAAAGCACACGTATTCTCTCTTTATTTTAATTAACCACCACTAATGCATATATTGTGGCAAAGCTGTTCTAAGTTATTCTCTCAGAGACTGAAAACTTTTGCTCCCATAAGAATGTCGGGAAGCCATGGGAAGTTTCCAAAAAAAAAAAAAAATAATAATAATAATAATAATAATAATAATAAATAAATACAAAAATTGTTACATTATTCATAAATAACTCTCTCCGCTTGAATAATTTCTTCCGAGGAAAACAACTCTCATATCGGAACATATCGGAACAACTTTCTTCAATGTAGGCAATGCTTTCATGGTTTCTTAAATTCTTGAAAAAAAGATAATCCAATAAATATATTTCCACCAAAAATTGACCCTCATCAAAAGCAGATGTCCATGGGTTTTGGCTTCTGACAAAAATTAGCCAAGAAAATGACAATTAAGGTTCGATTTTATCATAAACTTTGACATATCTTGCATGTTTGAAAAATTTTGGTTACATTATGGAATAAGTATTTGTTCAAAACTTGCATTTTTATTTTTTTTTTCTAAAAATAAAAACGGCATTGAATTTCATTTTGACTTTTGTTTATATGCTTCTTTTTTTGGGGAGGAAAAAAAGTAGAACTGGCATTTGTTTGTTAGGTGTCAATAAGAAAACGCCTTTGATGGTGATTTCCATGTCAGCCAACACCAGACAGCGAACATGCAATGCAACAATCGAAAAGGGTCGTTTTGCCTACAATTTACGATATCGAAAATAAATTGGAAACACCTAAGCCACTCTCATAACCACCAAACATGCAATGTCATGGACTTTAATAAGTTGTCTGCAAAGTTTAATTTCGTATCGCTTTTATTTTGTTTTTTTTTTTTTTTTTTTTGCTTTCTTGCCAAGAAATCAAAACGAAATCAATCTTTTGAAATTTGGAAAAGGAAATGAAATTAGTGAATTTTTGATGAATATGGTGAAAGTAAAATGTCTTGCAATTTTTGTTTTCAGATCAATTAGAAAGGAAGAATAAAAGTTTTAATGATTTTTGTGGGAGGAAAAGTTTGTGGATTTTCAGAACAAGTTCTCCTAAGTTTGGATCCATTAATTGATTTTTGATAAAAAGCCCGGTAGATCTATAGGAAGTTATCTCCTCCCCTCATTACTTCCCATTTCTTCCATAACACACTTTTTTCGCTGTTATTTTGTTTACTTCATTTAAATTGAGATTCCATTTAATTACTCCTCCCGTTTGCCATTATTTAACACCACAGCTAACTGACTGTTGCCATGATTGCGTAAACAAAATAAACAATGCGTTTTGAATTCTTAATCGAATCGCCGTTCGATTGATTGCATTTAATATGCGTTTTCTGTAGCAACGACAACGATTGCGAATCAAACAGAGAGGGTGTGAATTATAAACAAAAGACTGAGGAAAACAAATACGCACAAGAAAAAAACTGGATAAATGTAAATAACCCCATTCGCCGCTGGTTGTTTATGCCAAATTGTCCGATTTTGTGGAAGTCCGCACTCACCGAAATACACAATGAGCGAAAAAACGGTGCTAACGGTTAAAAATGCTATTGATTTGTCGGAAATATTTCAAAATTAATGATAAATACAAGAGCATTGAAATTTGGAAGAGCCAAATAGGAAATGAGAAAATAGGGCAACCGGGAAGAGGTACCCAGCAAAAAACTCATTACAAATCGGATTACTAACACATTATTTTAATAGGGCCATGTCCAACGAAATAAGTAATTATTTTTTTTCACCAATAAGTCTGCAAAAAGGAGTTCTTTTCAACTGTAGTTCTTTACCTTGAAAGTTCGATTCGGTCGAACTTATTCAGCAAAAAATTGTTAATCATGTGTGAAGCTTTCGACATTACACGTTAAAGACAACAAACAAGCATCTGCATCACGAGAAGGTCAAAATACAACAATTTATTTTTCTCATTTTCTAAACAAACGCGTTATTCCATTAAAAACACCAGGTAAAATGACCTAATTTCCCCTTACCAAATAATGGGTAATGGCGGCATATGTCCAAAATCAGAAGAATGGACCCATCTCTACCATCTTTATAACAGATCTTGTGTTCATAGACATATTGAGATGCACCAAGTCTGAATGGAATCGGATGTTCATTTCTCGTTTCATGAGCTACATAATTATTCAAAATTTTAACCCTTTGTGGGGAGGTACCAGAAGTACTGGACCGATATATTCCATTTTCGCACCAGACCTTGTTTTAATAAAAATATTGTGATGTGTGTAATTTGAAGACAAATGGACGAACGGACGGAAATCGCTAGATCGACTCCAAATGTCCTGAAATGGATTTTGTCCAAAGAGACCTAGGGTCTAAAACCGTTATTTCGATCAGGCACATTTTGGCCTTATCAAATGATATATATCCTCTCTAGCCATATGGCTGAGGGTATAAAAATGCGGCTAAAATCGTCAAAATACCGAATATAGGAAGATACAGTTATATGTGAGCTGTACGAAAATGTGTACCAGTACTGGAAATTTAGAAGGTAGAACCCATTATGAATTCCAAATATGAAATTAGAACTAGTTCTGGTGAAACTGTGGCAAAACTCGTCAAAACACCGAATATCTAGAGGTACAATTATATGGAGTACAATATACCAAAAACTTGGACCTATATGTACAGTTCTCTGTAATGATGTTTCCTATGTATTCTGGAAATACATACTCCCAATTTAGAGCAAATTCGGTTGTGACAAAAACCTACAGTATATGGGCCTATACCAACATGTGGACCTATATAGCCTATTTTCAATACCAAAAGACCTGCAGACCTGTCACATCATACCATAGACTTTGCAAGGTCTTGCATAGTAATCTAAAATATTGAGCTTACGATCACGTCACTAGGAGAAAAATTCCCTATCAGGGAACTGATAGGAATTGGTGGCTCTTTCCGAAACCCAGTTATTCCCTGCCTTACCCCCTGGTAAACATTACCATCCTTCCACACTAATAAACAAACGTTGTTTTTATAAAAACAACAATAATGGGATTAAGCCTGACCATTTTTCAATAACAAAATACTCCGGCATCCCGAACAAACGTGGCAACACTGTTTTATAAATATAATATCTAATATGAATACTCGTGAAGAGTTAATACTTAATTAGCAGATGATGAGTTTTCAAACTAGTTTTGATAAAATGTTATTCAGGACAGGTCTTGAAGAATCTATCAGTGCCAGGATACCATTCAAATTTCATGAGCCATTTAGCAAATTCGAAGGCTTCGACATAATTACTTTATACAGAGGAATATTTCTGTTACCAACTCAAAGTAATGTCGAACATCATTACTGAAATTCACCTTTAGTCTTTATCATCAAAAGAATGGTGGAGGGACTAAAATCATATAATAGTTTAATTCTATCATGAAATCACTGCTCTTCAAATATCCTAACAAAGTGGCGCCCAACGTGTGACTTCATCGTTATGAAATTTTCTCTTCGGTACCTAGCTTCTAGCAAAGTGTTAAATAATTTCTCAATGTTCTAGCATCATATCAGAGTGGCGCCCAACGTGTGGCTTCATCGTAATGAAAATTCCTTTCGTTACCTAGCTTCTAGCAAAGGATTGAAGAACTAAGACTTCAAATATTTCCTATAAAATTATCATGAGCTTCTCAATATTCTAGCATCCTATCAAAGTGGCGCCCAACATGTGGCTTCATCATATATTATGTCTATATATTATGTTTATATAAATAAAATGCTAAATTATTGCCAAGAAATTGGTAAAATGTTCGAAAAGAGAATTTATCATCTCCCAAGCTCTAAATTATTTTTTAACCTAAAAGTATACATCAAAATCGAAACTGTATCAACAATCAGCTGTTTGGACAACAAATTTTATTTGAATGAAAATTCCTTTCCTATAAATTCAATATTCTCATAATACCAACATTTTTATGTAATTTTTCTTACAAATACCATTAAAAAATATTTCAAAATTCCATCCATCTTGCTCATACCACAAACCATGACCTCTACCACCACAACTTTGGTTTCCAATAATCCATCCCATAAAAACCACCTGTACTTCATTGTAAATACCCTTGGAAAAAAGTAAATGTTTACATATCATGTTTCAATGTCACTTAAACGAGTTCTCTTTCTGTCCTTAGGGTCAATCAAACAGAAGGCTTAAAACAATTAAAGGCCAACCCTACCCAGCCCTCTTTTCTTTTAACAAGCTTTAATCCTTTTTTTGTCTACGGGCTTAATTTTAACAACCCCTTTGGTTGTTTTTCTGTTAATTGATTTTCACGCGTTTAAGTTTTTTATTACGATGACAGGCAAGTCGTTCTTATAGTTCTGCTGACAAACATTTCTTTCAAGTATTTAACCCCTTGGCAAAAGGGTCCAAAGTCTAAGAAGCTAAACGACCACCCCCACAAAAACCAAACAGAAAAACAGCCCAAAGAGAAAGAAACTTAACGACCAGCCAAACAAAAGAAAAAAAACGCCAAAACTTTTTGTGTGTTGCCAAATGGAACAGTTTTTATGGCAGATTTAAGCCTATACCTCCCCCACCACCACAAACACACTTTGGCATTCAGTAGGAGAAACAAAAAACAGCCCAGAACATAATTTTTATTTGTAACGACTTGGAAAAAAAAACGCTACAACACCTTTGTCCCCAAAGGGGTGTCAAGTTAAGTAAGTCGTTCAGACTGCCAGCCAGCCAAAAAACTGTACAAAAAGAAAACTTTATCCTTTTGGTAGATTTGGGTTTTTTGGCACTTCCCTCTCTCACCCACTCACTACTGTCGTTTTCGTTTTATTTGTTGGGTTTCTTTTTGTTTACACCTGATTGTGTGTGGGGTGGCTGGCATACACCAGGGAGATAGGTGTGAAAATCAAATTGTCTGATTGTCTGGCGTTTTTACGATTCGTTAGAAATTGCAATAATTGTGTTTTGTCGTTAAAAAGTTATAAGCGGAGGATTTTTTGAAAGCAGGATCAGATGATGGATTAAAAAGAAAATTGTGGCCTAAAAGTATGCAACAGCTTTTATGGGATTAAAAATAGATAAAAACGCTGAAATATGGCAACTATTTTGGGGAAGACTAAATACCTGCTAGAAATCTATGAATAAAAGAGAAGGGAAATAACTGACTGAGAATAAACCCCCAGTCAAAACAACTGAAGCTAGAAGTGATAAGGCTGGGTTTTTCAAAATTCGTACCAAAGGTATTGGGCAAAGGGAATGAGCCAGAATTAGGAAATTGAGACTCTGATGAAGTGTACGATAGATGTAGCAACGGATTTTTGGAAATTTGAACTTTAAGGATACGAAAAGTTCTAAAACGGTACAAAACTTCTAAAATGGTACCATTTGGAATTATGTGACAGATACAGCTAAAAACTTGAATTTATTATTAGAATCAAAATTGGAAAGTAAGTTTGATATATGAAGGTGATTTTGGAATTATGTACCAAGTGTGGTACTAAATTTGGAACAGTTTGGTTTAAGGTGAACGGATAAAGCTGGAATATTGATATTTTGTATTTGGGTTGGTGGTAGATTTGTCATAAAGAGGTGGTTTTGGAAATGTGTACAACAAGTACACGAAAAGTACTAAATTGTACTATATTTGGTACAATTTGCATTGGGTGTACAAACAGTGCTTGAAATCTGAAATTTGGTATTAGTTGCTGTTCATGTTTGGTTGCTGTTCATGTGTAGCCTAGACATATTGAGGTGGTTTTGGAAATGTGTTCTACAATTGTACGAAAAGTTCTGAATGGTACTATATTTGGTATTTGGTGAAGTGATAGAGATAAAATTCTGAAATTTGATATTTAGATTACTGATGGTATCTTTGTTTGAAATTTGGAGATGGGCTTGTAAATGTGTTCTTTACTTGTAGAAAAAGTACCAAAGGTGCCATTGGGTAATGTGAAAGGTCTGGAATCCTCAAATGAAAATGCGTCCTATATTTGTACGAAAAGCACTAAATGGTACTAAATTTGATATTGGGTGATGGGATAGGGCTGAAATCCCGAAATTTGATATTGAGGCCACTGTTGGTGTCTGTGATTAAGAGGTGGAGATAGTTCTAGAAAAGTGTTCTATAATTATTCTAAACGTACTAAATGGTACTAAATATTTTCTTGGCTAAAGGGATAAAGATAAAATTCTGAAATTTTATATTTAGATAATTTTTAGAATCTAAAGTTGAGATTTGAAGGTGGGTTGGGAAATTACAGAGTGAAATTACAGAGTTAAAATCCTAAAATTTTTTATTGAGGTCTCTGGTGGTTTGTCGGGTTACATATGGAGACGTTGAAATAATTTTGGACAGAAAAATTGGATGTGGGACCATTGTGCAATGGTTTTACTAATATCCTCCTTGAACTTGAAAAAATATAAAACCTTGAAAGTCTGAAAATTTAATGTGACTAACTTAATTACAGGTTTACTATTGCTGCGAAAGAAGACTAGCATTTTAGAAATTCGATCTCCGATCGCCAAATGACCCAAAATATACTTCATAGTGATCTCTCAGTTTTTGAAAAATGATCCATTTTTTCTGTTAAAATAAATAATACACCAATTGTGTCTTAAAATATTCACAACAACTTTTTCTCCAAAGATGTTTTAGGAGTAACAAGCAAAAAAGCAGCTAAGTTCGACCGGGACAAACTTTTTATATCCTCCACAATTTGGAAGAAACTTGAACTTTTTTAAAAAAAATTCGGAAAATATCGCTCAATTGAAAACTCTTTCATAGGGCTATACGCATAAGTAATTTGTGTCATAGGCTACAGTAACTGTTCCGAACTTTATATACGAAATTTGAAACAATTCCGGTGAATAACGTAGCAAAATCATCAAAATACCGAATTTCGGGGGACCCGTTATATGGGGGCTATACGATATCGTGGACCAATATAGATAATTCTCTTTCAGGGGATAAAGTAATCACAAGGAACTCCTTGTGTGGATTTCAATAACAACATTCCTAGAACTTGATATTTTTTTCTTATTTCAAAAATCGGATGGTTGAAATTATTTCCTAATACTACCCCACTGTTCTCCCACCTCTGCAACCCAATAAATTTCCCACATCAATACCCAATTGGCATTAGAGAAAAAAAAAAAGAAATTCCACTTACCCTTTCTATTTTGCAATTGTGCAATTTCTTCGGCCGGTGGATTTTCAACTTCAATGGCCTGTTGTAAATTATCAATGAGCACAATGCGCGATAAGTTGGCGCTTCTCACGTGACGTTCAGCATCGGCCAAGACTTGTGGTTTCAACAAGTAGTCGACTTCTTGTTTGACCTCCTTCCATAATTGACCATCTGCAAGCAAGAAAAAAAAGTAGACAAAAATACACGTTAATACCAATAAAGGAGAAATGTAAGGTAGTCAAACACCAGCAGCACCACCAGTCCAGTAGTGGTGTCCAGTTTGAGTAATTAGACTGGATTGTTTGTGTGTTGGAATTTTTGGATGGCTAACTGGCTGGTGGCATTGCTTTGTCGATAGAAGAGGATGTGGGCGTAGTTTTTCCTCCATGCACGTCGTCGTCTTCTTCCATTTGATTATAGGCTATTATTTATTCTCTGTATTTGATTTAATTTTTTTTGTGTTTTTTTTTTTTTTTATAGAAAGTAAAAGTAGTTTCTCAATTTCAATTGAATTTTTTTTTTTTTTTTTTTTTTGGGAAATTGCTAACCATAAAAAGTAGTGGCTATATTTTGCTGTGTGTCGAAGATTTGAGGTGGGTATTGAAAATAATTGGAAGTTGATTTTTTTATTAAGGAAATCGGATATTTTTTCAACAACTTTTATATGAGAACTGTAAAAAATATGGCAATATTTTGAAGTAAATGAAGTTGAACTTCCAATCCCACAAAGAAACAGCACAACATCATAGAATTGAAAATTTTCGAAAATTCAAATTGATTTTTTATAAATTATTGTACCAACGATTTTTTGCCTAAAAAGTTGTTAAACGTTCTTATTTAAAATTTTGATTTCAAGTATTTCCATTATAAGATGGGGTTTCGAGTAAGAGGTCAAAAATGTAATTTTACTCGTGAGGGTCCTTTAATAAAAGTATATATCTTTTGCGACAAAAAAAAAAAAAATGTTGGTCTCCGGTCTTCGGTTTTCGATTTTAAAATTTTGATTTAAAATTTGGAGTAAGTTAAAACTACAAGCACTTTAATTATTTCATAAATTTAGGTTATTAAAAAAATCGACCAAATCCTTTGACCACAAAATCGAAAGTCGTATTCGAAAAGGCGATATTGCTATTTTACGAAAAACACAATTTGACTTCTTTTTTCAACTTTTCAATACTAAAAGTCGAATTGATTGAAAGTGGAGGCACGAATCCCTGTTTTCTAACATATGGTTTTCATTGCTATATTCTGGCAAGAACTTTTGTAGATAGCGGATACACCAACCTGAGATTAATACTGTCCCTAACCTATAATTTTTACAATTTGTGATATTCTTTCCTGAAAATAGTTTCCTTCCCCTAACGAGTAGTAAAAATGGTAGCCAAACTATCGGATGTAAATAACTGTTACTAGATTCAATTTTTCTAATCAAAAGGGTGTTTTTGGTAAGAAAAACGATACCCCCGGTATTCGGTATTTGATGGTTTTAGGCACATTTTGACATTATCTGAAATTCTACACAAAGAGCCCTCCGATTTCTCCAAATATGAAAAAAACTCTCCAATTTGGGCTGATACTGCGCCTATGGGGAACAATAACCTTAAAATCGGATGAAGATGTATGTCGAAGGTATATATAGAAATCTGAACCGATCTCGATAACAATTTGACATAATTATTTTCGAGCTGTATCTGATCTCTGGTATCAAATATCATTGTTGTGGACAGAGGCAGGCATATGTACTTGTGGAGTACATATTACGAATGTGAGGGACTTAAAACCCCAAATCGGATGAAAAATATATATGTGGGAGCTATAGCTATATCTGAACCGATTTTCTTTGCCAAAATTTGATGTACTTGCTTCTTGACCTAATTCGGTCGGATGTGCCCAAAATTCAGATCATTTGGACTGATATTAACCATTTGGTGTACAATTAACCCGAAATCGGTCGAAGATATATATGGGAGCTATATCCAAATCTCCGATCCGATGTTGACAGAGGTATTTCTGGGCAGTATCTGCAATCTAGTTCCAAATGTTGTAGAGTGCATATTATGCACGTGAGGGACTTAAAACCCCAAATCGGATGGAACATCTATATGGAAGCTATAGCTATATCGTAACCGATTTTTACCAAGTTTGAAGTACTTGTTTCTAGGATGAATCTGGACTGATATTAGCCTTATGGAGCACAATTAACCCGAAATCGGACGAAGATATATATGGGAGTTATATTTAAATTTGAACCGATTTTGTCCTTGGACCAAACAAACATTGTTTGGAAAGTTTCATCTCAATCGGATAATAAATGCGATCTGCCTTTTTTGAATGGACAGACGGACGGACTGACATGCATAAATCGACACAGAAAGTGATTCTATGAAAATCCTCAAATGGAACTAAGGGTCTATCTCGCTTCCTTCTTCATGTTACACACAAATGCACAGAGACATAATACCTTAATCACTATGGGTATTTAAAACTTTTCGAAGCAAACCCTTGAAAATATCTCAAAATTAGTAAAACATTTGAACCAACATTCAAAATTTTATTCGAGGAGAGTAATAGCCAATCAGGATTATTGCGATCAAAATTAATTTTTTGGATTTTTATCGAAAAAAGAAAGGATATGAATTATTTTCAATTTCCAAGATCCCAAATGTGAGATATGCAACTTTCTCTGTAAAATTTCTAAACTCAAACTTGTAATGACCGAAGTTAACCTGGGCTAAGGTCTCCGGACATTCTGTAACAACAGCATACTGATTTCAGAACACCAGTGGGGTTTCCCCTTTATCGCATTTCATTATAGTACTAATACATTCTTTATAACATCAACTTGTTTGCCAAAATTTCTTTTATGCCTCCTGCCCCAGGCTTAGAGCAAAGTTATCAAAAAAATAAAATCTCTTCGTATTTCATTACAAATCATGCATTTGAAAGGCATTCAATTTGATTTTCCAACTGAGTAAATATCCTGTGGTTAGCCATCAAAATCAAACAGCCGTTTCTTGTTCGTCACTGGTCTTTTCCCCCCATTGTATGAACAAGAATTTCATGCTATTTTTTTGGGTGACGTTTAATTGACTCCTTAACCTTGAACTGATGATAACAAACAAAGCAGTAACCCAGTGAACAATTTGGAGCATAATAAGGGAAATGTGGATTTTTTAATGAGGATGAATGTTTTTATACCCAAGCCATTTGGCTACAAAGGGTTGTGTTATTTGATACGGCCAAAACGTACGTCATCTAAATAATGGTTTAAGACCCCAGGTATATTAGGATTAAATCCGTTTTAGGACATTTGAATTCGATCTAGAGGTGCCCGGACATCCGTCTGTCTAACTGGCACACCAGGGAGTATTGGTAAGGGATAGATTTGTTCCAAACTTGGCGCCTCATAATTTTATTATCAAATATAGATCAAGTTCGAAGATGGGCAATATCGGTCCACTCCTCGCCCACTTTTCCCCAAATTTGACACATCTCAATATATCTACCAATACAAGATCTGGTACAGAACGGACCACTTTTTCTAGTACCTCCAAACACCGCGGGTCAAAATTTTGAATAACCATGAAACTCATAAAACTCGGGACATACCAGTATTTCGATTAACACAAGATTGGGACCCTACCTCACCTTCTGGTACCTCCCCCACAACGCATCAAAATTGTTAAAAACCACGAAGTTCATAAAACGAAATGAAATGTGCTTTCCATTCCATTCAAACTCAGAACATGCCGAAGTTCTCACGAAATCCGAATGTCGACAGAAATTCAGCTCCGATTTCTCAACGAACTCTCACAGTTTCGTTTGCTGGGACACTGCACAACAATTAAAACCAACTGAGTGCATAAACGAGTGAGTGGTACATTCACTCTACTCTACTTAGATTTTTTTTTTTTTTTGTAAAGTACTCAGTTATTGTAGTCTAGTGTATAATGTGCATCACAACCACAACTACGACAACAACATCAAAAACCAACAAAATTTCATTTTCATTATGAAAATGAAAAACGTTGCCACTGGAACTGTGTACAACGACCCTTTATGTCACTCCAAGTGAAATGAATTGTAGAGAAAACTATTCATAAAAAATAGAAAAAAAAAAAACTAAAAAAAGTTAAATGCCAAATGAGAGGCATACAAATGCAGCAACGACATTTAAAGCAGCGTTGGTTACATGACCTTAATTTTTCAGATGCAGCCGCAGTGGTGGTCAGGGCAATTTGTAATCGTGTACACACAGAGAAGAATAAAATACAAAGTGAAATTATATTTACGAAAACAAAAGCAAAATATTTTTTGGCAACTGAAAGGTTTTTTTT
Organism: Musca domestica; assembly: GCF_030504385.1. NCBI lineage: Eukaryota > Metazoa > Arthropoda > Insecta > Diptera > Muscidae > Musca > Musca domestica. The sequence continues at coordinate 42,028,271 of NW_026712249.1, forward strand.
TTAAATTCTCCTCTTGTCATATTTTGGTGGGGAAAATGGGAGGAAAATGGTAGAACTTCGGAATGAAGTCTTTTTGAGAAAAGGGGTAAATATAACCAATTAGCAGAACAGCATCAATTCAATAACACGGCCCAGTATGATTCAGAATCTGAGATTTCTCGCCAAAAAATTGCATTTTTGGACATCACTGTTTTGAAAAAATTGAAGAGAATTGGTAATAAAATTTTTAAAACTAAGATATCAAAGTAATCAGATGAAAACATTTCTTAAATTAATTTTTGAATATTGATTATCAATTGATTTTCATTTTTGGGAATGAATGGGAATGAATGATTTGAAAACATTGAAGAGAATCGGCAATCAAATCTTGAAAACTAATCAGGTGAAAATGTTCGAAAAAATAGTAATTTTTAGATATTGATTTTCAATTTTTCTATTTTGAAAAAAAATAATTTTTTTAACTTTTAAGATTTTAAATTTATTTTTGTTAGTCTGGTAGGATTGTAATTCCGTAGCGACAGTAAAGCTGAGTCCTGAGTAGTTTTCTGTAAATGAAAGACCTACAAAAAGACCTTATATGAAAAGAGACCTCTTTGAAGGACTTCTTTCAAAATAAGGCCTATGGGGAGTAATTCGCCCAATTTTTTCTTTTAAAGGTCTACTATCCATAAAAAATATGAACCAAAATTAAGATCTATAAGAGGTATTCTATCCTTAGAAGATCCCAACGAAGTCTTCTGGTAGGAGAAGACTTATAGAAGTTGTTTTGCCTATAGAATAATTCCTACCTCTAAGAGACTTGGACTATATCGACTACTTCTTTAATGTGGCATAGGCGATGATTTTTGGAAAATTTTGAACTGTGCGTGAGGGACCAGGTATAGTGGACCGAAGTATACCGAAGTATGTGCAAAATTTAAAGTAAATCGAAAATGTCTTTTCAATTTTATGCGAATAATTTTTACTCGAAATTTTTACCTTCTGTGGTGGAGGTACCAGAAGGATTGGACCCATAAACTTCATATTCCCATCAGATCTCTGGTTGAGAGAAATATTTGATTATACCATGTTTAAAAAAATCGCGAGTTTCGAGGTATATAAGAGAATCGGAAGCTTATTTCGTATTTTATAAACGTTTTGTTATTCAAAATTTTGACTCGTTGTGAGGTAGGTGTGGTCCGATATCTATCATATTTACACCAGTCTTTGCGTAAGTATTGGGATGAGTGAAAATTGAAGAGAATCTGTTGCTTATTTCACATTTTATGACCGTTTTTTTACTCAAAATGTTGACCACTTTGTGGGGGAAGTATCAGAAGAGTTGGACCAATATATCCTATATTCACACCAGATCTTGTGATGGTAAAAATATTCCGATTTTTGAAAGTTGAAAATAATTAGATGCTAATTTCACATTTTATGAGACATATAATTATTAAAAATGTTAACCCGTTGTGAGGAAGATACCAGAAGGGGTGGTTCGACATATATATCCGATCTTCATACCAGAAATTGTATTAGTGGAAATATTGGGATGTATGAAAATTTAACAGAATCAGATGCTTATTTCCGATTTTATGAGGGTTTTTTGTTCAAAAAATCGATAATGCCCAGCTCCGAACTCGGCCTAAGTTTGATAATTATATGTACGATGTACCAAATTTCGTCCAAAAGTTATCGTCCCTTCAAGAGTTATCGTGCGCACCAGCCAGACAGATAGACAACCCTACATCAAAATGTCCTGAAAAAGATTTGGTCCAGAGAATCCTAGGGTCTAAAATCATTATTTCGATAAAATACGTTTTGGCCGTATCAAAAGACATATACCTCTGTAGGGCATAAAATTCCTCAAAAATTTAACATGTTCTGTTAAATGTTGTATGAAATCGTAACCTCAAGCATGTTTGTTGGAGTTGGAGTCTGAATCGAGAATTATAACTCGACTTTGACACCTCTTAGTAAAAGAACTGTTATTCCCTCAATTGATACGGTCAAAAATGTGGCACATCTAAATAGCGGCCTTAAACTCAATGTCTCTTTGAAGGCAATCCGGTTTTAACGCAATTCCTTTAGAGTCGATCTAAACATATAAAAGTTTAAATTTAGAACAATGAAGAACATATTTCATATAGACGTTTTGGCCGTATCGAAGGACAGTGGCATATAAATCCTCACCTGCTTCCGAGAGTTAATTGCAACATTTTCTTTTAATACAAAGATGAAAGTGAAAATGTATCACATACACACACATTTGTATCTCACATATTTCCACCAAATTCTTTTGCTCTTTATTTGCTAACTATTGTGTTTCCCCTCCCTCTTTGCCCTTCTTACATTCCAGCTTGAACATACTCTTGCCATGGCTGACAACAGAAATTTTCTGGCAACCTAGTTGCCTCTATTTGTAATGCAAAGCATCCATTGCATTCGCTAAAGTTAAACAATAATCATTGTTATGAACAATTGTCACTTGTGTTTTGTAGTTTTCTGCAGCTTTGTTTTCTGTTTTTCTGTCAGACACAGACAGACACTCTGCAAAAAAGGAATAGTGAAAATGAGACAGACGCACCGACATGGTAGTCGTTGGCATCTCATTTCGCAGCACACATGTGCAATGCCAGTTCAAAAGTTAAATTTCTTTGACACAACGAAACTATGAAATGAAAATCCATGGCAAATTAATTTTTTCGTTTTATAATTAACACAAAAATGCGATAGACTTGTGTGAGAGGTTAAACAATAATGGCAAATTAAACGAAAAAAGTTTAACATTTTCTTTGGCGGCAATTTCTTTGATAAAAGCATCGGTTTTGGATTTTTAAGGGATTCCAATGTTTTTTCTCTGTATTTTTTTAGTGGAGCCCTATTCAATTTTGATGGGATATAATGGGACGTATTATTCGATCTCTGGAGTGGAAAAATTAAAAGTTCCAAAAAAGTAAAGAACGGGATCATAAAATTGGAATTTACGGTCAATTGGAAATTGACATCTTCATATACCAACCACTTTAAAAATTCGTAAATTGTTTTTGGGGTAGAGCCGAATTCTGATTCATTGTGTCATGCTGATTTAGACCAAGGATAGAAGAAAAGTGTGCACGCATGAGTATGTGGGGAAAGAGCACTCCTGTGTGTGTTTTTTGTACAAAATCCTAACCTCAAGCACGTTTGTTGGAGTTGGTGTCTAAATCGAGGATAATAACTCAACCTCGACTCCTAACTTTTTTCCCCTTAATTGATATGGTCAAAAATGTGCCACATCGAAATAGCGGCCTTAAACCCACAATGTCTCTTTGAAGGCACTCCGGTTTTAACGCAATCCCTTTAGAGAAGATCTAGACATGTAAAAGTTCAAATCTAGCACAATAAAGAAAATATTTTATATAGACGAGAAGAGTTTTTTAATGAAAAATATTTCAAAACCCTCCCGACAAGAAATATTGTTTTCAAAACCAAGAAATTTTTTTCAGAACCCTGCAGACCAAAAATAAGGAATAGAGAGCATAATTTTTTAAGGATGTCCCAATTATATAAAATCCTAAAATTTCTAAAAACGTTAATTCTGAATAAGAAGTGGTTTTGGAAATGCGTATCACAAATTGTTATTGGGTGAACAGCTAGTTCTGAAATTTGATATTAGGGTTACTGTTCATGTGTAGCTTAGTCATATGGAAGTGGTTTTATAAATGTGTACTATAAGTGCACGAAAAGTACTAAATAGTACTATATTTGGTGAAGCGATAGAAATAACATTCTGAAATTTTATATATAGATATACTGTTAGTATCTGAGGTTGAGATTTAGTTCTGCATTTGTATGAAAAGTACTAAATGGTACTAAATTTCGTACTGGGTGAAGCGATAGGGCTGGAATCCCCAAATTTGTTATTGAGGTCTCTATTGGTAACTGCAATTGAGATATGAAGGTATGTACTATAATTGTATGAAAAGTACAAAATAGTACTAAATTTGTTATTGGGTGAGAAATAGAGAAGAAATTCCGAAATTTCATATTGATGTCTGTGGTTAAGATATTGGTGGTTTTGGATGGGTACTATAATTGTACGAAAAGAACTGAATGTTACTGTATTTAATATTGGGAGAAGGGATAAAGATAAATTTTTGAAATTTGATATTTAGATTACTGATGGTATCTATGTTTCAGATTTGGTTGTGATTTGGAAATGCGCACGAAAAGTACTAAACGGTACTAAATCTGGCATTAGATGGTGGGATAGGCTGGAATCCAGAAATTTGATGTTGAGGTCACTGTTGGTAAATGTAATTAAGATATGGATGTGGTTTTTTAAATGTGTACTATAATTCTACCAAGTGGTACTAAATGTTGTAGGGGGTTATTAAAGTGTATAAATCCCGAAATTTGTCATTGAGGTCTCTGTGGATTGAGATTGTTCGAAAAGTACTAAATTTTACTAAATTTGGTATTGAGTGAATTCATAGAACTGGATTCCCGAAATTTTATATTGAGGTCTCTGTTCGTATCTGGAGCTGGTTTTGCAAATGCGTACCATAATTGTAGGAGAAGCAATAATTTGTACTAATTTTTGGATCCGTATTGATGTCTAGGATGGAAAAATATAGATTGTTTTTGATATGCTCATCTAATGCAACTAAATTTCCGAGAAGGAGGATTGATACATAAAACCTTGACATTTAGTACGTTTTATAGTGTTTTGATCAAACAAAAAAAGTCAAACTGAACAAATTGTACATTTTGAGCACTAAGAAGACCTAAAGGCTTAAGTTGCAACTAGTCTAGAATTTTAGGGTGGCGTTTTTTCTTTTAAGATGCTAATATGTTCATATTTATGCAAGATTTGACTAAAGATGTTCAACGAGAGCAGGGCTTCGGCTCCGCTCAATTTTTTTACAGCATTCTAGACCCGGAGATGACTCAAAACAAAAAATATCAGCCTAAAAATACATCTATACAATTTTCCTAAAATCGTTGCGCATTTAGGTCGTGTCGTGTATTGGTAGTCAATCCCGGATTTAGACCAAAATTTACCAAGAAGAGAATGGATTACATACGTGCGCCAAAATCTTGGGTACCACCTAGGTGAAACGTCTGGTCGATCCTTGTCGCATTTAGGACAATGAAAAAACTAAAGGCTGAAATTTGATAACAGAGCACATTAGAGTTAGGGCCCAGAGGTCACTTTATCCAAATGTGATCAAAATTCAGATTGTCATCAGAATTCACTATCACCTGCTCTTTTATGAAAAAAAAAAAAATAATACAATATATGCATATCAACAATAACACTCAATTCGGTGGCAATTTCTTTCCCCAACTAGGCCACCACCATGTGTCTTCCTTTCACTACTGAGGCAATAACATAATTTTCTTGGCGCATGGGGAAGCGCTATTCATACGTTAAGCTGCATTCCAAAGCATCTCCACTTGAATTGTGGCCTTTTACGGTTTTAAATGCAAAACATCATTTGGCACACTTCTTCTTCTGGCGCTTTTGTTCCACAAAACATGCAGAGGCTGTTTCGCTTTTCTTTTCATTTGTTGTCTTTTGGATTTAGTGCGACTATCACCACTACGCGTGGCCACACCCTATTCCATTTCGAACATCAACAGCAACAATACATTTTTTCATTTTCTATAAAAAAAAAAACTTACCAAATTTCGATTGCAATTCATCGGCCAACTTTCTTTCGCGATCGTTTTGCACAACAATACGCCATACTTGGGCGCCATCATAACGTCTCAATTTCGAGTTGAAGGGTGCATCTTCTTGTTTCTGGACAGGCAGGTTGCTCTCCTCATAGCTCATTTGATTCATAAACGAAGCGTTGACATAGTTAAGAACACTGTCGACAACGTTGAGGGGTTTCTCGGTAGTAACAATGGCTTGATCTGGAATGACTTCTTCAGGCTTGGCAACAACTGGCACCTGGACAATGGTGGTCAAAATGGAGGTTTGTTGTGTGGGTTGTTGTTGTGGCTGTTCAACATTAATGGCATTATCAGTGTCATCGTTGAGTACGGTATCGTCCTTATTTTCACTGACTTCCTGGGTAGATTCTTCCTTTGGCACTTCAGTTTGTAGAGATTCTTCATTGGCTAGGACATTTGTCTCAGCTTCTTTGTGAGTATTTTCTTCTTCGGCAGGTTTTTCTGCTTCGACGGCTTGGTCCTCAACCATGACTTGCATTTCATCGGACAGGGGGAAGATTGCACTGATCAATTCAGGTTTGACATCTTCAACAGATGGCGTTTGGGTTTCGGCAATGATCTCAGTTTCAGCGGGTACTTCAGCTGGGATAACTTCATCGTTTTGAGTTTCATCGGCCATAATGGTTTGAGATTGTTGTTCTTTCTCTTCATTTTCTATTACTTCTTCCATGGCGACAACAGGTTTGGCTTCTTCTTGAGCTTGGACCTCTTCCATGGTTTCTTCTACGGGCTTAACTTCTTCAAGCGTTTGCATTTCTTCTGCGGGTTTGACTTCTTCCATTTCCTGAGCTTCTTCAATGGGTTTCGATTCTTCTATGGCTGGAACTTCCTCAACGGGCTTAACTTCCTCCTCGACTTTAGCTTCCTCAACTGATGCGCTTTCTTCCTTCACACCTTGGACTTCTTCAGCGGGTTTGTTTTCTTCAATTTGTTGGGTTTCTTCGGCAGCGACAATTTCATCCATTTGTTGAACTTCTTCGGGAGCAGAATCAACAGCTTCCATGGACTGGGTTTCTTCAACGGGTTTGGGTTCTTCCATGGCGGCAGAATCAGTTAAAGACTCTTCAGCAGGCATTTCATCGGCCATAGTTTCAGATACCTCCACAGGTTTAGCCTCCTCAATTTCCTCAACAGGTTTTGTTTCTTCAGCAGTCATAGCTTCCTCAACGGCAGCAGATTCTTCAGCAGGTTTAGCTTCCTTCAGAGCATCAGCTTCTTCAACAGGCTTAACTTCTTCCATGACTTCAGTTTTTTGGGTTTCCTCAACGGGGTTAGGTTCATCCATGGTTTCCGTTTCTTCAGCGGGTTTATCAGCTTCCATAGTCTCAGTTTCTTCGACGGGCTTGGCTTCCTCGGCGGATGCCAATTCCTCGGCAGGTTGTTCACCGTCCATGGTTTGACTCTCTTCCTGAGCTTCTTCGACAGGTTTGACTTCTTCCAATTTGTCCTGTTCTTCTTCCACGGGTTTGGCTACTTCTACAGATTCTTGAGCTACCTCAGAAGCGACTTGCTCTTCCTCAACGGTATGAGCTTCCATGGCAGGTTCCAATTTTTCCCCACTTTGACTCTCCTCGGCTGGCATGGCTTCCTCAACGACTGGCAATTCATCAGCTTGAATTTCAGGCTGGATTTCGTCATCAGACTGGGCATCTTCGTTAGTTTGGGATTCGTCCACAGGTTTGGATTCTTCAATCATTTCTTCCTTTGGTTGTTCTTCTTCATTAGCTACCACTGAGCTGTCTTCACTCATTTCCTGTTCAACAGGTTTAGCTTCTTCCAGGGATTGGCTTACTTCATCAACATGGCTTTCGGCAGCCTCTGTTTGCTCTTCTTCGGCAGAAGTTTTTTCTTCTTCGGTGGCTTCTGCTTGTTGATCATTTTCAGAAGATTGAGATTCTGCTGGCGTTTCTTCTTCAGCGTTTTGAGATTCCTCGGCATCTGGAATTTCTTCAGCAACTGGAACTTCTTCAGCTGTCTCTGTTTCGGATTCTTGTTCTTGGGTTTCTTCGACTTGCTTTTCATCTTCCAAAGGAGCTTGAGCCTCTTCAGCTGCTGCTGGCATTGGTTCTTCTTCCACTTTCTGTTCCGAATTTGATTCGTCCTCAATGGAATCGGGTTTTTGCTGTGATTCCTCTGAAACTGGCATTTCTGGGGCAGCTTGAGTTTCTTCAGCAGAACTGACCTCAGCAACAGATTGTACAGGCTTTTCTTCTTCTGTTGGCATAGCTTCTTCTTCGGCATCATTTTGGACTTGACTTTCTTCAGCCTTGTCCTGGGTAATGTCTTCATTGGGAGTTTCTTCGTGGGTCACATCAGCCGATGAAGTTTCTTCAGCTGAAGCTTCACCCTCGAGCTTCTCGATTACATCCAAAGTTTCATCATTCATAATGCTTACTTCTGGCTTAGCTTCTTCCTGCTCCTCCTCTTTCTTCTCCTCTTCAGCAGTTTCCGTCTTGAGCTCTTCTTCTTGGGCAGCTTCTTCAGCGGCTGGAGATGCCACATTTTCGACAAGGGTTTCAATGACGACAGGTTCTTCAACCATTTGAATTCCCGAGGATTCTACTTCAGCGGTCATGGGTTCTTCAGATTTTTCCACTGTGGAATTTTCAGTTTCCTGATTTTCGGCAACCTTCATTGGCTCTTCTTCAGCTTTCTCAACTTCCTCAGCCATTGGAGTTTCTGATTCTTCGTTGGTCTTAATTTCTTCCTCATCATCATGAGAGGTTTTTTCAGCGTCCTTCACTTCCTCATTGGCCTGAGATTCCTCATGAGTTTCGGCGTTCACTTCCTCAACTGGTTTTGCGGTCTCCTCCTTTTCCAAAGTTTCCAAGGCATCCTCGACAACATTTTCATGTTCATCAGCCTGCTGCTGTTCCATGACGACACCAATCATTTCTTGGTTATCCGATTCTTGGGGTACGGCAACCTCTTCATCGTCCTCCTCTTCAGCTTCCTGGCTGGCAGCCATAAGAGTGGGCAAATTTTCGAATTCCTCCTTTTTGGGCTCTTCCGAATCATGTCCATGCTGTTCTTCGTCTTCGAATTGTTTTTCAATTTGTTTCATGGCTTCGAAAATTGCCTCGGGTTCCGCAGCAGCAGCAGCATCCTGCTGGCTGGTAGTTTCTCCCAGTGTTTCTTGTTCACTTTTCACTTCATTGTCATCGTTTTGTGTTTCTTCATTTTTCTCTTCCTCCCCAGCGTCCTGGGGCAATTCCAACATTTGAACAACGGGCGAATCAACACTTTCCAACATTAACATATCCGAGGAATTCTCCAAATTACCGACCTCTTCATTGTTATCGAAATCGATTAAATTTTGGAGAGAATTTTCCTCCTTGTTGGCTGGCACCAAGAGATACACATCACTTTGTCCCTCTTCCACGGGCACCAATGTAATATCACCACTATTTTCATCATCACTCAATTCACTGACACTTTGTTCTTGTTGTTGTTGTTGTTGTTGTTCTGACTTATTTTCCGACTCAAGGGCCAACTCTTCACTGTACTCCAATTGTTTGTCGTTTTGTTGTTGTAATTCATTGCTACGATCTATGGCCAGGCGATCCAATGACATGGACCCTGTCCGATCGACTTGTAGTGCCACTAGGCACAGGAATAGACCCGATATTAACGCGAGTTTTGTCGGCGACGACGATGACAACGGCGAAGATCTCCTTCTGGCAAACATCTTTGCGAGATCTGTTACTAAACACTAATGAGACATGTCCCATAGCTCGGTGTGTGCTTTTATACTTCAGCTGGGAAAGTAAATCCCATTTGACTATTTTTTTTCTTTCGGTTTGTGTTTCGGTTGTATTTTGTGTTTCTTGGCGTTTTTGTTACTCTCTTCGCATTTGTGTGTGAGTAGGAATCGCATAGTCCGTCCCGAACGTCCGTCTGGCCATATGTTTATCCATAGCGCAGCCAGCTAGCTGGATGGCTGGCTGGCCACACAAAACGACAACAGTCATACGGCACAGCGTACAACAGAAATATAAAAACAAAAACAAAGCATGGCTCATATACACATGGCTCTGTTGTTTTTGTTTTTCTACTTCTTTTTTTTTTTTGGCCGCATTCAATAACAACTCATACAAAAAACAACCATAACAGCATAAAACGGCAATATCTTGGGGTCTGTCGATGGCTCATTCACAAATAACAGCAACAACATCACTGGCCAGCCAAAGCAGAAGAAAAGCAGCGGTAGTTGCCATTGTTGTTGTTGCTGTATGTAAATAAGAGCTTTTGGTACGCGTGCGCATGCGCTCATGGGCCCATCTGTGTGTGAATATATTCATACATATTTTTTTTACATTCGTTCCGTCCGCCCGATACATACATGTGCTATGTTCCGACAACAACAACAAAAACAACAATGATTAATCTTTTATTTCTTCTTCTAAATTTCTTCTTAAACTCTCCACTCTTCTTCTAAGTGCTACTCTTAAGAGTCACTCTTGTGGCACTCTTGGGCGACACACAGTGGATTTTAATTGATTTTTCGACTTCCCATTGGCAATGGCATGATGGTGGCGGCGATGGCGGTATTGGTGGTAATACCCCATAATTCCCATAATCTATTTTTAGCAACAATTTCTGCCAACTTTTTTTTTTGCCGACCAATGTGAGAAAGTACACATCAAAGCCAAGAGGGATAAGCGGATTTCAATCAAAATGAGATTATTTTTTTGGTTTTGAGTATGGAAAACGAAAGCTACTTTGAGAAGTTGTAAAAAATATTAAAAATTGATATATAATTTGATTTCTATACTTGAAATTTGGATTGTAGGGAAATTTCAGTACTCGAGGTGATAAAATCGCAATGGAAATTTTTTGAAACTATTTTTTCAGATTCGAAATTCAGATGACCTAGAAACATTCACAAGTCATCCAACCTTAAATTTTCAGCGGTAAAATAAATATCAAACTGTATTCCACAAGCAGACCTTCGAAAAACTCGCTCAAATTTTTGCAAAGAGTAAAAATCACTCGAATTTGAGCGGGAGAGCTCCTGGGAGCAGAAGAAAAAAATTTAGCAAATCCTCTTTTTTTTTGATCCGCTCGAAAATATGCTCACTTTTTTCCTCGATGTTGAGAGGAAGTAAAATTCGTTCGAAATCGAGCCGATTCTACTCTCGCCGAGCATTCTTTTTAGTTTTTGTCATATCGTTATTGTGCTAAGAAATATAGATATCGTGGAAACATTCAATAACCATCCACTCAAATTTTCTGAGGTAAAATAAAAAGGAGACCTTGGAAAAAATTGCTCGAAGTTTTACAAAGAGTGAAACTTACTCGAATTCGAGCGGAAGCGGATTTCGATTTTTTCGATGTTACATTAAAAGGAGTTAGTATGTTTGACTCGTTTTTGAGTGGGAGCAAAATTCATTTGAAACTCTTGATCTATTTTGAGTGGTTCTCCCCCACTTAAATTTTTCAAACAGGGGTGACTCAGGAGTGCTACCACACAAAACAAAAAAGTGAAAAGTATAGTCCGTTGTCTTTGTTCTCTTTGAGCAATCCTGCTCGCGAGCAAATTTCGCTCCCGAGGGAAAATGAGCTCTATTTTATACACGACAACACCCCTCTTGGAGATGTATTTCTAGGCCTATGATGCACAAAATGAACATTGCGCTTGTGTGTGTGAGAGAAACCAAAAAGCACGTAAAAATATCTCCCTTCTTGTTTTGGACGTTTTGTAGCAAAAATTTTAATTTTATGTTAGCAAAATTATCAAAAAACATTAAATATAAACCCCATATATATTTATATTTTTCTACAAAAGCTATCTATAAATTGTTTTCTTAATATTAACGGAGCAACAATGCGTGCATCCCCCACGCATGTCTACATTCGTTGAAGTCTAATCAACGACTGAGATCACCGCAAACGTACTGTTTTGTTCATCTAAGTTCTAGGCCTAGATCTGTTACCGAATGTGGAGTGCTTATTATGGCTTTCGGTAAACTTAAATATCAGAAAATGTTGGATTCGTTCTTCAGCCACAAGCATGAATATTTTTTCATTGATTTCATTGCCGGAAATCTTTGAAAATTTTTCTTCAAAAACACCAACACCAGTTCCTTCTCTCAACCACATTCAACAACATTTACATCAATATCAATTTTCAGGATTCCTTCCTTTTTCCAATACCAAATTTAGTAGCACTTAGTACTTTTCGAACAACTATACTACACATTGTCAAAATAATCTCAACCTCAGATACCAACAGTGACCTTAAAATCAAATTCTTTAATTTTCCAATTACTAAGTTTAGTACAATTATATTAGGCATATCCAAACCTACATCTTTTCTCGACCGCAGGCACCAACAGTGACATCCATAACAAATTTCAGGATTTTAACTCTATTCCTTCACCCAATACAAAAATTACTATTATAGTACACATTTCCAAAACCACCTTCATATCTCAATCCTAGACAGCAACAGTTTCGTAACCAGCTCCTTCTTTCAAACATAGAAACCAACAAAACCAAAGTGACATCCCTATCTAATTTCAGGATTTCAGCTCTATTCTGTCTCTATTTAGTACCATTTAGTATTTTTCTTATAATTTTAGTACACATTCTCAAAACCACCTCCATTACTAAATTTCAGTTACACACAGTAACATCCATATTAAGTTTGAGCGTTTCCGGCTTATCTCTTTACCGATAGGTACTTTATTACTTTTCGTTCAAGTATAGGAACGCCAAATCTCAAAAACTTACCATGAGTAATCTAGGTATCATCTCTATCCCTTCACCCAATCCAAAATGAAGTACCATTTAGACCTTTTTTTACAAATATTGGACGCATTTCCAAAACTTCCTCCATATCTCAAACTTAGATTCTAACAGATACCTCAATATCAAATTTCAAGATTCCAGCTCTATCCCTTCACCAATTTAGTACCACTTTTCGAGCAATTATAGCGCGCATATCCACAACCACCTTCATATCTCAATTCTAGACACCGAAAGTGACATAAATATCAAATTTTAGGATATCAACCCTATTAATTCACACAATACCAAATTTAGTACCTTTCTAAAAACTATAGTACGCATTCTCAACTCCGAATCTCAACCTAAGATACTAACAGTTATCTAAATTTAAAATTTGAGGATCCCTTGATCCCTTCACCCAATACTAATTTAAGTACTTTTCGTACAAATATAGGAGGCATTTCCAAACTACCGCCAAATCTCAAATGTATATCCTTTCAGTAATCTAAATATCAAATTTTAGAATTATACTCTTCGTACCGTCCATGCAACTCTTCACCCAATACCAGTTGTACACATTTCCAAAACCACCTCCTTATCGCAAACCTACCACTTACAGGAATCCCAATACATAATATGAAAATTCCAGCTTCATCCGATCACCCCAAAACCAAACTGTTCCAAATTTAGTACAATTTAGTACAGTTCGGAAACTTATCACACACTTCCAAAACCACGTTCGTACACTTTACTTTCAATCCTTGATTCTCATACCAAATTTCAAGTTTTTAACTGTATCCGTTCACATAATACCAAATGGTAGCATTATAGAAGTTTAGTACCATTTTAGAACTTTTCGTAACCTTTCCAAAGATTTCAGAATTCTAACTCATTCCGTTTGTCTAATACAAAGTATTGCATTTTTAGTACATTTTAGTATTTGGTAACCTTTTAGTATGTATTTCCAAAAAACCAACCCTATCACACGCCTATGCACCAAGACTGACTCTCTTGCAAAACTTCGAGATCAAATTTCTTTCTTCTTTCAGAATTCAAGTTCTATATTATTTCTAAAAGCTCTATCTTACAAAAACTGCGACCTACATTCGAAATTTTAAGAATATGTCTTAATAAACAGCGTTTTGCTCAAAACACACAATTTTGAACTTTTAAGTACGAATTTTAGAAATCCCTTATGCCGAACCTTCACAGAAGAAGTACCCCAAATTTGCAAAATTGTTGTATCTTAGTCTGGGCGTTGATGATACAATCAGTCACACAATGTTTTTGGTTTGCTCATTGTCCTAAAGAAAATGTTCGGTACAAGTGTACTTCTTTTAAATGTTTTTTTTTTATATTTGTTTACACAACTTAAATTACTGACATAAAAAAAAATTAACGCAAAAACGCATAACAATTCACTAACGCTTATCTATCTACTTTATGGTGTGTTGTAATAGTGTAATTAATTGTCACATTTTACCGCTTGCTGCCACTAACCACTGTGCCTCGTCGTAACGGCATCGTTAATATGGTCGTTAGTGCACGCGCTAAGCCGGTTACGTTTTATGTTAATTTGAATTTTTTTTTTAATGATATTATTTACTATTTCACCTGTTGAACGATCCAAAAAAAAAATAAAAATTTCCGACTCATTTCATCTATGCTCTCATTATTCGATTATTCGATTAAGAGAAAATAAAAAAATACTCTCTTAACTTTGAAATCTCTTAAAAACGTTCATTCAAGTGACAATATGTGTTACTTAAGATAACTTCCCATGTCTAGTTTTTCCGTTTGTTAGTTGGTTTGTTTGCCTGACCAACTGGCTGTCTTTAATTGGTTTTGTTTGTTTTTTTTTTTTTTTCATTTTTTTTTGTTTCTTGGTTTTCTTTCATGGCTTTAAGCCACAATTATCATTTTAGCGTCATTCATTATTATTTGGCCGTTTAGTTGGGTTGCCCGGCTTGGTTTAGTTATTTATAAGTTTAGTTAAAAAAAGCCATCTCACAGAAACCAGCTATCGTTCAGTTCAGTTTTGTTATTTTGAACAATTCATTTATTTTCGTTTTGTTTCTCATTTTGCGGTTTATTAACGTTTAACCTATTTTAAAATTCGTTATTTATGTTTTTCCCTAACCGGGGTGAGGTGTATAAATGTTGGTGGGATTTTAGATTTTTCTTGCGATGGGAAGATCTTGTAACCCTTTGTAACTGCATGAAATACTCATTTTAAACCCCGAGCAAGGATTCGGGCATGTTCATCCTTCCGTCCGTCTGTCTTTGGCTTGACTCTGTCTTTCTTTCTTGAAGTAATTCTAAATTTTTCACTTTTTTGCACCCTGCAACCCTGTTATATAAACAAAACAGTTGATATCCACCCAAACATTTCAATATAATTCGCAAATACATTTTTCAAATCAACAAAAATAACAATATGACACAAAATTCAGTGATTTTTTTTTTTTTTTCAAGAAATTAAAATTTTTACCAGGACATCCTTGGAAAAGATTAAAAAAAAAATCCATAAATACTGGATTTCCTTGAAAAGTTTTCGTTAAAAAATCAATGCTTTATTACTGGGGAAGTTCTAGAAAAATAACAGGATTTCAAATTTAGTACCATTTAATACAATAATAATACGCATATCCAAAACCAGCTCCTTTACTCAACCATAGGCATCAACAGTGGCATACATATCAGCTTCCAGGATTTCAGCTCTATCCCTTCATCCAATAACAAATTTAGTAATATTCGTACTCGATATCAAATTTCGGGATTCCAGTCCTATCCCTTCACCCAAGACCCAATTTACTACTTTTCGAACAAATATCGTCCAAAACAACCTTCATATCTCAATTCTAGACACATAGTACCTTTCTAACAACTATGGTACACATTTCCAAAACTACCTCCATATCTCAATTCTAGATATCAACAGTTATTGCAATATAAAATTTCACGGTTTCAGAACTATCCCTTCACCCAATACCAAATTTAGTACTATTTCGAACTTTTCCTACATATTTTAACCACAGGCACCAACCGTGACATCTATATCAAATATTAGAATTTCAGCTCTATGGAATAGATTTTACTAATTTTAGTACATTTCGTACAATCATAGTATACATTTCTAAAACCCTCTCCATATCTTAATTCCAGATCAATGTCGAATTTGAGGATTCTAGCCCTATCCCTTCACCCAATACCAAATTTAGTACCATTTAGTACTTTTCGTAAATATTTAGGACACATTTCCAACGGAAGACTTCAATTCTTAATTTCGGGATTCCAGCTCTATCCTTTCACCCAATACCCAATTTATAACCACTTTGTACTTTTCTTACAATTCAATAATAATACACATTCCAATACCACCTCCATAACTGAATTCCAGATACCAATAGGCACCTCAATATCAAATTTCAGGCTTGCAGCTCTATTCCTTCACCCAATATCAAATTTATTACCATTTAGTACTTTTCGAACAATTATAGTACGTGATTCTAAGCCCACCTCCATATCTAAACAACAGAAGCCAACAGAGATCTTTATATCGAATTTTAGATTTCAGTTTTATTTCTTCACCCAATACCAAATTTAGTACAAATCAGTACATTTTGTACAATTGTAGCACACATTTCCGAAAGCACCGCCAAACCTCAAACACAAATACCGTCAGTAATTTAAATATCCAATTTTAGAATTTCATCTCTATCCAAACAACTAAGACCAAATTTAGTACTATCTAGTACTTTTCGTACAATTATTGTACGTATTTTCAAAATCACGTCCATATCAACAGTGACAGACATCCATATCAAATTTCAGAATTTAAGCTCTATTCCTCCACCCCATACTCAATTTAGTACCACTTAGTACTTTTTGTAAAATTATAGTACATATTTCCATATTTCATCTCAAATTTTAGGATTTAAGTCATATTCCTCCACCCAATAGCAAATTTAGTACTTTTCGTACAATTATAGTACATATTTCCGAAACCACCTCCATATGCCCAGGCTACATATGAACAGCGACCCTAATACCAAATTTCAGATTTCATGAACTATCTGTTCACCCAATTACATTTGTACCGAATATAGCACGATTTTGTACTTATCGTTCCATCACTCTATCACAAACCTACAAACAAGAGGGATCTCAATACCAAAATTTCGAAATTCTAGCTTCATCCGTTCACCTTAAACCAGACTGCTCTGAATTTAGTACCATTTAGTACAGTTAAACTGCTCCAAATTTAGTACCATTTAGTACAGTTCGTACACTAAGTACACATTTCCAAAAACCACCTTCAAATATCAAACATAATGGTACCACTTTATATGTTTAGTACCATTTTAGAACTTTTCGTAACCTTAAGGTGGGATTTAAGAAAAAACCCTATGGTATGTCTATCCTGCACTTCATCAGGGACTCTCATTCCAAACGTTATTCTAGCTCATTCCGTTTGTCCAATACAATTTTTAAATTCTTAGTACATTTTGGTACTTTTCGTGCTCTTCCAGTATGAATTCCCAAAATCCCAGCCCTAACACAAGTCTACGCACCAAGTCTAACCCTCGTGCAATATTTAAAGATTTCAGCTTCAATCGCTTCTTCTGGGCGTTGATTCTAGATCAGTCAGTCAGTTATTTCACTACTCATTTATGTATATAGATTGTTTGTATTTAGAATCGTAGAAATTTCTAAAAGCTTATTTTCAACCGCATTTTCATACCACATTACAAACTCTGGTATTTCACAACTCAAACACACACGCACACACACTCGCTCATACCTATGCAAATAGTTCAAATTTTATTAGCTTAACACATATTTGCTCAAGTCTTTTACAACTTGACTTCAAAGTACCACAACAATTTATGGACCGCTGAGATGCATCATATCGGCTGCATGCGAAGTGAGTGGCGCCATTATTGTCACCTGCAGATGCAAGTTAGCCAACACCTCTAACCATTTCCGTTGATTTTCTTAACTCATTTTGCTATTTTCTTTTCTTTCTTCATCCACCCATCCATCCATTGCAAGCGCCATCCATATCCATCCATCATTGAATATTTACATCGGTTGTACGCTGCTGCATTTTAATCTAGTTTATGCAAATAATAAAAGTAGCAGCAACAACAACAACAACAACGTCAAGTAATTTACATGTTTTTATACGCAGTATTTGACTTTCTTTTGTTTACATTATTACAGATGCCAAAGACTCAAACGACTGACTGACGGACAGGAAAATATGCCATTTTGGCTTAGTTATTTTTTCTTCTATTTATTTCCATTTTTAAAGCCAATTACCGACTAATAGAGGAAGCCTCCCGGTCAGCAAGTCAACCGGCCAGCTGGATCTATTAAAACTAAACACAATAATTGATTATTCATTACTCGGTTGTTTCTTTCGTTTTCATTTGACCGTTGATATCAACATTATTTGTTGGTAGATGTATGTCATAATCGTATAACGCTTCCACATGTCGAGGAAAGTTTCGCATTTCTGTTTAACATAGTTATTGTTTTTTTTTTAATGAAATGAAAATTTATTTCCCCAAGAAAAAATGCACACTTTTTTTCACTTTCGTTGCAATTGTTCCTGAAATTAATACTTGATGGAAAATTATAAAATAAGCTAAAATAGTATTCAATAAAGAAAGCCCAAGATATGCGGCAAAGTATATGACTTTGTTCTTAAAAGGACCTGTAAAAAATACGTTGAGGAATGTTAAAGGCATCCAATTAGTCTACAACTTGTAGAATATCTTAAATGGGTAGAATCCTTCTAAAAAAAAAGGAATGAAATATATTTATTTTATAAAATTCCTCATATTACATTCCTTTCCTTTTGTTCTTGATAGAAAAGAATACCACTCTTCCTAGATCTTCAACATATAGCCTCTATATATATATATATGCGCAACAATAGTGAAATAACTGACTGATCGAAAATCAACGCCCAGACGAAGCTGGAATTATGAAACATTGTCGAGGTCAACCTCGAGGTGCGTGTGCATGGGTTTTTGGAAATTCGTACTACAAGGGTACAAAAAGTTGTGAAATGTACTGAAAAATTAATAATTTTTATTGGACAAACGGAAATTTCGAAAATTTGGACTGGGTGACACTGATGGTGTGCAGGAAAGATGTGCCAAAGGGGGTTTTATTCGAACTTGAAGGTTACGAATAGTTTTAAAATGTTACTAAACTGGTGGGGTAAGGATGTGCCAAATGGATTTTGGAAATTCTGACCTTAAGGTTGCGAAAAATTCTAAACTAAACTTCTAAAATGGTATTACCCGGTATTCGGTATGGTAAAAAAATATTAGTCGGTTTTGCCGACAGATAAATATTACAACGTGCCAGGTTTGGACTATATCGACTACTTCCTATTGTTTATATGAGATATTTGCAAATTTTTGGAAAGTGTGTATTCCATTTTATTACTTCATCTAATACAGAAAAAATTTTGGTATGTGCAAAATTTGAAGAAAATCGAACATTTATATCAAATTTTCGCAAGTTATGACAGATATATATATATATATATATTTTTGAAATTGTGACCCCTTGTGGATGAGGTACCAGAAGGGGTTGGGCGATGTATATCATCTTCACAAGAGATCTTGCGTTAGCCAAAATTTTTGAATGTGTGAAATTTGAAGAGGGTTGGATGCATATTTCGCTTTCTTTGAGAGTTTTATTTTTCGAAATCTTGAATCCTATGTGGGGCAGGTACCAGAAGAAATGGTCTGATATCTACAATCTTTATAACAGAACTTGTGTTAATGGAAATGTTGAGATGTGCAAGGTCTGAATCGGATGTTAATTTCCCGTTTCGTAAGCTTAATGGATACTCAAAATGTTGAGCATTTGTGGGGGAGGTACCAGAAGGAGAGGGCCGATACATTCCATCTTCACACCAGATTTTGGGGTTATAAAAATACTGTGATGTGTGTAATTTGAAGACAATCGGACACTTACATCACATTTTAGAAGAGTTATAATTATTCAAAATTTTGACCCTTTGTGGTGGAGGTACTGGATGGAGTGGACTGACATTGTCAATTTTCGCACCTGACATAGCATGGATGCAAAAAGCAAAATCGGATTATGTTTCCTCTTTGTGTGGAGTGTTTTTTTTTTGTTTTTTGTTGTTTTTTTTTTTTTTTTTTTTTGGAAGGAGTGGACTGATATAGCCCATCTCCGAAATCGATATAAGTTTGACAATAATATTACGATCTACCAAGTTTGGATCAAATCGAATACTCCCTTCGAGAGTTATCGTGGGCACCAGCCAGCCAGGCGGATGGACAACGCTAGATCGGCTCAAAATGTCCTGTTATTTCGATGAGGCACGTTTTGGCCGTATTAAATGATATATACCCACTGTAGCCATATGGCTGAGGGTATAAAAACTTGAAATTATTTATGATTGCTAAGAAGTGATAAAGGTGATTTTGGAAATGTGTACTATAAGTGCAGTAAAAGTACTATGTTTGGTACAAAGCCATAATTTTGACATTTCTTTTAAATTTTATTATAATTATGTCTTTCAAACGGCCAATAAAACCGTCACACGCTGCCCGAATGTTGCTCTGCGGTATTTTGACCCATTTCCGGCGAAGCGCTTGCTTGCCGTGATCGACACTTTGGTTTTTTTAGTGCCAACTTTGCTTTCCAAAATACTCCTGACATAATAGTCCAAAGATTGGTATCCGGAGAATTTGGTGGCCATTGTCGCTGGAAATAAGGCGAGGAAACTCATTTTATAATCATTCTTGGGTGACGCGGGCCGAGTGTTATGGGAACGCGGCAAAAATGTTTGCGTGCGACTTGAATACGCCCTCAAAAATATTTTCGCGATAAAATTCGGCATTGATTCTGATGCCACGGTCGATTAATACGAGTGGAGAGCGACCATCGGCCCACACCATCACCATGGCCGGCGCTTGAGTTCGGTTGGCCAACCGTGGATGCACATTTTCAGTTTGTTTGTTTGTTTACAAACTGCTGGACAACGAATGTTTTCTCATCGGAGAAAACCAAATTCGGCAGTTCACCACTTTCGGCCAAGCAAAGCAACTCTTTAGCTCTTTTGAGTCTATTTTCATTCTGTTGCGGTGTAAGATCTTGCACTTTTTGGAACTTCAATGGCTTTACCCCGAGATCATTTTTTAATATTTGCCGAATTTCGATCAAGTCGCTCCTTTACTTTTCAAACCATTCCTGCTGATGTTGCTGTTTTCTACCGTCCACTTTCTTGACGTCGGGCTACGCTACCAGTATCACGGTAACGAGCGATAGTACGAGACACAAAAGATTGATTCACATATAAATGCTGGAGTGCTCTGACGACAGCCACTTTTGGCTTTTCAGCCAAATATAAAGAAATCACACTATCACGCTTGAATTTCATCACGAATAATATTTTTTCTGTAAAATTCTCACCAAAATGCTCTTGTAAACAATATAATGAGCTGTCACTGGAATAATTTCAAAAGCTGTCGGACGAGTGACTTAGAAATTACAGCAGTCTGGATTTGGTTTCAGTTATTTCATCTCACCCTGTACATGTTCTGATTGGTGTGATCATCATCTGATCAGAGACCGGGCTGTAGAACGTCTGTTGATTTAAAAAGTACGAAAGAAAATCGAGTTTGTAATTGTGTGGTTTTAATATGTTACTGGAAGTGTGTATTTAACGTTTAAACAAATAAATGTTAAGAAAAATATATAAATTGTGTCAGATGATATATCTCAAAAATTGTATTATATGTTCCTTAGAAAATAGTTATTGGATAAATAAAATTGAATTGCAAATTGAATTGTGTCAGGGGGTTATAACTAAATTTTTTGTTGATCCTCTGAGCCTTTTTTTTTTTGTGAAGAATTTTCAAGATTTTTTCTATGATACCTCATTATGACATATTTTTCACTTGAAACTGTAGACACTCATTTTAATATAAAGGATATTTTAATATGTAGAAAGTATTATTTTTATTAAATTATTTATTTAGTTAAGGCACACAAAATTTATTTACTCCCACCTTTTTAATTTACAATTTGCAGTAAAAAATGTCGAAACCTTTCACAAGACCACGCAAGGAATATAAACTCCAACTTCTTCCAATTTTCATGATTTTATTACTCGCTGCAAACCAATAAAGAAATGAAAGTCTTTGAACAAATTTCGCTACAAAACTAAATTGTATTTCATTAAAATAAGTTTTGAAAAAAAAATCCCAAAACAATCTCTGGTAAATAATTTGCCAATAAAAAAACTTTCCATTTCGAAATAAATTTCAAGTGTAGTGAATTTGTCCTTAGCACAATTTAAATGTCCAATTACAACTTTCAATTTTTAGAGAGAGAGGGAGAGAAACGAGGGGGCTGATCGGTCGCTCAGTCGCTCTGCTTTAGAAAATCGACAATAAAATGAAGTTCAATTAGTTTTCGTTGCTATTTTTTAATGGCTGTCAATAAAAATATACCAACTTCGAAACGAGAAGCCAAAATGAAAATAACAATTCTTTCAATTTCTAATAAAACAAAACAAAAACAACTACAACAACCAATCAACATGAACTTAACCCAATTTACATGTGGCGGTGGAGATGGTGGTGGTGACGTTGTTTGTTTTTTTTTTCTTCATCTTCTGTTTCACACAAACAAAACCCACAAACTTCACTTGCTATTGCCGGTTGGCTGGATGGCTGCTGCTGCTTGGTCTATGGATCGCCAGCTAGATAGGTAATGTGGTCTGTCTGACCAAGTGATCCATTGATTGTTTTTAGTTGTTGTCTGTTAAATTGCCAGTGGGTCTTTTATTTCTCCTGCCATTAAATGATAGACTTTCCTGGCCATTATTATAACCACAGGCCGAATTCGATATTTTACTTTTGTCCGGTTGTTTATTTGCTTGTCTTCAACGACGAACTGTGTGTGTGTTTGTTGTAACTGGCATTTGTTTTGTTGTTCCTCCATTCAAATTAAACAGATTTATCTGGGTGGCAACTAAAGGCCGTCATGTATTTTCAAACTGGCCAACAACATCTTGTGATAATGTTGTTGTTGTTGTTGCCGGTGTTCATTTCCCCCCCAAACCCAAACACATGAGAACCCACCACAAGCATCATGTAAACATCGAACAGGCAATTTAACTGCCCTCACAGCATCCACATCCGAAATACTCGATGAAATTGCATTTGATAGAGGTACTTTGCTCTTGTCTTGCATATATGTATGTGTGAGTGTGTGTGCCTGCAATCTACATATGTGATATCTATGTGTACATACATATCTTCACATTATATTCGAAGACTATTTTGCTTTTGGGGGGATAATAATGTCTTAAGTGGCCAGAGGTGTAGATACATTTAAAAGATAGTTCTTGGGTTGACCAATGATACTATGAGGGGAGCCCTATACGGGTAAATTTATTGAAACAAATACCTCGTCTTTTCCATGCTAATTTCCCAGATTGCGGATTTCTAGGTTTCCCACAAAAAAAGCTATATTAGATTCTGATTTTTTCTTCCTGTCCAACAGCCCAAATTTTTTGTGACACTTTTTTTTATCGGTGATAAAATAAATTCACCATTTTGTTCCCAATTATGGTTCGCTATCTTCCAGATGTATCTCCCCTTCCAGCCGATACAGCCCTGTGCCAAAATCCACTTGTTAGCTGTGTTGGTGTGCCAACAATGAGGGAGAGCTCCATAAGCACACCAATTCTTGTTGCTTTTTAAGATTAACAGTTTGCGATAGCACAAGGAAACCATTTAGTTTTGTAAAAACACAAATTTACATGTGAGCAAGTGCAAGAAGAGCAGCGACAGCGTACAGTGACAAAATCTGCGATTTATAAAAAATATCGATTTAAAAAAATATCTTCTATTTTTTTTTAAATTTTTTATTCAAATCAGTTAAAAATATAAGTCGGTTTTGCAGACAGATGTACAGGGTGAGATAAAAAAAAAACTGCAACAAAGTCGCCATAATTTTGACATTTTTTTTCTTTAAAATTTATTGAATGAAAGCAAAAATGTCGGAAATAGCATAAAATTTTTGAATGAGTTTAGATCTGTTCGTATTGGTTACCTTTGGCACGAATTATGGCCAAACGGCCAATAAAACCGTCAAATCTGCCCGAGTGTTTCTCTGCGGTGTTTTGGCCCATTCCCGGCGAAGCGCTTGCTTGAGGTGATCTACACTTTTGTATTTTTTAGTGCCAACCTTGCTTTCAAAACTACTCCAGACACAATAGTCCAACGGATTGGTATTCTGATATATTGGTATCCATTGTGCGCTGGAAATGAAGCGAGGAACCTCTTTTTGTAACAATTTTTGGGTGGCGCGTGCTGAGTGCGATAGTGCTGAGTCCTATTGGAATGTCCAAGGTCTGCGACCAAAATGTTTGCGTGCCCAAGGCTTTAATACACCCCCCAGAATATTTTCGCGTTAATATTCGGAATTTTTTCTAATGCCACGGTGGATTAATACGAGCGGAGAGCAACCATCGGCTGTTATGGCGGACCACACCAACACCATGGCCGGCGCCATGTGGCCAACCGAAGGTGCACATTTTCAGCTGACCTCTTTGGCAAGTAAACACCGAATGGATTATTGCGATATGTTCGGCCACTGCGACGCGGGTTTCGATCAAGTCGCTTCTTTACTTTTCGAAACATTTCTGCTGATGTTGCTGTTTTCTTCTGTCCACTTCCTTGAAATCGAGCTACGCTACCAGTATCACAGTAACGAGCGATGGTACGAGGCACAAAATATTTATTCACATTTAAACGCTGGAGTGCTTTAACGGTAACCACTTGTTGCTTTCCAGCCAAATATAAAGAAATCACACTATCGCTCTTAAATTCCATCACGAATAACTTTTTTTCTGGAAAATTCTCACCAAAATGCTTCTTTACGCTTGTAAACAATAGTTGTTTAGAATGACAGCAGTCTGAAGTTGGTTGCAGTTTTTTCATCTCACCCTGTATGTACTAAGTATTCGAACTGTACAGCATGGTACTAAATTTGAAACAGTTTGGTTTAGGATGTTGATAAAGATGGAACTTTAAAATTTTGTATTAAGATTCATGTTGGTTGTAGGCTTGTGATAAGGGAGTGGTTCTGGAAATGTGTACTAAAAGCGCACGAAAAGTAATAAATATTACTATATTTGGTACAAATTGGTATTGGAACATTTGGAGGTGATTTCGGAAATGTGTACTATAATTGTACGAAAAGTACTAAATAGTACTGTATTTGGTGCAGAAATAGATATTAAAATCTGAAATTTGATGTGGATGTTACTGTTGGTGTCTGCACTTGTGATATGGAGGTGATTTCGGCAACGTGTACTAAAATTGTATTAGAAGTACTCAATGGGACTAAATGTGGGATTTGGGTAAGAGGTAAACTTAATATCTGATATTGTGATCGCTGTTGGTTTCTAGAGTTTACATATGAGACGCGTAACCTGGATATATGGAGATACTTTCGGAAATGTGTACTATATTTGGTATTGGATGAAGGGGTAGAGATTAAATACTGAAATATATTTGTACAAAAAGTACTAACTGTTACTTAATTTTGTATTGGGTGAAGGAATAGCCAGGAATCCTCAAATTTGATATTAGATCTCTGTTGCCTTCTGGAATTGAGATATGGAGGTGGTTTTGGAAATATGTATCATGAGTGTACGAAAAGGGATAGAGCTTAAGTCCCGACATTTGATATTGAAGACTTATTTAGTATCTGGGATGAAATTATGTAGGTGATTCTGGAAAAGTGTACTATAATTGTATGAAAAGTACGAAAAGTGTGTGCGAGATTCCTTAAATTGGTATTGGTATCTGAATTTGAAATATTGAGATGGTTTTGGAAATGTTTACTATAATTATACGAAAAGTACTAAATTTGGTTTTGGATGAAGGAATAGAATTGAAATCTTGAAATTTGATATAGATGTCATTGTTAGTGTCTCTGGTTAAGATATAAAGGAACTTTAGGAAATGTGTACCATGATTGTTCGAAAAGTACTAAATTTTGTTGCTGGGCGAAGGGATGGAGATACAAATGTGATATTTGGAGTACTAATTTTATCTGTTTGCACCAGTTTTAGGGAACTTGAAAATTAGAAAAAAAAAATCGTAGAAAAATACGTCTCAAATTAAACCCCTTATATGGGGGCTATACATGGACGTGTTCCTTCGTAGATTTTTTTTGTCATAGGCTGTAGTACCGATTCAGAACATCAAATACGAAATTTGAAACAATTCAATTCATCAAAAACCGAATATCCCAAGGTATCACTATATGGGGGCTATACGAAGACGTGGACCAGCATAGGCAATTTTCAATCATAGGCTGTAGTGGAGGAAGGTATAAAAGGACTAACGCCAACTGTTGGAACGAATCTTAAATTTTTGATGTAATTCTTCTCGAAGTCATATTATGCTTCTTATATAGAAGGAAAAATGTCACTCTCAAAGTCGGTGGAAATCCATTATGAGTTGGATATACCTCTCCTATATTTTAGTTCCTTCTGATTCCAAATTACAACTGCTCTAAAGCCATAATACGTATTCGAAAAGGTTCATTGTCGTATGATCTACTTCAAAACCCCAATAGAAGCGTTTATTTGTTACGGGTAGCTCTTCTAAATATGCATAGTAGTGTGGGGTATCATGGGGTACCCGCCTGTCCAACTTTTGACTTTTCTTTACTGGTTTATTTTGTTCTAAATATTTTTTCCATAAATCTTCAAATGTTTCGTTTCTAAGAAATAATTTTAAAGCTCAAAAATAATTCATTGAAAATCCACGAATATGCTTTGGTTGGCCATGATTAAATATTCTTTAAAAAATTGTACATAATCCGCCTTAGTGGCAGTATGAGAATCCTTCGAAATTTATTCTTAAAAAATATTATTTTTAAAAAATCTAAAATATTATTTTTAAAAAATATGCCCACTGTATGTCGGTCTCCTTCCTTGCTTGCATATCTCATATGTCTTTGTTATGGTCGTTGTCTTCGTCGTATTTTGTGGATGCAGTAAAATCCCCCAACCAGAAGAAATGCCAAAGTAATAAAACCAATTCAAATACTTTATTAAGTTTAATGAGGCATCAGACCGCTAGAAGTGGACGAATGCAATAAAGGCACCACAGCAAGACCAAACATGCAATCTACAATTGACTTGTCTGACACACTCGCTCACTCACTGGCTACGAGTATGGCAATTTGGGAAGGAGTATCCTTTGCACAAGGTGAAGGCTAGTGTCATGACAATTGGCAGGCCACTTCTCATTCCTATGGCAAACGAATTCATACCAAATTTGTGATGTGTATCCTCTTTGTGGTCGCTACCGCTTCTACTGCCCTCTAGTGGCAACGGCAGCGGTGGCGGTATCGAAAGAGTCTTCCAAATGGTATCACTTTTCATTGAAAGTGACAGTAGCTTTCGGCATTTACATAAACGCTGTAGCTGCTGTTGCTGATCTTTTTGTTTTGTTTCTTTGATGGTGTGTTTGTTGTTTCTGGTCCAGCATAAACCACCATCGCTTGCAACAACAACAACAAACAATTTCAAATAACACCATCGAAGAAAGAAATAATAAATACCAAAATTTTTATATGTCTTTTATTTTCTAAGCCATGTTATTTATATTGTTACTGTCGGTCGGTCTGTCTGTCCGTCCACCGCTAACATTGGCTGCTGATGTAGTCTTTTTTGGCTTGGTTTGGAAGTTTGGTTTTGTTGTTGTTGTTTTTTATTTCGGGACAAGTTTTCAGAAAAATGGAAAGTGGTTTGCTTGTTTTGTTTGATAACTTTACACGAAATTCGTTGTCGTAGTTCCAGAAGACACCACCATCACCGATGGTGGTGGAGTACTGGTGCTAGTGGCTAAAACAGCAACAGCAGCTACAATGGCCATTATAAACAGATAGACATATGTAGATATATGATTTATATGAGAAATTTTATAATCCATCTGTGTGCATGCATCCCATAATATTTACCTATCATTTATCTATCCATAAATAATAGATTTGAAAACGAAACTTAAAATGAATACAGATATCATCTCAAATGTAGATCTGGGGAAACACCAGCAAACCCCACCATAAAGTGGAGGTTGGTATGTTAAGTTCATCACATTTTTAAATCTTACAACATGGAAAGGAGGGTATATTAAAATTGTCATTGCGTTTGGAACATCTCTAAATATTAGCCGTAGACCCCATAAAGCATGTATATATTCATGATCAGCATAGAACTCTAAGTCAAATTAACAAGGCTCTTCTGTGTTTTTGTCGAAATCACGATACAGTTCATTTGACTTAGAGCTTTGAAATTTACAAAAAAAAGTTTGTATTGTGTCTAAAATGGTTGGTATTGAAAATGACATTGGTACACGTTTTGGGGTAGACCCTATATAACGGTACCTCCCGATATTCGTTATTTTGTAAGTTTTAGCCACATTTTTTCACCGATTTGTGTAAAATTTGGTATTTGTAGTTTGTAATGGATTCTAGCTCCGGTGACAGAACATTGTGTATAGGTAGGTCCACGTTTTCCTTAAGTTCACATAAAGCGGTGCCTCCGGATTTTTGATATTTTGAAGATTTTAACCAACCGTATTCGTATAATGGTTCCACCCACATTATTGTTGTTTGCAAACTCTAAATGCATTCTCCAACCGGTCTCAATGGTATTTGTAGTTTACAGTGGGACACGTTTGAAACCAGTTACTTTTATATAAAATAAAAAAAATCTAGTAAGTTCCCGCTTTTTAACACATCCACAGACAGCAACAGTTTCAGCATTCCATCCCTGGATGAAGGAATATCCAATACGACATTTAGTCCAATTAAGTACTTTTTTACAAATATAGTACTTTTTTACAAATATTTCCAAAACCAGCACCAACTCTCACACACAGATACAACCAGCAATCTGAATATTAAGTCTCAGAATTTTATTCTATCCCTCCATCCTTATTACTTCACCCAATAAGATATTTAGTACTTTTTGTAAACATTTAGAACATATTTCAAAATCAGCGCTTCACCCTAAACCAACAGTGACACCTATATCAAACTTCAGGATTTCAGCTCTATTACTTCACTTAATTCAAATTTTCATTCATTTCCAAAACCACCACCATATCCCAATTTCAGATATCAACAGACCCCTCAATATCAAATTTGAGGATTCCAGCCCTATGTCTTTACTGAATACTGAATAATTTAGTACCACTTAATACTTTTCATACAATTATGGAACACATTTCCGAAACCAACTCTATAGATTAACCACCGACACCAACAGTGACATCCATATACAATTTCAGGATTTCCACCTCCACATCTCAATGCCAGATACCAACAGACCTTTCAGTATAAAATTTCGGGATTCCAGTTCTATATTTTCACCCAATACTCATTTTAGTACCACTTAGTACTTTTCGTACCTTTGTAGTACGCAATTCCGAAACCACCTCCATATATCAATTCCAGACACTAAAAGAGACATCCATTTCAAATTTCAGAATTTCAGTACAATTCCTTCAACCAATACCAAATTTAGTACTATTAAGTACTTTTTGTACTATTATAGTACAAATTTCAAAAGCAACTCCATATATCAATCTTAGATACCAACAGAGACCTCAATATCAAATTTCAGGATTTCAGCCCTATCCCTTCACCCACTACCAAGTTTAGTACAATTTAGTAAAATGTAGGTTGAATTTCCAAACTTCGAAATTCCTTCCAAGTTATACCAAATTTAGTACAATTTAGTACTTTTAGCATTATTATGGCACACATTTTCAAAACCACCTCCATATCTCAATTTCGGATACTTAAAGGCCCCTCAATATCAAATTTTCGGATTCCAGCTCTATATCTTCATCTAATACCCATTTTAGTACCATTTGGTACTTTTCCAACAATTATTGTACACATTTCCGATACCACCTCCATATCTCAACAACAGACAACAACAGTGACATCCATATCAAATTTCAGGGTTTTAACTCTATTCCATCAACCAATACCAAATTTAGTACTACTACCGCAGACCCCAACAGTGACATGAATATCAAATATGTGGATTCCTGCCCTATCCTTTCACCCTATACCTAATTTATGGTACACATATCTTATGGCAAACATTTCCAAAACCACCTCCATATCTCAATTCCAGATACCAAAGGTGACATCCATATCAAATTTCAGGACTCCAGCCCTATTCCTTCAACCAATACCAAATTTAGTACTTTTCGTACAATTATAGTAATCATTTCAAATCCGCCTCCATATCTCAATCTCGGATGCCAACAGGGACCTCAATATCAAGTTTGTGGATCCCAGCCTTATCCCCGAGACCAAATTTAGTACTTTTTGCACAAATATAGCTCGCATTTCCAAACCACCACCAAATCTCAAATGCAGATGCTATTAGTAGTCGAACTGTATCTCTATCCATTCAGCCAATATCAAATATAGTACCACTAAATACTTTTCGTACAATTATAGTATACTTTTCCGAAACCACCTCCATATGACCAGGCAACACATGAACAGTGACCCTATGACTAATTTTACATTTCACCAAATTCAAAATTGTACCAAATATAGTACTATTTAGTACTCTTTGTGCACTTGTATTGCACATTTCCAAAACTACCCTTTCATTACAAACCTACCACAAACAGGGTTCTCTATATCATATTTTAAAATTCCAGCTTAACTGTTCAGCCTAAACCAAACTCTTACAAATTTAGTACCATTTAGTACAGTTCGTAAAATTAGTGAACATTACTAAAATCAACTTAATATATCAACCTTAATTGTCAACCTTGATTCTCACACCAAATTTCAAGTTTTTAGCTCTATCCGCTCACATAGCACCAAGTGGTACTATTTTAAAATTTGTTGTAACCTTAAAGTCCGAATTTCCAAAAACCCTTTGGCACATATTTCCTGCACACCATCAGAGTCACCCATTGCAAATTTCTCTTCCAGCTCATTCCCTTTTTCCAATACAAAGTATTAAATTTTTAGTATATTTAAGTATTTTCGTACCCTTTCGAATATCCAACCAATACGCATACGCACCAAGATTGACCCTTGTGCAAAATTTCAAGATTCTACGGTTAGCCGTTTCGTTTGGGCGTTGATTCTCGTTCAGTCAGTCAGTAAATCAATTATTTTGTTGCTCTTATATATAGACCCGAGTTCTGTTTCTTGAAAGACTGTTACTTCAGTCTATGCTGTAATAACAGTATGTCTGCTGCAACAACAAAAACTATAATAGTGACAAAAATACTCCATATCTTATGCAATTTCCAAGACTTGAATTTTCGACCCCAATATCGTAATTTTTGGAATGTTTTTCATGATGTTGCGAAATTTTTCTTCTGGGGCTTTTTGGATTGGTGTAGGTCTGGTCACGATACATTCAGTTTCTTAGGATATCTTAGACGCCTAATATACTGTTGAAACAAATCCAAATTTCTAAAAAAACACCAACAAAAAATTTACCATTCATCTAACTTTTACTATACGTATGGCAATTGAAAGCGAAAGTAAGCGTCTTAGAAACAATTCACCCATGTTCGTGTGTAAATCCCTTAACAAGTCCCATTGAACCTGAAAACAATGGTCGAGTAGATGAAAAAAAAAAAAAAACAACTAAATAAGAAGCCAAACCTGGAAGCGGCAGCAGCATCATCATCATCATCGCCTTCAACGACGTTGTCATGACGGGCATCGCCCCAAAACGAATTGTGGCCAAACAAAAGCTAGGCAGCTCTTACCCAAATACATGGACGAGGCATGTGCGTCCAGCATGCAAACCATACCACCAATACTCAAATAGTTGTAAAATATTCAAAAATAAAACTAACCCTAAAGAAGAAAACAATTGAAAACGCTCCTCCATGTTGTTGATGAATAAATAGACTTTACCGTCTCAAAATCAATAAACGCCCTAGGGCAATGAATAATGCTCTTGGCTTGCAGGCAGGCGGGCAAATAGCCAACGCCATGGATGATGTTGATGCTTTATGATCGAACAATAGAATACTTAGAGGTGTGAAATTTCAATGACCCAACACCAGGGCAGCGTCAGACGGACGGACAGACGAACGAAAAAGCGCATCCACATCACTTTCCATTTCATTTGAATTTCCATTAGTCACATATTTCCATAATACTTAACCACTGGTGGTATCCCCGGCGTGAAAGCCTGTTTATTGGTTACATTATTCATCCATAGTTATCTTCTCGCATTCTTTCATAATAATCAGCTTTGACTTAAGCGTGTAATCTTCTCTTTTTTTTATTGCTTCGCCTTTTTTCTCTAATTTTTATTAATTTCTTTTTTTTCATTCTCTTCACTTTTACAGATTGAAGAAATTACCGAGGCAATGGAAACAATTGAATTAATTGTCCACGACGAGGATGAAGAAGATGGAGGAGGAGGAGGAGAAGGCGATTATGATGGCGAAGCCCATTTGGAACGTCAATTCGTCGTTGGCATTGTGTCGCCACAGCCACCGCCATTGAATACAAGGCGGGCAAATCAATCGTCTACTGCTGCCAACAACGATTCCACATTCTCTTCGATATCTTCAATAACTTCGGCACGTACGGTACAACATTATGGTGGCCAAGGAATGCACATGGAATATGGTTACACTGCTAGGCGTCCCAGCTTTGAAATTAACCACAGCTCGGCCCAAGCATTGCAGAAACAAACCGCCTCAACACCAAATCTTTTGGCTAGTCCCCTGCAGCGTTTGGCAGGTAACAATGTCGCCACCACCACCACTGCTGCCGCCAATCAACCAGCCAGGGAACGTTGCAATTCCGGCAGTTATCTGGGGCGCCGATCATCGATGACTACACCCGATAGTGGTGTCAGTAGCCAATCGTTTTTGCCCGGTAACAGTAGTGGCAGCACTGCTACTGCCCCTCCACTCCCCCTACGACCACTTGTCAAATCGATTGGCATTGGCACAACAACACGTTCGTACTGTGACAAATCTGTCAATTCATCACCGGTGCGTGTTGTCTCCACCCTGACATCGCCCATCAGTGAGACCATACCGCAACATCACAACCTTAGCAGGGAGCATGCTCTCAAACTGGAAATAGAACAGTTGCAAGAACGTCTAAAAGACACCGAGGAACGTTTGGAATCATTTCGTATACAACATGACACCGTGTCACAGCTACATCGAAAGTTACGTGAGAGCAATACCCAATTGCAGGAAGAGTCGGAGATGTTAAAGCTGGATGTCCAACATCTCAATGAATGTGCCAATGTGTTGAGGACTGAATTGCAGGCGGCCCGCCACGATCGTGATGAGGCCATGGAATTGCAAAAGGTTTTGCAAACAGAACTTGAAGAGACTAGGGCGGAACGTAAACGGGCCCTGGAGCTCAAGGAGAAGGATGCCAAGACCATACAAGACCTGCAAAGGCAGTGTCGAGAAATGGAGAGGATACTAATGCGCAAACATCCCGATTCGGTGTCAGCTTTAATAGGTAAAGTATACTCCCATATAAATATCCAGCCAGTCTTTCATATCCCTTATTTTCTCCTTCCAGTTGCCTCCAAGGGTGGTGGCATGTCCAGCAATGATCAAGATCGCAATAGCAGGAAACTATTGGAGCAGCGCATTGCACAACTCGA
This sequence comes from Musca domestica, assembly GCF_030504385.1. Lineage (NCBI taxonomy): Eukaryota > Metazoa > Arthropoda > Insecta > Diptera > Muscidae > Musca > Musca domestica. Next base: position 42,061,452 of record NW_026712249.1, read on the forward strand.
GGCGGATGCCAAAGAACAAGACTTTAAAGCCCAGCAGATACTTGCCAATGTTCAGGCACGTTTCAACTCGGTGCAGGCAAAATATGAAACCCACATTGCTGATTTGGAAACCCAAGTATTAAGGTATAGTCTTCAATCCAGAACACTCATTACAAACAACATCTCTCAAAAAATCTCTGCTTCTCCTTTACAGCCTTCAGGAAATCAATACAAAACTCAATGAAAAAATCGAATCACAGGTGCGCACCTTGGATTACTTTGTCTCCAAGAAGGCGGAGAAATTCTACAACAATTGTACGCAGACCGAAGAACCATATGTTCCACCCACACCGCCGGTAGCACCCACACCACCACCTCCTGCTGCTAAACCCAAACCAAAGATTATACGCAAAACCGTTTGCACTCAAACGCCAATAAATTCCACATGCACCCGTGATAGTAGTACCAATACAATTGGCACCGCAGTTGCACAGGCCCTCTCGGCCAGCTCGAGTACCAGCAGTACAGCCAATTCCACACCCAACAACTCACGGCCGAATTCCAAACAGAGTGGCATACGCAAACCCATGGCCACAGCTTCGGGACAACACTTGTCCTCTGCAATTGCCTCAAAATTACCTGTCTCACAATCCGATTCGACAATTTCTCTATCCGCAGCCCAGGCTGCCCTAAATGCCAAAGAAGATGCCCATCTGCTGGCCACCATACGTGGTATGCGGGTCGATTTGGCCATCAAGAATAAGGCAATGCAGCGATTAACCCGTGAATTGGACGAATGTAAAAAGACAATAAAGAAAATACAAAAGGAGAAAGATGGTAAGTTGGGAAAAGCATTGCGAATTCAGTTTCGCAAAAGGGGACTGAAGAAATGGGTTGTCAATTAATTTTGAGGAAGTGTTTGTTGTCAAAAAATTAAAAAAAAAAATACGAAATTAGCATAGCGCTTCAATCATTCATGGTGTGTCAACTTAAATTGAAATTTTAAGTTGCCGACTCATCTACCCCTACTTGTATGTTTAGCCTTGAGCAAAATATGCAACTTTCAATTTGGGATATAAATTTTAAATTATAATTTATAAAAAAAATAAATTTCTCCAACCTTAAAAACTGACCATGAGTTACGAGAATTTGATTATCTGAGTAATGCAACAGTTAAGAAGAAAGGTAGGAAAAAAGTAATGCCCCACCATTTAGCTAAATCCTTAATAAACGGGTGAAACATTTGAAAATCCCTTGATATCCATAATATCCGTCAAAGGCCAAATCAAAAGTCCGAAAAATAAACAAAATTCGTAAAGAAAACCCAGTCGAAATGGCTAAAGCTAGAATCTTGAAATTTCACCCGAGGGTTAGTCTTGGTGCGTAGGCTTGGGTTTTTGAAAATTCGAGTTTTATTTTTTGAATACAAAAAGTTCTAAAGTGGTGCTAAACTTCTAAAATAATCTAATAATAATTGGTATTATGGGAATGGGTAGAGCTAAAAATTTGATGTATGGTATTAGAATAAAGGTTGGAGAGTTAAGTTTGATATATGAATGTGGTTTTGAAAATGTGTACTGAGTGTGCGAACAGTTTGATTTAGGGTAAACGGATGAAGTTAACATTTTTTGGGTTTCTGTAGGTGGCAGGTTTGTGATAAATGGGTGGTTTTGGAAATGTGTACTGCAAGTGCACGAAAAATACTAAATAGTACTATATTTGATACAATTTGGTATTGGGGGAACATGAGATTTGGCGGTGGATTGGAAATGTATTCTATATTTGTACGAAAAGTAATAAATAGTACGAAATTTGGTATTGGGTGAAGGGATAAACCTGAAGTCCTCAAATTTGATATGGATGTCACTGTTGGTGTCTGTGGTTGAAAGAAGAAGCTGGTTTTGAATATGTGTACTATAATTATATAAAAAGTACTAAATTGGGTATTGAGGGAAGGGATAGAACTGGAATCCCGAAATTTGATATTAAGGTCTCTGTTGGTATCTGGTTTAGAGATATGCAGGTTGTTTTGGAAATGTTTGCTATAACTGTTCGAAAAGTGCCAAATGGTACTAAATCTTGTATTGGGTAAAGGGATGGAGTTGAAATGCAATATTGCGATAACTGTTGGTGTCTAGGATTGCAATGAGTACTAAACTTATATGAGAAGTTCTAAATGCTACACTGTTTGTAATTCAATGAATATATAGGCCTGGAATCCTCAAATTTGATATTAAGGTCGCTGTTGGTATCTGATGTTGAGATGTGGTGATGGTTTTGCAAATGCGTCCTATAATTGTACTAAATGGTATTAATTTTGGATCAGTGTTGGTTCTAGGGTGGAGAGATGTAAAATGTTTTGAATATACGTTCTAAATGTTAATAAATTTGCCATTGATTGAAGGTATAGAGCTGAAATTCTGAAATTTGATATTGAGGTCACTGTTGGTCTTAATTAAAAAATATTGTCAAACGGAACCAATTGTTCATTTTGAATATTCTGATTAGAAAAAATTGAAACAAATAATATGTAGCATACACATATCACATACAGCCTACAAATATCCCTGCAAAATTTTGTAGAAAGCTTTCTCCGTTAAGATTTAAATGTAGTTTAATGTGGAATTCTCTCCAATTTGTAAAAATAATCTGATTTTTACAACTATAATAAATTTAAGCTATGTTACGGTAATTAAAATGGAATGGTATAATATGATAAATAGGATGGTATGATTTGTTTGCTATACCTCTCATTCGGTTTCATATTTAAGTCTTCCTCACGACATATAGACATTCTCTACGATATTCGGTACAAAATATAAAAAATAAAGCTTATCAAGTTTGTGGGCAATCGATCCATCCATGCATCATCCGATTTAATTTTTTTACCACAATATGCATTTAATAACATGCTCTCCTTTATAGAAATCTCCAATGCAAACGTCCATTTGTTACGGATAGTTATGCTAAATGTGGAGAGTGGTGTGGGGTATGATATAGTCGGTTCCGCCCTTATTTTGTTTTCTTCTTTCTGACTTATTCTTCATCCTTTAGGTTCGTTTTAAGAAATATATATTTAAGTTTAATAACTGCTTTATTTTAATTTTCTACCACACCATTGCCTCAAGTTATATCAAACGATCATTAATTATTCACTCAAATAAGTCATTAATTAATTTCAAATTACATAATATTTTTTCCAATTTCTCTCATTCTTAGGCCGGGCCCTCTTTTGGGAACAAAACAACATATAATTTCATAATTTCTCACACGATTAACAAAATTTTTAAAAATTACTATTATCAACATAATCTCTTAATGGTACAATTTGTTTCGCCGCTATCTTTGGAAATTGTGGTGGGAATTAATGCTTCTGGCCGCACCATAAATTATAATCGCTCGTTTATTGACATTTCATTCAAATTAATGTAACATTTACATGTAAATTAAAAATGCATTTCAGCCATAGATGTGACTTGGCAAGTGTAATTTGAAATTTGTCGGCTAAATTTGATACCAGGGTGGATGTAACGGCCTTTCTTTAAAATTTATATTCGATTTAATAAAATACAGGTAGCAAATGTGCGCTCTATCAGTATGTGCCCAGCATTTGGATTGTTATTTCCGACAAGGCAACTCATATGCATTTGTATTTTTTATTGTAATGAACGTCGGTGACAGCTGTTGGAACAAATCGAAATTGACTGCAAGTTTAGTGCCAATCGTTTTGTGATAAGGAAAAACATTTTGATATTCGGTTTGGTGGTTTTGTCGAATGAAGTTTTATTTTATTTAATATATATTTGAATCTGAGAATTACTTTCTAATTGGATGTTAATTATATGCACACATTATTCTACTTATCACAATTATTAAATGAACTTTTATGCTGCACCAGAATTGTAACATTTTGTTTTAATTTGTAGATCAATTGTGTTATTGCTAAAAGTATAATAATTAGACAATATAATAATATTGTGATTCCAGAAATTATACTGTAACATAATAACACAATAGCAGTTAGTTTCAGTTCTCAAATTTCACATTAAATTCATGTTGAATATTTTAAAGCCATGTGAAGCGTTAATATAACACGTTTCGTTTGTTTTTAACAAGGCATCGTTTGCTATTCGACTGTTACCTCATTTGGCTAATTGGTGCACAGTGGTACTCACGGATTGTGTATGAAATGTCATAATGTGTCAACATATTACATAATAATGGATATGCCCTAGAGATACGAAAATGGGAGCAAAATTTGGCTTTAAGTTTTCCTACTTTAACTTCTAGCTAAAATCGATTTTTGATTTTTAGTTTTCAATTTGATATTTGTATTTTCTCCAAAGATGGGATCGTTTTTATTTCCTTTAATGGACATTTTTAGAAGTGCTGAAACACATAACTTCAAAACTCCAAAATGTCCATGATCGAAAAATCGAAAATCGACTGTCAAAAGCAATTTTAGACGTTTTCCAATCAATTGAAAATTACTCTTTGGGTATTGTTAAATATGAAATTATGGAACATAAAAGAGAAAAAACTGAGTGAGTGACTGACTGATTAATCAACACCCAGACGAAACGGCTCAAGCTAGAATCTTGAAATTGTGCATTGTACTAAAATGTACATAAAATGTACTTCAAATGTAATAATTTTTATAAGACAAGCATAATGAGCTAGAATTTGGAATGAAATTCTCTGACGGACTGCAGGATATATGTTCCAATGAAATTCGAAACTAGAATTTCGAACTTTAAGGTAATGAAAAATTTTAAAGTGGCACTAAACTTACAAAATGGTATAATTTGTTATTATGTGAAGGGATAAAGGTAAAACATTGAAATTTGGTATGAGTTTGGTTTAGGGTGAATGGATGGAAATGGAATTTTAAAATTTTGTAATGGAATCCCTGTTGGCGGTAGGTTTGTGATAAAAAGGTGGTTTTAGAAATGTGAACTAAATGTGGCGGAAAGGACTAAATTGTACTATATTTGGTACAATCTGGTATTGTTCATCCAATAATGGATACTGCTTGAAATCAGAAAATTAGTATTAGGGTCGCTGTTCATGTATAGCCTGTACGTATGGAGGTGGTTTCGGAAATGTGTAATATAATTGTACGAAAAGTACTGAATGGTACTATATTTGGTATTGGGGTAGATATAATATTCTGGTATTTGATATATATAGATTGCTGATGGTATCTGTGTTGAAATGCTGCTGTGGTTTGCAAATTTATTCTATATTTGAACGAAAAGTACTAAATGGAACCATATTCGTTATTGAGTGAAGGGATAGGGCTGCAATCCCCAAAATTTGATATTGAGATCTCTGTTGTTATCTGGAATTGATATATGAAGATTGTTTTGGAAATATGAATAGTTGAACAAATACTGCTTGAAATCAGAAATTTGGTATTAGGGTCGCTGTTCGTGTGTAATCTGATCGTATGGAGGTGGTTTCGGAAATGTGTACTATAAATTGTAAAAAAAGTAGTAAATGGTACTATAATTGGTATTGGGATTGATATAAAATTATGAAATATGTTATTTCGATTACTGATGATATCTGTTTTTGAGATTTGGCTGTGATATGGAAATGTGTCCTATATTTGTACGAAAAGTACTAAATTTGGTACTAGGTGAAGGGTTGGAATACGGAAATTTGATATTTAGGTCTGTGTTGGTATCTGAAATTAAGATATGGAGATGGTTTTGGACATTTTTACTACAATTGTAAGAAAAGTACTAAACAGTACTATATTTGGTACATTTTGGTACTAGGTGAAAATATAGTGTTCAAAATCAGAAATTTAGTATTAGGGTCGCTGTTCATGTCTAGCCTGGGCACATGGAGGTGGTTTCGGAAATGTTCACTATAATTGTGCGGAAAGTACTGAATGCTACTATATTTGGCATTGGGTGAAGGGATAGAGGTGAAATTCTGAAATTTGATATTTAAATTTCTGATGGTATCTGTGTTTGAGCTGTGGATTGGAAATGCATTATTGGTATTGGGTGAAGGGATAGGGCTGGAATCCTCAAATGTGTTACTAAGGTCTCTGTTGGTATCTGGAATTGAGATATGTAGGTGGTTTTGGAATTGTGTACAATAATAGTACGAAAAATACCAAATAGTACTAAATTTGGTATTGGGTAAAAGGACAGAGCTGAAATCATGAAATTTGATATGGATGTTACTATTGGTGTCTGTGGGAGGTGGTTTTGGAAATGTGTACTACAATTAATGGAAAAGTATTAAGTGATACACAATTTGGTATTGGGTGAAAGAGTAGAGCTGAAAACCTTAAATTTTATACTGAAGTCTCTGTTTTTCGAAAAGTATAAAAAGGATAGAGCTGGAATACCGAAATTTAATATTGAGGTCTCGGTTGATATCCTTTTTTGGCAGATACTAATCATTTACTACACAATAAACTTTAAATCGGAGCATGTTACACATTGACTATATTCGAATCTGAATCGCTTATCTAAAATTTCAATAGGGTTCATCTTGGTTAAAGGAAATGAGAGCAAAATTAAACAATATATATTTAGTTTAGTTACGGTATCCCGAACTTTTTATACCCTCCACTATCTGAAAACTAGAATTAGAGACATCCTATTCTTAAAATACCCTTGTTGAATAGCTTGAGGGCTATAAATCTTGATCAAAATAATCCTCGTGCTTTTACCTGCAGTATTGCCGAAAACCTAAAATCAACGGCTTCAGAAAAGACTTAATCCGAAATGTGCATAAAATTTGGTAGAAGATACCACAATTAAGAGCTATGTGGTTCTTTTGTAGGAATGTGATTTTGTCCATTGGAAACTCCAACTACAAATTTACAGCAAATTCGGATGACAATATGGCTTAAATCACAAAAATGTCTTAAATCTCGTAGTACCGTTATATGGGGGACCTATGTTGCCAAAGTCGTGGATGTATATAGCCCATTTTTAATACCAGAAATTTTAAGGTTCTAAACAACATTTGAGTAAAATTTTATCTGAAAATTTTGAATCACGTTTTTTATTCTCACTTTTTCTTCGATTCATATATTTCTCTCAAATCAACTGCCATATATAAATCATTTAGATTTTTAAATACATTTGATCAATATTTGATTATAATACCACAGTGCTTTCGGTCGCATGGAAAGACGTTATTGCTGTTGATCGGATGTTTAGTGGCTTGGACTCTGCATCGTTATTTTTGTTGTTGTTGTTGGGGGCATTGGTGATATCTTTCTTAACTGATTTATTTATTGACTTTCTCTGAATTGAACAAAAGACACGTACATCTGGGCAAATAACAAAACTAACACCAAATAATGATTATGCGGAAATAAATCATTGACAAAAGTTTTTGTTATACAAAACAAACCAACAAAAAAAAAAATCACAAAAACAACAAACATTTGTCAATAGCGAATATTGTTGTTATTGTTTTTTTTACGTTTTTAAGTTTGTTTATTTATCTTCTTCGGTCTGTTTTTGTTTTGCCACCATTAGAAGGTGTGTGTGCCCTGTGTGGGAAGAGAATTTGCCGGATTGAGATGTTAAAAAAATGTCAACATCAATACGCGCGCGCATCGGTAAGCTTACCGGCTAACATCATGTCCGTCCGGCCAATTGCTTGTTTAGTTAGCTTCAGTTAAGAAATGACAAAATAAAAGAAATAATAACAAAATTAACGCTTTGAAAATAAAGTTTAATTGTCTTTCGCTTATTACCGAATGAAATTAAAAAAAGTAATGGAAGATTTGACACACGTTCGACAATGCGTTCAAACATTAGACGCGTATGACATATAAATGAACCTTCTCTCGCCAGTGAATGATACTATTTTGGTATTTCATTTTGTTAATACACTCTTCTACTCTTTTTTTAAAAAATAATATTATGTAAAATGTTGTTGTTGTTCCTTCTGCTGCTGATATAGCATTGTTTAGTTCAAATTAGATCAAGTTAAATACGTGCGTGAATTTACTTTAAATGGTCATAAATAGGCTCTGATGGTTATGGTGATTTGTTGTCATTTGACATGCGTCGAAAAGTTTATGTAATAATTAAAAAAAAAAACAACAACAGGAGCACCACCACCGTAGGTATGTGCGTGCGAAAAGAAATGTCATTTGTTGTGATTGTTTACGTTTCAAATTTATTCAAATTGTGGGGGTTTTTTCCGTAAACATTTCATGTTGTTTACTTTTGAGGTAAGAAAGTTAGTTATTAGCACCAACCAAAAGGAAATACTGAACAACTTGTTTGTCGTATAAAAGAATTGTTTGCGTTAGAAGCATATTTTTTTTTTTTTTTTGAATGACCAATGGATGGAGATATATTTGAGAACTTTTTAAGAATCGTTGTCTTTTAACAACTTTTTTTTTTGAAGAGAAATGGCCGCCTTATGATTTTAGTTTTGTTGCAACAGTTCGTATTAGGGCTTTTAAGCACTCAAAATGCACAATTTGTTCAGCTTGACAAAACCTTTGTATTAAAACTTCATAAATCGTACTAAATTTTCAGGCTTTTATGATTTTATATATTGTTCATAATTTTCCTTTTCAAAATTTGGGATTTCAGCTCCAAACATTCACTCAATGCTAAATTTTGTAACATTTAGTACTTTTCGTGTAATTTTAGTACTCATTTGCAAAACCGTTCCACACCCCTATCCTAGACACCAAGAGGATTTGCAATATACAATTTCAAGGTTTCAGCTCTATCCCTTCACCTAATTCCAGATTTAGTTCAATTTTTCTCTCGACCACAGACACAGACATCTATACCAAATTTCAAGATCTCATCTCCTCTCTTTATCACCCAATACCAAATTCAGTACTATTTAGTAAGTTTCGAAAAATTTTGTATAGTACTCATGTACAAAGCCACCATAAAATCTCACAGCAGATACCAACAGAAACCTTCACCAAACACCGAATTTAGTGCCACTTAGTACCTTTCGAACGATTGTAGTACACGTTTTCAAAACCACTTCCATATGTTAACCACAGACACGAATAGTGACATCTGCATCAAATTTCCGATTTGTTGTTCCATTTCTTCAAGTAGTACCCAATTTAGAACTATTTAGTATTTTTTGTACAATTATCGTAGATATTTCCAAAATCACCTCCATATTTCAATCCTAGATACTAACTGGGACCTTAATATCAAATTTGAGGATTCCAGACCTATCCCTTCACCCAGTACCAAATTTAGTACCATGTGGTACTATTGGTTCAAATATAAGATACATTCCAAACTACCGCCAAATCTCAAACACCAATACCACCTGTAATATAATTATCGAATTTCAGGATTTTACCTCTATACTTTCACCTAATTCCAGATTTGGTACCATTTAGTACGATTCGTGCATTTGTAGCGCACATTTCCAAAACCCCCTCCATATCTCAGTTCCAGATACCAACAGAAACTTTAATATCAATTTCCGGGATACAATTTAAAAATATTCGTACAAATATAGGCACCCAGACACCAACAGTAATCTTAATATTTAATTTAAGGATTTTAGCTCTATGCCTTCATCCAATACAGAATTTAGAACTATTTAGAACTTTTTGTACAATTATCGTACATTTTTCCAAAATCACCTCCATATTTCAATTTCTGACCTCAATATCAAATTTTGGGATTCCAGCCAGTATAATTTAGAACTATTCGTACAAATATAGTACACATTTCCAAAACCACCCTCACATCTTAACCACAAACACCAATATAGAAATCCATATCAAATTTCCTGATTTCAGCTCCATTTCTTTACCAAATACGAAATTTGAAACTATTTTGTACTTTTTGTATAACTATCGTACACATTTCCAAAACAACCTGATACCAACAAAGACCTTAATAACAAATTTGGGTATTGCAGCCATATCCCTTCACCCAATACCAAATTCAGTACCATTTAGTACTTTTCGTACAAATATATGACATAATTCCAAACCACAACCAAATCTCAAACACAAATACCATCAGTAAACTAAATTTCAAATTTCAGGATTTCTGCTCTATAGAACTATTTTGTATAATTATCGTAAACCACATCCATATCTCAATTCCAGATGCCAACAGAGACCTCAAAATTAAATTTCGGGAATCCAGCTCAATCGCTTCACCCAATCTCAAATTTAGTACAATTAAGTTATATTCGTACAAATATAAGACATAATTCCAAACCGCATCCAAATCTCAAACACAGATACCATCAATAAACCAAATATCAAATTGCAGGATTTCAGCTCTATTGCTTCATCCAATATCAAAATTTAGTACCATTCAGTACTTTTCGTACAATTATAGTATAGTAGTAATTTCCAAAACTACCCCCACATCTTGACTACAAACACCAACAGTGACATCTATATAAAATTTCCGGATTTCAGCTCTATTTCTTCACCCAATACCAAATTTAGTACAATTTAGTATTTTACGTACAAATATAGGACGCATTTCCAAACCACAGCCAAATCTCAAAACCCAGATACTACTGAATATCAAATTCGAGGATCTCAGTTCTATTGCTTCACCCAATAACAAATGTAGTACTATTCAGTGCTTTTCGTACAATTATAGTACAAATTTCCCAAACCACCTCCATATGTCCAGGCTACACATGAACAGTGACCCAAAATTTAGATTTCGCGCACTATCTCTTCACCAAACACCAAATTGTACCCAATATAATACTATTTAGTACTTTTCCGGCACTTGTAGTATATAATTCCAAAACAACCTCTATATAACAAATCTACTACAAACAGGGACCCCAATAGAAAATTTTCAAAATTCCAGCTTCATCCGTTCATCCTAAATTGTTCCAAATTTAGTACAGTTTGCACACTTAGTACACATTTCCAAACCCACTTTCACATATCAAACTTACTTTGCAACCTCGATTCTCACACCAATTTTAATAACCTATCCTGCACTTCATCGGTGACTCTCACTCCAAATTTCAGAATTCTAGCTCATTCCGTTTGTCCAATACAAAGTATTAAATTTTCAGTACATTTTTGTACTTTTCGTACCCTTTTAGTACGAATTTCATAAAAGCCCAGTCTTATCATATGCCTTCGCATCAAGACCGATCATCGTGCAAAATGTCAAGATTCTAGGTTCAGCCGTTTCGTCTGTCTGTCTATAGGTCCGCCGTTAACATTGTGATATGACATTCCTAAATCCCTTTCTGGAATTTGGTATTTTAATCGAATGGCATTTTTTTGCATGTTCTCCTGCTCATTAAAAGATAGAGTTTTAAAATTTGCACTCGTTCTTATAGTATTCCTGTGCTGTTTTGTATTGGAAATGTAACAGTACAGTAATAGCAATAACGTACCTCTTATTTGTAGGTATTTTAAAGTTTTTGGCCCGTTTCGGTGGCTACCTTTACCAAGTGTTTGGCATGTTTTGTTACAAATTCCCAACATACCCAGGTGTATTTTGATAATTCGATCAGGCTAGATACATTTTTGTCAAAAATATTCAATATTGCTATAGATCTCATATTCGGAACCCCCAAATTTTAGGGACTTTGAAAATTGTCAACTTAGTCATTAGACAAGTTGATAGACGATTTTAAAATCTCCTGAAACATTACATCATTTTAAATCGAAGATTTGTTTTCTAAATGGAAAATTGCATAATTTAACTCATTAACTCCCGGGGCCATAATCTGGCAGATATTAATTTCAATTCATCTTTTAAAATAATTTCTACACTTGATTGGGAGCAAAGGTCACCTACCGACAGAAACAAGGCGGTGTAAAAGCGAAAGTTATTTAAAAAAAAGTTTCCATAGAATTGAAGAAGAAATTTATCACTACTTGCAATGGAATAGGAATAGTGTTCGGAAACTGTTTTGTATTCGAATCTCTGGCCAGACTTTCTTCGTGGGGCAAAGTTAAGAAATTATGTAAACTTTGGTGGTTCCCTCCAAAATGAACTCGGCGATCAATCAATCATTTAAACCAGTGGGTGAAGCATGACGATGCGATACATGTGATTAGCACCATGCAGTATTATCCATCGACCATGTGACGTCATCGATTTTGCAAAATGCTTTATTTTTTGTTACTACTTCTTCTTCTTCCCCTTGTCGTTATGCCTTTGCTTTAAAAGTTTAATGAACTTTTTTTTTTTTTTTTTTGATTGACAACAAAATAACCAAAAATTAAAACAACCAAAATTATAAAACCCAAATGATTTATGACCACTATAACCGATCCCCGTTATATTATATCTGAGCTAATACTTTAATTTATAGTGTCTCGAAAAAAATATTATTATTATTTTGTTTGTTTCTCTTAATTGCTTTAATGTTGTGTCTGCAATTTTGTTTCGCCTCTCTTTTTGTAGCCTTTAAAAATGAAAAGCATCAGCACAGCACTGCCTCCGCTTCCAGCAGTAGTACGTCTAGATCGAATATGGATCACATGCCTGCCACAACGGAATCTCAAGCTTTAAAAGAAGCCCTTAGTAAATACAAACTCTTGGAAGCCGATTACAAATCGTTGCATGACAAACGGTTGCAAGATGTAAGTAAATAATAAAATATTTGTAAATTTTTTAAGTAAAATTTGTTACGAGGTTCGGTATGATAAGTGCATCAAATCAAGGATGTACACAAAAAGAAAAAAATAATGAATAAAAAAAATTTACGAATATGGAATCCTGCGATATCAAAAAGATTTTGATGTGTGTAATTTGAAGAGAACCGGATGCTTATTACTTTTTTTCTTATTCGAAACGTTGACCCTTTGTGGGGGAGGTACCAGAAGGTATAGTCCGATTTCTACCATATTTTTAACAGATATTGTGTTAATTGTACCTAGTCTGATTAGAATCGGATGTTAATTTCCCGATTTATGAGCTTCATGGATACTCAAAATTTTGAACTTTTGTGGGGGAGGTACCAGAATGGGTGGACCGATATATCCCATCTTCACACCAGACCTCGGTTTAATAAACATATTGTGATGTGTGTAATTTAAAGAGAGCCGGATGCTTATTTCGGGTTTTATGATTGTTTTTGTTATTCAAAACTTTGACACTTTGTGGTGGAGGTACCAGAAGAAATGGTCCGATCTCTACCATATTTATAAAAGATCTTGTGTTGGTATAAATATTGAAACGTATTAAGTTTGAATGGAATCGAATATTACTTTCGTGTTTTATATTATATGTTTTATTATATTGAATATTGAAAATTTTGAAACTTTGTGGGGAAGGTACCAGAAGGAGTGGACCGATATATTCCATCTTCACACCAGACTTTGGGTTTATAAAAATATTGTGATATATGCAATTCGAAGACAATCGGAAACTTACATCACATTTTTAAAGAGTTATAATTATTCAAAATGTCTACCCTTTGTGGGCGAGGTACTGGATGGAATGGACCGATGTTGTCCATTTTCGCACCTGACCTAGCACTGATGCGAATATTAGAATTTGCAAATTTGGAGCAAAATTGGAGTATCCTTTCTTTTTCTGTTCAGTAATTTGTTTTCTTTGAAAATGTTGACATTTTGTGGGAAAGGTACCAGAAGGAGTGGACCGTAATTGCCCATCTCCAAACTTGATTTAAGTGTGACGATAATAATATCAAGTATGGACCAAATCGGAAACTCCCTTCGAGAGTTATCGTGCACACCAGTCAGACAGACCGATGGACGGACGGACATCGCTAGATCGACCCCAAATGTCCTGAAACGGATTTGGCCCAAAGATAAAAAGCAGTAAATTCGACCGGACTTTCTACCATTTGGAACAAATTTGGAAAATAATAAATTAAAATCCGTTAAAATCTTAAAAATGCCGAATAAAGGGAGTTATCGCATAGACAATGTTCTGTCACATGCTGCAGTACCCATTACGAGGTACAATTACGAAGTTTAGAATAATTCCGGTGAATAATGGCGCTGAAACCAACAAAATTCCGAATATTGGAAGGTAATTTCGGTGAATAATGTAGCTAAAATCATAAAAATACCGAATATAGGAAGGTACCGATTTATGGGGGCTATACGAAGACCTAGACCTGCATAGACAATTTTCTGTCATAGACTGTATTACCCATTAAGAACTTTAAAATACGAAAATTGAAACATTTCCTGGGCATAATGTCGCTTAAATCATCAAATGGAGAGGTACCAATATTAAGGGGCTTTACAAAGTCCTGGACCTGTATAGACAATTTCCTGTCATGGACTGCAGTACCTATTAGTAACTTCCAATAAAAATTATGAAACATAAATGAAACAAATCAGCAAAATACCGAATATAGTGACGTACCGTTATACGGGGCTATACGAAGACGTGGACCTGCATAGACAATTTTCTGTCGTAGATTCTAGTACTCATTATGAACCACCATTACGAAATTTCACACGATTCCGGTAAACAATGTCGATAAATCATCATCAAAATACCGAATATAGATAGGAACAGTTATATGGGGGATATACCTGAATACCAAAGTCCTGCAGACAAACACATATTTGTGTAAAATTTTATCAACCTACTTCAGTTCGTTCGGAAGCTAGAGTGATTTCCGCAGGGACTGGCATCGTTAAATCGACACAGAATTTTATGCTGATCAAGAATATATATATACTTTATGGGATCTAAAATGTATATTTCGAAGTGTTACAAACGAAATTACAAACTTAATATGGAGGTTATATCCTATGGCGGAGGGTATAAAAATTAGTATTGTGGTGAAAAGTTATAAAAATGGTTTGTTGTTCGTATGTTTCCTATATTCATACCTGACCTCGTACAATATGCCAAAACTAATAAAAATTAACATTCTCTTAAATCTCTCTTAACAATTTCTTACTCTCTCTTTTGATTTCCTTACAGCTGAAAACCCTACAAACTGCCCATGAACGTGAACTGGCAACATGTCACGAAACCGTGCGTCTATTACAGCAACGTCTCAACGAACGTGATGAGCAATTTGCCATGCAAAAACGTCGTAAAGTACCCGTTGACTATTATGCGCTCAAAGCCAAGGTATGTTGTACTACTAGCACTAACCCTACTGCAGTGTCTGCTACCAGAATAACTAACTTCAAAAGTGTTCCCCCAACTAACCTCATGTGTAGTTGTTGTTGTTCGCCAACACGCTTTTCAACAACAACAAGAGTTACTTCCCATACTCGTGTCAAGACAATGCAACAATCTCCGCAAGTATTTGAACGCAACTCCACAATGACCAGACCACCGGCCCTGTCATTACCATTACCATCACCGTGGCCTGCAAGTGTGAAAAACGTCGATAATTTGACCACTGACATTGTTGTTGTTGCTGGTCTCTTGTTGTTGTATAATGGCCGTTGTATTTTTGGCATCTTAACGAGCGGTGGCTTCTTTTATGCAACAATTGTAACAGTTTTTATGATTTTCATTTACAAATTAATTACTCGATTGCGTAATTTATTTTCATCGTCGTCGTTGTCGTGGTCGTTCAGACAGTCATCATTAAATTAAATTTACACTCTTTTCGACGATTTAATTTTGCTTTTGTCGTGTATTTATTTCATTCTTCAGAGACTATTGTCTGCATAGATTTGAAAACTTTGTACCCCCTTTCCCCCCTCCTCCATTTCATTTAACGACATGTATGTGAAATTTTTTCCAAAGTGAAATGAAATGATGACTTTTGTAATCACCACTTAAATATTTGATGAGATGATTACTTTGCTCTTTCTCATCTAAATTATATCACACACGACAAACAAAGTGATAGTTGTGACTTTTTTTTTCGGAATAACTTAATTTTTAGCTATTTTTTTAATTTGGCTATTTGGTAATTAGTTTATGTCTCAATAACTTCTTCTTGTTATGGCCATTGTTACCTGGGGATGGGAATTAATTGTGTAATGGGTTTTCAGTGGGAAAGAATTCCGTTAATTGACTACAATTATTGGTATTTTATCTTTGTGTTGTGAAATGATTATGGAATTGTCAAATATTGAGAGAAGATCAATTTATGTAAATTAATTAGCAAAAATAATATCAACAAGGGAAATATGTTGTGGAAACAGTTGCATTTTTGGCTCTGTAAACTCATGATAAAAGCCACAAGACCTCAAGATATAATATGTAAAAAATTTAGTACGATTTAGTACTTTTCGTACACTTATTGTATTTATTTCCAGAATGACCTCTTTGTATACTACATTTATACATTTCCCTTTTATGCATTACACTCAGTACATATTACCAAAACCACCTTACATCAACTCTATTTTCTAAACTTATTCCTACCAATTTTCCGTTCACATGATTCCAAATAGTACCAAATTTAGTACATTTTATTATTTTTGGTACATTTATTGTTCGAATTCCCAAAAACTCTTTGATTTGTGTATCCTACACAACATCAAAGACCCTCATTCTAAATTTCACATATTCCAGCTCTATTCCTTTCCCAAATACTTGGGTGGCGCGTGCTGAGTGCGATGGTACTGAGTCCTGTTGGAATCTCCAACGTCTGCGGCCAAAATGTTTGCGTGGCCAACGCTTTAATATACCCTCCAGAATATTTTCGCGATAATATTCGGCACGGCCGATTAATACGAGCGGAGAGCGACCATCGGCTGTTATGGCGGCCCACACCATCACCATGGCCGGCGCTTGAGTTCTAGTGGCCAACCGAAGGTGCACATTTTCAGCTGACCTCTTTGGCAAATAAACACGATCATTTTGTTTGTCTACAAACTGCTGGACAACGAATGTTTTCTCATCGGAGAAAACCAAATTCGACAGTGCACCACCTTCGGCCAAGCGAAGCAACTCTTTAGCTCTTTTGAGTCTATTTTTTTCTGCTGAGGTGTAAGTTCCTGCACGTTTTGGAATTTCAATGGCTTTACCCCGAGCTCATTTATCAATATTTACCGAATGGAATATGTTCAGCTCACGAGCCATTTTTCGGCAACTGCGACGCGGGACGCTTCTTTATTTTTCGAACCATTTATGCTGATGTTGCTGTTTTCTTCCGTCCACTTCCTTGACGTCGGGCTACGCTACCAGCATCACGGTAACGAGCGATGGTACGAGACACAAAAGATTTATTCACATTTAAATGCTGGAGTGCTCTGACGATAGCCACTTGTGGTTTTCCAGCCAAATATAAAGAAATCACACTATCACGCTTGAATTCCATCACGAATAACTTTTTTCTGGAAAATTCTCACCAAAATGCTTTTGTACGTTTGTAAACAATATAATGAGCTGTCACTGGAATAATTTTAACAGCTGTAGGATGAATGGCTTAGGAATGACAGCAGTCTGAAGTTGGTTGCAGTTTTTTCATCTCACCCTGTAAAAGATCTCAAGGTCTCCTATGGACATTAGAAGACCTCAAGGTCTTCCAATAGAAGACCTTGTCGTCGCCTATGAAGCCCTCAAGGTCTCCTAGGGACAATAAAATTCCTCAAGGTCTCCTATGAACAATAGAATAACTCAAGGTCTCCTATGGGCAATATAAGACCTCAAAGGCCCTATGGACAATAGAACCTTTAAAGCTCTCTTATGAACAATGAAAAGCCTCAAGGAGCCCACAATAGAAGACCTCAAAGTCTCTTATGGACTATAAAAGACCTCAAGATATCTTATGGACAAAAGAAGACCTTAAGGCCTCCTATGGACAATAGAACAATTAAAGGTCTCCTATTGACAATATAAGACATTAAAGTATCTTATGGACAATATCGACTTATGAACAGTAGAATACCTCAATGCTTCCTATGGACAATAGAAGACCCATAGGTCTCCTATTGACATTGGGAGACCTTAAGGTTTCCTATGGACAATTTAAGACCTCAAGACCCCTATGGACAATAGAAGTCTTCAAGGTCTCCTATGGATAATATAAATTCTCAAAGTCTTCTATGGATAATAGAAGTACTCAAGGTCTCCTATAGAACAATGGACGACCTCAAGGTCATCTAAGGACAATAGAGTTTCCTCCCTATCACACCAAGTATGCGAAGAGTGAGTTCCATGAGAAACTTCAAAGGTGTAGCATTTATCGATCAATGAAAACAAATTCCGCCTCATTTTCCCCCTCTAGAACAAAAGTGACCCCCATGTGTCCATGTTCAAGTCTCATCCTCCACCCAATAAAAAAGTAGTACCAATATGTACCTTTTTTGAAGGAACTTACATAAAAAAACAAGATCAAGAATGATCCTTATGCTAAATTTCAAATTTCTATCTCTTACCGACGATTCACAACAAGGTTGTGTCATTTTATACATTCTTGTACTTTTCCTACCCTAAAAGTACGAGTTTCATACTCATTTACGTCGATAGGGAGACTCGTGCAAAATTCTAGCCTCATAGATTCGTTTAGCCGTTAAATAATAAATATAATTTATTTATAACTAATAATTATTTATAATAAATATATCGTATTTTTAGTACTAACTTTCTAACACCTTTAATACTAACAACAAAATTACTAAACCTCTGTATTTGTTTATTTTTTCATGCTACCACAAAACAAGGTTTCATCGCTAGAGAGACGCCATACAGAACGTGAGGAACGTCTGCATATGCTAGTGGAGGCTCTCAGCAAAGGACGTTTGAACGGTGCTTTAGACGATCTACTGACCGACAACAATAATCAATGAAAAATAAGCTAAATGCAAGCAATCCCTGCTAATTGCACAAAACAATTTAAAGAATTTACCAACAAAAAAAAAAAAACAACAAAAACAACAAACAAATATTTAAAATTATACATTTTTTTATTCTTAAGATATTTAGAGAAAATGTTTTTGGTACTAAGCAGAAGAGTAGTTTGAATTAGTAGTGATTTTTCTTGAGATCAAGTTTGTATTGATTACAAAAAAAGATCTCAACTCGCAGCAATTTTAAGGAATTTTGATTTTTTTGTTAACACATTATTGTCATTGTCAGTTGATTATTTTTTTTTTTATACGGAACCAAGCAAAGAATTATAAAATGAAAAATACAAAACAACTTTGCAAAATGTTATAAAAATTAAAAATAAAAAATGGACTGAATTTTAAGATTAAATACCACACAGATCATTCTCATTGATGTTATAAATTAATGACATATTCTTTGTTTATTAATTTTAACGGTGATATTTTGAAGAATTTTTTTTTTAAATTTAATTTGTAATTTTTTTAAAAATTAAGAGTCATGTTTAAGCAAAGAACAACTGAGACTTCCTTAGTCAGAGAGGAACACAACAAAGCCAAAATCGATTTGGTGGAATATTTAAAGAGAATATCCCCAAATTTGATATTCAAAAAATAACGCAACCGTTCATTTTCCTTCCAAAGGAGTTTTCACATACAAACATACATAGCAATTATACGTACATACATAAATATAATAAATAACATAAGTGGTTTTTAATGAATCTTAATAATAGTAATAGTAATAATAATAATACAACTACAACTAATTACCAATTAATGTTATTGAGTTCAGTATTATGTCGTCTGTAGCTTATTGACTAATCTTTAAAACAAATTCAAATGTCTTTACTATTTACTAATAATTATGTATGGAAATAGTTGATAGACTTTAAACAAATGTTCATTACTGATTTATTTGTATTTCTAGTTGGGATTTTTTATATTAGATATAACTACATAACTATATGTAAAAGGTGGCGATATTAAAGAACAGTGCAATTCAATAAATATTATATACCAACCCAATGTATACCTAGAGATATTTTTGTTTAAATTATATCATTTTTGAAATACCAATTTTGAAACAATTACGTCGAAATATGTGGCATAATGCCATGTTTACGTTAGAACTTTTTGTAGGGTTAACCTACTTTGAGAGGATTTATTTGAAGTAAAAGTAATGGAAATGACAATTTAAATCCAAATCCAGTGGGTTAACCCTCATATATATAAACGTACTGTAAATCATCAACATTTCGAACATCGTTAGGTACAGATAGGTCTGTAGATATACATTTTTGTATAACACAAACACAACATTAAAATAAATGCCCTTGAACAATGTCGCTAAAATAATGGAAATTCGGAATATAGGGTGGTACCATCGTATGGGGTCTAGACGAAGCCGTGTACCTGTACAAATTATTTTCTGTATGGAAGCAGTACCCATAGCGAAACCCAAATTCTAAATTTGATATAATTCCTGTGAAAACGGCGGGGAAAATGCCGAATAGTGGAAGGTATAGTTATATGGGGCCTATACGAAGATGTGAAGACAATTTCCTGTCATAGGGTTAGTACCTATCACGAACTCCAAGTAGCAAATATTTTAATAATTAATTCCGGTGAAAAATTTGGCTAAAATTTTAAAAATACCAAATCTGGAAGAGCAGTTGCATGGGCACTATACCAAAACTACAAAACTTGGACTCATATCGTAAGGGACTATATCAAAATATGAAACTACGTAACCGATTCTTTATACCAAAAATTCTACAGACCTAATATGCACCCCAGCAAAATTTTATCAATCTACTTATTTTCGTTCGGAAGTAGTACCCATTGCGAATAGGAAGTAGGACTCATTGCGAAGTCCAGTTTCTAAATTTTAAATAATTCCGGTGAAAATGTCGCGAAAATACCGAAAGTCGGGAGGTACAGTTATATGCGGTCTTGATGAAGACAGGACATTTTCTGTCATAGCAGATAGTGCCCCGAACTTCAGGTACCAAATTTTTAATAATTAATTGCGAAATGTGGATACAATCAGTAAAATACCTAATCTGAAGGAACAGTTGCATGGGGACTATACCAAAACTTCAAAACTGGAAATGGAAATTAAATTTTATTTCCACTGAGGGACAGACAGACAGACAGACGGACGGATATGGAGAATATATATTCTTTGTGGGGTTTAAAATGCTTATTTTTCAGAGTTACAAACGGAATGAAAAAGTTGAACTATGATGGAGGGTATAAAAAGTTCAATTATAGGAAATAGTGCCTAAACTCTTTACTGCTACTATGCTTCCTATTTTAATAGAATTCAAAATGTTAGAATTCTAGTTTTTACCATGTATAGTTCTATAGTCCCTTTTGGTGATCTTCATAGTATCACATTATGAGTCGATTTATATTTATTTTTGTAAACAAAGTACAAGTCGCATTTATTGTCCAATTGAGATGACATTTTCTACAATTTATTTGATTCGCCCAAGGACGAAGGAATCGATGTAAATTTAGATATATCCCCCATATATATATATATATTCGTCCGATTTGAATTGTATTGTGTGATATATGCATAATGTTTGTTCAAAAACGACCTAGACGTAGGTACTTCAAAATGATAAAAATCAGTTCAGATATAGCTCCATGATTCCCATATGTTTCATCCGACTTGTTTAAGTCCCTCAAATTCATAATACAACAACGATAATTCGTTGTTTTTCTCAAATTTTATCAAGATTGGTTCAGACTTGGATATAGCTCCCATATATATCGTCCGATTTCAAGGTTATTGTGCACCAAATTTTTAATATCAACCCAAACTGAACGGATTTTTGCACACTCCATCATATTTATCCTGAACGCAAATTCGACATTTAATGAAACTCGATTCCCATATATCTATTACTCCTACATATTTTTGAATATAATCCTTCTCGAAATCATATCATACACTCTATAGCTATGTTATTTGGTACGAGAGGTACAACTACCTGGAAAAATCGATTCAGAGTTGGATAAACCTCCTTTGTAGAATCCAATTCAACCACAAACAGTTTCAATCACTTTTTTGAAGACCATATTTTTATATACCTATCCATTTGTCACCTCCAGAATTATCATTGTGGAATTCTAGCTATATTCCTTCATATTTCGGTATAATTGTGCCCTCATCTTTGATACGACTACAATGTACCGCATTTTACACCACTCTTTGGATAAAACTCATTTGGAGTCCATCCGCCTGTCTGGCCGACTGGTGTTAACGATTATCCTCGAAGAGATTATGCGGTTTGGTCTAAATTTTGTACATTCCTATATGGGGTACATCGGCCACTTCCAAAAACCAAAAAAACAAAAAAATTAAAATCAATATTAATTTTCAAATAAAGCATCGAATTATATCGGACTTGGTCAGGTGCGAAAATCGGCAACATCCACCACAAATAGTCAACATTTTGAATTTATCTAGCATTTATTGAATGCGAATTCTAGCAGCACTAAACCTACAACACCTCTACAGAAAGTTAAATTCTAGTACCTCCCCGACAAACGATCTAAAATTAAAAAAAAATGTAATTTAAGTTATAACGGTATATATCTGTCGACCACCTGAATTCTAGAATTAACGGTACAACATTAGTAACAAAGTGTCTTCCCTCGTTTCCTCTACATAAAGAGAGAATTCCATGCAAAACTTCAAACGTCTAGATCTTTCCTATCGCTCAATAATAATGCATCCTTCGAACCTTTAAAATACAAATTTCTCAAATCGCATATTAACCTTTGTACCTTTGTACTTAGTTCGAATTCCCAAAATGTTGGCATATTTCACTCCCAATTCTAACGAATTTTGGTATATCCTTGCTTTTTTACCCTTCTCCACGGATAGGGACCCTCGCATAATATTTCAAAGTTCTAACTCTTATTTGTCACTCAATAACGATACCAAACTATGTTGTACTTTTCAGTGCCCTTAAAGTACGAATTTCGAAAAACCCAAAAATTTATTTAATTTTTCCACAGTTTCTGTCATTGAAATGTTCTGTTCTTTAATTAGAATCGCTATAACGGTGATCCCCATATTATTAAATTCCAATTGTATTTGTTGTTTTTTTTTATTATTATTTAATATAAAATGTCTAAATTGTTTAAAATACTCTAGTGTTAATTTCGATAAAAGAAATTCCAATGTGGTGGCGTTAATTAATTATTGGCATAAATGACAAACACCTTAACCCTAACATACAAAATTAGATGCAAATTAAAATATAAGTTTTCTAATCTGATATCAATAATCATATAAAAAAATTGTTTGAATTTTCCGTTTACTGTTACCTCTACATTTAATATCCGAAAGAAAAAAAAAACAAAACAAAAACTTGAAGAAAATTTAATCTCAATTGTAAAAGACAACTGTCGTCTATTATTATGAAATTCATTTATACAGTATTGATATGATGGCGAATCAAATTTGTAGATTTTAAATGGTATACATACTTAGCATTATTCATTTTTTTATTATTAAAAATAATCAGTGATTTGGTACAATTAATAGTAATACGTATGGTGTGGAATTAATTGAAATGTAATGGAAATAATAATTTAAATTAAATTAACAATAAATTATGAATGAGACTTTTTGAAAGTTAAAAATAGTTTGAAGTTTTTTTTTATCGATTAGAAGCTTTTTTATTGATTTTAAGTTTTTTTTAGTGTTTGTTTGGAAGGTGACACACATCGAAAGATATTCCACTTGCAACTCACTGTAGAAATAATGTTATACAAGAGTAGTGTAAGGACTGACTGATTGACCTAGAATCAAAACCAAGACGAAACAGCTGAAGCTTGCAACTTTACACGAGGCTCAATCTTGGTGCGCAGGCGTGCGATAAGGCTGGGTTTTTTAGAACTCGTACTAAAAAGATACAAAAAATAATATTTGCGCTTGAAATCTGAAATTTGGTATAAGCAACCCTAATACATGTATAGAATGAACATATGGAAGTGGTTTCGGAAATGTACCATGGTACAATAAAATCAAGGTAGGGCTATGATACCATATGATTTAATTTTTTTTATTTTCTTGGCTTAATATGTCATCTTTATTTGTTTATGTATGTGTTTTCTTTTCAATAACAAAAAAATTGTTTAGAAAATATTCAAATTCGAGTGTTTTCAAAATGTTAATTTCATTGTATGCATCGACAAAATCTAGAGTTTTTGTAGCGAAATAATCCTTTAGAGATATATAGAACATGGTTTCGAAAAGAAGTCTTGACCTTTCATTCAGTTATCGCGGTTTTCAATTATTTATTCAAATTAAATGCAACAAGTTGCTTGATTTTTTATTGTTTTGATACTAATTCTGACATTACAAGCCAAACAGGTGGACCTCTATACTTGCAATTTTTTCAAAGTTGGCCTACCTTCTCTTCATTGTACCATGCTTGGTACTTTGTGACGGTATGGAGATAAATTTAAAAAATGTGATGTCTACATGATGGTTTGGTTTGAGATTTGGCGGAGGTTTGGAAATGTGTGGTATATTTGTACAAAAGCACTAAATGGTACTAAATTTGGTATTGGGTATAGAGCTGGAAACCTCAAATTTGATATTGAGGTTTTTGGAATTGAGATATGGTGGTGGTTTTGGGAATGTGTACTATAATTGTACGAAAAGTACAAAATGGTACTAAATTTAATATAGGCTGAAAGAATTGAGCTAAAATCATTAAATTCGATATAGATGTCACTGTTTGTGTCTCTGGAGGTGTTATTGGAAATGTGTTATATAATTGTTTGAAAAGTACTAGGTGGTACTAAATTGGTTATTGGGTATAGGAATAGAGCTGGAATCCCGAAATTCGATATTGGGGTTTATGTTGGTTTCTTGGAAGATGTTGAAATAATTGTGGGCAGAAAATTTGATGTGGCTCCATTATGTATGGGTTTTACTAATATCCTCCTCGAAAAACTTCAAAATTAAAGATTTTGAAGACATTTTGGTTGAAAATGTAAATATTTTCCTATTAATCATTCCGAAACTGGCAAAAGTTGAATTTTAATACCCTCCACGATTTGGAAGGAACTTGAACGATTTCAACAAATTCCGAAAAATACCGTTTCAATGATAAATTTTATACTGGGGCTATACGAAGACGCGGACCTATATAAGTAATTTTTTGTCATAGGTTCTAATATCCATTAAGATCTTCCTTTACAGGGAGGAACTTACCCTATCTATGTGGTTGCTTTGCAATGCAAATTTCCAAGATGCTGATACCTGAGTCTTCTTTTTTTAGCTCTACTTTTAAAATCTGCTAGATTGAAAACAAGTAAAAAAGCTGCTTTTATATCCTTCATTATTTGGAAGAAACTTGAAAATATTTCAAAAAAAAAATGTCGTCGGAAAATACCGCTCAAATGAAAACCGTTATATGAGGGCTATACGAAGACGTGGTCCTGCATAAGTAATTTGTGTCATAGGCTGTAGTTAATGTTCCGAAGTTTATATACGAAATTTGAAACAATTCCGGTGAATAATGTCGCAAAAATCGTCAAAACACCGAATATCGGGAGAAACCGTTATATCGTGGACCTATATAGAAAATTCTCATCCAGGGGGCAATGTACTCACAAGGAACTCCTTTTGTTGAAAAATGTGGCTATAATCATCAAAATACCAAATATCGGGGGCACCTTTATATGGGGCTATACGATACCGTAGACCTATATAGACAATTCTCTTCTAGGGGATAAAGTACTCACAAGGAACTCCTTGTGTGAATTTTCAGACAACTCCTTTGAAAAATGTGGCTAAAATCGTAAAAATACCGAATATCGGGGGTACCGTTATATGAGGGCTATACGACATCGTGAATGGATATAAATAATTCTCTTCCTGGGGATAAAGTACTTAAAAGGAACTCCTTTCATACAATTCCATTGAATAATGTGGCTAAAATCATCAAAATGCCGAATATCGGGAGGTGCCGTTATACTATGATATCGTGGACCTATATAGACAATTCTCTTTCAGGGGATAAAGTACTCATAAAGAACTCCTTGTGTAGAATTGCAGACAATTCCATTGAAAAATGTGGCCGAAATTCATAAAAATACCGAAAATTGGGGGGGGGGGTCCATCGATATCGTGGACCGATATAGCCCATCTTCGAACTTGACCTACCTGCAGACAAAAGACAGATCTATTCTAAGTTTTAGCTTCCTATCTTAATTCGTTTTGACTGTAGTGTGATTACAATAGACGAACATGGCTAAATCGTCTTAGAATTTTACGCTGATCAAGAATATATATATTTTGTTGGCTCTAAAAGTATTATTTCAATGAGTTACAAACGGAATGACGAACTTAATATACCCTCCATACTATGTATGGTGGAGTGTATAAAAATTGAATTTTGTCGCACAGTGTTATTTTTTGGCTTAGTTATGAAACGAAACGCAATTCTAAGGACTTCATGAAAAGAAATCATGGATTAAATAAGGAATAGACTAATTTTCTCGGCTAAAAATCGAAATTAAAATTAAATGTTTTTAGCGACTTCTTGAAAAAATGAAATTTTAAAATATTCACTGATTTCTCATCATATTCGGTTAGTGTACATATGCTTAAAGTATACATCGCCTACCATTATCCAAGTGAAATAAAAATACATAGTTAATATTGCATACATTTCAATTAATATTCTTTATTTATTTATTTATTCCGTTGAGATAATTCGAATCCCAAACAACAGCAACATGACACATAAATACAATTATTTAATTTTTCATTTTTTGTTGAATTTATATACTTTTTAGGTATTGATAACATATATAATGTAACTGAAACTAGGATACCGACTCTCGATGGTCGGATGTTTCTGTCCGATTTTGAGAACAATAAATTTCACTACACACTGTAATTTCGATATTTGATTGCATATAACAAACGAGTATACATAATATATATTTATATTTTTTGTTTATTGGTTATAATATATTTGATATTTGATAAAAATATATTAATATTTTGTAATCATACTGAATTTATAATTTCGATATTTCAATAACTTGATATAATTTCTTCTTTAAAATGATAATAATTTATTTAATTTAGAGTTTTAAAACATAGCATTATTGTGATTCACATTTCATTCTAGTAGGGTAGCCAAGATTTACATTCTTTTTTTAGTTATATTTCTTTTATTTGCTAAAATAAAACCAAATTCATAATTGTTGCATAGTATTGTTAAAATATTGGGTTTGATTATTTTTTAAATTTTTTTATATTAGTTTTTTAAGATATTATTTGGATGGATTCTTTACTGATTACAGGCTTAAAAACCAAGAATTAAAAAAACAAATACAGCCAAACGAAACGAAAAAGGTTTTTCCCAGACCAACATGGCGGGTTTACAAAATCTGCAAGGAGAAAATATAGAAAATGTATATTTTTAATATTGGGTTCTAGTTTTTTAAATATTTTTATTTTGTATTTTATTTTAACTATTCATAAGTATATATACGCGCGATTCAATTAGGTTGACTGTATGTGAAAGATACAACTCTTAAGTAAGATTTCAAATTTAATAATAGCAAGTGCAATCAGTTGCATTGTTTATTTAACATTTATCTTACAATATTTTAATTTAAGAGAAAATCGCGAGCATTGAGCGAACGTCCCGAATTATTAACAATATCGAGCTCCTAAACGTTCCTTTTTTTTATTCCAAGACGTAAAAAAATGTTTCTCCAAAAAGGCTGTAAATATCATGGTACATTGAAAATGTACAACAAGTTCGTAAAACTACAGAAATACAACCCCGAGACTATACCCCCATCTTGTCAGAATTATTCGATTTTAAATGCAGAGTTTTTCTCAATTATTTGATATTTTTCTCTTTTTTTTAATTGTTGATGGATTAAAAATCACAAAAGAAAAAAATTTATCTAAACTATTCAATTTTTAAATTTCGTGGCAAAACGAATCGACATATGAACCTTAGATTGTGTTCATAAGGCCACCTTTTTTGTATAGCCGCCATATGATGGTGCCCTCTGCTAAGTTTGTTAGCGTTTGTTTCAAAATTTCCGAAAAATGTGTCGTTTTCGTGGGATGTAGAAAAAATTCTTTCCAAAAATTAATGACATTGTTTCAACCTGGTATTGGCGCCATGAAAAAGAACTTACCAATTTTTTTAAGTTTTTTCTTTTTTCGGAAAGAATAATAGGAAAATGTCTCCAAAATCTTTGATTTTTAAGTTTACCGAGGAGGATATTAGTAAAGATATTGCAAAATAAACCTAATTTCAATTTTTTTTTGTCCAATACTATTTCAACGTCTACATATGTGGACCCTAGAAACCAACAGTGACCTCAATTTCAGGATTTTATTTCGTAATTTCCTCCCCATTACCAAATTTAGTAACATTTAGTAGGGATATCCAAAACAATCTACATCTCTCCTAGACCTAGACTCCAACAGTGATGAAAAATTAGTACCAATTAATACATTTCCAATAATTGTAGTACGCATTTGCAATACCACCTTCACATCTCAATTACAGATACCAACAGAAACCTCAATATAAAATGTTAGAATTCCTGCTCTTTACTTTAGACAACCACAGTAACCTCGAAGCAACATTTGAGAGTAGGTTTTTGAATTTTTCGCACGTTTACAGTACACATTCCCAAACCACCGCCTTCTCTCAACCACAGACACCAACAGTGACATCTATATCGGAATTACTTCACCAAATATCAAATTTAGTACTATTTAGTACAATTATAGTACACATTTCCTAAACTGCCTCTATACTTCAAACCCAGATACCAACTAGAGGCCTCAATATCAAATTTAAGGATTCAAGCCCAACCCCTTCACCCAATACCAACCCCTTCACCCAATCCTTCAAACAAAATTAAATTTAGTATCATTTAGTACTATTCGTACATATTTAGGACGTATTAAATAACAAATTTCAGAATTTCCCTTCACCCAAAACCAAATATAGTACCATTCAGTACTTTTCGTACAATTACAGTACACATATTCGAAACCACCTCCACATGTCGGGACTACAGATGAACCACAACCCTAATACTAATTTTCAGATTTAAAGCCCTATTTCTTCAACCAATACCAAATTGTACAAAATATAGTACTATTTAGACATTTTCGTGCACATGTAGTATATATTTCCAAAACCATCTCTTAATGGAAAACCTATCACCAACAAGAACTCCAATATGACATTTTAAAATTCCAAGTTCATCCGTTCAACCTAAACTAAACTGTTCCAAATTTAGTAAAATACAGTTCGCGGTTTTACCATATAATTAACATTTCCGAAACCATCTCCATATGTCCAGGCTACACATGAACAGCGAACCTAATACCGAATTTCAGATTTCAAGCATTATATGTTCACATAATACCAAATGATACCACTTTAGAATTTTAGCAACATTTTAGAACTTTTCGTAACCTTAAACTGAAATTTCCAAAAACCCTTTCACCATTCTTTTATAAAAAGATACGTCAAATTCGGACGAAAACTTTTCATAATTGTCTCCCATATAGTCGTATGGCTCTATTTTAGGTATTTTGAAGGTTGTATCCACATTTTCCATGCGAGCTTATTAGGTGGTGGTATTTGCAGTTTCCATTGACTATGTCAGCTCCATACACAAACATTTAGAAATTGGTCCACCTTGAAATACAGCCCTCATATAAATGTACCGCCCGATATGTACTTTAATTTTGGCATTTTCCATTCTAGAAAGTTAGAAAAACTACCCGAAATTCGGCATTCTTGAAATGTTTTAATGATTTGTAGGTCAAAATTTACAATTTAGACACACTTTTCGGTATATGTAACACTTCTACAAGTTATTCGGTATTTTGAAAATTTTAGTCGAATTGAAAGGCCGAAGTTCCTCTAATTTGGAATTTTTTATATTTACGGAGTAGGAAATCTCTATCATCCTGACATTTACAACATTGAATGGGACTCATTCAAACAGAGAATCTTGAATCAATTATTTTTATAGGATTTATTTCCACTTTTTCTTGTTAAATATTCAACCCTAAATAACTATATTTTTACTTACCTTTAATGGACTACATCCCAAATTCGTTTTGCAACACCGTTACGTGTCAATGTTTCAAAAACTCCAACAACCAAAAAACTGTCAACGTAGCTTCAACAAGTTAACACCAAAAAATCGGACATAAGTCCTTTCACACCAAAGCTTGTGGTTAAACTGTTAACGATTTGCCGCTTAACATTTGTATTTATACCCCAAAGGATTGGTTACGCCTCACTGGCTTTATTTGTCCTATCTTCTTTAGCACAACTGGTGTGTTGCGCGTTGTGTCGACAGAAGGATGTACTTTAAACAATTTGTATTTAACGCTTAAATGACTTCCTTGCTTGATATTCCATTCTGGGGCTATGGAGGAAGTTATAACGGAAAAGCTATGAAACACCAAAACCCATTATTATACTTATATGAAATAGACTAGTATTGTGTCAAAGGAATTCCTGCTTATCACAAATGTGCACACATTCCTTTGGACTCCTTTTAAAATAAGCAGCCGAGAAAAGCAACCGCTGATAGGTTTTTTCCATTTTTCTGATTGGATGTCATCCAAGTATCGCCCACAGAGTATCTATTACTTCCCAGCTAATGTTATTTATCATCCGCAGCCAACTGCATTGTTTTCAATTATTTTCCAATTTCGATTAAATTTCTAATCAACAAATGGTGTTCGAATCCTTATTTGATCGGTTTATGCGGTTTAATTTAATAAAATTCAGTTGCTGAACCATGAAATTTATAAAATGATTTTTCAAAACTATAAACAAGGAACAATTGACGTCATTCACATTGTAGAGTGTACAGTCTTAAATTTTCTGTGATTGAGATTATGTTCTAGAATTGCAAGAATGTGAAACTTTTTATTTTCCCACATTACATCGGAAAAAAAATTGTAAAAACAGTATATTCTAGCAGGTTCTGCAACTGAGCACAAATGTATTTTTTTACTACAATGAGCGATTTTTTTATAATATTGCAAAACTAGTAGATTCCTGCAGGTTGGAACGGAACATTATTGGTCTGCTCCAGAACTGCAAGAATGTAAAAGTTTTCACTACGATAACCGGTATAGAGGAAAATTGCAAAACTAGCAGATTCTTGAAAGTAATGGAACAGAGCATTTTTATGCCCTCCACCTTGGAAAGGAGGGTATATTAACTTTGTCATTCCGTTTTAACATCCTTAAATATTTGCGAAGACCCCATAAAGGATATATATTCATAATTAGCATAAAATTCTAAGTCGATTTAACGATGTCCGTCTGTCTGTCTTTCTGTCCGTCTGTCTGATGAAATCACGATACAGCCCACATTATTTGACGTAGAGCGCCAAAATTTAGCAGAGCAATTTGTATTGTGTCTAGGATGGTTGGTATTGAAAATGAGATATATCGGTCCACGTTTTTGTATAGTCCCCATATAACGGTACCTCCCGATATTCGGTATTTTGATGATTTTTGACACATTTTTTCACGAATTTCTCTGACAATTGGTAGTTGTAGGTCATAATGGGTCCTAGTTCGTGTGGCGAATTATTGTAATTATAGGTCCACGTTTTGGTATAGTCCCCATATAACGGTACCTCCCGATATTCGGCATTTTAATGGTTTTTGCAACATTTCTTTCCGGATTTGTCTAGAAATTGGTATTCGTTGTTCTTAATGGGCGAAATACTGTATGCATAGGTCCACGTTTTTGTATAGCCCCATATAGCCGTAGTTCCCGATATTCGGTATTTTGATGATTTTTGGCACATTTTCCCATGAATATGTCTAAAAATTGGTATATGTGCGTCATAATGTGCTCTAATATCTCCTTTACCCCAAGGTGGAGGGTATTAAAAGTTTGGCCCGGCTGAACTTAATGTTTTTTCGCTTGTTTTTTTTTTTTTTTTTTGGATTACGGTACAAATTGATCCTTCAAATCGAAATGTTTGGAAGCAATTACTCTGTAATTTGTAAAGGGTCCTTGGAAACTTATTTTGTATTTCATTTATTTTCACGGAAGCGGCGCCTTCATAATTTTTTTTACTTGATGTCTCAAATAAGAAATAATGCACAATAATTCAATTCTGTTCCAGAATGCGAGAATGTAAGCTTTTGCGATTATCGTCATTTTTTTAATTTTCTTTTTTTTTTTCAATTTTTTCACTTTGTTCGAAAATATTATCTCTTTTTCTCTGAAAATGTTCAAAAATTAAAAAAAAAAGTTAAAAAGTATCAGTCGGTTCAGGTTCGATTATTTATATATATTTTCACCTTGATGTACTAAATCTGAGTGGAATGGATGTGAATTTCTTGTTTTATGAGCTTCACTAATATTTAAATTTCTTACCCTTGTGGGGGAGGTACGAGAAGGAGTGGACCAATATATTCCATTTTTACACCAGACCTTGAGTTAGTAAAAATATTGTTATGAGGGTAGGTGTGTGATAAGACAGGGTTTTTGGAAATTCATATGAACAATTCATTCATTCAAAAAGGGTACGAAAAGTACTAAAATGTACTAAAAATTTTATAATTTTTATTGCACAAACGGAATGAGCTAGAATTCTGAAATTTTGAATGAAAATCATTGGTGGAGTGCAGAATAGATGTACCAAAGGGTTTTGGGAAATTCGAACTTTAAGGTTCTGCACTATTTGGTGCCAACTATAGCACTGTTTGGCTTAGGGAGATCGTATGAAGTTGTAATTTTGAAACGGTAACGGTACCTCCCGATATTCGGTATTTTGATGATTTTTGACACATTTTTTCACGAATTTCTCTGACAATTGGTAGTTGTAGGTCATAATGGGTCCTAGTTCGTGTGGCGAATTATTGTAATTATAGGTCCACGTTTTGGTATAGTCCCCATATAACGGTACCTCCCGATATTCGGCATTTTAATGGTTTTTGCAACATTTCTTTCCGGATTTGTCTAGAAATTGGTATTCGTTGTTCTTAATGGGCGAAATACTGTATGCATAGGTCCACGTTTTTGTATAGCCCCATATAGCCGTAGTTCCCGATATTCGGTATTTTGATGATTTTTGGCACATTTTCCCATGAATATGTCTAAAAATTGGTATATGTGCGTCATAATGGGCTCTAATATCTCCTTTACCCCAAGGTGGAGGGTATTAAAAGTTTGGCCCGGCTGAACTTAATGTTTTTTCGCTTGTTTTTTTTTTTTTTTTTTTTTTTTGGATTACGGTACAAATTGATCCTTCAAATCGAAATGTTTGGAAGCAATTACTCTGTAATTTGTAAAGGGTCCTTGGAAACTTATTTTGTATTTCATTTATTTTCACGGAAGCGGCGCCATCATAATTTTTTTTACTTGATGTCTCAAATAAGAAATAATGCACAATAATTCAATTCTGTTCCAGAATGCGAGAATGTAAGCTTTTGCGATTATCGTCATTTTTTTAATTTTCTTTTTTTTTTCAATTTTTTCACTTTGTTCGAAAATATTATCTCTTTTTCTCTGAAAATGTTCAAAAATTAAAAAAAAAAAGTTAAAAAGTATCAGTCGGTTCAGGTTCGATTATTTATATATATTTTCACCTTGATGTACTAAATCTGAGTGGAATGGATGTGAATTTCTTGTTTTATGAGCTTCACTAATATTTAAATTTCTTACCCTTGTGGGGGAGGTACGAGAAGGAGTGGACCAATATATTCCATTTTTACACCAGACCTTGAGTTAGTAAAAATATTGTTATGAGGGTAGGTGTGTGATAAGACAGGGTTTTTGGAAATTCATATGAACAATTCATTCATTCAAAAAGGGTACGAAAAGTACTAAAATGTACTAAAAATTTTATAATTTTTATTGCACAAACGGAATGAGCTAGAATTCTGAAATTTTGAATGAAAATCATTGGTGGAGTGCAGAATAGATGTACCAAAGGGTTTTGGGAAATTCGAACTTTAAGGTTCTGCACTATTTGGTGCCAACTATAGCACTGTTTGGCTTAGGGAGATCGTATGAAGTTGTAATTTTGAAACGGTAACGGTACCTCCCGATATTCGGTATTTTGATGATTTTTGACACATTTTTTCACGAATTTCTCTGACAATTGGTAGTTGTAGGTCATAATGGGTCCTAGTTCGTGTGGCGAATTATTGTAATTATAGGTCCACGTTTTGGTATAGTCCCCATATAACGGTACCTCCCGATATTCGGCATTTTAATGGTTTTTGCAACATTTCTTTCCGGATTTGTCTAGAAATTGGTATTCGTTGTTCTTAATGGGCGAAATACTGTATGCATAGGTCCACGTTTTTGTATAGCCCCATATAGCCGTAGTTCCCGATATTCGGTATTTTGATGATTTTTGGCACATTTTCCCATGAATATGTCTAAAAATTGGTATATGTGCGTCATAATGGGCTCTAATATCTCCTTTACCCCAAGGTGGAGGGTATTAAAAGTTTGGCCCGGCTGAACTTAATGTTTTTTCGCTTGTTTTTTTTTTTTTTTTTTTTTTGGATTACGGTACAAATTGATCCTTCAAATCGAAATGTTTGGAAGCAATTACTCTGTAATTTGTAAAGGGTCCTTGGAAACTTATTTTGTATTTCATTTATTTTCACGGAAGCGGCGCCATCATAATTTTTTTTACTTGATGTCTCAAATAAGAAATAATGCACAATAATTCAATTCTGTTCCAGAATGCGAGAATGTAAGCTTTTGCGATTATCGTCATTTTTTTAATTTTCTTTTTTTTTTCAATTTTTTCACTTTGTTCGAAAATATTATCTCTTTTTCTCTGAAAATGTTCAAAAATTAAAAAAAAAAAGTTAAAAAGTATCAGTCGGTTCAGGTTCGATTATTTATATATATTTTCACCTTGATGTACTAAATCTGAGTGGAATGGATGTGAATTTCTTGTTTTATGAGCTTCACTAATATTTAAATTTCTTACCCTTGTGGGGGAGGTACGAGAAGGAGTGGACCAATATATTCCATTTTTACACCAGACCTTGAGTTAGTAAAAATATTGTTATGAGGGTAGGTGTGTGATAAGACAGGGTTTTTGGAAATTCATATGAACAATTCATTCATTCAAAAAGGGTACGAAAAGTACTAAAATGTACTAAAAATTTTATAATTTTTATTGCACAAACGGAATGAGCTAGAATTCTGAAATTTTGAATGAAAATCATTGGTGGAGTGCAGAATAGATGTACCAAAGGGTTTTGGGAAATTCGAACTTTAAGGTTCTGCACTATTTGGTGCCAACTATAGCACTGTTTGGCTTAGGGAGATCGTATGAAGTTGTAATTTTGAAAATTTGTATTGGCGCCCTTCCATATATATTGTTCAGGCGATTTATTATTTTTGTCTTCCGCAGCCGTTAAATGCACTCTGTAACAACAATATTTGGGGAAATATATCAAATACAGCTTAGAAATACATTTGCTAAATTTTGTCGAGATCGGTTCAGATTTGGATATAGCTTCCATATATAACCTCGACCGATTTACCTTTTATTGTGCACCAAACGTATAATATTTGCCCGAATGGGATGGAATTTGGCACATACGACCGAATTAAGTCTAGAAGGCAGTATGCAAAATTTGGTGAAGATCAGTTCAGATATAGCCATAGCTACAATATATATTGTGCATCCGATTTGTTGTATTTGTTACCCACAGCCGTAATATGCACTCCGTAACAACAATATTCAGGGAAATATATCAAATACAGCTCAGAAATATCTTTGCCAAATTTTATCGAGATCGGTTCAGATTTGGATATAGCTCCCACATATATATCTTTATATGATTTCAAATTAATTTTGCACCAAATGGGCAATACAAGTCCGAATTTAAAAGATACAAATGCTTCGGCATATTTAGTCCTTTCAACTGTAAATTAGAATTATAATCATAGCGTGTATGATTGAATTCTCCCACAAAAATTTTTAATTGTTATGTGGAGCTCTACTAAATTAGCAAAGTGGTATAGGGTATCATACAGTCGCTGTTTTTTCAATTTTTTCACTTTGTTCGGAAATATTCTCTCTTCTTCTCTGAAAATGTTCAAAAATTAAAAAAAAAAAACAAGTTAAAAAGTATACGTCGGTTTGGTCGACAGATGTATACTCTCAGCCAAGGTTCGATTATTTAAATATATTTTGATCTTGATGTACCAAATCTCGTTTTATAAGCTTCACTAATATTCAAATTTCTGACCCTTGTGGGGGATGTACCAGAAGGATGGGACCAATATATTACACTTTTACATCAGACTTTGGGTTAGTAAAAATATTGTGATGTGTGTAGGTATGTGACAAGACAGGGTTTTTGAAAATTCGTGTAAACAATTCATTCATACAAAAAAGGTACGAAACGTACTCAAATGTACTAAAAATGTTATAATTATTATTGAACAAACGGAATGAGCTAGAATTCTGAAATTTTGAATGAAAATCATTGGTGGAGCGCAGAATAGATATACCAAAAGGTTTTGGGAAATTCGAACTTTAAGGTTCTGCACTATTTGGTGCCAACTATAGAACTGTTTGGCTTAGGGAGATCGTATGAAGTTGTAATTTTGAAAATTTGTATTGGCGCCCTTTTGGTGGTAGGTTTGTGATAAAGTGGTGATTTTGGAAATGTGTGGTAAAAGTGCACGAACAGTACTAAATAGTACTACATTTGATACATGGGACTATTGGGTGAAGAGATAGTGCTTGAAATCTGAAATTTGGTATTAAGGTCGCTGTTCATGTGTAGCCTGGACATATGGAGTTTTGTTTCGGAAATGTGTACTATAATTGTACGAAAAGTACCGAATGGTACTATATTTGGTATTGGGTGAAGAAATAGACCTGAAATTCTCGAATTTGAATTGAGATCTCTGTTGGTATCTGAGGTTGAGATGGTTTTGGAAATATGTACTATAATTATACGAGATGTACAAAATGGTACTATATTTGGTATTGGGCGAGAGAAAAGAGCTAAAATCCTGAAATTGATTATTAAGATGTCTACTGGTATATAAGGTGGAAACATGGAGGTTGTTTAAAAAAAAGCGTACTATAAAGTACTAAATGGTACTAAATTTGATATTGGCTGGGTTAGAATCCTCAAATTTGATATTTTGAGGTTTCCGTTGGTATCTGAAATTTGGATATGGAGTTGGTTTTGACAATGTCTCTTATAATTGTACGAAAAATACTAAATAACAAATTATTTGGTATTGTGGTAAGGAATAGATCGAAATTTTATATTAAAATCACTGTTGGTAGACATGTCACTGAGGTTGAGATATGAAGGTGGTTTTGAAAATGCGTTCTATGTTTGTAAGAAAGGTACTAAATTTGGCGAATGAATAGGGATGGTAACCTCAAATTAGGTATTGAGGTCTCTGTTGGTATCTGCAATTGAGATATGGAGGTGGTTTTGAAAATGTGTACTGTAATTGTTCGAAAAATACTAAATGCTACTACATTTGCTATTAAGTGAAGGAATAGAGCTGAAATCGTGAAATTTGAGATTAAGGTTACTGTTGATGTCTACAATTAAGATATGGAAGGAATATGTTACTAAATTGTGTATTAAGTGAAGGGATAGAGCTGAAATCCCGAAATTTTATATAGAGGCCTCTGTTGGTATCTGGTGCTGGTTTTGCAAATGTGTACCATAATTGTTCCAAAGGTACTAAACGTTACTTTTTGAGTCACTGTTGGATTGTAGAATAAAGAGACGTTAATCATTTTGGATATGCGTACTAAATGTTACCAAATTTGGTATTGGTTGAAGGGATAGATCTGAAATTCTTAAATTTGATATTGAGGCCACTATTTGTTTCTAGGGTGTATATATGGAAACGTTGAAACAGTTTTGAACAGAAAAATTCGATGTGGATCCATTGTGCAATGATCTTACTAATATCCTTCCTGCTCGATAAACTTCAAAATTAAAGATTTTGAAGAATTTTTGATGTTTTCCTATAATTATATCCGAAAGAGGAAAAACTCGAATAATATATAAAATCTTGAAAGTCTGGAAATTTGGTACGATGTATGTAGTTTGGATTGAAAAATGTTTGTAAAACTGAACCAATTGTACATTTGGAGTACTAACAAGCTAAAAAGCAGTAAGTTCGCCCAGGCCGAACTTTGAATACCCTCCACCATTTGGAATGAATTTGGAAATTTTCAAAAAAATAAAATCCTTAAAAAATTCTGCAAAAATTTTAAGAATACCGAATATAGCCCTTATATTGGGATCTATATGACGTGGACCTACATAGGCATTGTTTGTCATAAGCCATTACCATATAAAATGAAATAAACGGTGAATAATATAGCTATAATCATCAAAATATCGTATATAGGGAGGTACCGGTATATCGGAGCTGTGCGAAGACCTGGACCAGCATAGACAATTTTCTGTCATAGGCTGTAGCATATATTACAAACTTCAAATACCAAATTTGAAACAATTGCGGTGAATAATGACGCTAAAATCATCAAAATACCAAATATCGGGAGGTACCGTTATATGGGGGTTATACGCAGACGTGGACCTGCACTGACAATTTTCTGTCACGGGCTGTAGTATCCATTACGAATAACAAATACCAAATTTGAAACAATTTCGACGAATAATGTCGCTAAAATCATCAAAATACCGAACATCGGGAAGTACCGTTATATGGGGGCTATATGAAATCGTTGACCTACATGGCACATTTACGAACTTAACCTGCCCACTGGAAAAATAAACATGTGTGCAAAATTTTAGCCTACTATCTCAATTCTTTCGAAAGATAGCGTGATTACAACAGACAGACAGACGGACAGACATACCGACGGACATCGCTAAATCGACTTAGATTTTTACGCTGATCAACAATATATATATATATACTTTGTTGGGTCTGACATGAGTATTTCGAGGAGTTACAAACGGAATATCAAAATGAATATACCCTCCATGGTATGGTGGAGGGTGTAAAAAGCCCTTACACGAACTGTTAGATCGAATCTAAAGTTTTAAGGTGGACCTCTTGCTGACGAAGTAACAGACACTTGCGTCTCCCAAATAATCCGATAGGAGTAGTTGATATGGTCCAAACAAGACACATGGTTATATTTATCTCAGAATTATATAAAAGTGTGAAATGACTATTCAATCCTCTAATTATCTATAACGTGATTATTTCCCAAAAAGCACATCTCAGGATTTAAAATCAACACATATCACGGAAAATAGTCTAGTAAACTCAATCATTTATGAAACATAAGTATCTATTTCACAGCCGCTACCAACACCAAAATACCATATCTCAACATATATCCTTCTACTGCACAAGACACACAATGACGTCACATGCCAGAAAAAACTCTTATCAATGAATTTCATTGAGAAAACGAAACTTCATTCATGAAAAGTGTGAAACGACGTATAACAACAAGAAGAACAAATTGCAAATAATAAAATTCCTTGAAGCATAAAATACAAAAAAAAAAATAAATAAATAAAGGATGTAGGATTCTGTGCCGTAGTGTGACAGAGCGATAAGGAAAAGAGAAATAAATCAGATTCCATTTAATTGAAATCCAATAAAAAAATACGACATGACAATATGTTCGGTGTTAAGGAATCTTAGAGTATAAAAGGAGTTAGAAAATGTTGAAAGGACCACAGTCACTGTAACGACTTCGAACGAAACAAATCGAATATAACAAAAGTGCAATCGCGACATAAGTAAATATTTAAAGGCAAATCGAAAAATTTTCAAAAGAACTCAATTTGTTCATATCCGCAAAAGTAAAAGTACCGAGACAGTTAATTCAAATTTTAAAGTGAAAATGTTATTTGGCTCCTGGCAGTTAAAAGCTGCTTTAAGCCTTCTATTGTTGGTTCCAATTTTTGGTCAACATCTAACGCGAACATGTGAACGAGACTATTGTTTTGAACGAAATGATCCTGGCATAGCATGGGAAGTGAACCGCCATGAATTTTCTAAACATATCAACATCGGCGACAACCGCATTGTTAGAGAACGAGCTCAGATTTTTGATCGCGCCGATGATACTATGCGGCAATATCGAGAAGAGAGAGAATCTCGTTCTCCGAATGATCGCATAAACATTAGAAATGCTGATCGGAGAATTTCGCGAGAACGCTTAGACGACCGACGTAATGGTCTAGGTGTGGAACGCGATCGTGAAATTCGTTATCGTCGCGATGAAAATATATCTGAACTACGAAACCATAATGAGCGCGAGGATCGCCGTATTGGACAATATAGCCAACGTATTGAGAATCAAATGGATAATGTTGTAGACTCTGAAAGGTCTCGGCGAATTACTAATCGACGCAGTGAAGAAAAATTGGAACACGAAATCCGTGAACAACCGGCAGTACGTCGTATAGAAACACGAGGAATGTTGGAAACCGAGGAAAATGTTTCACTTCGCGAAAAAAGGCGACAAAGGAATTATCGAAATGAAGAAACCTCAAAACGTCGGGAAGACCAAATTCGTAATGAAAGGCAAGAAGTTGAAGAAAGTAAAGAAGAAAATAATAACCGAATCCGAGAAGAACGAAATGATATTAGGCGAGAATCGGAACGAGACATGCAGACCAGACGTGAACTTAAAACAGAACGAGATGCACGACGATTTGACTCTAGAAAAAGCAATGATGAAATTGAATTGAGTCGACGAGAACGAGATGCCCGAGAAGGAAGACGTCAAATTGAATCAGGACGCTCTAGCGATCGTATACGCGAAGTTCGTCAAAGACGTGACGAAAACAAAGACACCTCCTTGCGAGTTGAATCACGGCGAGCTGGTGATAGTCGACGTGAAGTTAGGGAGACTCGAAACGACGACAGGCAAGAAACACGCGAGCGCTTGGAAAGAACCTCAATTCGAGACGATCGTTAT
This sequence comes from Musca domestica, assembly GCF_030504385.1. Taxonomy (NCBI): domain Eukaryota; kingdom Metazoa; phylum Arthropoda; class Insecta; order Diptera; family Muscidae; genus Musca; species Musca domestica. Next base: position 42,102,166 of record NW_026712249.1, read on the forward strand.
GATGATGAACGAGATAATAGGCAACAGCGCTCCAATGAAGTTGAATCCTTGCGAGTTGGATCACGGCGAGCTAGTGATAGCCGACGTGAAATTAGAGAGACTCGAAACGACGATAGGCAAGAACAACGTGAACGCATGGAAAGAACCACAATTCGAGGTGGACGTGAAGATGAATCACGAGAGAATAGGCAAGAAGAGCTACGAAGCTCCAATGAAGCTGAAACCAATCGAATTCGTGACGGAAACAAAGAAACCTCTTTGCGAGTTGAATTACGGCGTGATAGACGACGTGAAATTAGGGAGAATCGAAACGACGATAGGCAAGAACAACGTGAACGCATGGAAAGGGCCTCAATTCAAGATATTCGTGACAATGCACGAGACAACAGGCGGCAAGATCATCGGCGATCCAGTGCAGAAGAATTCGGTCGAATTCGTTTGGACGGACAAAATGAAAAATCCACATTACGAGTTGAATCTCAGCGATCTAGCGACAGGGGACTTGGAGATACTCAAATGTTGGTAGAAAAGGATTCCGATCGTATTCGTGATGTTCGACAAAGGCGAGATGAAAATAAAGACAACATTTCCCGAGTTGAACCAAGGCAATCTGTCGACCACGATCGTGAAATTAGAGATACACCTGATGATGAGAGACTAGAAGAACGAGAACGCAGGCAAGAAGTCTCAAGACGTATTGACTCTCAACGATTAGCTGCTGAACGAACTCGTGAAGTTCGAGAGCGACGAGACGAAGATAATACGGAACGAAGCAGTCAACGAATTGAACGACAACTTCAACTACGAGAACTTCGCGGCCGAAGGGAAGAAGTCACACGAAGGGAAGATATCTCTCGTGGTGAAAGAATTCGTGAAGTTTCAGAGAGACGAGGTGAAGACAGTAGGGAACGAGACTCTCAACGATTTGAAAGACAAAATGAAGCACAGGAACAGAGCGAACGACGAAGGGAAGAAACCTCACGACGAGTTGAATCGCTAAGATCTGATGATGAAATAATTCGTGAAGTTCGTGAGAGGCGTGACCAGGACAACAGAAATGAAGAGCGTGAAACCCGTATACGACAAAATGAAAATAACCTGGAACTCGAACAAAGAAGTATTATCCAATACCGTAATGCCGATGATAGCCTGACTAGACGTGAAGAACGCTCCCTAGAAAATAGAGACAATCGTCTTCGTAAAGTTCAACAACGACGTAATGAGAACGAAGAAAGGACATTGCGAGAAGAAAGCACCTCTCGGCGAGAAGAGAACGAACGCCGCTCAATTGAACTTCGCGATGTAGAAAACAGAAGCGGAGAAAACAATAGGAGTTCCGACAATGCTCGCAATGAACGTGAACGCCTTGACGAACGTAACCATAAAGGTAAACGGAATGTTCGAGAGGAAGACTCTGCATCCAATCGTAAAATCGACGAGCGACGTCTTGAAAATAACCAAAGGCAAACCGATCGTATCGAAAGAGAAATAAGAGCTCGCGAAGTTCGGCAACGATGGGATGACAATAAATCTCGAGCACATCCAAATGCATTAAGGGAAGATCGTTCTGATAGCAGGCGAGAAGAATTCGAGCGAAATGACGAAAGCAGACGCCAAATCGAAACACGGCGTTTGATTTCTTCAGATGGAAGTATTCGTGAAGTAGATGAACGCCATGATGTGCGTGACAGGGTTTCCAACAATGTACGTCAAGTTCGTGAAATCAACCGTGAAGATGCACAAGATGTTCGACTAGAGAGATCCCCATTGAATCGTGAAATCAGAGAAAGCCGAGTAGATGATAGGCTTGTTAGCAAGGAGAGAGAAACCGAACGCGGATCTAACAATGTCGAAAGAGAAATGAGTCGTGAAATCCGAGAAAGACGCAATAAATATGTCGGCAATAGGTTCGAGTCGCGAACTGCTAACGACTTTGAGTCCGAAAGGATTCGTGAAATTCAAGATCGACGTGAACGAGAACTAGATAGTCAAAGGGAGCGTGAGGAACGGGAATCACGGCGAACAACTGAAGACAGGATTAACGAACGGCGAGTTGTTCGTAAAGACGAACATGATGATTCTACCAGAGCAGTGACAAGAGATCGCGAGGTCCGAGAACTAGGTGATTATAAAGAAACTCGTGAAGCTGTTGCTAGATGCCACGAAAATGAAAAACGCGATGTTCGCTCATATGATATTGCACGGTGTCACCATTCTGAAGAAGAACATCGTGAAATTCGTGAAAGACATGAGGAAACTAGACAAAATCGTGAAATCCTCAATGAAGACAACAATCGACGAGTTGAGTCAACGGACAGGGATGAAAATATCATATCTAGACAAGAAATTGATGATGATCGTGAAACTCAGCGTCGCCGTACTGAACGGATTAGTCGCCAGGATGTATCACGACGAGCAAACGAAAAGACATCTGGTATCAATCGTGCCCAACGCGTTGATGGAAGGCGGGAACGTGAGTCAAGACGATTAGTTGCAGAAGAAAATGAACATTTGTCGAATCGACGAGTAGAAACTACCAGGGATAGCCGTGAAAGAAACATCGAGCCCATTAGATCACCACACTCTGTAGTTGTTGATTCTCGACGAATTTCTCAAATTAATGAGCGGCGGACTGAATCTCGTGAAAATTTCTATGTTCTTGAGCGAGATATATCACGTCGTTCAATGGACGTTGAGGAACGCCGTCAACGAGTTGAGTCATGCGACCATGAACATTTACAACGTATATCAGCTGAAAATAGAAGGAACCATCTGGGTGAAAACGAGAATCGCAACATTCGCTACATTGAAGAAGAATCTGTAGAAGAGGCTTCGTTGTCGTTTAAAAGAACATATGTAATGCTAGGACAAGGCTTCATCTTATCCCTCATTGTGGCTCAAACACTAGGCGGCAAAATGGCAATGAAGTAAGTATCCCCCTTCTTAAAGGCGAATACCCAAATAACATTTATCTATTTTTAGATACCAGAATATTCCCCAAAAGGTACGAGACACGTTGGCTTTATTAGGATTTTAAGGTATTAATGAATATGGACCACACGAAATCGACGGAATAATGTGACTACCCATGGCTATGATTCTTAAGAAACACTGTACATATTTTAATTTGATTTAAAATTTTTGTTTTGTTTAACCCAAACATGTATTTTAAAGCAAATGTGTACCTAAAAGCAAAGTTGATAGAATCTTAAATAAAAATCAGCAGCAGTTATCCAATATTGTTGTGTTATCCGTTAAAAAAATATATTTGTGAGCAACGAGTTTAACCAAATATACAAATATCTATATAAACAATATTCTTTATTTAATTGTTATAAAACATAATTTTATGCAAATAAATGATAAAATATGCAACATGAATATATCTGTGTTTCCTTCCATATTTTACGAGGATTTTAGAATTTTGGGAGCCTCAAATGTGAGATTCACCTTATAAAAATTATAATTTATTAAATTTATTATGCAATTCGAAATAATTAGTACTACTTCATCATCGCTCATGAGAAAGCAACTCAGTCTTTGGCACCATATAACAATTCCGTCTTATATTAAAAGATTTTAAAGTACTCAACTGAATATAGAAGTTAGTGCAAGCACTTTTTTATTTTACAACTTCTCGTTTTTAGATAATTTCCAAACTTGTTACATCGTAATATTTTTCTCAAACAACAATAATTTTACAAATAATTACAACTCTTATAAAAGAAAAAGATGTAAGAATCCGATTGTCTTCAAATTTCACACACCCCAATATTTATATTAACCCAAGGTCTGGTGTTAAGATGGAATATATCGGTCCACTCCTTCTGGTACCTACCCCACACAAGGTCGAAATTTTCAAAAAAAAAAAACAGGAAATTTTTTTTTTTTGTACAGAAAGAGAAGCAATAATTCGGGTTTGCTCCAACTTTGCAATCCTAATATTTGCGCCAGTTCTAGGTCAGGTACAAAAATGGATAATATCGGTCCACTCCATCAAAAGCCTCCCCTACAAAGGGTAAACATTTTGAATAATTATAAGTCTTATAAAATGTGATGTAAGAATCCGATTGTCTTAAAATTTCACACATCCCATTATGTTCATGAACCCAAGATCGAAATTTTAAATATCCATTAAACTTATAAAACGCGAAATTGACATCCGATTCCATCAACAGAACACAGTCCAAACCTAGAACGTCGCAATGTTTATATCATATTTATTTAGGTCCGATACGAAATGACCAATATTGGCCCATTACTTCGGAACCTACTGCATAACAGATTAAATATTTGGATAATCATAACAGAAGTCAAAATATTTTTAAATAATCGAACGTTGGCTGAGGTTATACATCTGTCGGCAAAACCGAACGATAATTTTTTACTTGTTTCAAATGTAAGTTTAATAAATTTGTGGTCGAGGTCTTTGTTTTATTAAACTACAGTCGAAATGAATTTAAAATAAAGGTCGAATTGAAGGACTAAAAATCAGAATTTCTTTTAAAATAAAAATAAAACAAACCCTAGAAAAAAAGTATTTATTATGATGCTCTAGGATATACAATGTTTTTTATTTTTCCTTCAGGAGCGTTAACAAACAAATCACTCGGTCTACCCACGCGTGAACATGCCTGGTACAGCTTTCCATGAGAAAAGCAGGGACATGCCAAATGTAGTACGCATACACGAAGAGTTTGTCCTTGGGATGTATTAATTGTCGTTGCAAATGCCAAGCATATAGAAAACTACAATCTTTTAAAGGTGAACGGCATTTTATTGCTATTGAGGGATTCGAGCTAGCTATACGTGTAAACCTACATGCTTCCCCGAAACAATCGCAATCTCATTTAAATTATTTTTTAGTTTTTACAGTTACTAATAATATCCAAATCTGAACCATTTTCAACATAAATAGGCAAATTTATTTTTGTGCCAAATTGCGTCATTCATTCCAAATTTCATGGGAATCGGACCAACAAATCGTGTTTGGTGCATCAAATATATGAAATCGACCGAAAATATATATATAGGAGCTATATGCAAAACTCTGAACCGATTTCAATATAATTTGGCAGATTTATTTTTGTACCGAATTTCGTTACACAATCCAAATTTGAAGACCGATTAATGGATATGTGCGCACAAAAAGAAAAATGTTCGAAAATACACCCGATTCTGACAATATATCTCCAAAACGTTAAAATTGAAAATAACTACTTAAAAAAACTGCAGTCAGTACTCCGACTAACATACACCCTCAACATTTGATGAAATTTTATCTTCTAATTTTATTAGTATAAGTATATATGGATCTTCCTATCTCGCCGAGCCGAGTCGATCTAGCTATGCATGTCCGTCTGTCCATGTCAATTTGTAATCACTCTACAGGTCGCAATTATGGCCCGATCACGAAATTTAGAATGGACGTGGGGTTAGGGCTAGAATAGAAGCCTATTGCTTGATCGCATAATATTTAGAGGTTGAAATGGACCAAAAACTGAAAAAATTACTGATTTTGCAGTTGCTCTACGGGTCGCAATTATAGACCAATCGACGCGGAAGTTTGCATAGGATTAAAACGCGAATATTTTTAATCCCGGAAAAATCACAAATTGACGAACATGTCAATTCTGACCTTTACGTAGATGCCGGTAGTTAATATATCGGATATATATAGCGAAATATATACAATGTGTATTTACAAAGGAAGGGGATGTTAGCTAGAATGTTTATAGCTCAAAAATGGCTGGAAGGATTTTGACAAATTTTTGTCAATTTAGAATGCCCCTTGGATAAAAGTATAAAATGTAAAAAAAAAAACGCATAAAAGATGCCAATAATGATGTTAATATAGATTTTGTAGTATTTTGTATTTTTTTTTTTATTTTTTCATATTTTTAATCGCATGCGATTTCTTCAATTTAACCTATAATAAATAAGTGTACATTTTGTACACCTTACAACACAGGTTGGGATTATTATATACAGATTGCATTTGTCGTTGGATCCTCACGAAAATTGTCATAAGGGTAGGGTTAAGCACAGAAGGGCTAGGTCTATTGTTTTCAAAGATGTCCTCAATATATTTAGGGGTTGAAATGGACCAACAAATAAAAATGTTCCTGATTTTGCAGCCGTTATAAAAGTCACAAATAGAAACAAAAGAACACTAAATCTGGCACGAAATTACAGTTTAGGACAGCGTGTAGTATGGACCAAAACTTTTGCGTGAAAAAAATACCAACATTTCCATTTTATCGAAACGCTGAAAATAACTTGCATGCGAAACCAAAAATACACAAAAGGCGAACTTCTGGCTTTTTACGCTGATTTCGTTGAGGAATATAGACAAATATCGTAGACAAGCAAATCATATAGATGAGAATAAATTTGGAGATACAGAGCAGTCTCTTGCTTTTGGAAATGATGACAAAATATTTAGGGGTTCAAATGAACCAAAATGGATGGCCATTGGAATATATTTAGCTGTAAAATGGACCACAACAACTAACAGCACGACGGAGTGCGTAAATATTGGGCAAATGTCCCTGGTCAAAATACTAAGGGTAATATCTGGGCAGTGCTCAGTGACAAAACTTCAAAATCTTTCAAAATGGATTTGGACACAAGGGGTCTTCTAACATATTTTAGGGTTGTAGGGTATCACATGGTCGGCCCCACACGACTATAGCCTTTGCTTACTTGTTTTTTTTTTTTTTGATTAGTTGGACCCACCCCTGAGATGATATCGAAATATGTTTCTGTGTTCGTCCCTGTAATGCAGCATAACTTTGAGAAAATTACGGAATTCGTCTTTTGTAGCAGAGGTATTAAAAGAAGTCGACCATCATATCTTCATGCGAAAAATATAGACCTTTTGGGGAGGATAAGAGAAATTGAAAGCCAATATTTTCCAAATTGCTTCCTTACATAAGTCTTTTAAAATATTATCACAGACCAAATTTGTATAACCGATACATGTGATTTTTTTTAACTTTTATATGGAGGTACGAAAATGGACTATTGCCACACTAGTCCATTTTCGCCTCTGATCTATGTCTTATACAAATACTGCGATATGCGAAGGTTACTCACTGAGTAAGAGATTATTTTTAATATTATTATTTTTATTTTATGCTTGAAAAATTGTTTAACTTTTCTGCTGGAGGTACCAGGATTACTTTAACAATAGCCACTTGTGGTTTTCCAGCCAAATATAAAGAAATCACGCTTGAATTCCATCACGAATAACTTTTTTCTGGAAAATTCTTACCAAAATGCTTTTGTACGCTTGTAAACAATGTAATGAGCTGTGACTGAAAAAATTTTAACAGCTGTCGGACGAGTGGCTTAAAAATGACAGCAGTCTGAAATTGGTTGCCGTTTTTTCATCTCGCCCTGTATAGGTTCACGATATCGTATAGCCCACCCACAACAATATTCAGTATTTTGATGATTGTGGCCACATTTTTTAATAGAATTGTCAGAAATTCAACACCAGGAGATATTTGTGAGTAATATATCCCCGGGAAGATAATTGTCTACATAGGTTCACGATATCATATAGCCCCCATACAACGATACCCCCAATATTTGGTATTTCGATAATTGTGGGCAATTTTTTTTTCATGGTGTAGAGATTTTTGTGAGTACTTTACCCCCTCAAAGAGAATTGTCTACATGGATCAATGATATCCTATATCACCCATGCAACGGTACCATCCGATATTTGATTTTAGCCATACTCTTTATTGGAATTGTTTAAAAGTTGGTGTTTAGAGTAGAGCAACGGGTTCTACATTATGTTGTACAATATTGTCTATATAGATCCACGTTTTCCTATAGCCACCTTATATAATTATTTGATGTTCCGTATTATTACATAAGGGACTTTTCAAATGGTGCAACAGCATTGGAATGCTCAATCTGGCAGTTCTTGCCTTAAATTTGACCAAGCTTTTTTATTAACTACTTCAATTGATCAAATAGTGATGTAAATATCTTATTTATCGAGTGACAATCTTAACTCGATTATAAATAGGCACCATTTTATTAGCTAACTTGATGGATATTTTTCTACCCATTCAATGACGTCACAATTTACAAAATATTCGCTTGAATGAATTTCGAAGGCATTTCATTCATAAAAACCTAAACATATCTACAAAGGATGTGGGATGGATGTCCTGGTGTACATGTGCGATAAGAGAAAAAATAAATTGCATTTACTCCAATTAAATTGCCGTCAAAAAAATATTTCTGCGTTAAGGAATCTTAGAGTATAAAAGGAGTTGGAAAATGTTGGCAGGACCACAGTCACTGTAACGACTTCGAACGAAATAAATCGAATATAAAGAGAGTACAAACGCGACAAAAGTAAATATTTAAAAGCAAATCGAAAAGTTTTGAAAATAACTCAATTTGTTCATATCCGCAAAAGTAAAAGTATCGGAGAAGTTAATTTCAATTTTGAAAGTGAAAATGTTATTTGGCTCCTGGCAGTTAAAATCTGCTTTAAGCCTTCTATTGTTGGTTCCTATTTTTGGTCAACATCTTACTCGAACATGTGAACGAGACTATTGTTTTGAACGAAATGACCCTGGCATAGCATGGGAAGTGAAATCGCCTGACAGCTTAATCAATCGCCATATCAACATCGTCGACAACCGAATTGTTAGAGAACGAGCTCAGATTCTTGATCGCACCGATGATACTATGCGGCAATATCGGGAAGAGAGAGAATCTCGATCTCCGGATGACCACATAAACACTAGAAATGCTGATCGGAGAATTACACGAGAACGCTTAGAAGACCGACGTGATGGTCAAGGTGTGGAACAAGATCATGAAAATCGTTATCGTCGCGATGAAAATATATCTGAACTGCGAAACCCTAATGAGCAAGAAAATCGTCGTATTGGACAACATAGCCAACGAACTGAAAATCCCATGGATAATGTTGTTGACTCTGAAAGGTCCCGGCGAATTACAAATCGACGCAGTGAAGAGAGATTGGAACACGAAATCCGCGAAAAAACTGCATCACGTCTCATAGAAACCCGAAGAATGTTTGAAACGGAGGAAAATGTTTCACTTCGAGAAGAAAGGCTACAAAGAAATGATCGAAATGAAGAAACCTCGCGACGTCGGGAAGAGCGTAAAGAAGAGAATAATCCAATCAAATCACAGCAAACTGGAAATTATCGAATTCGACATGAACGAAATGCTTATAGGCAGGAGTTGGAACGTGACGTGCAGACCAGACGTGAACTTAAAACAGAACGAGATGCACGGCGATTTGACTCCAGGAAAGCCGATGATAAAATTGAATTGAGTGGACGAGAACGAGATGCCCGAGAAGAAACACGTCGAATTGAATCAGGACGCTCTAGCGATCGTATAAGCGAATTTCGTCAAAGACGTGACGAAAACAAAGACACCTCCTTGCAAGTTGAATCACGGCGAGCTAGTGATAGTCGACGTGAAGTTAGGGAGACTCGAAACGACGACAGGCAAGAAAAACGCGAGCGCTTGGAAAGAACCTCTATTCGAGACGATTGTTATGATGATGAACGATATAATAGGCAACAGCACTCCAATGAAGTTGAATCGAATCGAATTCGTGACGAAAACAAAGACACCTCCTTGCGAGTTGAATCACGGCGAGCTAGTTATAGCCGACGTGAAATTAGAGAGAATCGAAACGACGATAGGCAAGAACAACGTGAACGCACGGAAAGAACCACAATTCGAGGTGGACGTGTTGATGAAGAACGAGAGAATAGGCAAGAAGAGCTACGACGCTCCAATGAAGCTGCAACCAATCGAATTCGTGACGAGAACAAAGACACCTCCTTGCGAGTTAAATCACGGCGAGCTAGTGATAGTCGACGTGAAATAAGTGAGACTCGTATCGGTGATAGACAAGAACAACGTGAACGCATGGAAAGGGCCTCAATTCGAGATGATCGTGACAATGCACGAGACAACAGGCGGCAAGATCATCGGCGATCCAGTGCAGAAAAATTCGGTCGAATTCGTTTGGGTGGACAAAACGAAGAATCAAAATCACGAGTTGAATCTCAGCGATCTAGCAACAGGGGACTTCGTGCTTTAAATGAACGTAATGAGCAAAGCCGAAAGGATTCCCAAAATTTGGTTGAAACGGATTCCGATCGTATTCGTGATGTTCGACAACGGCGAGATGAAAATAAAGACAACATTTCCCGAGTTGAACCAAGGCAATCTATCGACCACGATCGTGAAATTAGAGATACACCTGGCTATGATAAACTGCAAGAACGAGAACGCAGGCAAGAGGTCTCAAGACGTATTGAATCTGAACGATCAGCTGCTGAAAGAATTCGTGAAATTCGAGAGCGACGAGACGAAGATAATACGGAACGAAGCAGTCAACGAATTGAACGACAACTTCAAGTACACAAACTTCGCAACCAGAGGAAAGAAGTCTCACGAAGGGAAGATGTCTCCCAAAGGGAAGATGTCTCTCGTCCTGAAAGAATTCGTGAAGTTTCAGAGAGACGAGGCGAAGACAGTAGGGAACGAAACTCTCAACGATTTGAAAGAGAAAATGAAGCACAGGAACAGAGCGAACGACGAAGGGAAGAAACCTCACGACGAGTTGAATCTCTAAGATCTGATAACGGTATAATTCGTGAAGTTCGAGAAAGGCGTGACCAGGACAACAGAAATGAAGAACGTGAGACTCGTATCCGACAAAATGAAAACAGCCTCGAACGAAGACGTAATGTCCAATACCGTAATGCTGATGATAGACTGGCTAGACGTGAAGAACGCTCCCTAGAAAATAGAGACAATCGTCTTCGTGAAATTCAACAACGACGTAATGAGAACGAAGAAAGGACATTGCGGGAAGAAAGCACCTCTCGGCGAGAAAAGAGCGATCGACGATCAATTGAAATTCGCGATGTAGAAAACAGAAGCGGAGAAAACAATAGGAATTCCGACAATGTTCGCAACGAACGTGAACGCCGTAACCATGAAGATGAACGAAATGTTCGAGACGAAGACTCTGCATCCAATCGTCAAATCGTCGAGCGACGTCTTGAAAATAACCAAAGGCAAACCGATCGTATCGAAAGAGAAATAAGAGCTCGTGAAGTTCGACAACGACGAGATGACAATAAATCCCGAGCACATCCAAATGCGTTAAGGGAAGATCGCTCTGAGAGCAGGCAAGCGGAATTCGAGCGAAATAACGAAAGCAGACGGCAAATCGAAACACGGCGTTCGATTTCTTCAGATGAAAATATTCGTGATGTAGATGAACGCCGTGATGTGGGTGACAGGGTTTCCAACAATGTACGCCAAGTTCGTGAAGTCAACCGTGAAGACGCACAAAATGTTCGACTAGAGAGATCCCCATTGAATCGTGAAATTAGAGAAAGCCGAGTAGATGATAGGCTTGTTAGCAATAAGAGAGAAACCGAACCTGGATCTAATAATACCGAAAGAGAAATGAATCGTGAAATCCGAGAAAGACGCAATGACTATATCGGCAATAGGTTCGAATCGCGAAGTGTTAACGACATTGATCCCGAAAGGATTCATGATCGACGTGAACGAGAACTCGCTCGTCGAATGGAACGCGAGGAACCGGAATCACGAGGAACAAGTGATGATGAATTTGAAAGGAACAACGAACGGGGAATTGTTCGTAAAGAAGAACATGATGATTCTACCAGATCAGTGAAAAGAAATCGCGAGGTCCGAGAACAAGGTAATGATAAAGAAACTCGTGAAGCTCTTGCTAGACGCCACGAAAATGAAAGACGCGATGTTCGCTCATATGATATCGCACGGCATCAGCACGCTGAAGAAGAACATCGTGAAATTCGCGAGAGACGTGAGGAAACTAGGCAAAACCGTGAAATCCTCAGTGAAGATAACAATCAACGAGTTGAATCAACGGACAGGGATGAAAATATCATATCAAGGCAAGAAATTGATGATGATCGTGAAACTCAGGGTCGCCATACTGAACGCATTAGCCGAAATGATATTTCACGACGATCAAACGAAAATAGATCTAGTATCAGTCGTACCCAACGCGTTTATGAAAGGCAGGAACGTGAGTCAAGACGATTAGTTGTAGAAGAAAATGAACATCTGTCGAATCGACGGATAGAAAATACCAGGGATAGCCGTGATAGGAACTTCGAGTTTATTAGATCACCAAGGGATGCAAATGAAGAACGTCGTCAACGAGTTGAGTCCCGCGACCAGGAACGTTTGCAACGTATATCAGCTGAAAATACAAGAAACCATCTGGGTGAAAACGAGAATCGTAACATTCGCTACCTTGAAGAAGAATTTGTAGTAGAGACTTCCCTATCATTTAAGAGGACATATGTAATGCTGGGACAAGGCTTAATCCTATCTCTCATTGTGGCTCAAACACTAGGCGGCAAAATGATAATGAAGTAAGTATCCCCCTTCTTAAAAGCGAATACCCAAATAACGTTTATCTATTTTTAGATACCAAAATATTCCACAAAAGTTACGAGACACTTTGGCTTTATTAGGATTTTAAGGTATAAATGAATATGGACCACACGAAATCAACGGAATAATGTGACTACACTTGGATATGATTCTTTAGAAACACTGTACGTTTTTTAATTTGATTTTAGATTTTCGTTTTTTCTTTTTTGACCCAAACATGTATTTTAAAGCAAATGTGTACCTAAAAGCAAAGTAAATATATCCTTAAATAAAAATCAGCAGCAGTTATCCAATATTTTTGTGTTATCCGTAAAAAAAATTTGTCAGCAATGAGTTTAACAATTCAAAGAGTTTAAACAATATACATGTATATATACAAACAATATTCTATATTTAATTGTAATAAAACATCATTCTACGCAAATAAATTATGAAACAAGCAACATAAATGTTTATGTATTTACTTCTTAGAACTTATTAGAGGAAGTGCTTAATGCCGTGTGAGTCTAAATTAGTTCAGCTTTACTGACATGAATCTTTTTTGATACAACTTATACAATTTTCGATAAATCGGGTAAGGTTCCCATTCAATCTTTCTTAGAACCATAAAACAGTTCCATATATCCATACATGGACCGTTTGACAGTATTTTTGGGTTTTCGACTGCCAAAAAGTTGTATACGTCGAAAACTTGTAATATCTGTGTAAAACGTCATAATTTCTAAAATAATGTACATACTATACATCCAAAGTTGGTTGATAAACGTTAAGGTTGTATTATTGCAAGGCCGCTGGTCATAATAATAGCCTTCCATAGAAATATTTTCCATTGAAAAAATTTTTAATAACTAACCGAACTGGCATTAAGGTTCAATAAAACGGCGTTTTTTTTTTTTTTGTTTGTTTTCCTAGAATATGTTAAACGTTAGCATTCGCAATTTTTGATCCATATTCAAGGTTTAATGTAAAAATATAAACGCCTAGAAGTATGCTTTCAATTTCCATTATAAATTTAACATTGCAAAAGTAAGCAATTCTGAGCCAGCATTTGCTTGTGACCTTATATTCCTTATATTGCTAAAATGTAGGTGTTTTTAATTCAATAACACTCGATCCAAATTACAAAATCTCAAAATGATTCCATTCTATTAACATTTTTCAACTAGTACATTTACTACAATACTTCCCGCATTTCGTTACTATAACTAAACACTGCACTGAAAACCAACTTCATCCGCCTCCAATAAACACAACACTTATGTAATATATAAGACAGTATAAAATTATATTTTGTTCCTAATTACATCGTAGTATTTAAACGATCTTGTATTTCCTTTTTGGTTTTGGGTCCTACATTGGCTATTGGTGAAGGTTCTTTTGAAGTATTGCTCCCCTCAGCAGATGTGTTTCTACATTTGTTTAAAAGTCTCTCGGCCTTAGCGTTATCGTATTCCTTTAGTTCGGCCAATTTGAGGGGTATGCTTTGCAGTTCGCGTTTACGCATCTGGAAATGCACAAAAACAATAATAATTTCGAAGTTATTTAATATCGTCAGAACTTACCTTAGATTTTTTAGATTTTGGCGTTCACGACAGCCGGTAAACAAACAAAATAACAAAACAAGACAGCTGTTGTGTAGGGATACCAAAGTCGATTTTTTGACAAATCGATTGGTTGACATTTTTGGAGATTCGATGAATTTATAACAGGTTTACACGTTAAAATATTTGCAATTTAAAATATGTTTGCTAAGTTCCACTGGTATATTCTTGCAAGTTGTGGGGCTCAACTCTTGTTCGCTGAGAATCTGAAATGAAAACTTTAATAAAATAAACTTATAATTCTATGCTCTGTTCCATAGTAAAATGAAGAAGGTAACGTCATATGAAATATTAATATCCATCTCCGTATTTTCTGTAATTTACCTTGTCAAATTTCACTGAAAAGTTTTAAGGCTACCATCACTGATTTGTGTGTATATAGAAACATACATTTTGACGATGAGTTGTTGTCAAAGTAATAATTTTGAAAAAATTGCAAACCTATGATATAATAACTTAAACTTCTTGATCTCATTGAAAAATAGGTTGTCGTAGTAAAAACTTTTACATTCTTTCAGACCATATTATAGAACAAAGCAGTTATCAACCATATAAAAGGATTTTATTGAATATCATACCAGTAAGATCATACCAGCAAGAATCTAAAATTTTTTTCTAATACCAGCAAGAATGCTTTGTTCCAGAACTCACAAGAATCAACAAGTTTTGCATTTTTTCGATATCATAAAGAGAAAATCGGCTATCGTTGTAAAAACTTTTACATTCTTGCAGTTTTTGAACAGTCCAATAAAGGGAAATTCGTTATCGTAGTAAAAACTTTCACATTCTTGCTGTTCAGGAACCGACCAATACTCTAAATCAATTTTTCACAGGGCAATATAAGATCAATCCGAGAGAAATGTTTCGTAAGAATACACTATTTTTGCAAGTTTTTTAGACATCATACAGGAAAAATCGGTTGTTGTAGTAAAAACGTTTATATTCTGCAGTTCTGGATGTGTGTTTGTGTATGTTTTTATTATTTCGAAAAAACAAAATGTTTTCATCATCAAAGATTGGAATGAAAACATCTTGTTTCATATAATTTTGAATAATTCCAGCAAAAAGCGGGCATAGCCTCAAGGCTTTATTTCTGTAGTTTAACGAAGGTGTTCTATTGCTTTATTTTACCATGGTTTCAAGTGAAAATTCTCTGTTCCAGAAATGCAAGAATGTAAAAAAATCTACTACGATAACCAATGTTTCTTTTATGAAATCGAAAAAAATCCGTTACTAGTACATTCCCTCTGGTTCTGAAACATGTGAACTTGGTATGTATAAATGTAGTCTCATATTTTATTATCTCACAATCGTAAACCGATTACAAAAAGTCAACTTAGCACTTTTCACCACGGGCAAAATTCGACCACTACACCCTTCAATTCCAAAAGTCGATAGTCGACTGCGGTATCCCTATTCTCATGGCGAGAGACAAAGTCAAGTCGCGTAGTTATCAGTTTGTTAAATAAATTATACCTCAATGGATTAAAATTATGAGATGATTTTTAATTAAATTATTTTTTGTATTTGTGTACGTTTTGTTCTGCATAAAGAATTAAAAAAAATAAATAAATAAAGAAATCTGCGGAAAGAGTCATCACATTGTCTTTGTGGTTGAAGTGTATTGGTGTAAGTGCATGTGAAAGAGGATATGTATGTAAAATACAGAATAAAAGTTGAGATGCAATAAAAAGTGAAATAATTTATTGTTACAATACATTCCATGAGTTGTTGTAATAACAAACTGGCAAATTTCCGGAAAGCAATATAGGAAGTGAGGAACAACAAAAGCTTTGTGTGTTAATGACAAAATCGGCTGTTTCGATACCGTTATTGAGAAAACATCCCCTTTTCCCCATCCCATTGGATCATTACTGTCTCTTTGCCATAAAGTATGACAAATGTCATCCATTACTACGCTGCTACAGCTTCGACTGGTTAACCACAACACCCTAGTGCCAAAAAAGTAGCAAACCATTTTTACAAGTGAAAGTTAAAACAAACATCAGCAATTATTTGTTGAACAATATTTTCAAGTGTGTTCCGCACCACCTTTCTGAGTAACTAAATTTGGTTAAATTCCATTTGATTGCAACAACCAGTTGAAATGGTATCGGTATCGTCGCCGTCCACCTAACGTCATCATAATCGTCATCCACA
Source organism: Musca domestica (assembly GCF_030504385.1). Lineage (NCBI taxonomy): Eukaryota > Metazoa > Arthropoda > Insecta > Diptera > Muscidae > Musca > Musca domestica. Next base: position 42,118,416 of record NW_026712249.1, read on the forward strand.
TCGTTGTCGTCTAACATTGGTGTGCTCTGTTGTAGTTTTTTCTTCTTCGTATTTTATTACAATTTCAACTTAATTTACGTAATTTTTCGTTAAACTTTTGTACGCGAATATACGCGCAACAAACAGTTCGCCAGTTCCAACGATCAGACAGACAGACAACAACGACGACAACAACAACACTACCGTCAAAGTTGTTTATTTTCTTTCTTGTTGCTTACTGCTCCCCAAAGGTGTGCTCACTTTAGCAACAACAACAAAACGGCCTGATCTCTGTAATTGGTGTTGTTGTTATTTTTTTTTTCGTTTGGCGCTCAAGTGAACGGAAGCAATTCAACGAAAAACCTAATAAACAGCACGCCACGAAAACAAACCAAAAATAATAAAAAAAGAACAGCACGAAAATTACCGTGATTTCCCACGTTTTACGAGAACATAATAAAAAAACAAGTGCTTGAACACAATTATCAATATACAATAATAATAACAACAAGAGAGGAACAAAATATTTGTATTGGCGCCACAAAACAACTAAAATATTTCTACTAAATTTGGTTTAGTTGGTCGCAACAGTATTGGGAACTATTGGATTTCATACATTGGACTAGTTGGAGGCAGCTTGAATATTTCTTCCACATCATCATGGGTTTATTGATCTCAAAAATATGGAGTATGTTCGGAAATGAAGGTAAGTAGCAATAACTATTGATGGTAACAATCGCAATTCGTTTTGTTTTTTTTACGAAATATTTTTAGATATTTGGCTTATGTTAGGTTAATCGGCTTGGATTGCCCTGAAATGTTTACCACAAGTAGATAATGTCCCCCTAATCACACACATCTGAGCACATATCGCGATATGCGTTACCAAAATGAAAAAAAAAATTAATATAAAGAAAAAACGTCACGTTTACCAGAGATTTGAATTCCTGCTGATTTTGAACAATTGTTACCATGTAGCGGGCATGTGTGATGGAATCTGTTTCGATTTGTGAAATAGCAATTGGATATATTTTAGTGAATTTTTATGCTAAAAAACCAAAATGGTTTCCAACCCATACCTTAATATCTCCATACGGCAACGTTTTAAATTTTGGCGAAGGTCATCTAACCCAGCACAAACGTAAAGTAAAAAAATTAAAGAAAGTTTGTTTAAAAAGGAATATTTTGTCAGTTTTGGATATGACCTGCCGTCTGTTTGGCTGGTTCGTGCGCACGATAACTCTCGAAGGGAGTATCCGATTGTGTCCGAACTTGGTAATCGTAATATTATTATCAAACTTAGATCAAAATCTGTGGGGGAGCACAAAATGTAGAAATTTTCAAAAAAAAAAAAAAAAAAAAAAAACTACATAGAAAGACAATGGATAATCCGATTTTGCTCCAACTTTGCAAATCCTAATGTTTGTATCAGTGCTAGGTCAGGTGCGAAAATGATGTACCTACCCCACTCTTATAAAAGGTGATGTAAGTCTACTTTTTCCTTCAAATTACACACATCACAATATGTTTATTAACCCAAGATCTGGTGTGAAGATGAAATATATCGGTCCACTCCTTGTGGTACCTCTCCCATAAAGGGTCAAAATATTGAATATCCGTAAAGCAAAAAAAAAAAAAAAAAAACTCGCGAAATTAACATCCGATTCCATTCTGATTTGGCACATCTTAATATATCTATCAACACAAAATCTGTTATAAAGATGGTAAATATCGCACCATTCCTTCTGGTACCTCACCCACCAATGGTCAAAGTTTTGAATAATCAATATGATCATGAAATAAGCACCCGTTTCTATTCACATTTCACACATCCCATTATATTTACTAACACAAGATCAGCTGGGAAAATGGGATATATCGATCGGTCCACTCTTTCTGGTACCTCCCCCACAAAGAGTCAACATTTTTAATATCCAAGAAGCTCATAGGACGAGAAAACAACATCCGATTCCATTCAGACTTGGTACAGCTCTATAGCAGAAGATCTTTAATAAAGGTTGTAGAGAGTGGACCATTTCTTCTGGTACCTACCCCACATAGGGTTCAAGATTTTGAAAAATAAACCAAACGCTCACACTAACCGAAATAAGGATCAATCTCTCTTCAATTTTCACACATACAAACATTTTTGCTAACACAAGATCTGTTGTGAAGATGACAAATATCTGCGAACCCTTTCTGGTACCTCGCCCCCAAAGGGTCACAGTTTTCAATACTTTTATTCTCCTAACTTGCAAAACAAGTCAATGATTCTTTATTATTTGCTATATCTATATATTTATCTCAACCAAAAACCTGAGATGAATATGAAATTTATGATTTCTCATAAAATTGGATATAAATGTTCGATTTTCTTTTAATTTTGCCCATATCAGTACTTTTATGTGTATTAGATGAAATATGAAAATGGAATACTTCACTCAACTATATCTGGTAACTCACGCACAGTTGAACATTTTCTAAAAATGATCACATATCTGATATAAAAAGAATGAAAGAATATAGTCCAAACCTGGTACGTCACAATATTTATATCATATTTATTTACCTCTGATACGAAATACAAGAGGGTCAATAATTTGAATAATCATAACGGAAATCAAAATATATTTAAATAATCGAACATTGGCTGAGGGTATATAACTTTATGCAAAAACCGACTGTCATTTGGAATTTATATTTAATGTCAGATAAGGGCCCCTGACAACAAACAAATCCACTTGATGTATTTTTTTAAAAGGTGGTTCTCTCCTGATTTCTACGTATCTGAAGAATGCAATGACCTCTACTAATGTTAGCATACGACGTTTCAATTTAAATATTTTTTTCCAGCAATGTGTATGGCAATATTCACAAAAAGGTGCAAATATTCAGTTATAACCAATTTTGCTATCGCGACTTTTCTGAAAAATAGATCACACAAACAAGTTGTTGCACATTCATTACAAATGTACGTAACAATTTCAATGACCTGTTGACGTCGTGGCTTTTTGTTGTCAGTGCAAAGTTAAATCCACTTATAATAAATGCTCTGCCTATTAGAATAAATATATATTTCGCATCAGTCAGAGTTGAATGACTTTTTTAAGGCTTTATCAGCCGAGACGACCATTGAACGACATTTAATATTTTCAAGGTATCTATCAATTTGCATTTTTTTAATTTTGTAAAATATAACAATTATCGCATAACGAGCAATTTCTATTTTGAATACACCAATGTACGTACATACATACATAATTTTTGGTGTAGTGACGATTCTTTTTGTGTTTTTTGTGTGATTCATTTTTTTGTTTACCAATAAAAAATGACCGCCAGTATTTCTTATTTTTACTTATGTGACGCATACTTGTCTAGAAGAAGAAAATTGAATGGAATGAAATTACATACAGATTTATATGTATTTACATACAAACGTACATTTCTACGATATAAAAAGAAATTTAGTTGATTTGTTATTCAGTTAGTTGTTTTTTTTTGAATTTATAATTTTTTTTTTTCAAATTAAATGTCAAGTTCGTAGACGTTTTTCGAGGAAAATAGAGTGTAACAATAAAATACAAAGATGTCAATGTTCCCATGAGTAGTCCCCGCCTATATTTAAAGTTTGACAAGGATCAACATTGATTTGAAGAGTGTGTGTCATGTTTCAGAAACATTTTATATGACAAGTTTGTTTTCCAAATATATTTCGGACGTTTGCTTAAAATTTAGAATTTCAGCTACTGTAGTCATGAATGGGAATATGCTTAACAAACTTGGTTTTGTTTAAAATTTTTTAATTAACTGAATGAAAAATGGAAAGGTATTGATACATATCCACAATTTTGAAAATTTTGAGGACCTATGATTGACTATTTTATGGTTATCGTCATATGTGTACTATAGAAAAACGTGGACCTAATTATTCAATGTTCTACCGCCGAAGCTAGAATCAATTATTAACTACAAATACCAATTTTTTGACAAATCCGCGGAAAAATGTATCAAAAATCATCAAAAAACAGAATATCGGGATGTACCATTATACGGGGCTATAAATACAATAATTCGCCGCCGGAGCTAGAACTAATCAAATCCGTGGAAAAATGTGACAAAAGTCAACAAAATACCGAATATCGGGAGGTACCGTTTTATTTGGCCATGCCAAAACATGGACCTATACATACCATATTTCGCCGCGGAGCTAGAACCCATTATGACCTATAAATACTAATTTTTATACAAATTCTTTAAAAAAAATCGCGAAAATCATCAAAATACCGAATATCGGGAGATATTGTACGATGTACGACAATCCCTTCAAAAATTAGAACGATAAACACAGACGGACATATTTAAATCGTTTAGAATTTTACGCTGATCAAGGATATATACACTTGTTTATACCCTCAGCTGGATACGACCAAAACATGCCTCATGGAAGTAATGGTTTTAGATCCTAGGTCTCTTTAGTCCGTCCGTCTGTATGGCTGGTGCGTACGATAACTCTCGAAAGAAGTATGCCAACTTGGTACATCGTAATATTATTGTCAAATTAAAATCGAGTTCGGAGATGGGCAATATCGGTCAACTCCTTCCGGTACCTGCCACACAAAATGTCAACATTTTCAAAGAACATAATTTACATAATTTATTGCAAATCCTAATATTTGCAGCAGTGCTAAATTAGGTGCGGAAATGGAAAATATCGGTCCACTCTATCAAATACCTCCCCCACAAAGGGACAACGTTTTTAATAATTATAACTTTTCTAAGATATGATGTACGTGTACGATTGTCCTTAAATTACACACATCTCAATATTTCTATTAACCCAAGGTGTGGTGTGAAGATGGTCCACTCCTTCGGGTACCTCCCCCACAAAGAGTAAAAATTTTGAATATCCATGAAACTCATAAAACACGAAATTAACATCCGATTTCATTCAGACTTGACACATCTCAATATTTCCATAAACACAAGATCTGTTATAAAGATGGCAGAGATAGGCCCATTTCTTCTGGTACTTCCCCCTTAAAAAGGGTCGAAGTTTTAGATAACCAAAATTATCATTAAAATCGAAATAAGTATCTAGTTCCTTTCAAATTACACACATCACAATGTCTTGTGTGAAAATGAGATATATTGGTCTCCTTCTCCTGGTATCTCCCCCACAAAGGGTCAAAATTTTGAGTATTCATGAAGCTCATAAAACTTGAAATTAACATCCGATTACAATCAGACTTGGCACATCTCAATATTTCCGTCAACACAAGATTTGTTATAAAGATGGTAGAGATCGAACCATTTCTTCTGGTACCTCTACCTCAAAGAGTCGAAATTTTGAATAACCAAAACGATCATAAAAGCCGATATAAGCTTCTGGTTCTCTTCAAATTACACACATCACAATATATTTATTAATCCAAAGTCTGGTGTGAAAATGAGATATATTGGTCCCCTCCTTTTGGTACCTCCCCCACAAAGGGTCAACATTTTGAATATACATGAAACTCATAAAACGCCAAATTAACATCCGATTCCATTCAGATTTGGTACATCTCAATATTTCCATCAACAGAAGATCACTCACCCAAAAAGGGTCACAATATTCAATACTTTTATGTCATAACTTGCGAAACAAGTCGGCGATTCTTTACAACTTTCTAAATACTTCTCTAAACCCGAAATCTGATATGAATGTGTAGTTTATCAAAATTTATGATTTCACATAAAATTAGATATACATGTTCGATTTCCTTCAAATTTTACACATATCAATATTTTTATCTGTATTAGATGAAGTATGAAAATGGAATACTTCGGTCCGCTATATCTGTTACCTCACGCAATTGTTTTTCCATTTTATTTGCTGGGTTATTTCACAATCAGTGTGCTGGCTTTCCATGTGTTCTACCATGAAAAAAATTATAGTGGCCAAAGAATGGCGTGTGACCTACTAATCTTTTGTTAAGTATGCAGTGTAGGACAAGACAATGTGGTGTATGGAGCAATTTCTGAAAGTTAGACGAGAAAACTGGAATACATTCTTATACATGCATTATGTGTCCAACTGAGACACAATAGTTTCTATGTTCACATGTGTAGGCCCATAACATCTATATATATTTATACATTTGTTAGAGTAACTTGAAAATAGTTTGTATTACTATAGGTATACACCATTAATTTTCTTGAGTGGGTTGTACTATTTAAATTTTTTAATTAAAGAAAATTGTCGGTAATATTTCAGATAGGACAATTCTTTTGTTTTTCTTTAAAATATTGAAAAATGTATACTCTTCATAGTCTTTAAATGTCATTAGAATTCAAATATAGGTTTATGATAATCCTACAAGACGTGACTAAAATTACTTCCAACATTCTCTTTTTTTTAAAAAAAAAAACCTTTTAAAAACTGGTCAGATCTATCCATTTTGTAGCCCAACTAACATTGACATTAAGATGGCAACACACTTTCAAGGCCAATTTTCAAAGTCAAAACAATTTTCTGGTTAATCAATGCTCTGAATTCACAAATAGTAACTTCGACTTCATGAACTTAAAAATTATTTATTTAAATCACTCTTTGAAATGTACCGAGCAGTGGTAGGGTGTTGACAAAGCCATTATAAACACATGAATTGAAACATATGCTGACAATTGTTTGTTAACAAAAATAACAAGGTCACAGTAAAGGGAAAATACATACGCTCACAATTCTGTGGCAATAGACCAGCAAAGCTTAAAATAAAAAAGAAGAAGAAAAAACGAAACAGAAACAAAGACTAAAACAAAGTTAAAACCTACGTCGTTGGAATGTTGTTTAACCGTCGTGTCGTGATATTTTCTGTTTTTATTAGCGTGGAATTGAGTGGTATACTGCCACGACATCAGCTGCAGCAGCAGCAACAGCATGTATCGTTTCCATTCATTACCAATCCGTTTGTTGTCATGAAAAATATGTGATAATTGCTTTTGTAAATTAGTCTATGGAAAGTTTATGCCAACCAAGAAAAAATCGTGTGTGTTTTTCTCTCAATATTTAGAATTAGAAAATAATTACCAAACAATTGTATTAACTAATAATATTGTCATAGCTGTACTTAATTATTCATGGGAAATTAAAAATATATTTTTATTTTTTTTTTTGATGATGATGATGATAAACAAATTTTGTATTAATAATCAACAAAATTATTATTATTATGAGGGATTACCATAAAAATTATTATTCATCACTTAGAATTTGGAATTAAAAAAAATAGAAAATATCGATCGGTTTTGTCGACAGCCAATGTTCGATGATTCATATATATTTTGACTTCTGTTATGATTATTCAAATTGTCGACCCCCTATGGAACAGGTTCCGAAGGAATGGACCAATATTGTCCATTTCGTATCAGACCTTAATAAATATGATATACATATTGCCATGTGCCATGATTGGACTATATTGTTTGCTTCCTTCACTTTATATGAGTTATGTGATCATTTTTATATATTTTTATATTATAGTTGACAATCGGATGTTAATTTCGCGTTTGTGGGGGTGGTACCAGAAGGAGTGGACCGGTATATCCCATCTTCACAGCATATCTTGTGTAGAATAAAGAAATGTGTGAAATATGAAGAAAACCAGATTTCGGATTTTCTAATTGTTTTGGTTATTCAAAACTTTGACCCTTTGTGGGGGAGGTACCAGAAGGAATGATCCGATCTCTACCATCTTTATAAAGATTTTGTGTCTAAATGGAATCGGCTGTTAATTTCGCGTTTTATGAGCTTCATGGATATTCAAAATGTTGACCCTTTGTTGGGGTGGTACCAGAAGGAGTGGACCGGTGTATCCTATCTTCACAGCAGATCTTGTGTTAGCAGAAATAATGGGATGTGTGATCTGTCTGTCTACACATTTAGCTATGAGCAATATCAGTATACGTTTTTGTTAACACCCCATACTACAGTTGTTGTTGCTACAAATATTTTGTTCGAATTCTGCTGAACCGATTTTGATACCAGGTTCAAAAACTCGGCTATTTTACGGGCTGTAACCAGAGGTCTTCTGGAGTGAGAGGGGTTGTTTGGTAGGGTAATAAAATAGGTGTAGCGTATTGTGCGGTTCTGTATCACACGTCTTGCAGACGTTTCGCACATCTTCGTCAATTTGTGCCCAACATGAACTCACGCGGGTGCACAATTCGGAACGTAATTGCTCTAAAACTTCCCTGGTTTACAGTCGACGTACATCAGCTGCAATGGCTGGGAGATGGACTCCGAGGACGGCATCCATACTGCAATTGTTGAGGGTATCTTTGACCATTGGCTTCTTAACCTAGAAGCTCTCTCTTGTAGCGTCGGACCTCCCTCTCTAGATCATGTATGTCTTTCTTGACTCCCCTAGGTGGGGGAGTTTAATTCCGTTATATGATGGTTTGGATGAATTCCACAATAACATCCAAACAGGAACTACGTCGAAAGCGTATGGTTATACTGACTTATGGGAGGGACATTGACCTTCTCATGTAGATAGTGTAGATGTAATGAAGAGAGACCCCGTCGCATTCTAGCAGGTCTGGATGTTCTTTCAATTCGCTAAACCCCCTGTTGACTAGCCTTTGATAGGTCAAGGGCTGCCAACACTGTTCTATAACACGGTTGGTTTTCGAGGATTAAACGACTGATATCTGTGGATATGGCGTACAATGCTGTTGTGGTGGTATGTTGTGGACGGAATCCGTGTTGATGGTTTGCAACTTGAAAGCTTTCTCTGATTCTGGGGTGGGGTAAAGCCTCAAGATTCTTTGCTACTGGCGACAAAAGCGAAATTTTCTGTATGCGTTTGCTGACATGCTTGCCTGGCTTCAGTAACGAGACCACTCGATGTGGGTGGCTAGGTAGCTAGGTCGGGGACTTTTGTCAGGTACTCAACTCCCGGCGTTTATAGTTGTTTCAACATTACAATCGACATTTCGTCCTTGCCCAATTATTAGGATGACTTAGTGTTTCGGATGATGTAACATTACTCATCATAAACTGTGTTACTCTTCTCTTCGCATTATTGCTATCTGGGTGCTTGATAAATTTTCGGATTAGTCATCGTTACGTCGTTAAGAGTGACTGAGGTCCTTTTCATCCTTTTTTCCATCTACTCTTAATTCACTGATTCTGGAACCATCTGAAGCTGCCATTCGTCGTCAACCTTTGTAATCGAGGCCAACGTTGGCATGAAATGATCTTAAAACGTTAAATTTATCGACCGTCCTATCTATTCCTTTAGCTCTTCAAATATTTCCATTGCATAGTTGTGTTATTTTTCTTCATAAAAAAACATTAAAATTTTGCTGATCTAAAAATAAATATATTCTGTACGATGACATTTTTTTCTAAAATAATATAATAATATGAAAACTTGTTTCTACCAAACTCCTTCACAAACAAAATTACCTGTTTTACTTTTTATCAGTCAAAAGCTTACCAACTATAAGATCAACAAACGACAATAAATAGCTCAAAAGATTATTTTTGCGGAAAAATGTATTTGAAAACAGGTTAAAATAACAAAACGAAAAAAATAAAATGTTGTTGAAAAACTATAAGGAAATACTCGATATAAATCGTTATTTTTTTTTTAAATTTATATAAAATTATATAAAAGTACAGAATTCCCTAAATTCAATGGCTTACTTATCGTATCTACTTGACGCAAATTTTATTGTATTAAAAATGACTCCCACGATTTTTACGTGAAATATTTCTCTTTTTTATTGGAATTTCATATTTTATTTCATGCAATTACCATGAACATAATCAATGTCATTATATTGCTCATCAAATTTGTCTGTGTTATATTGTCCATGTCCTTTAGCGTCTGGAAGGCCAAAGCCACCTGCTGCTGCTGCCTACACACAAAGACATAGATAACGAAAATACGGTTTAATAACCTGTCTGGGACTAGGGACACAATTTCTCAAAGCAATCTCAAAATATTAAATTACGTTAAAGCTGTAATTAAAGACGTCATAGCAACACTGCTAATTCTCAACTGCTCAAATTTTTTAATAAGCTTTATTGAAGGTAGGGATTTTTTTTGCCATGGACTTGTGAAATTTGATTCGTTAATGATATCTTGAGACAACATGCATGCCACCATAACACGGCTTATGTGCTTAGTATGAGAAAACCGTATGGCCATTTGGACTCATTACTCCAGGTGGCTGAAACTTTAAAAACTGCCGTGACGTGGGTAAAAATATTTTTATACCATTATGGTTATGACAGTTGAGAAATGAGTTTGATATGGTGTATTTGCTTGAATTTCGTTTCACGCCATTTTAAAGAATGTTTGCCCATCTGTAGGCTCTCCTTTAGACGATAACTCTAGAAGGAATTGTCTGAAATAACCCTCCTTGTTATTATTTTTTTATACCTTCCCAACAGCAGTTAAAAATGTTGCCCTTATAAAATACGAACAAATTTTGTACAAATCAAGTTCGCAAGATAAACCTACACTAGGTCAAGATATTAAAAACAAAATAAGTCTCTTAAAAAAGTACTTTTGGAACATTTGTAGTACGCATTTGCAAAATCACCACCTGATACCGACAGAGACCTCAATATCAAATTTCGGGATTCCAGCTCTATACATTCACTCAATACCATGTTTAGACCATTTTTTAAACAATTTTAGTTCGCATATTCAAAACCAGCTCCATCTCTCAACTGCAGACACTAACATTGACATTCATATCAAATTTCAGGATCCCAACTGTATCCCTTCATCCAATACCAATTTTAGTACCTTTTGGTAAATTTCGTGCCATTATAGTACACAATTCCAAAACCACCTAAATATCTCAATCTCAGATACCAACAGAGACCTCAATATCAAATTTGGGGATTCCAGCCCTCTCCCTTCACCCAATACCAAATTTAGTACGTTTCAAACAATAAGAGTACGCATTTCCAAATAATTGTCAAATCTCAATACCAGATACCAACAGAGACCTCAATATCAAACTTCCAGATTTTAGCTCTTTAATTTCCCGTATTACCAAATTTAGTACCATTTAGTACTTTCAGTCAAATTTTAGTACTCATTTGCAAAACCGTTCCATATCTCAATCCTGAACATAAACAATTATCTCAATATAAAATTTCGGGGTTTCAGTTCGATCCCTTCACCCAATACCAAATTTTGGACCATTTAGTACTTTTTGTACAAATATAGGACGAATTTTCAAATCCACCTTTAAATCTCAACCTCAGTACCAACAGTTACCTAAATATCAAAATTCGAACTTTTCTCTCTATCCCTTCACCCAATACCAAAAATAGTACCATTCAGTATTTTTCGTAAAATTTTTGAAACCAGGTAGATGGTTTCAGGTAGGTATGTTCAGGCTACACAGGAACAGCGACCATAATACCAAATTTCAGATTTCAAGCATTATCTGTTGACCCAAAACCAAATTATACCGAATATACTTCTCCCGTTTCGTGCACTTGTAGTACATATTTCCCAAATCTACCACCAAAAAGAACCTAATACAAAATTTCAAAATTCCAGCCTCATCCGTTCACTTTTCGCAACCTTAAAGTTCGAATTTTCAAAAACCCTTTGTTACATCTACCCTGCGCTCCATTAGTACCTCTCATTCCATGTTTTATAATTTTGGCTCATTCCGTTTGTGCATTGGACAAAATTATTTAATTGTTAGTACATTTTAATATCTTTTGTACTCTTTAGTACGAAATTCCAGAAACCCAGCCATATTACACGCCTACACACCAAGACTGACCCTCGTACAAAATTATAAGATTATAGTTTCAGCCATTTCGTCTTGGCATTGGTTCTCAGCCAGTCGGTTATTACACTGCTCTTTTTTATATATAAATAGATAAAATGCAAATAATAACCTCCATCCATCTGAATCTCCCCCACAAAGGGTTAAAATTTTAAATAATTAAAATTGTCATATTATGCGAAACAAGTCAGTGGTTGTTCTCAAACTATGTTTAGTGTGAATATTGAATATTTCGGTACCTTCCGTCACTTCCACCACAAAGGGTTAAAATTTTGTGAAATTATTGTCCGTAGCAGAAATTTAATAGGTCTTACTTAAAAATTCTAATATCAATAGACATTTCCTATGTCAACAAATGACCTCTAAAATAACATTTATCTTCTATTTTGTCTCCCTTTTAACATAACTCAAGCTATATGCGTATTTATGGTTTGTTTTGAACTTTTTTTCTAATTTCTGAAATAAATTGTCGTTCACAGAATAAAGCTCCGCAAGACATGCCCTCATTTATTTATATAGAAAAAAGTCAAAGATTATCAGTTTCTTGTTTTCTTCTTCTCCATACATCGCAGACGTAATCTTTTTGTATGACTTCTCCGTTCAGAGCTCCGCTGATTTCTGCGTATTAATGTAGATTCTGGTTTGTTTTGCTTATTCACACATGTACAGATACAAATAAAAAACAAACATATGTGATAACTCTAAAATCGTACCCTGTTGAATGTTTTGTTTTATATTTATATGTCTTTTTTTTGTGAGTTGGCATAATTAATGAAGTGCTGGTGGTGATTCTCCCCAAACTGACCTATGGCAAATGAAAGCAAAGCTGACAACGCAAAACCCCTTTCCATTTCTTTAAAAGAAACGGTTTTTTCGTTTCCTTTTGTTTTGCTTATGTTATGTTTATTGGTATTATCCAATAATACATTTGCTGACATAAGACTTTAATTTGAATAATTTCGACATATTTAATAGCGCCAACAGTTGGATTGGCGGCAGTAAAACAAAAATTCCTTTCGTCATAACTTTGGTGTTGTATCTCATATGGCTAGCATGTGTCTTTTCTGTTTTTGCACTCATTTGTATGACAAATCATAATTTGAGCTTTGCATTTATTACAATTTAATGACATTTTATGTTGTTATGTTGTGCGAAAATATTTCAGTTTAAAAAATTTAAATAACTAACTAACTGATGGTTGCAAGTCATTTGACTTTCTATTGGATCAAATCTAATTTAAAATTATTTTGTTCCATACCCTTTGTACCCTCAGCCATATGGTTGCTTCATCGAAATAACGGTTTTATTCCCTAGGTCTCTTTGTATCAAATCCGTTTACATCAGTGGCTCAGGTAAGAAGATGGGCAATATCGGTCCACACCATCAAGTACCACATAGGGCCAACATTTTGAATAATTATAACACTTATAAATGTGATGTAGGTGTCCAATTGTTTTCAATGTGTATATTTTTATTAACTCAAGGTCTGGTATGAAGATGAATTATATCGGTTCCCTCCTTCTGGTACCTCCCCCGCGAAGGGTCAAAATTTTGCATATCCATGAAGCTCATGAAACGCGAAATTAACATCCGCTTCCATTCAGACTTGGTACATCTCAATATTTCTATCAACATAAGATCTGCTATAAAGATGGTAGAGATCGGGCCATTCTGAATATCAAAACGATAATAAAATCCGAAATAAGCATCCGGTTCTCCTCGTATTTCACACATCCCATTATTTCTACTAACACAAGATCTGCTGCGAAGATGGTATATATCGGTTCACTCCTTCTCATAACTCCCCCACAAAGGGTTAAAATTTTAAATACCAATGAAGCTCGTAAAACGCGAAATTAACATCCGATTCTATTCAAACTTTGCACATCTTAATATTTCTATTAGCACAATATTTTTAATACAGATGGTAGAGATCGGACCATTTCTTCTGGTTTCTCCCTCACATAGGCTTCAAGATTTTGAAAAACAAAACGCTCAAAAGACGCGAAATAATCATCCAACTCTCTTCAAATTTCACACATACAAACATTTTTGCTAACATAAGATCTGTTGTGAAGATTATATATATCTGCGAACACCTTCCGGTACCTCTCCTATAAAGGGTCACAATTTACAATAATTTTATCCGTCATAACTTGCGAAACAGGTCAGATATTCTTTACAACTTGCTGTATCAAAATTTTCTATCAACAAGAAACCTGAGATGGATACGGAATTTATGGTTTCGCATAAAAATGGATATATAAATGTTCGATTGTCTTGTAATTTTGCACTTAAAATATTTGTATCTGTATTATATGAAGTATGAAAATGTACTACTTCGGTCGACTATAGATGGTACTTCACGCACATTGTAACATTTTCTAAAAATTATCACACACGACAGATACTTTTTAACTTGTTAAATAAAATATAGTTCCAATGCTATCAGCTGCTTTCTCTGATATTTCTCTGATATTTTCAGTACCAAAAAAGGTTTTCTTTGTCTAAAAAAAAGAAGCAACAAACCCATTCAGGATTTCTTTGGTTTTCAAAATTAAAAAAAAAAAACAGCTACATATGTCTTTAATTTTGAAACATTTTACTCAGTGGCGCTTTGTCATCTTCAGTTTTTAAATAATATGCAATCACAAACTTTTGAGTACGGACGGATTGTGACGTTTGTATATAATTTATATTACACTTGTCTTTCTTTTTTGCCAATGAACACACTTAAGTGCTCTGAGGTAAAATATTAAATCATTTTTATTTTTGTTGTTGTAAGACCTTCTACAAAAAAAAAAAAAAAAAAATAAAACAGATTTTTTATGGCAAAACATTCTCAACTGTTGTCATCCAAACACTTTTTGCGTGGGAGGACGCATCAATGGAGCCTGTTTTGGAATATAAATGTTATGATAATATTCGAAGTAGTTGATTTGAATATTGTATTTATTTGAAATAATTTGAATAAAGTAGTGATTTATATATAATGACCGTATAAGTAATAGGCAGCAGTTATATTTGAAATTTAACTTGAAGAATATGAATTTAAGCAGATAATTGAAGAAAGTGAATTACAAGCAGACCATATAAAAATTTATTTGGATTTATAGGTTGAACCTTCAGGACGATATTTATAATTTACTAAATTATGATATCGGTGACTGCGTCAGTATGAATCGTTTTTGAATGGATCAAAATTAGTTCGAAATCGAGCAGATTCTACTCTTGCCAAGCATTCTTTTAGTTTTTATGCATTTTTTCTGTACATGATCAGACCCCAATCTTCCCTCTCTCTCTCCACCTCTCTTCTACACAGCAACATTAAAACTGGTTGGGTGGCTGTTCCACACACGCACACCAAACCATGAACACACAAAACAAAAGAGTGATGAGTGGACTCCGTAAAAAATTCCACTCTTCGAGCAATCCGGTTCGTAATCAAGTTTCTCTCCCGAGAACAAATATGTGCTATGGTATGAACACTACTCAGACCTACAAGAAAAGTACATCTTATGTATGATTTGACATGCCCAAAATGTAATTGTTTTTGAAACTAGGTGTCTTTGGACGGAACCCGTTTCAAGGCATTTGAAGTCCGTCTAGTCATGTCCATATGTCCAATTATACAGCACTAAATATACTCCTTCAAGTATATTTCCAACAAATGGTCAATATTTTCATAACTTTCATAAATGCGTTTGATCCTTTTTAGGTCAAATTTCAGTAACATTTTTTTTGAAATTCATACGAAACATACTTAGCAAAAGTACTAAAAAGTGAACACTTTGTATTGGACAATTGAAACGAGCTAGAATTCGGAAATTTGGAATAAGAGTCCCTCTTGAATTGCAGTACAGATGTACCAAAGGGTTTTTGAAAATTCTGACTTTAAGGTTAGGAAAAATTCTAAAATGGTACTAAACTCCCTAAACGGGGGTATTATGAGAATGGGTAAAAGTTAAAATTCGTATGAGAATCAAAGTAAGGCAAGTGAGGTTTTGAAAATCTGTACTAAATATTACTAATTTTAGAACAGTGACCCGATGAAACTGGAATTTCGATATCTTGTATTGGGGTGCCTGTTGAAAGTAGGTTTGTGATGAAGAGGTGGCTTTGAAGATATGTACTACAAAAAAGTGCTAAATAGTACTATATTTGGTAGAATTTGATATTGGGTCAACATATAGTTCTTTGGTATCAGGGTCGCTGTTCATGTGAAGCCTGGACTTATGGAGGTGGTTTCGGAGATGTGTAGTGTATAAGTACGAAATAGTACCAAACTGGGTTAAGAAATAGAGCTGAAATCGTTTAATTTGATATAGATGTGACTGTTGTTGTATGTGGTTGTTCAACAATTGTACGAAAAGTACTAAATTTGGTGTTGGGTGAAGGAAAAGTGTTGAAATCCTGAAATTTGATTTAGATGACACTATTTATACCCTACAACACTATGTGTTGGGGGTATAATAAGTTTGATTGGGCCAAAAATTATGTAACACCTCGAAATATTGGTTTCCCACATAGGAAAGTATATATGGATCTTCCTAGCTCGCCGAGCTGAGTCGATCTAGCTATGTATGTCCGTCCGTCCGTCTGTCCGTCTGTCCGTCTGTCCGTCTGTCCATGTTAATTTGTAATCACTCTACAGGTCGCAATTATGGCCCGATCTTCACGAAATTTGGAATGGAGGTGGGGCTAGGGTCAGAATAGAACCCTATTTCTTTTGGAGATGATCGCATAATATTTAGGGGTTGAAATGGACCAAATACTGAAAAATTTCTTGATTTTCCAGTTGCTCTACAGGTCGCAGTTATAGACCGATCGACACGGAATTTGGCATGTAGCTAGAGTTTAGGGCGGGGAAGAAGCCTACTAATTTGGGTGGTCATCGGATAATATTTAGAGGGAAAAATAGACCATATCTTTTGTGTTGAAAAAATGCAAAATTTTTCATTAAACCGCGAATATATTAAATCCCGGCGAACTCACAAAGCCATGACAAGGTTACTTCTGACCTTTACATTGATGTTAACATCCATCAAATCGGATATATAGCAAAATATGTGCGATATATATGTCTATCAAAGAAGATATGCTTGAAAGATCTCTTATATGTCGAGAACGGCTGAACTGATTTCGACAGTTCTCATTAATTCAGAATTGCCTCTTGGCAAGAAAGAAAAAACGTCTAAAAAAATCGCATAAAAATATCTCTCTAAAGATGAAAATATTGATTTTGTAAAATTTTCTCATATTTTTTAAATTTTGTCATATTTTTGGCATATTTTAATTTTGAATTAAACATTTGGTAATATTTCTACAGCTAACAAAACTAAGTAGTTAGGGTATCATGATATCATATACAGATCGCATTTATGGCCCGATCCTTACGAAATTTTGCATGGGAATAAGATGAGGGTCAGAATAGAAGCCTACTCTTTTTGGAGATGATCGACATATATTTAGGGGTAGAAATGGACCAAAAAACTGCAAAATTGTCAGCAGGTCGTAATTATCGCCCGACCCTCACGCACATTTGAATGGAGGTTACCGGACATTGCAAAAACCAAGCAGTTTTGGATGGCCATCCAAAAATATTCAATGTGTGAAATGGTTTGCCAACTTTTGTAGACAAAATACGAAAATGACCATTCCAGTGACTTTTTGGAGAATTCAGAAATAAAGGAAAGACGCACTTCTGACTATTTCGTTAACGCTGATTTCGTTGAAAAATATAGTCAAATGTCTGTATCTCATATAGATGCGTTTCAGTCAAAAACCAATAATAAATGTTAATCATTTGCCACTTCGGAGAGATTATAGGTCTTTGGGAAATATTGGTTTAAGTGCAACATCTACCAATAAATTGAAAATGAGCAAATTCGTTTAAGTTGCTATTATTCGAAAATTAGAGAACGAAACCTGATGGTTTTCTTTTATTATTTGTCACAATATCTTGTGGAATTCTTTCGAGTATCTCGCCTATATAAACTGTATCGTTTATTATAGTGTTGTAGGGTATTCAACGGTCGGCCCCGCTCGACTGTAGCCTTTGCTTACTTGTTTTGTATGTGCTTAATATATGGACATGGTTTTCGAAATATATACTATAATTGTTCGAAAAGTACTAAATAGTACTAAATTGGGCATTGGGTGAAGGATAGAATCTAAAATGTGATATTGGTATCTCTGTTGAAAATTGAGATATTGAGCTGATTTTGGGAATGTGTACTATAATAGTACGACAAGTACTAAATAGTACTCATTTTAGTATTGGTGAAGGAAAAGAACTGAAATCCTTAAATTTGGAATATAGATTCCTGATGGTATCTGTGTATGATATTTGGCGGTGGTTTGGTAATATGTACTATAACTGTACGAAAAGCACCGAATGGTACTAAATTTGTTATTGGGTGAAGGCATAGGGATAAAATTCTGAAATTTGACATTTAGATTACTGATGGTATATCTGTTTGAGATTTGACGGTTGTTTGGAAATGCGTCCTATAGGGTAAGTGTGCCTAAGTTCGGCATGTCCCAGTAGTCGGCACTTTTTATTTTTAAGCCCAAATAAATGAAACTTTTATAACTAAATATATTTTGTTTACTTCAAATATATTGTCAGCTATCTTTGTGTACAATTTCGCTAAGAAAAGATGATTTATTCTAATAAAAATTAAATTTCTGTATGTGAAAGTCCTCAACAATCCATATTCTTAAGAGAAGTACAGTAAAGACGTCGAATCAGTTTAACTAAACAAAAATATTATATTTTTATGAATTAATTTATTATTATCATTAATTATTCTTACAAAAAAATTGGTATGCCGACTGTTGCAACATGCCATACAGACAATTGGCAAGTGGTGCCGACTACTGGCAAAAAAGCATTGTTTTAATAAAACTACAAATTTATGAAATTTAATAAAAGGTTATTAAAACTTTATTTATTATTGCAAAAACTATACAAAATTTCAAATCTGAATAAATTAACTTTGTAATGATTGAAAAGTTCCACTCAGAATGGTGAGCGATTACAAACGCGAAAATCCTAAAAGTGCCGACTACTGGTACACTTACCCTATTTGTACGAAAAGTACTAAATGGAAAAAATATAGCTGGAATCCTGAAATTTGATTGGGTGTTACTGTTTGCGCCTGTGGTTAATAGAAGGAGCTGGAGTTGGATATACGTACTATAATAGAACAAAATCTTGAAATTTGATATTAAGGTTACTGTTGGTAATTGAGGTTGAGATATGGAGATTGTTTTGTGTGATGTGTTCGTGCCTAGTATTGAGATATTGAATTATATGAAAAGAATTTAATGTTACTAAATTTAGTATTGAGTGAAGAATATATAGAACTAGAATCCAGAAATTTGACATTTTGGTCTCTGTTGGTATCTGGGATTGAGATATGGAGTTTGTTTTGGAAATGCTCACTATAATTGTTCGAATGTACTAAATGGTATTAATTTTGGATCGCTGTTGGATAGAAGGATGTAAATTGTTTTGGATATGCGAATAAATTTGGTACTGAGTGCAGGGATTGAGCTGTTTGCTTTTTAAATACGGAGACGTTGAAATAGTCTTGGAGAGAAAAATTTGATATTTTTGTTATTGTGCAATGGTTTTTTAAAACTTCAAAATTAAAGCTTTTGAAGACTTTTTGGTGTAAAAGGTAAACATATTCCTATTATTCTTTCCGAAAAAGAAGAAGCTTGAATAATATGTAAAACCTCGAAAGTCGGAAAATTTAGTACGATTTATGAAGTTCTGTCGAACTTAGCAAAATGCGAATTTTCATTACTAAACCAGTCTGATACGAACTGTTGGAACGAATTTAAAATTTAAAGATAGGTTTTTCGCTGATGAGGTAGCAGGCACTTGCTAGTAACATTCTCTAGTAAAATTTGTCTACGAAAAAAAGAATCATTCCTTTAAAACACACCCTACCATGAACCACTCGTTGTCGTTGCAAGTGACAACATATGATCCAACTATGTTTATAATAATTAATCTTTTAATCTCTCCGGTACGGTCGTCAACACACTGTGAACCGACCGGCGCGTCTACATGGCTCAGTCAATGTCAGCAATGTCGTCGAAGCATCACCACCATCCCACATAAACACACACGGTTATTTACAATGTTTATATGTAGGCTTCTTAGCTCACATTTGTCATGTTAATTTGAGATCGTCATAAATTCATTCAACATTTCTGTATTTTTTTTGTCATGTCTACAAATGCGGGTTAATTGGTTTTGCTTGGAATTGCACTTTGCAACGCAGGGATGATGAGGGGGCCAAGGGCTATGCCCTTTTAACATGTGCATGCAATATTTATTGCTTTTCTTATGGGCAATGCATACAATGTATTGTTGTGGGAAGATATTTAATTGAACACATTTTTTTTTGCTGTATTTATTGTGTTGTTCTTTTGAAGTACTTTTTAGTTATTTGGAGTGCTCCCGTATTCATTTTTGAGAGTAATGAAATATTTCTTCAAGATTTTTGTCATTTTATGGTTTATCTTATCATTAAAAATGAGAAATATGACTCTGTTATAAAATGTTATTCATGTTATCACTCCAAATTTCTGCTTGAATTTTTATATCTCCAAGCGTGATTATGGTTGAAGTGTGGGTGTAAAAATATAAGCCATTGGGTGAAATTTTTTTGTACCACCACCATAAAATGTGGATTTTATTAAATTTTATATTCCGTCAGAAATCCCTCGAAAAATTCGTCGGAGACCTCATTATTTTATTAATAATCGGCGTAAAGTTCAACGTTTATTTGGCCATTTTTGTCTGAAAGACTAGTAAAAATACTATAGATATAGAGTTTGAAATTTGCGAAGGCATCCAAGGCCTTAGGTTTGGACCATAAACCGAATCAAACTGGCTCAAGTAAAATATGATGAGGGCTCTCAACAATAACTTTTGGGATTTCTGAGCCATAGATCAGTCAATATGATTTTTGGATGGAGTTCCGGATCATGGATAGTAATGGATACTTTAAAGTGGCATCTGCAGAAATGCCGGGTATCTTAGAATAACAGCTCTTGTTGGAAAACCCTATGCAATTATTACGATATGAGCAATTATTCAAAATGTTGACCCATTGTGGGGGAAATGCCAATATATTTCTCAAAATTTTGTAAAAATATTATAAGATAGTCTTCTGCACGTCACGAGCCAAAAATACTACATTCTTACTTTTATATGCGAGCGGCATGACAAAAACTAAAAAAGGTACTCGGCAAAAATAGAATGTGCTCGACTTCGAGCGAATTCGAATAACTCAAAACATACTCAATCTTATTCGAGTGGCATAGAAAAATAGAGTGTACTCCATTTCTTTTTTTACTCTCAGGAGTACTTTCATTCGAATTTGAGCGAGTTTTACTCTACTCGAATTCGAGAGAACATTTTGAGCTCTGATTTTAGTAGATAGACACACGTACATGATTAAATAGACTTGGAATTTTTTCTTCTCAAGTATAAATGTAAACGCCATAAATTTTACATTTTTTTTTAATTTTATTGAATGAAAGCAAAAAATGCCGGAAACAGCATCAACTTCTAAAATAAGTTTAGACTGGTTCGAATTGGTCACCTTTGGCACGAATTATGGCCTTTAAACGGCCAATGAAATCGTCACACGCTGCCCAAATGTTGCTCTGCCGTATTTTGGCCCATTCCCGGCAAAGCGCTTGCTTGAGGTGATCGACACTTTGGTATTTTTTAATGCCAACCTTGCTTTCCAAAATACTTCAGACACAATAGTCCAGCGGATTGGTATCCGGAGATTTTGGTGGCCATTTTGCGCTAAAAATGAAGTGAGCAACCTCATTTTGTAACCATTCTTGTGTGGCGCGTGCTGAGTGCGATGGTTCTGAGTCCTGTTGGAATGTCCAAGGTCTGCGTCCAAAATGTTTGCGTGCCCAAGGCTTTAATACACCCTACATAATATTTTCGCGATAATATTCGGCATATATTCTGATGCCACGGTCGATTAATATGAGCGGAGAGCGACCATCGGCTGTTATGGCGGCTCACACCATTATCACTGTGACGCGGGTTTCGATCAATTCGCGTCTTTACTTTTCGAACCATTTCTGCTGTTTCTGTTTTCTTCCGACCACTTCGATGGTACGAGACACAAAAATTTAGTCACATTTAAATGCTGGAGTGCTCTAACGATAGCCACTTGTGGTTTTCCAACCAAATATAAAGAAATCACACAATCACGCTTGAATTCCATCGCGAATAATTTTTTTTCTGGAAAATTTTCACCCAAATGCTTTTTTACGCTTGTAAACAATATAATGAGCTGTCACTGGAATAATTTAAACAGCTGTCGGACGAGTGGCTTAGAAATGAAAGCAGTCTGAAGATGGTTGCAGTTTTTTCGTCTCACCCTCTAGAGTTGGATTTTCCTTCTGCAAATATTTCTCTACAACGAATTTTTCTTGTCGAATTTTCTGTCTCTATATATTGTAGTATTTCGTCGCTCCTTCCAACTGCTACTTTATAGAGAAGTTCAACTTAGTATTTATTTTCAACATTGAATATGATTTCTCTACAAAAACCTAAATGCGCCTACTTCTATTTATTGATAAATTCAATTAACATTCTGCTAATTAACTTTCTTAATTATAACATTCTAATTAGATTTTTTTCTTTGAATTTCTTTCTTTCGTTCGTTTTCCTCCTTTGCAGAACATAAACTAGTTATGGTTGGTCTAGATAATGCTGGCAAAACCACAATACTCTATCAATTTCTTATGAATGAAGTCGTCCATACGTCACCCACAATAGGATCAAATGTCGAAGAAGTTGTTTGGCGGAATATACATTTTCTTGTCTGGGATTTGGGAGGACAGCAGAGTTTAAGAGCGGCATGGAGTACATATTATACAAATACAGAGGTAAGAGCGACAAAGCCCCCACACCCTCTTTCATTGGACTCAATGACAGGCATACGCTTTTACGAAAACAATACTTAATATTTCTTTACTTTATTTTCTTTTATTGCGTGCTGCCCCAATTGCTACAGTTTATTATCATGGTTATCGATTCAACGGATCGTGAGCGTTTGGCTGTGACACGTGAAGAGTTGTACCGCATGCTGCAGCATGAAGACTTAAGTAAAGCCAGTTTATTGGTATATGCAAATAAACAGGTTAGTAGAATTGTTAATGTGAGATAGTTTCTTTGCATGGATAATAATAAAATTGTATCTTGTAATTGATTAGGATTTAAAAGGATCAATGTCAGCGGCAGAAATATCACGTCAATTGGATTTAACATCGATTAAAAAACATCAATGGCACATACAGGCGTGTTGTGCGTTAACTGGTGAAGGGTAAGTTTCATGTCAAAAACATAGACAACATAAATAAAATGACAAGTACTATACTGAAAATTTGCTATGAACAGTAGATAATCTTGTGAGAACCTTAAATAGTTGGAAAAGGTTACTGCAATCTTAAAAATCACTAGAATGTCACAATTATAAAAGAGCTATACCAAATAATCGGCTTTCCAGAGAATTTGCTGTAGACAAAAATTGGTTAACTGATGAAAATTCTTCCAAGTTTAACATTCCCAATTTTGATGGGTAATTTTTGGACGGAACTAAATGTGCTATGTACGGAGATATTGGCATTTTGGTCCAAAATGCCAGATATAGACACACTATAGATATGTGAATAGATTTAATAAATAGTCAACCCATGATCGGCTACGGGACTAAAATGTTGGCCGAAGTTATTTTGAAAGCAGTCAAATCGAAGTTAAGTTTTTCCCCATAAGAGACTTTAAATTACGACCAGCTCTCAAATGTTGAAAAACATTTAATATCTTTACGAGAATAGCTAGTACCGGCTCCGAACTAAAAATGCGGGTTTTTATAATAAGAGCTTTTATTTTTAATACCACGGTGTTTCCGTAGAAGTTGTTGTTGTAGCAGCTCATAACGCTGTGTTCTTTCTGAATCCTTTCAATCGGATCCTTCCTCTAACTCTAGTGAAAAAGTATGCAACCTGTACGGGTTGGGCCCACAAGGAGACTGGAGTTAGGTGAGTAGGTTTGCTGGACGGCGAAATAGGTGCAGCGTGTCATGTGGACCTGTGCCACAAGCTAGGAAGATGTTCTGCACATCGCTGTCGATCCGGTCCAATAGGAATTGAGGCGGATCCGGATATTAACTGAGCCGAAACTACTCTGGTTTGTTCGGGCAGCTCTCGCTCTTCAGCTGCGATGGTAGGGGGATGGTATTCTCTATATATCCTTCCATGACTTCTGAGACCGCGTTAGAGCGAATACTATTCAATCTCGCTTGATATACCTGTTGATCTAGAGACTCTCTCTTATACCCCTCTCTCTCTCTATATATACATCATGAAGGTCTTTCCTTACGTGATTGGGAGGAAGTTGCCTATCCAACAGATGGTGATTCCCATGGCTCCATCTGTAACACCCTAGCAGACAGAGACATCCGAATCACCATCTGTTACATGTTCGGTAGAAGTTGTTGTTCTTGTTGTGGCAGTAAGATATATTACTGATTATGGACTGCTAGTCTGGCTCTGCTTCGATGTCCACGTTTAGAAAGTCAGCTACTTTAATGGGCTGTGGCCATATATCCTCTAAAGTAAGTTCGGTGGTTATGGTAGGGCAATTAAAAATATGCAGCGTCAATATACGACAATAAGAATTGAGACGGCTACATGATCCTGAAAGTAGTTGATCAAAAACTACCCTGGTTTGTTGTCCAGACAGACGACGTTTTTTTTTTGGCTACAATGGATAGTGGTTGACTCCGAGGATCATCTTGACTGATAAGGATATTTTTCGCCAAGGTGGCTACGTCAACAAGCCAAATTGTAACATTTGGAATGTCACAATTCTTCATCTGTGACTGTGCGGTATATATAGTCCGATGGCGTCATTTGTCCTGTTTTTCCGCTTAACTCTTTGAGGAACATCGATTTGTAAATGGACTGACGTTTTGCCTTTGAAGCTGCTGTTGCCAACAAGGTTTCGCATACCTTAAGTAAAGCGGATAAAACATTCGATTTGAAGAGTTCCAGATGACTCGTAGTTGATAGAGAGGCCCGTTTGTCGACTTCTGTTCCGTCTTCGTTTGCAATCATTTCTTCACGAAATTATGTAGTGCCTTAGTGTGTTGACCGCATATCGCAGTGTTTCGTTGATAATAGTCATATTTCGTCTGTATAATCCTAGTTCTCCAGATTTTCGATCAATGTCCATTGTTTTCAGTGATTTTTGCGGTCGATTGTAGATGGATGTTATAAGTCAGGATTTGGATGCTATTAATCAGGACAACGTTGACTTTCAAAACGGTAATTGGCACGCCATCAGTTTCCGCACCCTTTTATCTCTCGAAGAAGTTATCAGAATTGGGCACCACCATCTTGGAATTTAACACCCTACTTTTTACTTGAGGGATAAGGCTTACGCTATTCGTGTGCTTATTGACAACATAGGACAGACACTTGACGATTTGTCTATGAAAAATTTCATGAAGAGGGAGTATATAGCCCCATAAGCGTGTGAAACAATATCATCATCATATCATACATTCGGATGATATTGTTTTCATTTTAAGTGGAATGAAATGAAGTTAAATTTTTGTTATTTTACAGCTTTTAGTCATTGGCATAATTTTTAAGTTTAATTTTTAATTGAGAATTTCTAATGCACGTGGAGTGCTATTTCTTGTCCGATTTAATTTTGCGTTGTTCAAACTGGGGGGGGTACAGGCTATACCATATTCTACTCAAAATAAAAAAATACAACATCCATAATAACTGGTAATGTTTTTTCGTATCTAAAGAAATTCAAATCAAATTTTGATAAGATTGCATATCATTCACATCGGTACACAGTCAGTACAAAATTTTACGTTTTTTTTATTGCGATAGATTTCTGTTTTGATTTGTTTATTTCCTGCTATTGTTTTTGATCTCATAGCTCGTTATTTACATACAATAATAATTATTTATTCCTTTCTTCATAGTCTCTATCAAGGTCTGGAATGGATTGTTCAGCGTATCAAAAAGAAATGACAAACTCAACAACAAATGGACTGCGATAGTAGTTTATAGTTAAATCAATAATAATAATTTTCTATTTATATATTATTTAGTAACAACATATGTAAACAAAAACAAACACTAAACAAATATGAAAATTAAACAAATACAAGTAATCTTAATTTTATATAAAAGATTTCTAGCTATAAGATATTAAAAAAATAATAATTAACACCTCTGTAAATCAAAATCAACAAACAAAGAAACACCGATAATGCTGACAACAAACTCATGTGAGTTATTTGTTAAAACATATAAAAGGAAACATATAAAAATAATTTTTTTTTGTTAATTTATAAAAAGAAGTGAATAGAACATCTTTGAGAAAAAGAAAAAAGTTCATCGAATTATATATTAACAAACATAAATGTATACAAAAGAAAAGTGTAAATGTAAATTAATGATGTACTTGCGTTTAGATTTAAACTAAACTAGTTTTTTAAACTAGAAATTGAAACTAGAAAGACAGCGCCTTTATACCATCAAATCACTACCAAAGCGCATTATACATGTAACGTTAATTGATAAAAAAAATAACTCTGTCTAGTTTCTTTAAGAAATTTCCAAGTTCTATTGTGGTAAACTAACTGTATCTGCTTTAACAAACAATTTCCCCCTATCTGTTTGATTTATTATTATAATTAAAAATTTGTTCTAGTTGTAATTATTGTTTTTTACTGATATCTAAATAACATAATTTTTTATATATAAATAAAAACTAAGTTTCTTTTTTCTAAATAACATATTGTAAGAATAAAGATGGTACAATTTTTGTGTGCTCTTATGAAAATATACATGCATATATTTTTTTGTTTTCAAACTAGATTATTTTATTAGTGAAATATATGTTAAAAGAGTACAGGGAAACTAGTATTATATCCTTGGATTCAATTTTCTAAAATGATTGTAATTTGTAAGTCATGTGTTTATACCCTACAACACTATGTGTTGGGGGTATTATAAGTTTGATTGGGCCAAAAATTATGTAACACCTCGAAATATTGGTTTCCCACATAGGAAAGTATATATGGATCTTCCTAGCTCGCCGAGCTGAGTCGATCTAGCTATGTATGTCCGTCCGTCCGTCTGTCCGTCTGTCCGTCTGTCCGTCTGTCCATGTTAATTTGTAATCACTCTACAGGTCGCAATTATGGCCCGATCTTCACGAAATTTGGAATGGAGGTGGGGCTAGGGTCAGAATAGAACCCTATTTCTTTTGGAGATGATCGCATAATATTTAGGGGTTGAAATGGACCAAATACTGAAAAATTTCTTGATTTTCCAGTTGCTCTACAGGTCGCAGTTATAGACCGATCGACACGGAATTTGGCATGTAGCTAGAGTTTAGGGCGGGGAAGAAGCCTACTAATTTGGGTGGTCATCGGATAATATTTAGAGGGAAAAATAGACCATATCTTTTGTGTTGAAAAAATGCAAAATTTTTCATTAAACCGCGAATATATTAAATCCCGGCGAACTCACAAAGCCATGACAAGGTTACTTCTGACCTTTACATTGATGTTAACATCCATCAAATCGGATATATAGCAAAATATGTGCGATATATATGTCTATCAAAGAAGATATGCTTGAAAGATCTCTTATATGTCGAGAACGGCTGAACTGATTTCGACAGTTCTCATTAATTCAGAATTGCCTCTTGGCAAGAAAGAAAAAACGTCTAAAAAAATCGCATAAAAATATCTCTCTAAAGATGAAAATATTGATTTTGTAAAATTTTCTCATATTTTTTAAATTTTGTCATATTTTTGGCATATTTTAATTTTGAATTAAACATTTGGTAATATTTCTACAGCTAACAAAACTAAGTAGTTAGGGTATCATGATATCATATACAGATCGCATTTATGGCCCGATCCTTACGAAATTTTGCATGGGAATAAGATGAGGGTCAGAATAGAAGCCTACTCTTTTTGGAGATGATCGACATATATTTAGGGGTAGAAATGGACCAAAAAACTGCAAAATTGTCAGCAGGTCGTAATTATCGCCCGACCCTCACGCACATTTGAATGGAGGTTACCGGACATTGCAAAAACCAAGCAGTTTTGGATGGCCATCCAAAAATATTCAATGTGTGAAATGGTTTGCCAACTTTTGTAGACAAAATACGAAAATGACCATTCCAGTGACTTTTTGGAGAATTCAGAAATAAAGGAAAGACGCACTTCTGACTATTTCGTTAACGCTGATTTCGTTGAAAAATATAGTCAAATGTCTGTATCTCATATAGATGCGTTTCAGTCAAAAACCAATAATAAATGTTAATCATTTGCCACTTCGGAGAGATTATAGGTCTTTGGGAAATATTGGTTTAAGTGCAACATCTACCAATAAATTGAAAATGAGCAAATTCGTTTAAGTTGCTATTATTCGAAAATTAGAGAACGAAACCTGATGGTTTTCTTTTATTATTTGTCACAATATCTTGTGGAATTCTTTCGAGTATCTCGCCTATATAAACTGTATCGTTTATTATAGTGTTGTAGGGTATTCAACGGTCGGCCCCGCTCGACTGTAGCCTTTGCTTACTTGTTTTTAATATAAATTGAACAATTATAATGACTTCAAGTTCTAAGAATCTTTGCCTTCATTGATTTATTCTTACACTTCAGAAGAAAATTTTAAATGTATTAATAAACAATGATTGTGAGAACAATTCGGAATAGAAATGCAATATCGAGTCGCAAATTTGGATATTGAAAACCGTCCAAACAACTTTAAGGATAAACATACGTTGTCAAGTATTTATAATGCTCTTGGAGTTGACATGTTGGGAGATTAATGTCAAAATGCAAAGTATTTCTGCGAATCTATAACGCCCTCTCAAAAAATTACTAGTTTAATGTGGATCTACAAAGAACATGTTATTTATGGCTTCAGGTATGTACTGACAGTGATTTAAATAAATTTTACCGATTTCGTCGAAGCCTTTGTAACTTGACCCCCTTCGATTTGGCTTCCTTCAGCGAGATTAAGAACGTAGCAGTAGCTAAGATATATTTATGCCTACTCGCTGTAGCCTTTGCACTGTTTGACTCTTACCAGTCCACCTGCTGTTTCACCACATTCTCCGGCGGATGAGCTCGCAGAGTCAATCCGAGGGATTATATGTTTTTTTGTATTTTTATGGTTTTTTTTTCTATTGGACATCCCTCATGAGCCAATACACCATATTTTGTAAAAAGCCTTGTGTCTTAGGGCTTACAACGCTGATTGGATCCTTGCATGAAAAATCAGAATAATAATTTTAGCCAAGTTGGCTACACCAATAAGACAAATTGTATCATTTGCAATGCCACTATTATTCATCTGTGACTGTCCGGTTTATGGTCCGATGGGGTCATTTGACCTGTTTTTCCGCTTAACTCTTTGAGGAACAATAGGAAGTATATGGCTTCGATTTCCTCTTTTATTGGTCTGCGATTACGGAGATGTAACCTCAGCCTCAACTTCCCTTGATTTGGAGGGCGGTACATCCGGCTTTGGCACATCAGAGGCCTTTGTTGAAGACTTCTTTGTACCAGCCACATTTCTAGATGAGAAGGGGTTACCCGTAGTCTTTGCCTTCTTTGTTGTCTCGACTGCTTTCACCTCTGTTCTGCATGTGGGAATCCTGCTTATCGGCTTATTCCTTAATGTAACGCTACATATGTCTTCTCTAACTTCTTAATGAACTTCAGGTTCGTCTTGATAAGCTGCAGATCCTTATCAGTGAGCTGAATCCACATCGACATATCGACTAAAGTAGTTTTCTGCTTGGTGATATGCGCTTTTATCCCTCATCTCCCTGGTTTGGTGGTCTTAGTGTCGGGAAAGGTCAGCGGCACTTCAATGTTTATTACTTTATCTTCCATATGTCACGTTCGTCGTGAAGGGACTGAGGTCGACCACAGCATAGGATTCATGCGGTAAGGACTAGGTAACTAAACCTGATATTTGTTGAGGCGCCCACGTATCAACGAAGCTCCGTTAGAATACAGTCGGCACTTTTACTGCAAACCGCAACACTGATGGGCACGTGGTCGCATAACATCCCAGCGTTAGAACATCCCTCTTTATATGAGGCCAAGTACAGGAGTTTAGCTATTTTAGAGGCGCCAAACATTGCATCGTCAGTCTAAGGATAATTGGCGATCGGGTATTTAAGCCGAGAATCCACCAACCAACTTCAGATTGCTATCATTTCTAAGCCACTCGTCCGACAGCTGTTAAAATTATTCCAGTGACAGCTCATTATATTGTTTACAAGCGTACAAAAGCATTTTCGTCAGAGTTTTCCAGAAAAAAAATTATTCGCGATGTAATTCAAGAGTGATTACTTGATTTCTTTATATTTGGTTGGAAAACCACAAGTGGCTATCGTTAGAGCTCTCCAGCATTTAAATGTGATTGATACTGGTAGCGCGACGTCAAGGAAGTGGACGGAAGAAAACAGCAATATCAGCAGAAATGGTTCGAAAAGTAAAGAAGCGACTTGATCGAAACCCGCGTCGCAGTGGCCGAAAAATGGCTCGTAAGCTGAACATATCGCAATATTCCATTCGGCAAATATTGAAAAATGAGCTCGGGGTATAGCCATTGAAATTCAAATAAGTGTAAGAACTTACGCCGCAACAGAAAGAATATAGACTCAGAGCTAAAAAGCAAAAAAGTTGCTTCGTTTGGCCAAAAGTGGTGAACTGCTAAAAAATGTAAAAATTATGGCGTTTGACTTTGTTGCAGTTTTTTGTGTCTCACCTTTTTCTAACTTTGCGATTGTTTTTTTTTTTTAATATACGATTTTTATTTAAATTTATTTATTCCATTTTTAAATAAAGGCATTAGAAAAAATTTCTTTCTCAGCTATGGAAGAAGTAAGCGTTTCTTCAAGATATCAATATGGCTTTAGTTATTTTAAGTCTACCTTAATTTAAAATTATTTCAAATGTAAGTTCAATAAAGTTGAGCTCGAGCTTGAAACGTCAAAGTGTCTTCCGTCGGAGGACGAAATGTCGAAAAGAATAAATAAATAAAAAACAACTTTAAACACATTATGGATAACCCTACAAATAAACATTATTTAAATAGCGAATCCATTGATATATGTTGGTTCCCATGCAATTGATTGGACTTACTTTTAGTAAATCTTGTGTAAAATTAATGTATTTTATTTGAATACAAAATATATGATTTATAGGCTAAAATATGTAAAAACAGTTTTAAGCATACATATAGAAAAAATATAACATTAAGATACCGAAAATAAAAAACAATATGTTTTGCCAAAATTTAGAAGACATTTGTAAAACCATGAAAACAAACTACTGTATATGTAAACTAAATAAAATAAAAAAAGGAATAAATATTATTAAATAAAAAGAAAATATAACAATTCAATGTGTTTTTGTTGTGTTACAATAAATGGTGGTAAGATTTAAACAAAAAACTAGTGGGTTTACTTTGCGCCTTGAACTATGCTTCAAATTCTTATGAAGTAGGGTGGTTTTATCATTCGATTGGCAACACTGGCAACGACATCTAAATAGCGCCATCTATTGATTCACATGATCCATTTTAGGCAAAATTTTTCTATTTCCCCCTAATTTTGGCACATTTATTACAATCAAACATCGTTAAAACTAGCAAAAAACATTTTTAGTACAATATTGTAAAACTTTACATTTCCTGTAATTTGTGTTCACTTGTTGTCATTAAAAAAATTGACATTTCAGATCGTTGCAAAAATACCGGATATTTTGTAATGCTTAACTTTAGTAACGGCCATACTTTTTTCGAGTAGTAGTATAAATGACAATGTAGTACCGAGTTATACAGGATTTTAGACAAAATAAATAAAATTAGCGAAATTGGAACGCATAAAAAACGCAAACGCAAATTAATGTTATTAAAACAATAAGGGCCCTAGATCCTAGAAATGCACTGAAAGTTGTCCTTCGTCTAATTAAAATAATTTTTTATTATTTAAACTATAAAGTACATAAATTTTACTTTTTCTGGGAAACAACACCCCTCGTATATGCAATTATTTATGTGCAGATCTTTTCCAACAATTTCCAAAAGAAATATCGAAATTTCTTGCTTGTAATAATCAATTTTGTTTAGTTAAGAAGTAATAATACTTAACATTAGTAAAACATGTATTTAAATTCGAAATTTCATTGAAAACGGCAAAAAGTATTATACTGAGGTTCCACTGTTAATGACATGAGAAAAAAGATTCATTTTCAACAATTTTGTCCTCCAGAGATCATGTGTTTCAATAGATGGCACTATATTCGTGTCGTTGCCAGTGTTACCAACCATTTTAAAAATCAGTTGGAAAGAAACAGAAAACCATATCTGCTTTTAGGCGCACAAAAACAATAGCCAGCTCTCCAATAAAAAGCCTTAAGACAAAACTCAAAAAAAGTTTTTATTAATTATTATTAATTTATTTTTTTGTCAATTTTTTTATTTATTTAAACATTTTTCAAAATTTCAGTACATATATTAATTCAAAACACACATGAGGTGATTTCAAAAGAGATGATTCAACAATTTATTCCCGTCCTCGTTATTCAAATTTTTCGTCATACGTCTAACTGAAATGGAAAGAAAAAATGTGATCAGAATTGGATCCAAGTAGAAATAAATAGTAAATAATTATTTAATGCAATTGATGCGGATAAGTCCATCAAAATTAGTGGCTAGTTCGTGGGTGATATACTATTCAAGTTATAGAAGGAAAACGAGTTTGAAAACCTATTAGAACAGACAAACTCCGGGCGGGGCCGACGATATTATAAAAAAATCAACTTTTTTTTAATAATTACAGGAACAATCAAGTATAGAGCAAAAAGTAGAAGATACGTTTATCGGGGTTATGAATGTTTACATCGCCATATTCATAGAATTAACGCCCAGGCGAAACGGCTGAAGTTAGAATCTTGAAAATTTGCACGAGGGTCAGTCTTGGCTCGTAGGCGTGCGAGGGTACGATAAGTACTAAAATGTACTAAAAAGTTGATAGTTTGTATTAGACAAACGGAATGAGCTAGAATTCTGACATTTGGAATGATTCACAGCAGGATAGATCCGCCAAAGGTTATTTGGAAATTCAAACTTAAGGTTAAGAAAAGTTCTGAAATGTTACTAAACTTCTAAAATGGTACATTTTGGTATTATGTGAACGGATAGAGTTAAAAACTTAAAATTTGGTATGAGAATCAACGTTGGAAAGTAAGTTTTATATGTGAAAATGGTTTTGGAAATGTGTACTAAGTGTGAAGCTGGAATTTCGAAATTTTGGATTCGTTGGTGATAAATAGGTCGTTTTGAAATGTGTATCAAAAGTACCCGAAATGTACTAAATAGTATCATATGTGTGTGCAATTTGGTATTGGGTAAACATAAAGTTCTTGAATCTAAAATCTAAATAATAATAAATCTGAAATTTGGTATTACGGTCGCTGTTCACGTTTATGTGGCCTGGACACATGGAGTTGGTCTCGGAAATGTATACTATATTGGTACGAAAAGAACTCAATGGTACTAAATTTGGTATTGGGTGAAGGGGATTAGATAAAATACTGCAATTTGATATTTCGATTACTGATGGTATCTGGGTTTGATATTTGTTGGTAGTATGGAAATGCGTTTTGTATTTTTAAGGAAAAGTACTAAATGCTACTAAATTTGGTATTGGGTAAGTCGAAAGGGCTGATATCTCTAAATTTGGTATTGAAATCTTTGTTGATATAGGGAATTGAGATATGAAGGTGGTTTAAATTTAATAATTGTTCGAAAAGTAGAATTGGTGCTAAATTTTGTATTGGGTGAAGGACAGAGCTGGAATTCCTCATTTTCATTTTTCGAATTTTGATACTGAGGTATCTGTCTCAAAATTTTGTTATATACTAAATGGTACTAAATTTGGATCATTGTGAGTGTTAGGAAAGAACAGGGTGAGATAAAAAACTGCAACAAAGTCAACCGCCATAATTTTTACTGAATGAATGAATGAAAGCAAAAAATGTCGGAAATAGCATCAAATTTTAGAATAAGTTTAGATTTTTTCCGATTGGTCACCTTTGGTACGAATTATGGCCAATGGAGACGTCACACGCTGCCCGAATGTTGCTCTGCGGTATTTTGTCCCATTCCTGCCAAAGCGCTTGCTTGAGGTGATCGACACTTTGGTATTTTTTTAGTAACAACCTTGCTTTTCAAAATACTCCAGACACAATAGTCCAACGGATTGGTAACCGGAGATTTTGGTGGCGCTGGAAATGAAGCGAGGAACCTCATTTTGTACCCATTCTTGGGTTGCGCGTGCTGAGTACGATGGTGCTGTGTCCTGTTGAATTGTCCAAGGTCTGCGGCCAAAATGTATGCGTGCCCAAGGCTTTAATGCACCCTCCAGAATATTTTCGCGATAATATTCGGCATTTATTCTGATGCCATTTCTGCTGATGTTGCTGTTTTCTTCCGTCCACTTCCTCGACGTCGGGCTACGTTACCAGTATCACTGTAACGAGCGATGTTAAAAGACACAAAAGATTTATTCACATTTAAATGCTGGAGTGCTCTAACAATAGCCACTTGTGGTTTTCCAGCCAAATATAATGAACTCACAATATCACGCTTGAATTCCATAACGAATAACTTTTTTTCTGGAAAATTCTCACCAAATTGTTTTTGTATGCTTGTAAACTGTATAATTTCCTGTTACAGGAATAATTTTAGCAGCTGTCAGACGAGTGGTTTAGTAATGGCAGCTGTCTGAAATTGGATGCAGTTTTTTTCATCTCACCCTGTATTAGTACATACTTTTCGGTATTTCCAAGTTTTCTTGGGTAATTTCTAAATAAATGAACTGAATGCTGCAACGGATTTCTGCCTATTATTTATATATTTTCAAGACACATCCACTATTTGGTAGAGTTTCCGTATAAGGGAACCTAATGATTTTCGATATTTTAAGACTCCGGCCTTCAATATCGGCTAGGTCGAGTTTAATTGTTATTTCATTGTAATTTTTTTTTCTATTCCACAATCTACAAGATTAAACCGGGCTTTGTGTATTTTGCATCAAATTTTCTAAACCTGATCAATATTATTATTATTTTTTTCAACTTTACACCTCTGATGTCAATTTGGTACAGGGGATTCCCATTAAATTAAGATAAATATTAAAAAACCACACATCTCCATGTCCGAAAGTTTAAATGGGATTTCTTTCAAAGAAATTAGAAATTTTGAAAAACACCATGACTAAGTAAGTTTTTCTTATTTTACGCTAAAGATCAAAACTTGTGAAGTAAAATTGTTTACAACCATTTCCAGTAATTATTTACAAATAAACAAGTAAGCAAAGGCTACAGTCGAGCGGGGCCGACCGTTGAATACCCTACAACACTATAATAAACGATACAGTTTATATAGGCGAGATACTCGAAAGAATTCCACAAGATATTGTGACAAATAATAAAAGAAAACCATCAGGTTTCGTTCTCTAATTTTCGAATAATAGCAACTTAAACGAATTTGCTCATTTTCAATTTATTGGTAGATGTTGCACTTAAACCAATATTTCCCAAAGACCTATAATCTCTCCGAAGTGGCAAATGATTAACATTTATTATTGGTTTTTGACTGAAACGCATCTATATGAGATACAGACATTTGACTATATTTTTCAACGAAATCAGCGTTAACGAAATAGTCAGAAGTGCGTCTTTCCTTTATTTCTGAATTCTCCAAAAAGTCACTGGAATGGTCATTTTCGTATTTTGTCTACAAAAGTTGGCAAACCATTTCACACATTGAATATTTTTGGATGGCCATCCAAAACTGCTTGGTTTTTGCAATGTCCGGTAACCTCCATTCAAATGTGCGTGAGGGTCGGGCGATAATTACGACCTGCTGACAATTTTGCAGTTTTTTGGTCCATTTCTACCCCTAAATATATGTCGATCATCTCCAAAAAGAGTAGGCTTCTATTCTGACCCTCATCTTATTCCCATGCAAAATTTCGTAAGGATCGGGCCATAAATGCGATCTGTATATGATATCATGATACCCTAACTACTTAGTTTTGTTAGCTGTAGAAATATTACCAAATGTTTAATTCAAAATTAAAATATGCCAAAAATATGACAAAATTTAAAAAATATGAGAAAATTTTACAAAATCAATATTTTCATCTTTAGAGAGATATTTTTATGCGATTTTTTTAGACGTTTTTTCTTTCTTGCCAAGAGGCAATTCTGAATTAATGAGAACTGTCGAAATCAGTTCAGCCGTTCTCGACATATAAGAGATCTTTCAAGCATATCTTCTTTGATAGACATATATATCGCACATATTTTGCTATATATCCGATTTGATGGATGTTAACATCAATGTAAAGGTCAGAAGTAACCTTGTCATGGCTTTGTGAGTTCGCCGGGATTTAATATATTCGCGGTTTAATGAAAAATTTTGCATTTTTTCAACACAAAAGATATGGTCTATTTTTCCCTCTAAATATTATCCGATGACCACCCAAATTAGTAGGCTTCTTCCCCGCCCTAAACTCTAGCTACATGCCAAATTCCGTGTCGATCGGTCTATAACTGCGACCTGTAGAGCAACTGGAAAATCAAGAAATTTTTCAGTATTTGGTCCATTTCAACCCCTAAATATTATGCGATCATCTCCAAAAGAAATAGGGTTCTATTCTGACCCTAGCCCCACCTCCATTCCAAATTTCGTGAAGATCGGGCCATAATTGCGACCTGTAGAGTGATTACAAATTAACATGGACAGACGGACAGACGGACAGACGGACAGACGGACGGACGGACATACATAGCTAGATCGACTCAGCTCGGCGAGCTAGGAAGATCCATATATACTTTCCTATGTGGGAAACCAATATTTCGAGGTGTTACATAATTTTTGGCCCAATCAAACTTATAATACCCCCAACACATAGTGTTGTAGGGTATAAAAATGTCCCGCCAAAAATCCATACCACTATGTCTCTCCTCGTGGTATTTAGTTTGCCATTTGATTGAAGTGCAAGTAATAGAAAGCTTAGCCACGATATGAGGAGCTTTGGGGCAGCAAATTAACGTATATGTAGACTGTTTATTCCGGTTTGCGTATTTAGTATGATTTGTGCAAGCACATTAATTGGTAGTCATAGAAGACGAAGTCGCGCTCAGCTGATCGTGATTACGAAGGTGATAAACAACACGCATATTGCAATTAAATTCTCGACACAGCAAATGCAGAAGGGAAAAATTTCCACAACAATGATTAGCAACAATATTTCAAGTACAACCCTGGGGACGCCTGGATCAACTGCGACTGCTCAGGGTGCCCATATACTGCCAGCTCCAAAAAATGCTACCAACCACTATGAGATCAACATACAATTCACCGAAGAGCAACAAAGACTGTCCTACTACGAAGAGACGCTGACAACAACAACAGCTGATCAGAGACAACTAAAAAATGTGATCAACGAGAAGATACGTAACAGAGAATTCTTTTATGGTCTGGAAATTTTGGCACACACCTACAATCCCAACTATTGGTTGGATTACAATGCTCTGGGACCTCTGCTGCCACTGTTCACCTCCATTGTATGGCTGGGTATGGACTATTGCAATATAGAAAATCTCAACGAGGTAGAAGCCATTCGTTTGGCCAACAAACTAAATCGACATGTGAGAGTAATGCCACACTTGTCATGTTATTGTCTGACCGAGACAAGACTGAGAGAATTTTTGAATATGAATTTTCCCAATGTTCTCTCTATACGAGGAGATTTTTTTGATAAGGATCAGCGGTATCAGCATTCATCCGAATTGGTGGAGGCAATTCGAAGAATACGGGGTGGTAAGTGAAAAAAATTTGATATTTGTTTTTATAACGGGACAATTGACAATCGTAGTTACATGTAAACAAAATATTCTAAAATATGATAAGAGATTCTAGTGGAGAATTATTTTTTGGTTGTACAGTCGAACAGGTTTAATACTAATCTTTGTAAACATTCACCTGAATTACTTATGTAGGTCCACGTCTTCGCATAGCCTCAATATAACGGTACCTCCCAATATTCGGTAGTTTGATGATTTTAGCGACATTATTTACCTGAATTATTTTAAATTTCGTATTTGGGGAAGTTATGGGTCCGCGACTTCGTATAGCCCGTATATGACAAAAATTGCATATGGAAGTCCACGTTTTCGTGTAGCCTACATACAGCGATACCTCCCTTTATTCGGTATTTTGATGATGTTAACGACATTTTTTCACCGGAATTTTTTTATGTCGTATTTGAAATTCGGAATCGGTACTACAGCCTATTTCCTCAGAGGGTATATATAATTTGATACGGCTAAAATGTGCCTCATCGAAATAACGGTTTAGACCCTAGGTCTCTTTGAACCATATCCATTTCAGGACGTTTGGAGTGGATCTAGCTATGTCCGTCCGTCTGTGTGTCTGTCTGGTGCGCACGATAACTCTTGAAGGAAGTATTCGATTTGTTCCAAACTTGGTAAATCGTAATATTATTATCAAACTGAGATCGAGTTCGGAGATCGACGATATCGGTCCACTTCTTCTGGTACCTCCCCACAAAAAGGTCGATTAAAAAAAATGTTTTACTGCACAGAAAGACTTAGCGTAATACGATTTTTTCCAACTTTGCATATCCTAATATTTGCATTAGTGCTAGGTCAGGTGAGAACATGGACAATATTCCATCAAGTACCTCCCCCACAAAGGGTCAAAATTGTATCCATGAAGCTCAAAAAACGAGAAATCAATATTTCTATAAACACAAGATCTGTTATAAATATGGTAGAGATCGGACCATTCTTTCTGGTACCGCCCCTAAAAAGGATCTAAGTTTTAAGTAACCAAAACGATTATAAAATCCGAAGTAAGCATCCGGCTAATTTCATATTTCGCACATCCCATTATTTCTACAAACACAAGATTTGCTGTGAAGATAGGATATATCGATCCGCTCCTTCTGGTACCTCCTCCACAATAGGTCAAAATTTTGAAAATTCATGAAGCTCATAAAACACGAAATTAATATACAATTCCGTACAGACATGGTGCATCACAATATTTCCATCAACACAAGATTTGTTATAAAGATGGTTGAGATCGGACCATTTTTTCTGGTGCCTCACCCATAAATGTTTCAAGATTTTGAATAACAAAACGCTCGAAAGATCCAAGTCTCTTCAAATTTCACACATACAAACATTTTTGCTAACACGAAAGCTGTTGTGAAGATGATATATATCTGTGAACACCTTCTGATACCTTACCAACAAAGGGTCACAATTTTCGATACTTTTATCTGTCATAACTTGCGGAACAAGTCAGCGATTCTTTCCAACTTGCCCTATCTACATATTTCTCTCAACCCGAAACCTGAGATGAATATGGAATTTATGACTTCGTATAAGATTAGATATAAGTTTGGTTGTTTATAATTTTGCCCATACCACTATTTTTATCTGTATTAGTAGTGTGAAAATTTAATACTCCGGTCGACTATATCTGGTACCTCACGCACATTCTAAAATTTTTTAAAAATTCTCAAATATCTTTCAAGGAAGTAGCGAATATAGTCCAAACCTGGCACGTTTCTAGTACGTATGAATTCCTTGAGTTTAGATAAAATGTAGGCTCTTCACGTCTTTTAGGACCTTTAGTAGAATTTTATGACAAATAATTTTGTAGAATAGTTTGATTTGTTACGATCCCGTTTAAAGAGAGTTTTTAACCATATTAGAAAAAAAACAGACCAAAGGCCCCTTTGAGGGTTAAAAATTTCGAGGTCAATTTGTTCACTATTTTTTTTTCGAGGATAGAGTTAATCGTTTCACCCAAAATAAGACATCAACATATTTTCAAATAATTTATTTTATTCTCAGTCATTATAACCGAGTTCCACTGTATTGTATATATCAATTGCATTTAGAATTCGTAAATAAATAATAAAATGTTTTCTTATCATCTTTTAATTGTCTCTGTTTAGATTCAATAAGCATTGGCGTAGCTGGCTATCCTGAGGGTCATCCGGAATGTAAATCAATAGAAGAAGACTTGGGAAATTTAGAGAAAAAGGTAAGGATAAATAACTGTGCGTTTAATCAATCAATAAAAGCTATATCATTTATTAAAACAAAAACAGGTTAAAAAGTATCATTCGGTTTTGCAGACAGATGAATACCATCAGCCAATGCTCGATAATTTAAATACATATTTTTTTGACTTCTGTTACGATTATTCAAATGAGACAAATAGACAATCGGAGTCTTACTTCACATTTTATGGGGGAGGTACTTGAGGTACTGTCCATTTTCTCACATCTAGTACTGATGCAAATATTAGGTACTGATGCAATTATTTTGAAAATTTCCGAAGGGATGGACCAATATTGTCCATTTCCTAATCGACATAAATAAATATGATATAGATATTGCGACGTGGCAGGTTTAAACTATGGAGATATGTAAATGTTTAGAAAATGTTAAAATGTGCGTGATGTACGAGATATAGTCGACTGAAGTATTCCATTTTCATACTTCATACAAATACTGGTATGGTATTACAAGAAAATCAAACATTTATATCCAATTTTATGCAAAATCATAAAATCCATATTCTTCTCAGGTTCCTGGCTGAGAGAAATATTTAGATATAGCAAGTAAGAAAGAATCGCTGACTTGTTTCGCAAGTTATGATAGATAAAAGTATCGCAAATTGTGACCCTTAGTGGGTGAGATACCAGAAGGAGTTCGCAGATATATATCACCTTCACAACAGATCTTGTATTAGCAAAAATGTTTGTATGAGTGAAATTTGAAGAGAGTTGGATGCTTATTTCGCTTTCTTCGAGCGTTTTGTTTTTCAAAATCTTGAACCCTATGTGGGAGAGGTACCAGAATAAACAGTCCGATTTCTACCATCTTTATAACTGATTTTGTTTTGATGGATATATAGGATTGTTCATATTCGACGGACCCATCTGGCAACGTCATAACTTTTGACAGAGATGTCACATCGCTTAATGACATACCCGCGTTTGAAGCGTCAGTCCAAGCAGATTTTTACCATGAACCAATACACGCCACGCGAGCGCTCTGAAATAGTTGAAATTTACAGAAGAAGTCAATTGTGAAAACTCAACGTGCTTTTAAAACATTAAAAAATGTGAGAAGTGCGCCTTCTAAGAACACCATTAAACGTTTATACGAAAAATTTTCGACTGGTAAGGCTCTTTCTAATCCGAAGAGGCCAAATAAAAGTCGACCAAGGCGATCGGCCGAGAATATCGCTGCCGTACGAGCCAGTGTTGAGAGGTCCCCAAGAACATCCCAAAAACGCCGTTCTCAGCAGTTGGGCCTGGCTCGGTCCACTTTACAACGGATTATTCGCATTGATTTGCATTTGTTCCCGTACAAAATTCAATTGACGCAAAGAATGTTGCCTGCGGACAAGCCTCGTCGTTTGGAATGGGCCGAAAGAGTCATGGGTCCGTCGAATATGGGCAACCCTGTATTGAGATATACCAAATCTGAATGGAGTCGGATTTTAATTTCGCATTTTATTAGCTTCATGGATATTCAAAATTTTGCCCGTTTGTGGGGGAGAAGGAGTGAACCAGAAGGAGTGGACAGCTATATCCCTTCTTCACATCAAATCTAGTGTTAGTATAAATAATGGGATGTGTGAAATATGAGGAGAACCGGATGCTTATTTCGGATATTATAATCGTTTTGGTTATTAAAAACTTTGACCCTTTAAGGGGGAGGTACCAGAAGAAATGGTCCGATCTCGACCATCT
Organism: Musca domestica; assembly: GCF_030504385.1. NCBI lineage: Eukaryota > Metazoa > Arthropoda > Insecta > Diptera > Muscidae > Musca > Musca domestica. The sequence continues at coordinate 42,160,216 of NW_026712249.1, forward strand.
TTATAACAGATCTTGTGTTGATGGAAATATTGAGATGTACCAAGTCTGAATGGAATCATACGTTAATTTCGCATTATATAAGTATCTTGGATATTCATATATTCAGATATATTCCATTTTCACACCAGACCTTTGGTTACTACATAATATTGTGATGTGTGTAATTTGAAGACAATCGGACACTTACATCACATTTTATAAGTGTTATAATTATTCAAAATGTTGACGCTTTGTGGAAGACGTACTTGTCCATTTTCGCACCTGACCTAGCGCTGATGCAAATATTAGGATTTGCAAAGTTGGAGTCAAATCGGATTATCCATTCTCAGTAAAATACATTTTTGAAAATTTCGAACTTTTGTGGGGGAGGTTCCAGTTGTGGTGGACCAATATTGCCCATCTCCGAATTCGATTTAATTTTGATAATAATATTCCGATGTTTGGATCAAATCGGATACCCCCTTCAAGAGTTATCGGGCGCATCAGTCAGACAGACGGACGGACATTGCAAGATCGACTTCAAATGTCCTGAAATGGATTTGGTTCAAAGAGATCTGGGGTCTAAAACCGTTATTTCGATGAGGCACGTTTTGGCCGTATCAAATGATACATACCCTCTCTAGCAATATGGCTGAGGGTATAATGACAGTACCATACATAAATTATGACATATAAATATTATTTCTTTAAATAGTCTGAAATATCCATTTAACTTTAGAACCCTTATAAGAAAATACAAACATGAAAAATGAGGTTCCGTTTAGTTAATCGGTTTACCAAAAATGTGGGCCATCATCAACCATAAAATCTTGCACTTTAATCTGCATATAAACTCTTCTTAGGAAAATCAATGAAAAACAACTTAAATGCCCCTTAAATGCACAATGTCACGCTTTGCTTTACTAAAAAGAAATCAACAAAACTCATTCTAACGAAAAAAATCCCCCAATAGCATCTCCGATTAAGGCGCTCTGATTTGTGATTTTTTTTTTGCTTTCGTTCGTCATTGTGTCACACCGTGTTTAATTAAGCTTTATAAATGGTCAATAATTAAATTGTTTGTTTTGCTTATTTTCTGCTTTCATTTCAGGTTGTGGCCGGTGCAGATTTCATAATAACACAAATTTGTTTTTCATCCAGACCCATCATTGACTACATCAAAAACTGCCGATCCAGAAATATAAAAATCCCCATATTAGTGGGTATTTTTGTTCCCGATAATCTGCGAATGTTAGAGACGATATTGCGATTAACTAAAATCCATATGCCATCGGAAGATCTGCAAGAATATCATCGACACCATGACCTTGGAGAGGGACAATTTACAGAATATGCTGTACGGAGAGCAGTCGAAATGATTGATTCGATTTTGAGTAGTGATGAAGTTGAAGTTTATGGCCTGCAATTTTTCTCCATGAATAGATTTCAAAATATACCAATGGTCTTGGAGAAGATTCGGAAAAAACATAATAAATAAAAAAAAATAAATAAATAAACGCGTACAAAAAATCTAAATAAATTACTAGAAAATATTTAACAGAAGTGAACCGATTTTGGTCCTCATCAGATTCAGATTTTCTTTGCCAAAATGTGGGTAAGGTTGCAGAACAGTTGGACCGATTTTGACCAACATTGAACTTGATCTAATTTTGGTAAAAAAAAAACGATGTACCAAGTTTGTTCCAAATCGGATACACTCCGCGAGAGTTAGCGTGCGAAATCCTAAAGAGTGTGAAACCGTTATTTCGATGAGGCTCATTTTGGTCGTAACCATGGCTTTTTAGGATCTCCTACCTAAGCAAAATTTAGTGAAATATTGGATCTAAAAAAAAAAAAAAAAAATAATAATAAAAAATAAATATTTAATTTTCCAGGACTTTATTTAAGAAATAAAAGCCAGCCGGTAAAAAAAACAGCTATGTTTGGGCAGCTACATATTATGGTAGATTGTATAACAAGGGATTTGAATTAAAATAGAGTTGAAGAAACAAACTACCTTTCTGTTGTTGCAAAATAGTCAATACTTTCCTCATTCAATTTGATGGAATACATACAGACAAGCCACATAATCAAATCGGAATGGTTTGAATTCCGTAATCCGAAATCGATTGTTTCCGATCCGTACTATTTGGTGGGCTACGAAAATGTCATTATTTAGTGTAAATATGGCAATATTATAGGAACGCAAGAACAAAAAATTTAAATACTTCAATATTTTTTATGATAAGAGCAAATGGGTCGCCTAAGAATGACACCAACCATTAATACATTCGTTTGTTACAGAAGCTTTATTCTTTTATACCTTTAACTCCATGTTTCATCAATATTATTAGTGTAGACATAAACCTATATGTATGGTGAATATATGCAAGCTTTTATCCGCTGGTAGTCAACATGAATGCTGACAACAATAACCACAAACTTTTTACACCAAACCTATATTTTTATTCTTTCGTCCTTATACCTACATATGTATATCGGTCAAGACCTTCTGCTTCCTAATCCCAGATAAAATTCGAAATAATTAAAAAAGAGTCATGTATTTCACATGAAAATCTGGGAGAACCCAATATTCTTCAACATGTTACAATAAATAATTTCTATTACGCTTCTTTTTAGATGATAAAGTAACCTACATACAAGGGGAAAAAATTATTTTCCCATAAAATGTAAAACTATTGTCCGATTTTCTTCATTCTTAGCAAATGCCAATAATTTTGGAACCTCAAAAAAAAAAAAAAAAACTGCTAAATATTGTAAACATCAAAAGCCATGTGTAAGAGAGCGAAGACCACGATTGATCCCAAACTTGAAAACCGGTTCAGTGAGAAAACGGTGCATATTAGTCCACTTCTGTCCGAAATGGGTTAAAATATTAATTTTTTTTTTTAATTAACTTTTTTAATTTTCGGTTAAAATCGCGGATTTTTTACAAATATTGACGAATTTTAAAAAAATTGGATTATAATCGTACACGTTCCAAATTTGTTTTCAAGGCTGACCAAATTTTTTAAGTACTTCCAAAGAAAAAATAGAACATTTTCCATGAAAAATTTGTGGATTTTTGAATTTTTAAGAACATGTTTTGTAAGGACTTCAAGGGGAAAAATTAGGTGCAGTAAGGGTTGGATATATTTCTTAATATTTTTCAAAAATCCGGGTCAAGAATGGCGGTTATTTTTAAAATACTTTTTGGGCTATGTAAAACTTGCCAATTTTTTAAAGATAATTTTATAAAATCTTCCTGGGCTTAAATCGTCGGCTGACTAAAAATTAATTTTTATATAAGTCGTTTTATAACAATATTTTTTTCATTTACGAAAAACTATTAAAAAAATTTTTAAGAATATTTTTTCAAAAAAAAAAAAAAAAAAAAATACTTTCTGTAGTGGAATTCTCTAACTCATTTTTTGAGTTACCGACAAAAGTCGGTGAACTTAAAATGCAATTTTTCGGTAAGCTAGCGACGAAATCAAAGTAGTCGTATATAAGTATCGGTAGATCGATGTTGTGAACTTTAACTTCTTTTTCATATCAAAAATATTGATTTTAAAGTTACCGATTTTTGTCGGTAACTCAATTAATGACTTAGAGAATCCCACTACTGATCTGTCTATTGGTTTTTATACCTCATGTATAAATCATTTGATAGGGCCAAAACGTCCCCCATCGAAATAACGGTTGTAGACTATAGACCAAATCCGTTTCAGGACATTTGGATGTCGATGAGCACGATAATTTTCGAAAGAAGTATCCGATTTGGTTCAAACTTGTCGTAATATTGTAACCAAACTTAGATCGAGTTCGGAGATGGGCAATATCGGCCCACTTCTGGTACCTCCCAAACATACGGTCGAAATTTTCAAAAAAAAAAAAAATCAAATTACACACAACACAATATTTTTATTAACACAATGAATTTGAATCGGTCCACACCTTCTGGTACCTCCACCACAAAAGGTCAAAAATTTCAAAAAAAAATTTATATTGCTCAGAAAAAGGAGCGATTATACACTTTTGCTCCATCTTTTCAAATCCTTATATTTGCTAGGTGCTAGGTCAGGTGAGAAAATGGACAATATCGGTCCACTCCATCAAGTACAAAGGTTCACAATTGTCAATTCTTACATCTGTCATAACTTGTAAAACAAGCCAGCGATTCCTTAAAACTTGTTATATCTGAATATTTCTGTCAACCAGAAACCTGATGAGTTCTAATAGAATTGGATAAAAATATTCGATTTTCTTTTGTCCATACCAATAGTTTTATCTGCATAAGAAGTAGTACGAAAATGGAATACTTGGGTCGACTACATCTGGTTCCTCACGCACATTTTAAAATTTTCTAAAAATTATCACAAATCTCATTAAAAGTGAAGGATGTACCCAATATAGTCCAAACCTGAAACTTCGTAATATTTATATCATATTTATTTAGCACCGATACGAAATTGACAATATTGGCTCATTATTTCGGAACCTACTCCATATAGAATCTACAATTTGAATAATCATAACAGAAGTCAAAAGTATTTAAATAATAGGACATTGGCTGAGGGTACACATCTGTCGGAGTAGTTATTTATTGTTGCTGCTTCGAAGAAATTGTCAATATTGATAGGTCTTAAAGATGTGACAAATATTTAGTATACATGACAGGGAACCATTTTTCGTCGATTCTTGAAACAATTGCAAAATTTCAAGGTCTTCAAATTAAATTTTTTGATACTTTCTACATTTTTTTCCTTAAATTTAGAATATTTTCGAAGAGAAATTAGAAATTCAACATTCGATGTTAGGTTTTGCTCGTAAGCATACTAAACTTCGATTCAATATGCCTACAAATTCCGATGATATTTATTATAAATTCTTTTTCAACATTTGACTTCCCATTGGCCAACACCACATTTAAATGTTAAACTTTATAAACGATCAAAAGCGGATGGAAAGAAAGAAAAGTTCCAATATTTATTTATGTAAACTTTGTACAAAATCATAATTCCATATGCAGCGATGCAAACAGGAAAATTGCTATACAGCATGACATTCACGTACATATTTAAATGTCGTTTTCTTTGGAAACGTATAATTTTGTGACACCCTCTCTCCGACGACCTCTCCTTACGGTAGAAGCAAAAAAATTTTTCATATTTTATTGAACTCTTTACGTGTTGCGTTGTTGTTTTTTTTTTTTTTTTTGCAGTTTGGCCACATTCGCTTATAAAAAATTCAATGCAAAATTCAAAACTCTTCTCCCAATAGCTTGGGGGTGTTGTGGTTTCGCTTCGCTAAGCGATGGTTCGTTACGAATACTGTTGGACTCAAATTCGATTTGGAAAATAGTTCTGTTTTGCATTGATTTTATTGCCACAAGGCTTAAACAGGTGTGTACCTGGGTAGCTTGATGATATCAAATGGGAAGTAATAAAAATATTGTAATGTGGGACTAAATAAAAACAGGTTGTTTATAGATAACGTATTTTGTTGGAATTGGATCCCTTCTCATACAATGGACTCTTGATGATTTATTTTTTTAGTAAATAATTTATATACCCTATATGTTTTTGCCGATAGATTTACCTTCAGCCAATGTATATTAGAAATATTCCCCATTCTTGATCCGTACTTTTTTTTAATATTCGGAAAATTAGATCTCTCAGTCAGAAAAGCTTTTAAAAATATTTCTAACCCTTAGTGTACCGAATTTTTTCATTGAAGTCCTTATAAAATAAATTAATTTTTTTTGACAGGAAAAATTTTACTTTTTCGAATTTAAAAATGATTCTAGGCCAAAAAAGTTCATTTTTTCAAATTTGGACACGATCCTAGTCAAAAAAAAAAAATTTACTTTTCCTTAAGATGCACAATGTAAATAACCTAGAAAATTTTGTATAGGGTAAGTGTACCAGTAGTCGGCACCTTTAGGATTTTCGATTTTCCAATCTTTCAACATTCTGAGTGAAATCTTTCAATTGCAGAGAAATAAAGTTGTTCAGATTTCAAATTTTGTTTAGTTTTCGAAATAACAAACAAAAATTTAATTTGTTTTTATTAAATTGGCAAAATATGCAATTTTACTAAAATAGTAGTTTTTTGCCAGTAGTCGGCACCATTTTCCAATGCTCGGCATGTCTATTTGCCAGTAGTCGGCATATTGTATTTCAGTAAAAAAAAAATATTATTTTGTATATATTTTTTATTTCAAATAGCATAAAAGAATGATATATTACTAATTAAATCCAGAATTTGAAATTAATTTCGCTTTTAAATGGTGTTTTAATTAATTATCATTCTAAACCAAATATAGGTAGAAAATCAAGAATAGTATGGTTACCTTCAGTAACGTATGGATTTTCAATTAAAATAAAAATGAGATTAACTAAAAAGAAACAAGTACCTTTCTTATATTTGGAATTTGTGAATTGATCACTTTCCTTTAGATAGGCAACATTTTTTTCAAAAATGCCACCGCTATCTAAAACAAATAGCTGATTTAAAAAACCTACTTAATTTGGAAAAGTTGGTCAAAAAGCACAAATAAAAGCAACTGCCGACTAAAAATTGTTTTTTTATTTGAGTAGTTTTTGGATTATTTTTTAATAGTTTTGGTGAAATTGGTCAAAAATGATTTCTAGTAATCGGCACCCATGCCGACTACTGGCAAATCTGTTTTTTTTTTCTGTTCGGCATTAAATAATATAACGGAAAAATGCTTGATTTGTATGTTTTTAATTTATAAAAGTGATCTTCAGACTTTTATTTACTATTATAAAATATTTCTGATTCAAAAAGTATTAAATTTAATTTACTTAAATCGATTATTAAGTTGACGACACCACTATTTTTTTCTTTACAAACAAGCACTATCGCATGCGTTGACGAAAACCGTTATTCTCTCGTAATAAATGATCGAAGCTCATTGTTTTTTTACAGAAAGAGAGCAGAGAACACTGTTAATTTTTTTTTTCTATTATTTCATTATTTGTCCAATTCTATTCTTAGTTACTTAAGCTTAAATTTCAAAACTGCCGACTACTGAGACATGCCGAACTTAGGCCCACTTACCCTATTTAAAAAAAAAATCCGCAAAGTGGAAATAGACAGACCCAATATCGCTTTTCGGATTAGTCATGGACTCCGTTCACTTTTAGATATATGTCCAATTTTTAAGAAAGAGTAGTGAAATAACTGACTGCCTGAATGATCGAGAATCAAGGCCCTGACAAAACGGCCAAAGCTAAAATTTATTTTTTTTATTTTTGGGAATTTTGCACGAGGTATTAGTTTTCGTGCGAAGGCGTGTGATAAGGCTGGGTTTTTTGAAATTCACACTAAAATTGTGCGAAATGTACTAATACAGGGTGAAAACGCCATAGTTTTACATTCTTGTTTTGATTTTATTGAATGAAACCAAAAAATGTCGGAAATAGCATCAAATTTTAGAATAAGTTTAGATTTGTTCGAATTGGTCACCTTTGGCACGAATTATGGTCTTCAAACGGCCAATGAAACCGTCACACACAGCCCGAATGTTGATCTGGCCCATTCCCAGCGAAGCGCTTGCTTGAGGTGATCGACACTTTGGTATTTTTTTTGTGCCAACCCTGCGTTTCAAAATACTCCAGACACAATAGTCGAACGGATTGGTATCCGGAGATTTTGGTGGCCATTGTGCGCTGGAAATGAAGCGAGGAGCCGCATTTTGTAACCATTCCTGGGTGGCGCGTGCTGAGTGCGAGAGTGCTGAGTCCTGTTAGAATGTCCAAGGTCTGCGGTCAAAATGTTTGCGAGCCCAAGGCTTTAATACACCCTCCAGAATATTTCCGCGATAATATTCGGCATTTACTCCGATGCCACGGTCGATTAATACGAGCGGAGAGCGACCATCGGCTGTTAATGCGGCCCATACTATCACCATGGCTGGCGCTTGAGTTCTGGTGGCCAACCGAAGGTGCACATTTTCAGCTGACCTCTTTGGCAAGTGAACACGATCATTTTGTTTGTTTACAAACTGCTGGACAACGAATGTTTTCTCATCGAATAAAACCAAATTCGGCAGTTTACCACTTTCGGCCAAGCAAAGCAGCTCTTTTGAGTCTATTTTCTCTCTGTTGTGGTGTATGTTCTTGCACTTTTTGGAATTTCAATGGCTTTACCCCGAGATCATCTTTTAATATATTGCCGAATGGAATATTGCGATTTGTTTAGCTCACTAGCTATTTTTCGGCCACTGCGACTTTGGTTTCGATCTAGTCGCTTCTTCACTTTTCGAACAATTTCTGCTAATGTTGCTGTTTTCTTCCGTCCATTTCCTTGACGTCGGGCTACGCTACCAGTATCACGGTAACGAGCGATGGTACGAGACACAAAAGATTTATTCACATTTAAATGCTGGAGTGTTCTAACAATAGCCACTTGTGGTTTTCCAGTCAAATAAAAAGAAATCACACTATCACGCTTGAATTCCTCACCAATATGCTTTTGTACGCTTGTAAACAATATAATGAGCTATCACTGGAATAATTTTAGCAGCTGTCAGACGTGTGGCTAAGAAATGACAGCCGTTTGAAGTTGGTTGCAGTTTTTTCATCTCAAACTTTTAAAACTCCGATTTTCCTTTTCTTCTATTTTTAACTCTACTTTCATCATCTCCAGAGTTTATCCTGTAATTATTTTTTTTTTTTTTTGTAGAAATAAAAGAAATAATTTGTAATTGTACAAGAGCTATGAATATTAAAAATTATTTTTTTTTTTAAATTTTAGGGTTATATAAAAAGAATGTATATGTCGATATGGTCCACTTCCTCCACTAACTTTGACGATATCCAAATGTCCTGTTTTTGGTGTTTCAGACTTTCCTCCAACTATTTTTCCCTGAACCATTATGTCAAAGACAGGTAGCAATATTTCTATGTATTTCTGAAAATTTTCAACATTTGTTCTTGTTCTTTAAACATTCGTTTTAAATCCTTGCATTACTATCTTTCAACATTTCCTTGCATTCGATGGAAGTTCATTGGAAAAAACAAAATATATTTGTTGAAAATAACATAGAATATTTGCAATCGAACAAAAAACGTTTTAACCCAACTTCAAAAGTTTTCCGTGATTTAAATTTTATAGTAGCATAAAACTCAATTACAGTAATTTGTTCAAAGTCCGAAAACAAAAATTGGAAAAAAAGAAAAAAATGCGGTAAATCACCACCACCCCAGATAAGCAATTTACAACTATTTCTCCAACTCAATTCGAAAGCAAAATTTCCCAAAAAAACAAACCGCACAGCGATTCTTCAGTCCATCGAATGATTTCGTCCAATTGAAAGTGTTCAATATTTTGTAATTTAAAAAATTACAAAGTCTGCATGTTGAAAAGTCATTTATAAAAAAATGCAAAATGAAAGCACCTAAATTGGGGAACGATTTTGAACCTTCTTTCTTTTGAATGGCTTTTAATGGTGGCACATTCAATTGCCAAACAATTGTTGTGTGGTTCAAAGTGCAGCATTAACAACACAAAGTGTAACGAAACACATACTTGTACATATGCCATAGCCCACAATAGTATTGCCATTAAAATACACACATTAAAATACACACACACACATGTATACAACACAATAATAATAAATACCTTACAATAAACACCTACAATGGGGTACTTAAAGGGTTCATTGTGGAGCTCAGTAAAAAATAAGCAAATTGAGTAAAATGTACAGAATTGAGTTTGAATAAAAATAAATTTAAAGAAAAATTGTGTATTGTTAGCTAACTAAACAAAAACTCGAAATATCTAAACATTAGAAGAAAAGTAGAGGGAATGTATATTCTAAGTCTGAAAACTATATTTAACAGAATAAAAAATCTATGACTAAAATTTACCTTAGAAAACAGCATTCAAAGATTTTTTTGAAAGCAAAAACCAAGCTTTTATATTTTTTCAGCAACCATTGTGGTCTCCTTTGAAACACTGTGCCACTAACCACAATTTCGTGTTTGAAGTATATAAATATCATCGACTATGACTGGGTACCGAATGGTAATAATCCATACGAGGAAGTGTGAAATAAGAATATAAATAAAGGATAACAAAGGACCATACACAATAAAGGCTAAATCGAAAAGAGTAAAAAATAAAGAATTGAAAATTGCAAAAATAATAAAAGGGGGGACAATGACCTTCAGCTGTTGGAGGATTTCTTTTTTACACTTTGGTTGATTGATTGACCAATTGAAAAATCATTTTAAAGCTAAAATGTTGTGGTTTGTAGAAAAAAGTAAAGGCTAGGAAAATATCACCGAACCACTTTGGGTACAAATATACAACGCATTTGCCAAGTTTTAAAAACAGATCCTAAGGTAAATATGACATTTCAGAATTTTATCTCTACCCCTTCGTGCAATGCCAAATATTGTACCATTCAGTACTTTCGTACAATTGTAGTACACATTTAAGGCTACACCTTAACGTACCATCCAGCTATCCTCGTTCCAATTTTCAGATTTCAAGTAATATCTTTTCCCCCAATATCAAATTGTACCGAATAAATAAAATACACTACACATTTCCAAAATAATCTCTTTATCACAAACCTACCACCAACAGGGATCCCAATACCAAAACTTCAAAATTCCAGCTACATTTGTTAGAACTCTTTAGTATTGTTCGCACACAAATTTTCTTTCTTACTTTGATTCTCATACAGAATTTTTAAGTTTTTAGCTCTATATGTCCATATAGTACCAAAGGGTACCATTTCAGAAGTTTTGTACCGTTGTAGGGCTTTTCTTAAACTTAAAGTTCGCATTTCCAAAAACACATGCATATCCTGCACTCTAGGCCATTCGGTTTGTCCAAAACAAAGTATTGACTTTATAGTAGCTTTATCGAGATTCTATCTTGAGTGCTTCGTCTGGGCGTTGATTCTCGGTCGATCAGTCAATCAGTCAGTTATTTCACTACTCTTTTATATGTATAGATACATGCAAAATTTTTTGTCGATATAGAAATTTGATACCACGGTCGATTTTTCGGCCACTGCGTCGCTTCTTGACTTTTGGAACCATTTCTCCTAACGTTTTGCTCTAACGATAGCCACTTGTGGTTTTCCAGCCAAATATAAAGTAATCACATTATCACGCTTGAATTCCATCACGAATAACTTGTTTTGTGGAAAATTCTCACCAAAATGCTTTTGTACGCTTGTAAACAATATAATGAGCTGTCACTGGAAAGCTGTTGGAGGAGTGGCTTAAAAATGACAGCAGTCTGAAGTTGGTTGCAGTTTTTTCTTCTCACACTGTAGATTTCCTTCTAATATAGGCCCTACATAACAGTACCTCTTGATTTGCGGTATTTTGAACCAATTGATATATGATTTGATATTTATACCCTCAGCCATATGGCTAGAGAGGGTAAATATCATCAATATCATGATATGGCCAAAATGATTTTAGATCCTTGGTCTCTTTGGACCACATCCGTTTCAGGCCATTTGCAGTCGATCTAGCAATGTCCGTCCGTCTGTCAGTCTGGCTGGTGCGAACGATAACTCTCATAGGGAGTGTCCGATTTGGTCCAAACTCGGTACATCGTAATATTTTTGTCAAACTTCGATTAAATTCGGAGATGGGCAATATCCGTTCAGGTACATCCCCAAAAAGAGGTCGAAATTTTCAAAATAATATTTTACTGTACAGAAAGAGGAAGGATAATCCAAATCCGCGCTGGATTAGGTGCAAAAAATGGACAATATCGGTAAATTCCATTAAGCACCTCTCCCACAAACGGTCAAAATTTTGAATAATTACAACTTTTGTAAAATGTGATTTAAGAGTCCGATTTTGTTCAAATTACACACATCACAATATTTTTATTAACAGAAGCTTTGGAATATGTCGATCCACTCCTTCTGGTACCACCCCCCCAAAGGACCAAAATTTTGAATATCCATGAAGACGAAATTAATATCCAAACCCATCCAGACTTTACACATCTAAATATTTCTATCAGCACAAGATCTGTTGTAAAGATGGTGGAGATCGGATTATTCCTTCCGGAACCTCCTCCACAAAGGATCAAAGTTTTGAATAATCAAAACGATTATAAAATCCGAAATAAGCATCACACATACCATTATTTCTACTAACAAAAGATCTGCTGTGAAGATGAAATATATAGGTCCACTCCTTCTAGTACCTCCGCCACAAACGGTCAGCATTTCGAATATCCACGAAGCTCATAAAACGCGGAATTAACATCCGATTCCAAACTTGGTACATCTCAATATTTAGCTCGCTCCAAGAGAGTGAAATAAGCATCCAACTCTATTCAAATATCACACATCCAAATATTTTTGATAACGCAGAATCTGTTGTGAAGAAGATATATACCTGCGAACCCAAAAAATCACAATTTTAATTTAATACTTTTATCTGTCATAACTTCCGAAAGAAGTTGGCGATTGGTTACAAATTGCTATATCTGATATGTCTCTTAACCGGAAATCTGATATAAATACGTAATTAATTGGAATTTATGACCTCGCATAAAATTGGATATGTATGTTCGGTTTCCTTATTAGATGAAGTATGCAATTGAAATATTTCGGTCCGCTTAATCTGTTACCTCACGCATATGTTCACATTTTCCAAAATTGTTTGCACATATCTCATATAAAGTACGGAAAGCTGTAGATGTAGTCCAAATCTGTCACGTTGTAATATTTATATCAATCTTAGGTCAGATACGAATTGGTCAATATTGGACAACTGCTTCGGAACCTCCCCCATAAAGGTCAACAGTTTGAATTATCATTACTCAATGCTGCTATTTAACTTGTTAAATTCACAATTGCTCTGTTTCAGAACCTGCAAGAATCTACTAAATTTGCAATTGCTTTCGATATCATAAAGGGAAAATCGGTTATCTATCTTTCAGTTCTGGAACACATCGCATATGTATAGCCCTCGTAAATGGAAGTTCCAAATTTTAGGTATTTGGAGGACAACCGCTGACTTATGGTCAGCTTTTGTTTAAACAAGCCTATTGAAACTGATGCCGTTTGTATTCATATCTTTAAGTGTTTTACGTTCTCGAAGGATAATAAATTAACTTCCAATATTCTTTAAAAATCTCCATAAAATTCCAATAATTTTATTCTGATTTATTGCCTTTACTATGTTTGATACCCCCATTGCAGTGGAGTATCAATGGCTTCGATTGAAGTCAGTCAACATAAACACCTCATGTTGTGAAAGTTTATATGAATGACCCCTCTAATTTAAGTATCCAAATATCGAACAAATTTAAAAAGTAAAAGAAATGAAGACATTTACAAAAATGTGTTTATTTGAGTGTATGTGAACTCACAGACAGACACATGCAACGAAATAGCATCATGTGTGTGTGCAGGACAGAAAGATAAAGAAGAATCAATAAATTTATAATTCTCATCAATGAAAATATCATAAAACAGACCATAAATGTTATTCACCCACTCACACACACTCATAAGCAAACAAAGACATTCCAACTTCTTGGACCGAAATTGGTAAAAGGGGTTTCCAACCAAACCTGTGTTGTGGGAGTATGTAACTTCAAACACGTACAAAATAATAAAAATTGGGTGGAAAAAGGAAGCATTCTTTCTTCACAGAATACTCTTTGATTTTTTGCTGCTGTAGAAAATTGTGTTCTTTTATGGTTTGACATTTTTACTTTTTATGTCTTTGGTTCGCACTTTTCTCCTGATCTTTTTTTCTGGGTTCATTTTATGACTCATATCTTTAGTAACAGCATGCAATTTACACTAACGCCAAGAAAATGTATTGTGCGCAATAAAATTGTTAATGTAGTTGTATGGAAGGAGCACAAAAAAAAAAAAAAAAAAAAAAAAAAAAAAAAAAAAAAAATGAAGAGAAAGAAAATTGGAGAAAATGGGAATTTCTTTAGTTGGCAAAATGATTTGTGTTGAGCAACAAAAAGAGATTCCCAAAAAAAAAGAGTTTTACACACACATTGTGTCATTAATGACTGATGATTGTGTGCGTGTTGAACAATACGGATACAGGACAGATTGCCTTTATTTTTTTAATAAAAAAAAGAAAAACCGTATGTCTTGAAGACTAATTTTCGTTTTGTTAAAAGAGGAGCTTCTAGTGACACAAATAAAATATGTATACAGGGTAAGATAAAAAACTGCAACAAAGTTAAACGCCATAATTTTTACTTTTTTTTAAATTTTTTTAATGAAAGCAAAAGAATCGGAAATAACATCAAATTTTAGAATGAGTTTAGATTTGTTCCAACTGGTCGCCTATAGCACGAACTATGGCCTTCAAACGGCCAGTGAAACCGTCACACACTGCCCGAATGTTGCTCTGCGGTATTTTGGCCCATTCCCGGCGAAGCTCTTGCTTGAGGTGATCGACACTTTGGTATTTTTTAGTGCCAACCTTGCTTTCCAAAATACTCAAGATACAATAGACCAACAAAAACGAACCGAGGAACCTCATTTTGTAACTCTTCTTGGGTGGCGCGTGCCAAGTGCGATGGTGCTAAGTCCTGTTGGAAAGTCCAAGGTCAGTGGCCAAAATGTTTGCCTGCCCGAGGCTTTAATACACATATTGTCGCGATAATATTTGGCATTTATTCTGATGCCACGGTCGATTAATACGAATGGAGAGCGACTATCGGCTGTTACGGCAGCCCACACTATACCCACCATGGCCGGCGCTTGAGTTCTGGTGGACAACCGAAAGTGCATATTTTCAGCTGACCTCTTTAGCAAGTAAACACAATCATTTTGTTTGTTTACAAACTGCTGGACAACGAATGTTTTCTCATCGGAGAAAACCAAATTCTGCAGTTCACCACTTTCGGCCAAGTGAAGCAACTCTTTAGCTCTTTTGAGTCTATTTTTATTTTAAGTTCTTGCACTTTTTTTAATTTCAATGGCTTTACCCCGAGCTCATTTTTCAATATTTGCCGAATGGAATTTTGCGATATGTTCAGCTCACAATGCGGGTTTCGATCAAGTCGCTTCTTTATTTTTCGAACGATTTCTGCTGATGTTGCTGTTTTCTTCCATCCACTTCTTTGACGTCGGCCTACGCTACCAGTATCACGGTAACGAGCGATGGTACGAGACACAAAAGATTTATTCACATTTAAATGCTGGAGAGCTCTAACGATAGCCATTTGTGGTTTTCCAGCCAAATATAATGAAATCACACTATCACGCTGGAATTCCATCACGAATAACCTTTTTCTGTAAAATTCTCACCAAAATGCTTTTGTATGCTTGTAAACAATATAATGAGCTGTCACTGGAATAATTTTAGCATTTTTCTTCGAAAAGCACTAAATGGTACTAAATTTGTTATTGGGTGGAGGGATAGGGATGGGATCCTCAAATTTGATATTGAGATCTCTGCTGGTATCTGGAATTGAGATATGGAGGTGATTTTGGGAATGTATACAATAATTGTATGAAAAGTTCTAAATAGTACTTAATTTGGTATTGGGTGAAGGAATAGAGCTGAAATCACTGTTGATGTTTGTGCTTAAGATATGAAGGTGGTCTTGGAAATGTTTACGATAATTTTTCAAAAAATACTAAGTGGTACTAAATTGGGTATTGAGGAATGGATCTGGAGTCCCGAATTTCAATTTTGAGGTCTCTGTTGATATCTGAATTGTTTTGCAATGAACGCATTTCCAAAGCGATTTACATATCTCCATCCTAGACAAACATTCCGAAACTCATTCCATACCTCAATTCTATTCTATTCCATATCTCCATACCCAAACCCAAAACATATCTCAATTCTAGATACCAACATGAACACAATATCAAATTTCAGAATTTGATCTATATCCCTTCAAATATAGCATTCTCGTACAATTATAGTACGCATTTACGAGACCGGCTACCCATGAACAGCGACACTAATATCGAAATTTACGATTTCAAGCACTATCAGTTCGCTCAATACCCAATTGTACGAAATGTAGTACTATTTAGTGCTTTTTTCACTTGTAGTACACATTTTCAAAACCATTATAATAAACCTGCAACGAACAGGGACCCCAATATCAACATTTCGAATTGCCAGTTTCTTCCATGCATTCAAAACGGAATTGTATATAATTTAGTACAGATCTTAGCATTTTTTAAATAACCTAATTATGAGTGGACTTATGCAATTTATCCACAACATATTGACATCGGAATGCCAAGTGATTGATCCGAGCCAATCGGTGACAATACGAACCCAAACTTTAATTATTCTAATGACAAATGTCATGTTGCCATTTTTCAGTCATTTTTCTAAAACTTAAAAAAAGAGAAAACTTAAATTATATTCGCACAAGGACATTTGTTGTTTGTTTGATAATGTTCGTATTGTGTGTCACTTTTTAGTTTTTAATGCACACCCACACACACATGCATAAAGAAACTGAAAACAGCTCTAATGCACGCACTTATGAAAACACGTAGAGCGTGTTTCTGTTTCAGCTTCTTTTTCTATTGCCTTTCTACTGAGTAGCGGTAGCACCAGATGTTGCACATTTTGAATTATAGTTCTTCCATCCCACCTCGGCTCCTCTCCTCTCTCATCCCCCTAGTAGCTTTATCAAGGAAACCAAACAACTTTCACATATAAAACACAAAATACAGTTATTTAATGGATTTCCCCTCTTTGAGTGTGTGTGTGTGTGCGTAATCAGGCGGCAATATGATTTTGTTGAACATTGCCAATGTGGGTGCTTCACTTTCTTTTTCTTTTAGATGTGTTTGTGTGTGTGTGCTTGCATGTGTATGTTGACGTCGTGATTGTTCCAGTGTGTCACATTACTATTGAATGTGATTTCTGCATCTTTTTTTCCTACGGAATTCGTTTCAAAACTTACATTTGTATGGTTGGTTGGGGGAGTGAGTGACATTTTCAGTTTGTTGTGATGGGACTTTCTTTTTTTTGCAAAAAGTTTGACAACATGTGTGAATAACGGTGAATATAATCGACTTTTTATTGTTCCATAACAAATGTTATTATGTATGTGTGCGATTCAATAATTTCAATCAATAAATTTTGCAATCTAATTGTGTACATATATTTTTTAATTTTCAAAATAAAGTAAAATTATGTATATATTTTCTATGTAAAAAACAGTAAAGAAAGTCCTAATGTCGGGCGG
This sequence comes from Musca domestica, assembly GCF_030504385.1. Classification (NCBI taxonomy): domain Eukaryota; kingdom Metazoa; phylum Arthropoda; class Insecta; order Diptera; family Muscidae; genus Musca; species Musca domestica. The sequence continues at coordinate 42,177,418 of NW_026712249.1, forward strand.
GGCCGACTTTATGATACCCTACACCACTTTGCTAATTTAGTAGAGCTCCACATAACAATTAAAAGTTTTTATGGGAGAATTCAATCATACACGCTATGATTATAATTATAATTTAAAGTTCAAAGGACTAAATATGCCGAAGCAAAATTAATTTGAAATCGGATAAAAATATATATGGGAGCTATATCCAAATCTGAACCGATCTCGATAAAATTTGGCAAATATACTTCTGAGTTGTATTTGATATATTTCCCTGAATATCGTTGTTACGGAGTACATATTACGGCTGTGGGTAACAAATCGGATGAACAATATATATGGGAGCTATAGCTATATCTGAACCGATCTTCACCAAATTTGGCATACTAGCTTCTAGACTCAATTCGGTCGTATGTGCCAAACTTCATCCCATTTGGGTAAACATTAAACGTTTGGTGCACAATAAAAAGTAAATCGGACGAAGTTATACATGGGAGCTATATCCAAATCTGAACCGATCTCGATAAAATTTTGCAAAGGTATTTCTGAGCTGCATTTGATGCATTTCCCCAAATATTTTTGTTACAGAGTGCATATTACGGCTGCGGAGGACTAAAATAACAAATCGGATGAACAATATATATATGGGAGCTATAGCTATATCTGAACCGATATTGATCAAATTTGGCATACTTTTTTTCAGGCCTAATTTAGTTGTATGTGCAAAATTCCATACTATTCGGGCTGATATTACACGTTTAATGCACACGAAGATATATATGGGAACTATATCTAAATTTTGATAGAATATCTCCAATTTCAATAGGGTTCGTCCTTGGGCAAACAAATGATTTGTGCAAAATTTCCTCTTGATCGGGCAATAAATGCGAAATGTACTTTGTTTAAAAAAATACATGGACAGACGAACGGACGGATATGCATAAATCGACTCAAACTGTGATTTTATGCAGATCATCAAAAGGAACTATGGGTCTATCTCGTTTCCTTTTGCCTGTTACAAACAAATGCACAAAGACATAATACCCAGACCACCTTGTGGTGTAGGGTAAAATACAAATGATCCGAAAAGTCAGAAAAATTGCCTTTGCGTAAGGGTACACACTAGAGTTGTACCAATCTAGTTCGATGAAACGAACTAATTTCATATCTAGTTCCGGGGACTCTGGTCGAGAGTATGAACACTATGCGTATGAGTGATATGAAATATATGAAATCACTCATACTTTTAGGAACTGGTGTACTGAACTATGACCTAGATTGGCACAACTCTAGCCCATAACCTACACACGTCCACTCTAGGAGAAATGATTATCCTAAAATACGATTTCTTGACGTTTCTGTCGATCTTTTCACCCAAGGTTATACATGGGGAGATGAAAAAGCTGCAACCAACTTTAAACTGCTGGCATTTCTAAGTCACTCATCCGACAGCTGTTAAAATTATTCCAGTGGCAGCTCATTATATTGTTTACAAGCGTACAAAAGCATTTTGGTTTGGATTGGTATTCGTGATGGAATTCAAGTGTGATTTCTTTATATTTGACTGGAAACCCACAACTGGATATGGTTAGAGCACTCCATCATTTAAATGTGAATACACCTTTTGTGTCCCGTACCATCACCCGTTACCGTGATACTGTTAGCGTAGCCCCACGTCAAGGAAGTGAACGAAAAAAAAAAAAACAGCAACATCAGTAAAAGTAAAGAAGCAACTTGAAAACCGCGTCGCGGTGGCCGAAAAATGGCTCGTGAGCTGAACATATCTAAATATTGCATTCGGCAAATATTGAAAAATGAGCTCAGGGTTAAGCCATTGAAATTCCAACAAGTGCAAGAAATTACACCGCATCAGACCGTTTCATTGGCCGCTTGAAGGTCATAATTCGTGCCAAAGGTGACCAATTCGAACAAATCTAAACTCATGCTATTTCCGACATTTTTTGCTTTCATTCAATAAAATTAAAAAAAATTGAAAAATTATATGGATCTTCCTATCTCGCCGAGCTGAGTCGATCTTGCTATGTCCGTCTGTCCATGTTAATTTGGTCGCAATTATGACCATATTAAAAATGGAGGTGGGGTTATGGTCAGAATAGAAGCCTATTGCTTTTGGAGATGATCGCATAATATTTAGGGGTTGAAATGGACTTAAATTCGAAAAATTTCCTGATTTTGAAGTTGCTCTACAGGTCGCAATTATAGACCAGTAGACGCGGAAATGAGCATGAGTCTAGAGCTTAGTGTTGGGCAGAAGAATTCCAAATTGGATGTTCATCGGGTAATATTTAGTGGACAAAATAGACCATAACATTTGTGTTAAATAAAATTCAAATATTCCATTTAACCGCGAATATTTTTAATCCAGGCGAAATCACAAATAGTCGAAAAGATTAATTCTGGGTGTTACGTAGATGCCGATAGAAAATATATCGTCTGTAAATATATATAATTCTGGACGTTACGTAGATGCCGATAATAAATATATCGGATGTATATAGCGAAATATGTACAATGTGTATATATAAAGAAAAGGGATGTTAGCTAGAATGCTTATATCTCCAGAATGGCTGTACCGATTTTGACAAATGTTGTCAATTCAGAATGCCCTCTTGGCATAAAATAATAAAATCTAAAAAAATCGCATAAGAAGAAGTCAATAATGATGTTAATCTAGGTTTTGCAGTATTTTGTGATATTTTTCATATTTTTTATCGCATGCGATTTTTTCAAATTTGACTTATACATAAAATTGAAGTTTATATTTTGTAATATTTTTTCACCTTACAATACAGGTTTCAATTAACGTCCAATCCTCATGAAGATTTTCATAAGGGTAGGATTAGGCCTATTGTTTTTAAAGATGTCCGCAATATATTTGGTCCATTTCAAACCGACAACAAAAAATGTTCCTGATTTTGCAGCCATTATAAAGGTCACAAATAGAAACCATATACAGATATTTAGGTTCAAATTAACCAAAAACAGAAACGGAATTGACACGGAAGAGAGCTAAGGACAGGGAAGAAGTTTAGCATTTTGGATAACCATTGGATTATATCTATTTATTTTTCCTGGTCAATTATTATAAATTTCCCTGGTCAAAAAATAAGGGTAATATCTGGGCAGTGCTCAATGACATAATTTCAAAAGCGAAATCTTCTAAAATGTATTTGGACATAAGGGGACTTCTACCATAGTGTAGTGTTGTAGGGTATCACATGGTCGACTATAGCCTTTGCTTACTTGTTTTAAAGTAAGCTAGATTTAAAGACGAACCACCTTCACATTAACTAATTAATTATATTTTCGGTGTGGCATCTTGTTCATCATATCTCATCAAATTTATTGAAAAAGATGAATGCGGCATCATATTTTTCGCAAGGTAGTTCTTAGCTTACTGTGTTATTTTTTTTTTTTAACTGGACACCTTTCAGCCTTTGTTACTTTCACATTCAATCTAGTATCCACGAGTGTATTATTTACACCATATCGTTTGCCTACAAACATACATATATTTCATGTTTTCCCTCATAAATACTCCAAAGTTTTGTTGTATCCACAGGATCCTGTCACACCAACGATATACGTCTAGAATTTATGATGACACATGTTTTCTATCATCATAAATGGAGTGTAGTATTGCAGAGGACAGACCAGGAAAAAAAAAACAGCGAACCTAAGTGAATGGGATTTTCAAAATGAATGGAACACAACACAGCGTTTGTTGTTACCTTTTGAGTGACGTTTAAGAAAAAGTTTTATTAAGTGCAGGTTGAGAGTTTCCTTTGAAATCATATTAAAGCGTTGGTAGATATATTATATTTTTTACCTAGGAGAGACAGAGGGCATACAATTAATGTCATTCAGTTTGCAATATATGTAATTATTCGCCTTTGTCCCTTTAAGGTACCTTTACGAAAAATTGAAAGTATAGCGACACCGTCACTTTGAGAATTATAAGATATGTACGCTCGGCATATGGCCATGTAGAAGATTAGATTAATTTCAGATTTTAAAATTTGTCTATCAAATAGGTATATAATTTACATTTTTTTAAGGAAGGGGGTGGTCTGATATTGTACACTTTTTAATTCGAAGTAGGTTTGATAAAAATTATCCAAGAGACATGGGGTCGAAGCCGGACGATTCATAGTTTGTCCATATCCTCTATAACCATAAGGCAAAAACAATTAAAAAAGCTGTAAGTTCGGCGGGGTCAAACTTTGAATACCCTCCACCATTTGGAAAGAATTTGGCAGTTTTCAAAAAAAAAAAAATCCGTTACAAGTTCTGTTAAAATCTTAAGAATACGCCTATACGACGACATGGACCTGCATAGGCAACTTTTGTCATAAGCCATTACAATATTTAAATACCAAATTTGAAACAATTCCGGTGAATAATGTCACTAAAATCATCAAAATACCGAATATCGGGAGGTGACGTTATATAGGGGCTATACCAAGACGTTGACCTGCACAGACAATTTTCTGTCATAGACTGTAGTACCCACCCATTACGAACTTCAAATACCAAATTTTAAACAATTCCGGTAGATAATGTCGCTAAAATCATCAAAATACCGAATATCAGGAGGCACCGTTATATGAGGGCTATACGAAGACGTGGACCTGCACAGACAATCTCCAGTCATATGCTGTAGTATCCATTACGAACTTCAAATATCAAATTTGAAACAATTCCGGTAGATAATGTCGCTAAAATAATCAAAATAACGAATATCGGGAGGTGATGTTATATGGGGGCTATACGAAGACGTGGACCTGCACAGACAATCTCCAGTCATATGCTGTAGTATCCATTACGAACTTCAAATATCAAATTTGAAACAATTCCGGTAGATAATGTCGCTAAAATAATCAAAATAACGAATATCGGGAGGTGATGTTATATGGGGGCTATATGAAGGCGTGGACCTGCACAGACAATTTTCTGTCTTAGGCTGTAGTATCCATTTCGAACTGCAAATACCAATTTTGGAACATTTCCGGTGAATTATGTAGTTTTAATCACCAAAATACCGAAATAGGGAGGTACCATTACATATGGGCTACACCAAAACGTGGACATACATGGTCCATTTTCAATACCAAAAGTCCTGCAGGCATAATATACATTTGAGTAAAATTTTTATCAACCAACTTCATTTCGTTCGGAAGCTAGAGTGATATCAACAGACTGACGGACATGGCTATATTGACATTGAATTTTACGCCGATCAATAATAGATGCAATTTGTGGGGTCTAAAATGTATATTTCGAGGTGTTACAAACGGAATGACAAACTTAATATACCCTCCATACTATGGTGGGGGGTATAAAAACTCTACACAAAGGGTTAAGAATCCTTTCTTGCCATCAACAAAAAAGGATAATAAAGTATATGATGACAACATGATGTGAGTTAATAAGTGACAGTGGAAACACTTGAAAAACAAAGTCGTGTAGACAAAAAATGGTATTTTTCTAACAGCCAAGAGCTACAACATCACATTTTCTCTCCATACACATGTAAGTACGTGTGTATGCATACAGCTAAATGTCGTAACAAAGTGAGAGAATGTGAAAAACGGAACAGAAAACTTTAATTAACAACAAAAATATAATAAAAACAACAACAACAACAAATGAACGACAGAAACAAAATAAATGAAAATACAAACATGTGAGAATTGTAATAAACAATGAGGAAAAGAAAAAAAAAATAATGTTAATCAAAAGCAATGATAACGTCGTAACCTGATTTGTATTTAGCGAGGGTATAGGGAGATAAAGATATAGCTGTCAGCAGCGAAAATTTCTACATCTAATATAATTTTAAAATAGAATAAAATTGGGATCGAACTTTTTACATTCTTTGCCACATGAAAACTTGACATGAAAAAATCGGCTACCCACAAAACTTACAGGTTCTGTTCTACATATTTATATAATCAAAGAGTAGTGAAATAATTGAGAATCAAGGCACAGACCAAACGACTGAGACTAGAATCTTGAAGTTTTGCACAAGGGGTCTTTGTGATAAGGCTGGGTTTTTGAAAATCCTTACTAAAAGGGTACAAAAAGTACTAAAATGTACTAAAAATTTAATACTTCGCATTGGACAAACTGAATGAGCTAGAATTCTGAAATTTGGAAGAGTAACTGATGACTATTTGAAATCTGATAAGAGAATCAAGGTTGGAAAGTAAGTTTGGTAAGTGTGCGAACTGTACTAAATGGTACTAAATTTGGAGCAGTTTGGTTTAGGGCGAACGTATGAAGCTGGAATTTTGAAAGTTTTTTTGGGATCCCTGTTGGTTGATTGGTTGTTTAGGGATTTTCGTTGTAGGTTTGTGATAAATAGGTGGTTTTGGAAATGTGTACTTCAAGTGTACGAAAATTACTAAATAATATTTGTACAATTTTGTATTGGGTAAACAGATAGTAATAGGTATTAGGGTCGCTGTTTAAATATAGCCTGGTTATGGAGGGGAGTTGGTGTACTTAATGGGACAAAATTTGGTATTGTTTGATATATAAAATTCTGAAATTCGATATTTGAATAACTGGTACCACTGTTGATATCTATGATGGAGATGTAGATTGTCTTGGATATGTGTACTAAATTTTACCAAATTTTTGAATGATATATGAAACATTTAAAATTTGAAATTTTAGTACGATGCATGAAGGTTTGATTAGAAAAAAAACAAATTTAGTAATAAAAGGCTTATCACGAACTTTTGGAACGAATCTAAAATTTTCAGGTAGATTCTTCGTTGGAGAAGTAGCTGGTACATGCTCGAATTAAACGTTTTTTCAAGAAATACCGACATACCAAATTTTAGCTGATTCGTTTCGAAATTGGTACTGAAATCTTCATAATTTCTAAAATCAAGAGGTACCGATATGACTGAAGAGTCCCATTTGGTTTATATCTTAAAATTTGGTTAAAGTTTGACAAGGTGCTTTGTATTTTATAAATATTTTTTTAAACAACATCTTGACCAAGATTCATGGATTTTTGTAGGATTTTTTGGATATCCTGACCGAGAATCATTTTTTAAACATTTGCAAGGACGTCTTAAGCTAAAATCTTGGATTTTATTTCTCTTCGCACCAAAATCACGAGTTAGCTTCGAATTAGCTTTGAAGTACCTACTGGCCAAGAATTGTAGTTTTTTTTTTTAATATTTTGCACTATTCCAAAGTATTTTTTAAGGATTTACAAACCAAGAATAGTTATATTCTAAGCCTTTTTCAAGGATCTTCTGACCAAAATTCATGTATTTTCCAGGAACTCCTGACCAAGAACAGTGGATTTTTTAAACTTTTATACTTTTTAAGGATCCTTTAACCACAATTCTGGGATTTTTAAGGACGCCCAGACCAAGAATCGTAGACTTTTTAAATATTTACAAGGACTTCATGATGAAAAACTGAGGTTTTTAAATTATTTTTCACATACGGCCTGAACAAAAATCGACGATTAAAAAAGTAAGGATCTTAAGATTAAAAAAATATATATTATTTTCAAGGACACCGTGACCAAAATTATGGCTTTTAAAATATTATTTAATTTATTACTATTTCCTTGTAAAAATTGTGTATTTTTTATATTGTCCTAACGTCCTTGAAGTTCTAACCAAAAAAATGCCAAATCAAAAAGTCGGGATTTATTAATTACTGATTTAGGACTTTCTGATATAAAAATACACTCGATTCTTGGTCTCTACAATTTCCTTTTCATAAATATTTGTACTTCCTTTTTCAAGAATTTTTTGACTACAAATCCAATATTATTTAGATTTTTTCAAGGACCTTAATAAATTGTGGATTTTCTAAAAAAAAAAAAAAAAAAAAAAAAAATCAAGGCTCCTTTTTTTTCAAAAAAACCTTTGCAAAGCACTGCGAATTTTTAAAAATATCTTTTAAAGGACTTTCGAAGTAAACATCGTGAATTTTCCTGAGACACTTTTTTAAATATCTTGACCAAGGATCATGGATTTTTATATTTTTAAACCACTTGCGGATTTTCTGTTAACGTTTTTAAGGACTCCTTGCCATTAATTTCAGACTTTTTAAAATATTTTCAAGGATTGGTCCAAGGAATTCCATATTCACACCGGATCTTGTGTTGGTAATATTCGAAACGGACACCTGTAGATCGACACTTAATAGCTTTAAACGGATTTCATCATAAGAGAGACAGGGTCTTAAATGGTTCTTTCGATGAGGCACCTTTTGGTCAATCAAATACATACAACTCACTGTAGGCATATGGTTGAGGTAATAATAAAGCGGATTGGTTGAAAACATCATCTTTAACAATATCTTGAATTTTCAAAATAATAATAATAATAATAATAATAATAATAATAATAATAATAATAATAATAATAATAATAATAATAATAATAATAATAATAATAATAATAATAATAATAATAATAATAATAATAATAATAATAATAATAATAATAATAATAATAATAATAATAATAATAATAATAATAATAATAATAATAATAAATAAATAAATGACCAAAAGTTGACCTGGACTGCTCATGATTTTTTTTTATTTTTAATGGAGATTTCCTGGTCCAAAATAGAAAAAGTTTCAATATTTCTGTTTAAAACTTCAGATTTTGTCATCGCGTTATTTTCAGTATATATTTTTGTACCTGACATATTTGTTTATTCATTTTTTTAAATGAATGTATGTTCTCTCATTTAAAGTTATTAACACCATTATATGAGGTCTACTCTAAGATTTAGACTTGTAGCGTGTTTTACAAAGTGCTATATTACTGCAGAAACAGGGGATTTTTCGATTAATGGATAAGTGTACTTTAAATGGAAAGAAAATTACAAAACATCAGAGAAAAAAAAAACATATAACAATTTAAACCAATGAAAAGGTTGAGCCACTGTTCACTAACAGAACATCATCTCAATGGAAAACGAAGATGAAAAAAAAACATTTTATCAATTTGCAATAGTAGTGACAATGTCACAGATAATTTCAATTATGTTTATTATTGAAATACAGACGACATACATACGCACACACATGCATTGGTATTGTAAAAACTGTTAACAAGGAAGGTAATCCCCATTCCGCAGAAGGAAGATAACATAAATAACCAGATATGTTAGTTAACATTAGAGAAAATGTACAAGGACCAAACAACTGGTATACCAGAGAGAAATAGGAGAGAGAGAAATAACAGACAAGTCACAGTAAATAAAAATATAGTTATATTAAGAAAAGAGAATTTGTTAGGTATTGCTCTCTTGAAAATAAATATTTACGTGTCACCTCTTTGTTGGCACTGCATGAACACAGCAGACATAAACAATCGCTTTGACGAAGGTCAGTGATACCGGTTGTGCAGCCGTGACGATTTGATGAAATAACAACGAAGGGAGGAATGATTTAGTGTAAGAGAAATTAGGTTAAAGCAATTTTTTAAGAATTAATTTTAGGAGCTATCATTCAAAATGCTATATAGAGAGAGAATAATATGTTTCACATAATTGTAAACCGAGTCGGTTTTAATACCTCTATATCTGTTTGCAGAGCACCGTGATTTAGTATCGTGTCTTTCTGGTTAAAATTCTGTAAATCTCAAAAGGATAAAGATATCCTTTGAACGAGTTTAGATAAGTATTTTAAAACTGACTACATTTATTCACGTTATGAAATAGCTTCCATATAAATATGCTGGCCATCCAAGACATTTTTATTATATCCTTAGCCATATGGCTAGAGAGGGTATACGTCATTTGATACGGTCAAAACGTGCCTAGTCGAAATAACGGTTTCAGACCCTAGGTCCCTTTGAACCAAATCCGTTTCAGGACAGTTGGAGTCGATCTGTCCGCCTGTCTGTCTGGCTGGTGCGTACTATAACTCTCGAAGGGAGTCTCTGATTTGATACAAGCTTGGTACATCGTAATATTATTGTCAAACATTGATAGAGGTCGGAGATGGGCAATATAGGTCCACACCTTCTGGTACCTCCCAACAAAATGTCAAAAATTACAAAGAAAATAATAATTTACTGCACAGAAAGAGAAAGGATAATCCGATTTTGCTCCAATTTTGCAAATCCTAATATTTGCATCAGTGCTAGGTCAGGTGCGAAAATGGACAATATCGGTCCACTCCATCAAGTACCTCCCCCACAAAGGGTCAATATTTTGAACATTCATGAAGCTCATAAAACACTAAGGAACATACGATTTCATTCAGGCTTGGTATATCTCAATATTTTTATAAACACAAGATCTTTTATAAGGATGGTAGAAAACGGACCATTCCTTCTGGTACCTCCCCTAAAAAAGGTCAAAGTTTTGAATTACCAAAATAATCATAAAATCCAAAATAAGCATCCGGTTTTCTTCAAATTACACACATCACAATAAATTTATTAACCCAAGGTCTGGTGTGAAATTGGGATACATTGGTCCACTCCTTCTGGTACCTCCCCCACAAAGGGTCAAAATTCTGAGTATCCATGAAGATCACAAAACGCGAAAGTAATATCCGATTTCATTCAGATTTGGTACATTTTTTTATTTTTATGAACACAAAAACTGTTATAAATATGGTGCAGAACGGTTCATTTATTTTGGTACCTCCCTCACATAAGATTCAAGATTTTTGAAAAACAAAACGCTCAAAGAAAGTGAAATAAGCATCCAACTTTCTTCAAGTTCCACACATCCAAATATCTTTGCCAACGGAAGACCTGTTGTAAATATGATATGTATCTGCCAAACGCTTCTGGAACCTCACCAACAAAAGGTCAGAATTTCCAATGCTTGTATCTGCCATAAATTGCGAAAAAATCGGCGATTCTTTACAACTTGTTATATCTAAATATTTCTCTTAACCATATGATCTGATTTATCGAAATTTATGATTTCGCATAAAATTGTATGTAAATGTTCGATTTCCCTGGGGGTGGGTCGGCAAAACCGACTGCTACTATTTTACTTGTTTAAAAATGGACTGTATTTGTCTTTTGTAAAAAATCTCGATTGGTCCTTTAGAATAGTCTTCAAAAGCAACGAATAAAGGAGTTTTAGCCCTTGAAAAAAATTCTTAAAAACAAACTATTATTTCTTAAAAAAGATATGTAAAAAATTCTGCTTTTGTCCTTATAAATTTACAATTGCACCTTGAAAAATTGTATTCAAAAAAAGTACAGCTTGCCATCGCAACGATTTCACAGTAAATAAACATAAGCTATGTAAACCTTAAATTGGTGAGATGTTGCATTTACATCTTGGAAAGTGTAATTTTCCATTCATTCTTTGATAAAAACATTTTTAAGTCTTTTAATATTTGACCAAGGTAGCCATACGCAATAGACGGCAACTTAGCTATGGCCCTGCGTGTATTCGCATTTATTTTGAGTTCACGTTCATGTACCTCACGTGCAAAATCATTTGGACATTTAAATGAGAAACAAACGAAAATAATGAAAATTCATTCACTCATTCTCTTTGTTTTATTCTCTTGATAAAATGTTGCCTTCTCTTACGTAAATATTCTCCGGCTGTTATATGCAAACAAAAGAGATAGAGAAAGAGAGAGCTCCAATAATTACCAGAGCGTAATTGCAGCTCATTGTTTAATTTTATGCTCACATTGTGCTCTATGTTGGGTACTACAATTCACATGGTAATGATTCTGCAATGGCAGCAAACCAAGAGGAAACTCAAAAGCGGGCAAAGCGAAACACCAAAGAAAAATATACAAACAAAAACCTTGTCAAGGCAAACAGACAGAAGAAGCACCAGCAACAGTAGCAGAGTTTCGAGACCAATAACATAATGTGAAAAATTCATTATCTGTTGTGGCAGTGGCAGTGACAGCGGCAGTGTGCGTCGTGTTTTCATGTTTTCCCCAATTCAGAGTGTTTCTCACTACAAACGAGTGCGGTTCACAAAGGGATATTGAGCGCATTAATGCAACAGCAGCAGCAGCAGTAGCACAAGTAGCAGCTAAAGTAATTCAACCAACCATATAACCAGGCAAAGAAAATATAAAATAAAATTGAAAAAGGAGAAAAAAAATTAATTGGAAATTAAAAGCAAATTTGTTGAAAATGCAAAAATCGAGCGTGAAGTGAATGAATGATTAATGGTTAGATTAGTGAAATGTTAAGAAGAAAAATTTCGCAGAATATTGGCATAACCAAAAAGGCAAAATAGAGTCTGCATAGAAAATTTGAAAAGAAAAAATCTATGAAACAGGGCGTTTAAATTGTCAAAGAACAGCGGAAAAGGCAATATTTAAAAAATAATCTAAAAAATACCTATTACAACAGGAAAAGTGTGAAAATTTTGAGCTGTTTTACTATCCTCCATCCACACACAAATGAAGTGATGGTATACACGGTGCGTATGAGTATTAAAAATTACTATATTCTTTCATATAACATCCGTCCCAGTAGTACGGGTCTATATGTCCATGTGTGTGTGTATGTGTGAGTGCAATTTACATCTTTCCTGCATGTTTAAAGTAGACGAAAAAAAAAAACAAGAGCAAAAACAAAATTCAACTGTGTATGTGTGTGTGTGTATGCTGAAAACATAAAAGAGAAAAATAAGTATATGTGTATGTATGCATGTGTACGTTCGTTGGTGTGTAGTATGTGTGGTTAAATGAGTATGTGTTTTTAGCAATGTTAAGTGGTTTCGGTGGCTTAACTGAATCGAAGTAGAAAGTAGTGAAAAATCCCAAGTTGTACAACTAAACGAACAAACGCCAGCATAAGCGGACGCACGCACACCCTGAAAATCCAAAGGTCATGCTGTAAAAAAAACAGCATTACAAAAACCAACAACAACAAAAACAAAAGAAGAAAACAAGTGAGAAAAAATCGTAAGAATAAAGCCTCTTTGCATTCTTAATACCATCAGGCTGGCAGGCAGGCAAATAAAAGCCTGTTTTTCCAGCACCATTTTGCCAAGGAATTTTTCGTAACCATCCTCTTATTCTTTCTCCTTCCTGCCATACCTTATGATTCCACAAAAAAAAAAGAAAACCATGACAAGTTAAAAAAAACGCAAATAAAGAAACCCAACGACATAAGGACAACAACGACGGGGCAAAATGCAAACACAAATTTTATGGAAAACAAAAATGAATCCCAACAACAGAAGCAGCAACGGCAGCAGTTGAATAAACATTTCGGGAGGGGTGTTGAAGACAACAAAATAAAACAATGTAACACCGGTGACAACAATAACAACAAAAGAATGTTGTTTTAAATACGGATTATAAAATATTTATGTATTTTTCAGCTCACATTTGTAAGAAGAAGGTATCGCACTTTTTGTGTGTGTGTTTTTTGGTTTTGTTTGCTTGCTGTTTTGATAATGGCCTCTTGACTTCCCAGAAGGTCAAGATGGAAGAGGGAAAAATAAAATCACCCACAACAATTTATGACTAGGGAAATTTAAGAAATTTAACGTGACAACCTTCTTCTGCCTTTTTTATTAACCTTTGACGATGACGATGATTCAAAAACAAAACTTTGGAAATTAAAACAGTCATAAAAACGATTGCGTAACAAATTGAGATTTCTGGACCCAACTAGAAGTGTGCTAAAGCGAGTGTGTGTGTGTGTGGGTCACGTGTCTCTTTTTGTTAGAAGTTCATGTTGTGGTCAAACGCTGGATTTTATGGTTTAATTTGTAACTCAAAAATATGTTTCGTGAATCGAATATGGTTTTATGACGGTATGATATCAAATTTATAAATATCGTAGACATTTTTTAAGATTAAGAGGCAAAAGGTGCAGAGCAAATAAAAATCAAGTTAAAAAGTATCAGTCGCTTTGCCAACAGATGTACATCCTTACCCAATGTTTATTTATTTAAATATTTTTTTGACTTTTGACTAATCATAAGTCAATATCTTGATCCTTTATGGGGGAGGTTCTGAAGGAGTGGAATAATATTGTCCATTTCGTATTTGACCATATAAAAATATTACAATGTACCAGACTATTCCCTTGATTTTTTGAGAAATGTGTGACCATTTTTGGAAAATTTTTGATTTGATAAATTTTATCTAATACTGATAAAAATATTGGATGTGCAAAATTGAAAGAAAATCGAATGCATTTCCAATTTTAGGCGAATCAATAATAATCAAAATGTTGAACTTTTATAGAGAAGGTACCAGAAGAAGTTTGTCGATAGATTTCATATTCACATCAGATCTTAGGTTGAGAGAAATATTTAGATATACCAAGGTTGAAAAGAATCGCTGACTTGTGTCGCAAGTTATGAGGGAGATAAATATTAACAAGTAAGAAAGTTCGGCCAGGATAAACTTTGAATACCATCACCCATTTGGAACGAATTTAGAAATTAAAAAAAAAAAAAAATAAATAAATAAAGAAATAAATAAATCCGTTATTCTGTTAAAATCTTAAAAATACCGAATATAGCCGTTATATTGGGGTCTATACGAAGATGTAAACCTGCATGAGCAACTTTTGTCATAAGCCATTGCAATATTTAAATAAGAAAGAAAAAAAACCGGTGAATTATATTGCTAAATCAAAATACCGAACATAGGGTTGCATTACAAAGACCTGCACCTGTATAGACAATTTTCTGTCACAGGCTTTACCTATTAGAAACTTCAAATATGAAAGTTCAAACAACTCCGGTAAATAATGTCCCTAAAATCGTCAAAATTTCGAATATCGGAGAGTACCGTGTATGTGGGCTATACGATATCGTGGACCAATATAGACATTCCTCTTCCAGGGGGTAATATGCTTAGAAAGAACTTCTAGTATGGATTTTTAGACAATTTCATTGAAAAATGTGACTGAAATCATCAAAAAAAAAACCTAATATCGAGAGGTATCGTTATATGGGGGATATACGATGTCGTGGACCTATATAGAAAATTCTCTCCCAGGGAGTATAGTACCCATAAAGAACTCGTTGTGTAGAATTTCAAACAATTCCATTTAAAAATACCGAATATCGGGGCCATTCGATATCGTAACCGATATAGCCCATCTTCGAAATTGACCTGTCTGCACACAAAACACATGGACAGACGGACAGTCGGATGGAAGGACAGGGCTAAATCGTCTTAGAATTTTACTCTGATGAGTTACAAACGGAGTGGCGAACTTAATATACCCTTCATATAATGTATGGTGGAGGGTATAAAAATTGTGCCCCTTTATGAGGGAGATATCAGAAGAGATTAGCCTATATATATATTATTTTCACAACAGATCATGCGTTAGGGAACATATTGAAAGGTGTACAATTTGACGAGAATTGGATCCCTATTTCGCATTTTACGAGCGTTTGTCTGTCCAAAATTATGTCCCCGTTGTGCGGCAGGTACCGTTCTTCATATCAGAAAGAAATTTTTAAGAATCATAATTATGCAAAAATTTGAACATTTGCGGTGGAGGTACTTGATGAAGTGGCCCGATATTATCCATTAACGTACCTGACCTACCACAGATAAAATTATTAGGACTTGTAAAGTTTGCATAAAATTTAATGATCCTTTCTTGTTATATCCGGTAAATAATTTCTTGGAAATTTTTGACCTTTTCAAGTTAGTTATAAACAAGTTAGACGAATAATTCAGTTTGAAGTGTAATTCAGTATTGATCCTCTGCTCTAAACAGTTGTTTTTGGAAAAAGTCTTTGAACTGAGAATCCCACTTTTTGTCCAGGAAGTCCAGAACATATCAGATTCTAGATTTGTATCTATGAAGACCTTAAAATCCACATTTTTTAGGCATGAATTCCCTATAAAAATCCTTCCAAATTTCACAAAAAAGTACCAAATTGCGAGAAGGATTATATTAAGACATATGTATGGGAACCGAGTTTCCCTAATGGAAAAATTCTGTTGAATGTGCAAAAATCGGGTCCAATGGGGGCTTAAAAATGTTTGAACATTTCTTAAAAAAATGTTTTAATTTAACTCCTGGTAAACTATTGAAAAATATCCAAGATTGTTTCAGCAAAAGTTCCTGAATAGTCCACGGAGTTGACCTAGAAAAACCACCAATTTGGGCATGTACCCCTAAAACATAAAGTCCTTAAAAAATTTAAATAAAATTCGCGACATTTGCAATTAATAAAATTAATTCTACACTTGGAAAAATCCTTAAAATATTTTTCAGAAAACTATTTGAAAAAAGTCCACGATTTTTGTTCGAATACTTCTAGTTATTGTTATTAAAATCTATGGTATTTGTCCACTTTTTTGATCTAGAAATTATTCGCCCCTTATGATGGACATGGATCCCTTAAAAAACGTTAGTACAAAATTAAAAATTTTTGGATCTGAGATTCTTAAAAATCTTGAAAATTCTCGAGACTTGGAGCTACCTTGAAAAAGTCCTTGGTTTAAGCCCGAGAAATATTTTTTAAAATATTTTTAGAAAATTAACGATTTTTGTCTTGAAAGTCCTTGCGAAAAGAATTTTAAAGTAATTCATTCTTCTTTGCTGTAGAGATGTGAATAATATTTTTTGGAAATCTTAAAAAAATTATAACAGGGAACTTCCTGTAAACTGAGAAGTGCAAAAATATTTTTAAAGTCCTTGATGTGTTTATAAAGTCCATGATATTTGTTCGGCATGTCCTTTTAGATATTTTCTTAAATAATTTACTTTAACCCAAAAATATTGGAGCAACATATGTATACTTTAAATAGATATTTATTTCGTTGTATATCTCATAGATTCTGTAATGTACGATGTGAGAGTTTTCAAAATTCATTCATGACCATTTGTGCAATAAAAATTGGCTAGGCAAATACACTACAATTTCTTACAATTAGCCAGACTATTTAGATACTCATATGAATGACATTGCGCTATTAGTTTCTAAAAGTTGGCAGAAGTGCCAAAAATAAATTGAATAAATTTGAAATATTACAGCATTTGAATAGTACGATGTGTGTAACAGATGGACAGTGAATAATGTAGCTAAAATCATCAAAGTACCGAATATGGGGAGGTACAATTATATGGGAGCTATAAGAAGAAGATTATTCAAAATTTTGATCCGTTGTGAGGAAGGCACTTAATGGAGTGGGCCAACATTGTCAAAACCTGAACAAGAACTGATGCAAATATTAGAATTTGCAAAGTATGAATAAAATTTGAAAATGTTGATATTTTGTGGGGAGGTACCATTTTAGAAAATGTCTTCCTGCAGTTTCCTACTTCGACTATTTTGGAGGATAGAATGATTCCTACAGACATATTTTATCATTGTGTGGGGTAAAAAAGCAAATCTACTTAATCGGCTGCTACCGATACCTTACCCAATATATTCCACTTTCGAACCAACAAACCTCACATTAAATTAACAGGCGCCATGCATATCTATTGGATTTTTCATATCGATGCAATTTTCTCAACACTGTCGCACTTGGCATGCCAATGACCAACATGAGAACTGCAGTATTTTTTCTCGCTTATTTCGTTGCGTTTTGGTAAACATCCAGTGCGGTCCTCTTGCGTACATTTTGTTTAACCAGGGAAACGTGCAGTGAAATACTTTTTTGCTTAATGCCATTATTTGTATTTGAAGATATTTAAGAAAAAACTCACTTGATCTCAGTTTCAATTTGTTTGCTCATTTGGGTATTGGTTGGGGTATTCAGCGACGGGCGACAGTCGACATCGCACCGACACAGAAGAAAAGCAAAAAAAGAAGAAAAAAACAGAAAATAATTATTTGCACTTGAAAAAGCTGCCAGTCAACAAGTCAAAAGATGGGCACGGTGACAAGACAGGCAGGCAGGCTGTCTGGCTGGCAGGCAGACAGACATACAGGCACATACTTTTTTTCCGTACAATGTAGACAGATTGGCGAGCAAAGCGGGGCGAGCGTAAGAGACCAAACAAATGGGCAACTGGACAATTTACTGGGTGAGGAAATAATTTTTGTTATTTTGGTGGAAAGAGAAAAATATACACACACATACACATACATACTTACAAACACAAACAGAATATGGCAACCACACACAGTTGACACTTTGCTAGACAACTGAAAATCAAAAGGCAACCAAAAGTGACAACAAAATGTGACTCAAAGCGCTTGTGAAGATGATGATGAACGTTGCTTGAAAAACAAAATATAAAAACACAAACAAACGATGTTGGCAGGTGTCACCTACAAGTGGTTGACTGGTTGTTTGTGTGAATGTAGCAGAGAGTGAGAGAGGGATACGCTGCTTACTTGGCAAAGAACAAAATGATTTACACTTTTTCTCAACATTTCTTTTCTATGTAAAAAACAACTTAGGAAAAAAAAATAAACGGAAATTGAGAATTTTTAAATTTTGCTGCTTTGTTTTTGTTTTGTAGCTTGTATTTCATTGCGTGTCTAATTGGTTTTCGTTTCTTTGTAACTTGGCCCTTTGGCAACATTAATTGCATTTCAGTGGTTTCAAGTGGTTGGCTGGCTGTCTGGCTATCTGGTCGGTCAGGTCACCTGCAGAAACAAGAGCTCAATGCATACTCCATGGATATTGCAACAAATAACTAGAGCAAAAACAAAAAAAGCGATTGACATCTGAGATGTGTAATACGATAAAATAACTGGAAAATAATCGATCGTTAATTAGTTTTGTGCGATAACCACTGGAGAGGGTAGTTTGAGGATTTTATAATACGGCCATCTATTGTATAAAATGTATGTTTTTCGCTATGTACGATATTTGTGTACGTTTCCAACATAAGAATTAGGGTCAATTTCGAAAATGGATAATATCGGTCTATCTACATGTATAGCCCCTATGACCTTTCGTACTTTCCTAAGTTCCTAGTTAATCTAGAACTTTTATACAAAAAATAGAAACATGGTCGCCACACAATGGTAATGCCCCATTTTTTGTTTTTATATCCTCAACCATATAACTATTATTTGATACGACCAAAACGTGCCTCGTCAAAATAACGATTTTAGACCAAATCCGTTTCAGGACATTTAGAGTCGATCTAGCGATGTCCGTCCGTCTGTCTGTTTGGCTGGTGCGCACGATAACTATCGAAGGTAGTATCCGATTTGGTCCAAACTTTGTACATCGTAATATTTTTGTCAAACTTAGATCGAGATCGGAGATGGCCAATATTCGGTCCACTCCCTCTGGTACCTCCACCACAAAAGGTCGAAATTAAAAAAAATTGCACTGAAAAAGAAACGATAGTCCGATTTTTCCCAACTTTGCAAATCCTAATATTTGAATCAGATGTGACAATATCGGTTCACTCCATCAAGTACCTCCCCCACAAATGGTCAAAATTTTGAATAATTATAACTTTTATTAAATGCGATGTAAGAGACCGACTGTCTTCAAAGTACACACATCACAATATATTATTAGCCGAAGTTCTGGTGTGAAGATGGAAAATATTGGTCAACGCCTTTTGGTACCACCCACACAAAGGATCAAAAATTTGAATATCTACGAAGGTCATAAAACACGAAATTAAAATTCGATATCGTTCAAATTTAATACATCTCAACATTTCCATCAACACAAGATCTGTTATAAAGATGGTAGAGATAGGACCATTCCTTCCGGTATCTCTCCTACAAAGGGTCAAAGTTTTGAATAACCAAAACGGTTACGAAATCCGAAATAAGCATCCGGTTCTCTTCATATTTCAAACATCCCTTTATTTCTACTAACACAAGATATGCTGTGAAGATGGAATGTATTGGTCCACTCCTTCTGGTACATCCCCCACAGAGGGTCACAATTTTGAATAACTACGAAGCTCATAAAACGGGAAATGAAAATTCGATTTCATTCAGAATTAATACATCTCAATATTTCTATCAACATGAGAGCTGTTATAAATATGGTAGAGATCGGACCATTTCTTCTGGTAGCTCCCCCGCATAGGAAGCGAAATAAGCATTATGGAAATATGTTCTAAGTTTGCGAACTGTACTTAGTGCCATTAAATTTTTAACTTTTCGATTTATGATGTAAGGTTGAAGCAGGAATTTTGAAATTTTGTATTGGGGGTCCCTGTTGGTGGTAGGTTTATGATATAGAGGTGATTTTGGAAATGTTTAATAGTACTATATTTTGTACCTTTGGGGATTGGGTAAATAGATAGTGCTTGAAAACTGATATTTGGTGTTAGGGTAGTTGTTGGACATATGAAGGTGATTTTAGAAAGGTGTACTATAGTTGTACGAAAAGTACTAAATCGTACTAAATGGAGGCGGTTTCGGAAGATACAATTTTGAAATTCGATATTTGGAACAAATTGGTTTAGAAATGTGTCCTACTAAATTATACAACATTCGGATTTGGTGTAGGGATATGACTGGAATCCTCAAGTTCGATATTGAGGTCTTTATTGGCACCTGGGTTTGAGATATGGAAGAAATGTTTACTACAATTGTACGAAAAGTACTAAATAGTAGTACATTGTGAATTAAGTGAATGGATAGAGCTGGAATCCCGAAATTTAGTATAGATGTCTGTGGTTAAAGAGGAGGTCTTAGAATGTGTACAATAATTGTTCGAACAATACTTAGTAGTGCTAAATTGAGTATTGGTTGGCTGGAATCCTCAAATTTGAAAGAGAGTTCATTCTTGGTGTCTCTGGTTAAGATATGGACGTGGTTTTGGAAATGTGTCCTACATTTGCGGGAAAAGTACTAAATGGCTCTAAATTTGTTAATAGGGGAAATTATAGAGCTGAGATCATGAAATTTAATATAATGGTCACCGATGGCATCTGAGATTGAGATATGGAGATTGTTCTGAAAATGCGTACTACAATTGTTCGAAATGTACTAAACGCTTACAATTTTAGTATAGGGTGAAAGGATAGAGCTGGAATCCTGAAACTTGAAATAGATGTCATTGTTGATGTCTATGGTCGAGAAAAGGAGGTGATTTAAAAAAAGGGTACTGTTATTTTTACAAAAATTAAAAACTTAAATAATATATAAATCCTTGAAAATCTGAAAATTTAGTACGATGTATGAGGTATTATTTTTTTTTTTAAGTGAACCATTTTTGCATTTTGAATACAAAAAAAAGTAAAAGTTTGGTCGGGTCGAACATGTAATACCCTCCACCATCCTGAAGTAACTTGAAGAATTTCAAAAAAAAAAAAATAATAAATAAATAAATAAAAACAAAAATAAAAAAATAAATAAATCCGTAGAAAAATAGTTTTTAAATTAAACTCCTTATATGGGGATATGCGAAGGCGTGGTCCATCATAAGTAATTTATTTTGTCATAGGGTGAAATACCGATTCGGAGCTTCAAATATGAAATTTGAAACAATTCCGCTGAAAAATGCCGCTAAAATCATCAAAATACTGAATATCTGGAGGTACCGTTATATGACGGCTACACGAAAACGTGGACCTGCATTAGTAATTTTCTGTCGTAGGCTGTAGCACTGATTCCGAACTTTAGATATGAAATTTGAGACCACTTTGGACTGTAAGGTCTCAAAAATCATGAAAATACAGAATATTGTCATGGACTGAAGTACCATTTGAGAACTTCAAATAGGAGATTAGAAACAGTTCCGGTGAATAGAGTCGCAAAAATCATCAAAATACCGAATATAGGGAGATACCGTTATATGAGGCCCATACAAAAACGTGGATCGAGATGGCCCATTTACGAATTTCAACTGCTTAATACACATATGTGCAAAATTATAGCCTGCTATCTTAATACGTTCGAAAGTTTGTGTGGTTATAACAGACGGACGGTCAAACACACAGAAAGATAGACATCGCTAAATCGACTTAGAATATTGCACTGATCCAGAATATATGTACTTTATAGGGTCTAACATGAGTCCTTCGAGGAGTTACAACGAGGATCACAAGATTAATATACCCTCCATAGAATAATGGAGGGTATAAGAATTGAAGGCGTTTTTAACTTGTACCAAGAGAAAACATAATAATCTTAGGGCAAACACACACACATGTATTGAATGCCTTTTGAAATTACCACCCCTGAAACTCCTAACTCAATTTCAATTGGGAAACACATTTAATTTATATAAGGAAATGCATAAGTGGCACCAAATTTTTTTTTTTGCATACACGTTACCAATCAATTTGTAAACATAATATAAAAGAAATATAATATAAAATGTATATATTTGAAAATATTGTATTCTTTTTTTTTTTGCTTTATATCGACGTTGGCTCTCATCCCACCCCTAATTATTATAAGGTATTGGGGTCAATGTCGTTTGTCATAGATGTGCGAGGGTTCGTTCCGATGTATTGTAACATGACATCTCCTTTGACTGTCGTCAATACATCCGTTGCTGCCTGTCATTTCAATGAAACATCTATTTTAAATGCTTTGAGTCTGCATCTCTCTACCTCTCTCCTCCAGCAGAGTTCTGTTGCCGAAGCAACGGAAACTGTCTTAGAAAAGCAAAATTGAAAATAACTAGCACAGGAAGAAATGTATTTTACGTACGTCACTCACTCGGATGATTGTCACATTAACAGCGGTGGTTCGTCAATGTATGGTGCGTCCTGAAATTGACATCATTATTATTATTATTATTATTGAGAAGACACCGTTATGCATGGGGTATGTAAATGTAGGGAACGATTCATCAGGACTACAATATCATGCTATAACTTAAGAAGTAATCAAATCTTCAACACTCAATAAAAAAAAACGCTTTGAGGCAGTGAATTTCAACTGTATATATGAAAACTTCAAAAATAGCTGAAAAGGGGTAATTTTGACACTAATTGGATACGTGTTAAATTAGAAGTAAACAAAAAACAACAAACATAAATTTCACTTTTAGTACAAAATGCTGAAAGTAAATTTCATGAAAACTATTGCACCTAGATATATGGTTTATTCTGAGATTTATAATGTAATATTGTGTAAAATATTTTTCCTTTTGACACCTTTCGCCCAAAATTACATTTTATGTTTCTTTCAGGAGACGGGGAAAATTTGATAAAAAAATGGAGAATATTTGTGGGGTTTTTGGGAACATTAATGCAAATATTATATTTCAGGATTACAGCTCGATCCCATCACCCAATATGGTAGCCTTTTCACATTTCCAAAACCACCTCCACTTATCTCAATGCTAGACACCAACAGTGATATAAATATAAAATTACAGGATTTCAGCTCTAATCCGTCACTCAATACCAAAGTTAGTACTATTTAGTATTTTTCGTATAATTATAGAACACATTTCCAAAATCACTTCCAATCCCAATCCCACATACCAACAGATACCTCAATATCAAATTTGAGGATTCCAGCCCTATCCCTACACCCAGCACCAAATCCAGTTCAGTTTAGTAATTTTCGAATAAAATCTCAACCTCAGATGCAAACAGCACAAATATCAATTTTCAAAATTGCATCTCTATCTCTTCAACCTACCCCAAATTTAGTACAATTTAGTACTTTTTGTACAATTATTGTGAAGACCAAGACCACCTCCATATGTCTATGCTGCACATGACCACCGACGCTAACACCAAATTTCAGATTTCAAGCACTTTTTGAAGCATTTTAGTACACTTTTCCAAAACCACCTCCATACTCCTCCACCTCAGAACTATACTAGTACTATTTAGTACGTTTCGTACAATTATGATAGTCATTTCCAAAACTACCTCCATATGTCAAGGCCACACATAAGCAGTGACCATATTACCAAATTTCAGATTTCAACCACTATCTGGAGTGAACCAACACAAAATTGTACCAAATATGGTACTTTTTAGTACTTCCGTGTAATCGTAGTACACATTTCCAAAGGCACCACTTTATCACAAACCTACCTACCATCCAAGCCTACAGGGTCCCTAATACAACATATCAGCTTCATCCTTAACCCAAAACCAAACTTTTCCAAAAATTGTTCGCACGCTTAGTACACATTTCCATTATTTATCTTAAATTTTAAATTTCAAGCACTATCTGTTTACTCCATACCAAATTGTACCAAATATAGTAGTATTTAGTACTTTTCGTCCACTTGTAGTACACATTTCCAAAAATACATCTTTATCACAAACTTACCACCAACAGAGACAATAATACCAAATTCCAACTTAATCCCTTCACCCCAAAACCAAACTCTTTCAAATGTAGTACTGTTTACCACAACACAGTTCCAAAACCACCTTAATGTATCAAAAGTACTTTCCAACCTTGATTCTATTCAGAATTTCAAGTTCCCATTTGTAACCTTATAGTTTGAATTTTCAAAATCCCTTTGGTAAATCTATCCTGCGCTCCATCATTGACTCTCATTTCAAATTTCAGAATTCTAGCTCATTCCAT
Organism: Musca domestica; assembly: GCF_030504385.1. Taxonomy (NCBI): domain Eukaryota; kingdom Metazoa; phylum Arthropoda; class Insecta; order Diptera; family Muscidae; genus Musca; species Musca domestica. The sequence goes on from NW_026712249.1 coordinate 42,201,796, forward strand.
TTGTCCAACACAAGTTATTCACTGTTTAATACATTTTAGTACTTTCCGTGCTCTTTTAGTACGAAAATCCAAAACCCTGGCTTATCACACGTCAACGCACTAACACTGACCCTCGTGCAAAATTTCAAGATTCTAGCTTCACAATAATTTCACAACTCTTTGATATATAAATTGAGCGGGGTCTACGATTTGTCCCAAACATTATCAAGGGCAATATAAGTAGGCTTTGGGTCGCATATATTTCGCATATATACAAATGTAAATCGTCATATGTTGAGAATATATTATCACTGATAATTTCTAACTTGATTTTTTACCCTCAGCCATATGGCTGCAGAATGTATATATCATTTGATATGGCCAAAACATGCCTCACCGAAATAACGGTTTAAGACTCTAGGTCTCTTTGGACCAAATCCGTTTTTGGAGTGGTTTTAGAGGTGTTTGTCCGTCCGTAAGTCTGTCTGTCTCTTTGGCTGATTCGCACGATAACTGTCGAAGGGAGTACCCAAAACGTCATATTATTATTATCAAACTTTGATTGAATTCGGAGATGGGCAATACCGGCCCACTCCGTTTATTACCTCACCCACAAATGGTAAACATGTTCACAGAAAATAATTCACCTCACTTTGCAGATCCTAATATTTGTGTCAGTGCTAAGTTAGGTGGGAGAAAAAGGCAGGTCAAAGGGGTCAATATTTTGAATAATCATAACTCTTGTTAAATGTGAAATAAAAGCCTGTTGGCTTTGTCGAGAAGGTATTGGCCATACCTGATATTGGTGGAGACGTTTTACATTTGCACATTTGGAATCAAATAATTTTTTATACCCTCCACCATAGCATGGAAAGTATATTAAAGTTGTCATTCCGTTTGTAACACCTCAAAATATACATTTTAGACCCCACAAAGATTTTGGATTTAGCAATGTCCGTTCGTCTGTCCGTCGGTCTGTGGAAATCACTCTAGCTTCCGAACGAAATGAAGTAAGTTGATAAAAATTTACTCAAATGTGTATTATGTCTGCAGGACCTTTGGTATTGAAAATGGATCATGTAGGTCCACGTCTTCATGTGGCCCTCATATAACGATACCTCCCGATATGCGGTATTTTGGTGATTTTAGCGGCATTATTTACTGGAATTGTTTGAAAATTGGTATTTGAAGTTCGTAATGGATACTACAGCCTAAGACAGAAAAATGTCTGTGCGGGTCTACGTCTTCGTATAGGCCCCATATAACGGTACCTCTCGATATTCGGTATTTTGATGATTTTAGCGGCATTATTTACCGGAATTATTTCAAATTTTGTATTTGAAATTCGTAATGGAAACAACAGCCTATGCCAGAAAATGGGCCATGTAGCTACACGTCCTCGTACAGCCCCCGGAATTATTTCAAATTTTGTATTTGAAGTTCGTAATGGAAACTACAGCCTATGCCAGAAAATTATCTGTGCAGATCCACGTTTTATAACGCCCATGATACCTCCCTATATTTGGTATTTTGATGATTTTGGTTACAATATAAAGATATTTGTTTTCAAGTTTCGCATTTAATATTGTAATAGCTTACGACCAAAGTTGCATATGCAGTTCCACGTCGTTGTATAGACCCTTATATCCGGCTACATTCGGTATTTTTAAGACTTTAACAGAATTTTTAACGGTTTTTTTTTTTTTTGAAAATTGCCAAAATTTGTACCATGTGGTGGAGGGTATTCAAAGTTCGGCCCGGCCGGCTTTTTTATTTGTTTTAGTCTAGAAAGTCATATTGAACATGTATATATATATTGAATATTTTTAAGCAGGAAGTATGTCTAATCAATTAAGGAAGTTATTTTTTCTGAAAAAGGTTTATATACCAGTTATGTGGCATGGGGTGCCAAAAAACACTAAAAAAATCCTCTCTTCCTAACCAAAAAAACTCATTAAACTTAAAATCAAATAGACATTTGTCATTTTTCCAACTACTTCTTGACCATGATTTCATAGCATTTTTTCATGGCTTCTCTTTAGCTGGTTATTCTAAACTATCGTCAAACAAAGTTGTAATGAATGCAGTAAATTAGAAGACTGTCACAGGCTGCTGGTAACAAACATTGCAGAGGTCATAATGAAAAGCAGAAACTTTGACATCGAATTCAAAATCTTTTTACACTTTTCAAATTAAATACTTTTTTTGTTGAATAAGCAAAAGCTTGGGCAAAGTTAAGATGCATTTTCTTTTGCTTTGATAAATGACAAAAAAGGAAAAAAGAAATCCTGAAAGATGTCTTACCAGCAGTTTTAAGATGTGAACTGTTAAAAGTTTTACTCGACGACCACCAATGAAGAAATAAAATCAGTTAGAGTTGGTTTCATTAAAAGTGACCGCATAACGACCAGCACACATCTACACATTTATAAACAGCACTGTGTGAAAGCTGTATGAGTGCCTGTACTGTAAGACATTATGATCATTTACATTTAGGTCTTTACATAAAATTAATTACTCGCTTATGTTTATGAGTCATTCATTCAAGAGCTTTTCATTATTAATTCACTTAAATTCGAAGGGCGCGTTCGGATGTCATATGTGCTGTTGTTGTTGTTGCTATTGTCTTGAGTTATTACTATTGTTGTAAAAATAGAATTTGATGTTGTGTGAGTCGTAATTTTAATGTCCTATTCCAAGAATTTATATGGTGCTAAGAAAAGCACGACATTATGATTTAACTATGACATCAAGTAAAGCAGACTTCAAGGCGACGCTTAATATTAAATAATGTAATGAATTGTTAATTAGGTAACGCTAAGAATAAATACTAATTAATCGACAATATTTTCCTATCAATACCAAGAGGCCTAGCCTGCTGTTGATTTCAAATCTATTTATGTAAAAGAAAATCCTGATTTATACCAGGCGAGTTTACTGGCGACAACTGTTATCGTTTTCTTTTGAACTTGTATTTATAATAGGCAATAATTTTCGGAGAATATATTTTTCATCATTGGCTTTTATGTCATTATACCCTACAACACTTTGTGTTAGGGGTATCATACATAAGTTTGATTGGGCCAAAAATTATGTAACACCTCGAAATAATGGTCCCCGACAAAGGAAACTATAAATAAAGATGTTAGAGATAGGACCATTTCTTCCGGTACCTCCTCCACAAAGGGCCAACGTTTTGAATAACCACAACCATCAACAATCCGAAATAAGCATCCGGTTCCCTTCATATTTCACACATTCCATTATTTCTACCAACGCAAGATTTGCTGTAAAGATGCGATATATCGGTCCACTCCTTCTGCTGCTTCTCCCACAAAAGGGTTAAAAACTTTTGAACATCCATGAAGCTCATAAACCGCGAAATTAACATCCGATTCCATTCAGACTCTGTACCTCTAAATATTTCCACCAACACAAGATCTGTTATAAAAATGGTAGACATCGGACAGTTTCCTCTGGTACCTCCCCCAAATAGGGTTCAAGATTTTGAAAAACAAAAACATTTTTTCTAACCCAAAATCTGATACATATCTGCGAACCCCTTTCTGTAGCTCACCCACAAATGGTCTCAATTTTCAATACTTTTGCGAAACAAGTCAGCGATTCTTTACAATTTGCTATATCTTAATATTTCTCTCAACCAGAAACCTGAAATGAATATGGAATTTATGATTTCGTATAAAATTGGATCAAAATGTTCGAGATCTTGTAAGTTTTCCCATAACAATATTTTAGAGATGAAGTGTGAAAATTAAATACTTCGGTCTACTCGATTTTCTAAAAATTATCACAAATATAGTCTAACCCTGACATGTCGCAATATTTATATCATATTTATTTAGGTCCGATAGGAAATGTACTCCCCACTCCTTCGGAACCTACTGCATAGAGGGTAAACTGTTAAAATAATCAAAAACAGAATTCAAAATATTAAAAAAAAAAATAATGGAACATTAGCTGAGTTCGGCAAAACCGACTAATACTTTTTTCTTTTTTTTTTTTGATATTTCGATTTTTTGTGGGGGAGGTACCAGAAGGAGTGGACCGATATTGCCCATATCCGAACTCGATCTAAATTTGATAATAATATTACGAAGTACGAAGTTTGGACCAAATCGGATACACACTTCGAGTGTTATCGGACAGACATACGAACGGACGGACATCGCTAGATCGACTCCAAATGTCCTGAAACTGATTTGGCCTAAAGAGACCTGAAGAAATAAAATCAAATTTTAGAATATGTTTAGATTTGTTCAAATTGTTCGCCTTTGGCACGAATTATGGCTTTCAATCGGCCAATGAAACCGTCACACCCTGCCCGAATTTTGCTCTGCGGTATTTTGGCCCATTCCCGGCGAAGCGCCAGCTGGAGGTGATCAACACTTTGGTATTTTTTAGTGCCAACCTTGCTTTCCAAAATACTCCAGACACAATAGTCCATCGGATTGGTATTCGAAGATTTCGGTGACCACTGTGTGCTGGAAATGAAGCGAGGAACCTCATATTGTAACCAGTCTTCGGTGGCGATGGTGCTTATGGAATGTCCAAGGCCTGCGGCCAAAATGTTTTCATGCCCAAGGCTTTAATACACCCTTCAGAATAATTTCGCGAAAATATTCGGCATTTATTCTGATGCCACGGTCGATTAAGCGACCATTGGCTGTTATGGCGTCCACGCCATCTCCATGGCCGACGATTGAGTTATGGTGGCCAACCGAAGGTGCACATTTTCAGCCGACTTCTTTGGCAAGTAAACACGATCATTTTGACAACGAATGTTTTCTCATCGGAGAAAACCAAATTCGGCAGTTCACCACTTTCGGCCAAGGGAAGCAACTCGTTAGCTCTCTTGAGTAAGTTCTTGCACTTTTTGGAATTTCAATCGCTTTATGTTCAGCTCACCAGTCATTTTTCGGCCACTGCGACGCGGGTTCAATCAAATCGCTCTTTACTTTTCGAACCATTTCCGCTGATTTTGCTGCTTTCTTCCGTCCACTTCCTTGACGTTGGGCTACGCTACCAGCATCACGGTAACGAGCGATGATACGAGACACGACAGATTTATTCACATTTAAATGCTGGAGTGCTCTAACCATAGCCACTTGTGGTTTTCCAGCCAAATATAAAGAAACCACACTATCACGCTTGAATTCCATTACGAATAACTTTTTTTCGGGAAGATTCTCACCAAAATGTTTTGGACCGCTTGAAAATAAAATAATGAGCTGTCACTGGAATAATTTTAACAGCTGTCGGATGAGTGGCTTAGAAATGACAGTAATCTGAAGTTGGTTGCAGTTTTTTCATCTCACCCCGTATACTCTCTCTAGCCATATGGCTGAGGTTATAAAAAAGCGAAAATGGTACTTAAGTCTTAATGTATACAGCTGGATACTAAATCGACTTAAATATTTTGTAAAAAGCCAACCCTATGCTCCTATTGCTTCATATCATGGATGCAAATTTTCGCATTTATCAAAAAAGCTTAGCTTTCTGTTTAGGCATAAAACTCGAAGCCTCCAAATCTCGATTTATATTAGTTTAGCCTCATTATCCTTCAGGCATATGGGATTCGATTTTAAGTTAACCTCTTTGCAAGATATTTTCAATTCAGACTTTTATTTTGTATCGTCTTTATTATGAATTTCCTTAATTCCCTACCAGTTACAAAGTATCTAATGCAGAGTTCAATACATTCATAAATAACTAACATAAATTGCACATCCGGAGAAATAGGAAAATGTCCAACAATTTTCATCCATCAATTAAAAATGGTTTGATCGACAAATTGACTTTAATTTCCATTGATTTGATGTTCCATAGCATCTATACGAAAATGCATTAACCGCATAGCAATGATGCATTTCCAAATAAAAAAAATAAAAGCGAAGACCGAAAAAATATGTTCAATTTCTTCCAAATATTGCTTTTCGGTGGAAAATTGAAAGTAAATATCCTGTATCTCCGGGAAATGAAAATATACAGGAAATTGGATTCCCTAATTTGTACAATTTTCTTTTCGTTTCGTTTGGCTTCATCTGCTTTTTTTTGGTTTTAGTTTCGTTGGTTTTTAGCGTCTCTTTTGCGCACATTTTCTACTTTGGCTAAGTGCTTTTTCTACGCCATATCAAATTGGTTTCTTTTTTTTGTCGTCTCAATCAATTTCAACCGAAATTTTCGTTTTTTTTTTCTTTACTGTTTTTTTGTGGTAGTTTCTACAAATGCAACTAAGGTCCAATAGTTCGATTGCGGAATTGTGATAGAAAAACAAAAACGTTGTTTTTATACAGCTGACAAATTAACCGCACCAAAAAAAAAAAAAAAAAAAAAAAAATATTTGGCAATTCGTACTGTGGGACAAAAAGACAAAGAATTATGTACAAAAAAATTTTAAAGCATTAACTTAATTTAAGGTATTTTCAAATATTTGTGTCCGCCCGAAAAAGCAGTTTTCATATTTTGGTTAACTCCAGATGGTAACAGTTAGTTATGAAAATTGACATTTTCGGCTCATTTCTCGTAACATTTATTTTCTCTACCAAAAAATGAGTGACTGACTGAATTCATCAACGACCCGGCAAAACGACTGAAGCTAGAATCTTCAAAATTTTACATGCGGTCCAATTTTGGTGGGTAGGAGTGATATAAGGCTGTTTTTTTTGAAAATTCGGACTAGAAGTGTACGAACTAGCATTAAATTTCGTACCTTTTTATTTTGTAAACGGATACAGCTAAAATCCTGACATTTGGCAAAAAATTAGTGTTAATATAAGTAGGTGTGTTTGGAAATGTGTACTAAGTGTAACAACTGTGCTGAATGGTACAGAATTCGGTATAATTTGATCTGGAGGTTTCATATATATTGGTATTGGGGCCTCTGCTGGTGGGTTGGGTGAAGATAAACTGTTGAGTTTGGCAATGTGTTCGGCAAGCGTACGCAAGGCACTAAATAGTACTAAATTTGGTATTGCGTGAAGTGATACTGCTTGAAATCTGAAATTTGGCAATAGGATAGTTTTTTTTTTTTTTAATACGTACTAAAAAGTACTAAATGGTACAAAATTTGGTATTTGGGTATGATATTGAGTTGGAAGTCTAAAATGTGGCATAAGGGTAACAATTCATGCGAATTGGTTGATGAATGGCGAGGGATTTGGAAATACGTACTAAAAATGATAAATAGTATTAACTTGGGTATTGGAGAAGGAATAGAGCTGAAATTTTAAATCTGAAATTTGGTGTGAAAGTCTTTAATGTTGTGTAGGGTATGATGGACAAGCTAAAGGGTTTTTCGAAATTCCAACAACACGTACACCAAAAGCACCAAAATTGGTACCATTTAAAAATATATAAATGGATAGAAAATTTTGAAATTTGGTTTAAAAATGAATTTGTGAAATTGGGGCTGATGTAGGAGGTGGTTTCGGAAAAGCATACTAAGTGTAATTGTACTAAATTTGGTACGATTTCGCTTTGGGTGAAGGGAAATGTAGGTATTGGGGTCCCTGCTGGTGGTAGGTTTGTGATAAAGAGATGATATTGAAAATGTGTATTACAAGCGCATGAAAAGTACTAAATAGTACTTTATTTGGTACAATGAGGAATTGTGTGAACATGTGGTGCTTGAGATCTGTAATTTGCTATATTTGTGTAGCCTGGACATATGGAGGCGGTTTCAGAAATGTGTACTATAATCGTACGAAAAGTACTGAATTGTATTATATTTGGTATTGGGTGAAGGGATGGAGATACAATTCTGAAATTTGATATTTAGATTACTGTTGATATTTGAAATCAAAATATAGGGGTAGTTTTGTAAATGTGTACTTTAAGTGTACAAAAAGTACTAAATAGTACTAAATTGGCTATTGAGTAAACAGATAGATCTGGAATCCGGAAAATTGATATTGAGGTCTCTCTTGGTATCTGGTAATCTTGTAATCTAAAATTTGGTATCAGGGTCGTTGTTCATGAGTAGTCTGAAAATATGAAGGTGGTTTCTGATATGTGTACTATAATTGTACGAAAAGTACTGAATTGTATTATATTTAGTATTCTGTGAAGCGAAAGAGCTATTTAGATTACTGGTGGTACCTGTATTTGATATTTGGCGGTGGTCTGTACAAAAATTGGTAATGGTTGAAGGAATAGGGCTGAAATCTTCAAACTTGATATTGTAGTCTCTTCTATTGGTATCTGAATTCAGATATAGAGGTGGTTTGGTAAATGCGTTTTTATTTAGAAATTTAGATGTCACTTTTGGTGTCTGTAGTGGTTTTAGAAAAGCGTACCACAATTTTTCGAAAAGTACTAAGCTGGATTCTTCCAATTTGATATTAAGGTCTCTGTTGGTATCTGGAATTGAGATATGAACTGGATTTGGAAATGCGTACTATAATTATATGAAAAGTACTAAATAGTACAATGAAGGAATAGAGCTGAAATTTTGAAATTTGATGCAGATGTCACTGTCGTTGCCTGTGATAATATATGGAGATGGTTTTGGAAATGTGTACTATAATTGTTCGAAAAGTACTAAATGACTCTATATTGGGTATTGAGGGAAGGGATATAGCGTAAATTTCCAAATTTAATATTTAGATAACAGGCGCTATCTGTTTTTGAGATTTGGCGGTATTGAGTTAAGGGATATAGGAAAAGGAAGGGAATTCTCAATTTTGATATTCAGGTCTCTGTTGGTATCTGGAATTAAGAAATTAAGGTGGTTTTGGAAATGTGTACTAAATTGCACGGATAATACTAAGTAGTACCAAATTTGGGTGTGGGTGAAAGGAACCTGAAATATGATATTGAGGCTTCTGTTGGTATCTGAAATTGAGATATGGAGATGGTTCGTGAAATTTGTGCTATAATTGAAAGAAAAGAACTAAATGGTACTAATTTTGGTGTTCTCAGATGGAGAGATGTAGATTGTTTTGCATATGCGTACTAAATTTTAATAAATTTGGTATTGGGTGCAGGGATAAAGCTGAAATTCTGAAGTTAGAACCTTGAAAAACTAAAAATATAGCTCGCTGTATGAAATTTGTGATTTAAAAATTTTCATTTTTTTTCAAACTGAACAAATTGTGAATTTTTAGAACCTTGAAAATCTGAAAACATAGCACGCTGTATGAAGTTTTGACCAGAAAATTTTGATTTTTTTTTCAAGCTGAACAAATTGTGCATTTTGAGTACGAAAAAGACATAACACGAACTGTTGGAAGGAATCTAAAATTTTATGTTGGTATTTTCGATAACGAAGTAGGGGACTCTTGTATGTCCCAAATTATTAACGAAATTCTGGCTCTCGGTTGCTGGAAAGTATGCTTGCCTGCTGATAAAGCTGTCAAAGTCTTCTTAACCACCTCGTAAATAAAGAAATATAAATATGTAACCCTTTTTCCACTTTTCCAATTAAGTGAGTCGTAATTATGTAAGACTTTCTTAGATGGGCCGGAATTCAGTACACTTAAATTTACAATTTTTTCCTACGAAGAAAATAGTTGAATCTGGCAGGTTCTAAAAAAAGCAAATAATTTTCGATTCCAACATAGCGTATGAGTTATGAAAATGTTATCATACGCCACGACGTACTCAAGTGTTACTCGTTACAAAGGCAGACGGTAAGCGATGACTTAGAAGCCAGGGAGCGTTCTACGTCATGATATTAGTGGGTGTTCTACATCATGATTTAAGTGGGTGTGTTACGCCATGAAATAATTGAGATGTGCAAGACTGTTTTTTATTAGTGTCATTTCAATATGTCGTCCTAAATATTGAGATTTGCTGAATATGAAAACCGTAAAATATCGAGAATTATTTTTAAATAATTAGGCATCCCCTTACAAAATCCTGCCATCGATTTTTCTCAAGTATTTCATTCACAAGCTAAATAAACTACATCTCCAATTTTTCAATATCCGATAAATCCCACTCTTCTATCCCACCATAATTTTTCCGGTGACTGCAAACACCTCCCCCCACCCCCACCGCCATTACTGCGAAAACAATGTAACTAGTTTTACACAATTTCTTGCAAGCGTCATTCTAAAACAAAACCAAAAACTTTTTCGTTTTTCTTGTTCCTTTTCCGGACTATGGTCGAATTGTTTGGCTACGAATCGATCGATACATTAGCATTCTCAATGCTGGGTTGACGCCTCGGTTTTCGGTTTTTCTTTGGTGCTTTTGGCGAATTTGATTTAATTATGATTTTATGGTTTAACGAAGCCAACAACACTGTCATGGATAGAAAAATACTGAAATTTGATGGGGCAAATAAAACAAAGAAGAGACGGGGAAACTTTTGGGAAGTTGAATTGAGGGCAACAAAGAATAAGCGGGGGTAAAAATTGAACACAATAAAGGGATTAAACAAAGACTAGTAAGAAAAATTATATTTTTTTTGTAAAACCCAATCAATAATGGTTATTGCTGGAAAACTGAGCTATTAAATCTGGGCGGGTGTATGGGGAAGATTTTGGTTTATATTTAGTTATATTTTTCGCCATCTTACTTAAAAATAAAGCTTCTACAGGGTTAGATGAAAAAACTGCAACCAACTTCAGACTGCTGTCATTTCAAAGCCACTCGTCCGACAGCTGTTAAAATTATTCCAGTAACAGCTTATTATATTGTTTACAAGCATAAAAAGGATTATGATGAGAATTTTCCAGAAGAAAAGTTATTCGTGATGGAATTCAAGCGTGATAGTGTGATTTATTTATATTTGGCTGGAAAACCACAAGTGGCTATCGGTAGAGCACTCCAGCATTTAAATGCGAATAAATCTTTTGTGTCTCGCACTATCGCTCGTTACCGTGATACTGGTAGCGTAGACCGACGTCAGAAAACAGCAACAGCAGAAATGGTTCGAAAAGTATATAAGCGGCTTGATCGAAACCCGCGTCGCAGTGGCCGAAAAATGGCTCGGGAGCTGATCATATCTCAATATTCCATTCGGCAAATATTGAACAATGACCTCGGGGTAAAGCCATTGAAAAAGTGCAAGGGTTTGCACCGCAACAGAAATAAAATAGACTCAAAAGAGCTAAAGAGTTGCTTCGCTTGGCCGAATGTTGTGAACTGGCGAATATGGTTTTTTCCGATGAAAAAACATTCGTTGTCCAGCAGTTTGTAAACAAACAAAATTATCGTATTTACTTTCCAAAGAGGTCAGCTGAAAATGTGCACCTTCGGTTGGCCACCAGAACTCAAGTGCCGGCCATGGTGATGATGATGCGGCCCACAGCATAACAACCGATGGTCGCTCTCCGCTCTTATTAATCGACCGTGGCATCAGAATTAATGCCGAATATTATAGAGAAAATATTCTGGAGGGTGTATTAAAGCCGTGGGCACGCAAACATTTTGGCCGCAGACCTTGTACTTTCCAACAGGACTCAGCATCATCGCACTCAGCACGCACCACCCAAGATTAGTTACGAAATGAGGTTCCTCGCCTCATTTCCAGCGCACAATGGTCACCAGAATCTCCGGATACCAATCCGTTGGAATATTGTGTCTGGAGTATTTTGAAAAGCAAGGTTGGCACTAAAGTGTCGATCACCTCAAGCAAGCGCATCGCCGGGAGTGGGCCAAAATACCGCAGAGCAACATTCTGGCAGCTTGTGACGTTTGAAGGTCATAATTCGTGCCAATGGTGACCATTTCGAACAAATCTAAATTTATTCTAAAATTTGATGCTATTTCCGACATGTTTTGCTTTCATTAAATAATTTTTTTTTTTTTAAAAAAGCAAGTAAAAATGCAGTAAGTTCGGCCGGACCGAACTTTGAATACCCTCCACTAATTAGAACGAATTTGGAAATTTTCGAAAAAATATGACATTCGCCAAAAATTCTGTTAACATCTTAAAAATACCGAATATAGGGAGGTACCGTTATATGGGGGCTATACGAAGACGTGGACCTGCACAGACAATTTTCTGTCTCAGGCTGTAGTATCCATTTCGAACTTTAAATGCCAAATTTGAAGTAATTGCAGTGAACAATGTCGCTAAAATCATTAAAACATCGAATATCGGGAGGTACAGTTATATGGGGGCTATACGAAGACGTGGACCTGCACAGACAATTTTCTGTCTCAGGCTGTAGTATCCATTTGGAACTTCAAATGCCATATTTGAAACAATTCCGGTGAACAATGTCGCTAAAATCATCAAAATACCGAATATAGGGAGGTACCGTTATATGGGGCCAATACGAAGACCTGGACCTGCATAGACAATTTTTTGTCTCAGGCTGTAGTATCAATTTCGAACTTCAAATGCCAAATTTGAAACAATTCCAGTGAACAATGTCGCTAAAATCATCAAAATACCGAATATCGGGAGGTACAGTTATATGGGGGCTATACGAAGACGTGGACCTGCACAGACAATTTTCTGTCTCAGGCTGTAGTAACCATTTCGAACTTCAAATGCCAAATTTGAAACAATTCCGGTGAACAATGTCGCTAAAATCATCAAAATACCGAATATAGGGAGGTACAGTTATATGGGGGCTATACGAAGACGTGGACTTGAACAGACAATTTTCTGTCTAAGGGTGTAGTATCCATTTCGAACTTCAACTACCAAATTTGAAACAATTCCGATGAACAATGTCGTTAAAATCATCAAAATACCGAATATCGGGAGGTACAGTTATATGGGGGCTGCACAGACAATTTTCTGTCTCAGGCTGTAGTATCCATTTCGAAATTCAAATGTTAAATTTGAAACAATTCCGGTGAACAATGTCGCGAAAATAATCAAAATACCGAATATCGGGACAGACAGATAGACAGAAGGACTTTGATCAAGAATATATATACTTTGTTGACAAAATTAATATAGCCTACAACACTATGTGTTGGGGGTATTATAAGTTTGACTGGGCCAAAAAATATGTAACACCTCGAAATATTGGTTTTCCACACAGGAAAGTATATATGAATCTTCCTATCTCGCCGAGCTGAGTCGATCTAGCTATGTTTGTCCGTCCGTCCGTCTGTCCGTCTGTCCGTCTGTCCATGTTATTTTGTAATCAAGCTACAGGTCGCAATTGTGGTCCGATCCTCCCGAAATTGAAAATGGAGGTGGGTTTATTGTTTTTGGAGATGATTGCAAAATATTTAGGGGTTGAAATGGACCAAAAACAGTTGCTCTGTAGGCCACAATTATGAACCAAATGACGCGGAAATTTGCATGGAGTTAGAGTTTAGGACTGGGCAGAAGCCTATCTATTTGGACGGCAATCGTACAATATTTAGCGGCTAAAATAGACCCTAACTTTTATGTAAGAAAATAGGACAATTTCCATTAAACCGCGAACATTTTCAAAGCCAGCCAAATCACAAATACATTAAAAGGTCACTTCTGACCATTAAAGCGATGCTGATAGCCAAGAAATCGGATATATGTAGCAAAATAAGAACAATATATATGTAAAAGAAAGAGATCTTATTTATTCTGCTAATAAGTCAAGAACCGCTGGGCCGATTTTCACAATTCCCCTCAATTCGGAATGGTCTCTTGCTAGAAAAGTAAAAAATCTAAGAAATCCGCGGAAAAATATACCAATAAATGAGTGAATATCTGTTGTTCCATTTTTTCAATTTATGCCATATTTTTATCACATGCGATTTTTTCAATTTGACTTACAATTATAGGTAAATTGAAAATTTTCTAAATTTTTACACCACTCAACACTACGTTTTCTCTCAATTATCGTATGATCCTTACGATATTTCATGGGGTTGCGTTAGGGTCAGAATTAAAGCCTATTGTTCTTAAAATGTACATTTAAAGGTTCAAATAGACTAATGTTTTTTTCTAATTTGTAGTCGCTCTATAGGCCACAATTGAAAACTAATCGACACGGAATTTCGCATTAGAAGAGTGTTAAGGACAATGAAGAAGTCTAGCATTTTGGATGACTATTGAATTATATTTAACTATAAAACGGATCAAAAGTGAAATTGTTTTGAATATAACACGACGGAGTACATGAATAGAGTAAGACTGGGTAACTTCTGGATAGGGCTCTTTGACCTTATTTAAAAAACGAAACTTTACAAAATGGATTTGGATATAAGGAGACTTTGAACATATTGTAGTGTTGTAGTGTATCACATGGTCGGCCCCGCACCACTATAGCCTTTGCTTACTTGTTTTATCTTAAACTGCAATTTCATGACACACATCATATATGTATATATGAACTCCAATAATTTTCCACTTACTTGTATATCTATCCAGGTCAAAGTCCATATACTCCATATGTACAAAACGATGTATGGTGGATTGTACAATATTTCCAGATTTCTCATGAATTCATGTCGTGTGAGGTTCACATTCGAGATACACATATGTTTGGATGTTTGTTTGTGTGTATGTGTGTGTGTGTTTTAATTCAATTTAGAAAGAAAACTACCATCACCTGTCAATAAAATAAATAAACAAACTCATTTAAAAATATAATTAAATAAATTCAATTAAAATTATTTACGTAAAAATAAATAAAATATGCAATTTAATTGTGTTTTTTGCTCTCTTCCTCTCCCTCCCTCTCTTTGCAGATAATTAAAAAAAAAATAAATAAAATTGAACTAAAGTGTATATCATTACGTCAATCTTAACATATCGTCGTCGTTGGTGTATTTCATCAAGAGGAAGAAAAAAATATTGAAATAAAATCCAAATTAATAAAATAACAAGCAAATGCAATTTCAATGTGAAATTTAATTATTTAATTAAAAAAATAAAATTTAAAACAAATGCCAAAAAAATAAATTTAAGTAAAATTAAAATTACTTTCCAAACCACAAATTTCATCTTCACCTTTTGGGCTACTTGAATTGAATTGCTTTGCAAGCTCCTAGCACTACAAGAATCCAACAAACCACCAGCAGATTCAACATTATTTGCTTCAACCAAAGCGATCCCATCCCATCTGCCAGTCCACCAAATACCGGCTCTAACCAATGCTGCAATTGTCCATCCTTATGGGTAGTACTACAAGACGTGACTTTACTCCACTGCTGGGCGAGTAATTGAATTACAAATAATTCAAATATCAAAGGCTTTTTAATTGTTGGTGAGTACCCATCCAAGAAATATACACAATTTGATTTAATTATAATAGAAAAAAAAAAAAAATAATAATAACAATAATTGGAAGATACTAGTTTTTAAATGTGTTTCTAAGAGAAAATTTAATTTGTCACAATGCCATTTGAAGAGAGGTTGTAGGTAAAATGATTCTAGCCATAATTGAATTTTCTGTTACAAACTTAAATGTCAAGAGAGATTTCGTGGAAGACTTGGAAAATGACATTTAAAATGATTATAGTTTGAAATAAAAGCATGAAGAAATACAGGTAACATGAAAATTATATGGCATCAGTAGGAAATTTGTGAACGAAATGTTAGCCAAAAACTTAGCAAACAATTTTTAAGATAAGGTCAACTCTACTCAAAATTAAAATTAAAAAAAAAAAAAAAATTAATTGAAAAATAATTATATTTATGAAATATATTTTGTATAGAATTACTCTCGAAGGAAGTACTCTTAATAATATGCAATATTTTTACTTAATATGGATTGAATTCGAAATTGGATAGTATATAGATGTATAGTTTGTTCTGGAAATCTGGTGTAAAATATTTCCTCTCTTGGCCCTGTATGCTGCTTGAAACGAAGTTTTATATTCCTTTCATCTATAAAATCGAAAAAAGGCTTAAAAAATTAAAAATAGCATTGAGTTTTTCAAGATATTTTGAAAAACAAACAGTAAAAAAGCAACTACGTTCAGACCGAACTTTTTATACCCTCCACCATTCGAATGGAGCTTGAAAAATTAAAAAAAATCTCTCGAAAAACACCAAGATTTTGACTTAATCTGTTCAACCAACAGCAATTATACAATTTGTCGTACTATTTAGAACTTTTCATACACTTGGAAAACAATTGTCCAGCTATAAGCGTACAATATTACATACTCTAAATATACAGGGTGAGATAAAAAAAAACTGCCACAAAGTCAAACGCCATATTTTTACAATTTTTTTTTATTTTATTGAATAAAAGCAAAGAATGTCGGAAATAGCATCAAATTTTAGAATAAGTTTAAATTTGTTCGAATTGGTCACCTTTGGCACGAATTATGGCCTTCAAATGGCCAATGAAACCGTCGCACGCTGCCCAAATGTTGCTCTGCGGCATTTTGGCCCGTTTCCGGCGAAGTGCTTGCTTGAAGTGATCGACACATTGGTATTTTTTAGTACCAACCTTGCTCTCCAAAATACTCCAGATACAATAGTCCAACGAAACCTCCTTTTGTAACCATTCTTGGGTGGCGCGTGCAGAGTGCGATTGTGTTGAGTCCTGTTGGAATGTCCAAGGTTTGCGGCCAAAATGTTTGAGTGTCCAAGGCTTTAATACACCCTCCAAAATATTTTCGCGATAATATTCGGCATTTATTCTGATGCCACGGTCGATTAATACGAGCGGAGAGCGAACATCGTCTGTTGTGACGGCCCACACCATCACCATGGCCGGTGCTTGAGTTCTGGTGGCTAACCGTAAGTGCACATTTTCAGCTGACCTCTTTGGCAAGTAAACACGATCATTTTGTTAGTTTACAAACTGCAGGACAACGAATGTTTTCTCATCGGAGCGGAGAAAACCAAATTCGGCAGTTCACCACTTTCGACCAAGCGAAGCAACTCTTTGGCTCTTTTGAGTTTATTTTCTTTCTGTTGCGGTGTAGGTTCTTCCACGTTTTTGGAATTTCAATGGGTTTACCTCGAGATAATTTTTTAATATTTGCCGAATGGAATATTGCGATATGTTCAGCCCACGAGCCATTTTTCGACCACTGCGACGCGAGTTTCGATCAAGTCGCTTCTTTACTTTTCGAACCATTTCTGCTAATGTTGCTGTTTTCTTCCGTCCATTTGCTTGACGTCGAGCTACGCTACCAGTATGAAGGTAACGAGCGATGGTACGAGACACAAAAGATTTATTCACATTTAAATGCTGAAGTCCTCTGACGATAGGGGTTTCTAGCCAAATATAAAGAAATCACACTATCACTTTTGAATTCCATTACGAATAACATTTTTCTGGAAAATTCTCAGCAAAATGCGTTTGTACGCTTATAAACAATATAATGGAATAATTTTAACAGCTGTCGGACAAGTGGCTTGGAAATGACAGCAGTCTGAAGTGGGTTGCAGTTTTTTAATCTCACCCTGTATATGTGTACTTAATGGTACTAAATTTGGTAATGGAGGTCTCTGTTGGTATCTAGTGTTGAGATATGGTTTTGGAAATGCGTTCTATAATCGTTCGAAAAGTAGTAAGTGGTACTAAATTGGGTGAAGGAATAGAGCTGAAAGCATGATGTTTTATATTGCGATAACTCTTGGTGTCTAGGACTGATATATGGAACTGTTTTTGCAAATGAGCACTAAAATTATGCAAAAATCAATTAATGTTACTAAAATAGTCAGAATACTAAATCCTCTTAACGTTCAAGCTTTTATCGATCACTTTATAAAAATGTATCAATTTATACTTGTTATTTATATTCATACAGGTAGAGTAGAAATTTCTGATAGCCCACCTTAGTTATCTCTCTATGCCAAGAGTGAACCTTATGAAAATTTTCAGAATTTATCTCTTCCCAAACGCTTTTTGTTTCCCAAAAGCTTTTGTTTAGGAAGAATTTTACAAAATTATCGGCTAATTTTTATCATATGAACCACAAATGGATTTCATGCCAAATTTTAAATTTTTACCTCTAATCGACCGTTCAATTACACTGTTCTACGTGTTTCTACCTTAAAGTTCAGCCCTAACCCTAGATTGTATCGCTTGTATTTTTTTGGTCCTAAAAGAGAATAATTTTTAATTTTTCCACCCTTCACCAAAAGTGAAATTTTTAAAGCTATGCCTTTCGGTAATATTCGCACATAAAGATCTCTCCCGATATTAAAATTATGTTTCTATGTGGAAAATGTGGGATTTCATCTCAAAATACTTTGTGTTTATCCAATTCATGGAGTGCTTTGGACACCATCCCCTAATTGCTATCCATAGGCTAAACCATTTTAAAAGCATTAACATTGCCCTCCATGGCGACCGACCTCTTGTCCGATATTCAATATTTGGGTCAATGACAAGTGACTGATTGAAATTAATAGGATTTTTTTTCTACTGTTCCGTCAGGGCCTGGGAAATTGAGGCTGACATGTGCAATGGATTGATGTTCAAATTGATAGGTTGATTGATTGATTGCGTGCGTGATGATTTGTTTGAATAACAAAAAATGTTGTTCTCGTGTGTGCAATTTGCATATTATCGAGACAAATAATCCATATTTATTGAATAATGTCGTGCATTCTATTTTGAGTGGATATCTTTGTTAGTTAAATCTATTAATAGATTGTGAAGAATGAATATTGTTTAATAATAGTTCATAGACGGAAGCTCAAAAACAAAAAATAAATAAATAAAATAACTAAGTAAAATAAACAAGTAGGGTTGATTAACAAATTCATACTTAAAGGGTACAAAAAGTACAAATAGTGACAAAATGGTACGGAACTGTTACAAAGCGGCAAGGAAGAGCTAGAGTTTTGAAATTCTGAAATTTTTTAAAATATATTTTCATAAGTAGTAGTAGTGATAGATAGGATTGAGCTAGAGTGGTCGCTGTTAGGAAATCCGTAATTTCAAGTGCACTAAAAGGTACACAATTTTTATTAAGGTTGAGGAAACAGAACTTTGAAAAATGGCATGAGGGTCGCTCTGAGTAAGATGAAAGAATGATATGAAAGGAGTGCAATGTTTTGACATTTATTCTACTAAGGTACAAGAAGTACTAATATGTGCAAAAAGTGCAATGTCTTGACATTTATTCCATAAAGGTACAAGAAGTACTAAAAGGTATAACTTCGTTGTTTTGGGATCATTAACAGCTAAAATTTCGCACTAAATGACCCTTTTTATAAATAGGTGGGAATAAGATCGGGTTTTTGGAAATTCTATTTTCAAGGGTACAGGAATTAGGACGGGTTATTAAAAATTAATATTATGTACGAAATAGTACAATATTGCTAATAAGCGATCGCTAAGAGTTAGGACCCTGAAGTCTTACGAGATGGTTATTCTTGCTGTGGAGTAAGACAAGGAGAGCCCTACTGGAATTTTTGGAAATTTTACTTAAAGGAAACTAGCAATTGCTAGATACTTCCTCAGCGAAACGCACAACTTAAAACTTTAGGTTCTTTCCAAAAGTCTGAACAGTTATACAATTATAGCACGCATTTGCTAAACCACCGGATATCAACAGAGACCTCAATCAGATTTAGGGATTCCAGCTCTTATTCACACAACACCAAAATTAGTAAAATTTACTACCTTTCGTACAAATATAGGATACATTTCCAAACCACCTCCATATCTCAATCAAAGATACCAACAGAGACCTTAATATAAAATTTCAGGATTTCAGCTCTATTTCTTCACCCACTACAAAATATAGTACTTTTCGTTCAATTATTTCCATTCCAGGTATCAAAAGAGACACCAAAATCAAATTTTTAAATTCCAGCCCCTTCCCTTCACCCAATACCAAATTTTGTACCATGTAGTACTTTTCGTACCATATATGACGCATTTCCACCAAATCTTAAACAGAGATACCACCAGTAATTTATATATACAATTTCAGAATTTTGTCTCTACTCTTTACCCAATACCAACATAGTAGCATATCCAAAACGACATCCACATATCCAACCTGCACATGAACAGCCAATATATTACCCTAAACCAAAATTTCAGATTTTTAGCATTATCTGTACATCTACTACCAAATTGGACCAAATGAAGTAACATTTAGTAATTTTCGCACAAAATTATAGAACGCATTTCAAAACCACCTCCATATCTCAGTCAAAAATATTAACAGAGACCACAATATCACATTTCGGAATACCGACCATACTTCTTCACCTCCTACCCACTTAAGTACTATTTAGTTCCTTTCGTAAAATTATGGTACACATTTCCAAAACCAACTGCATTATTCAATTCCAGATACCTACAGAGAAAAAAGTACTATTTAGTACAAAGTTCAAAAGTACTATTTAGTACTTTTCGTGCACTTCTAGTACACATTTCCAAAATCACCTGCATATATCAATCCCAGAAGCCAACAATGATCCCAATATTAAATTTCGGGATTCCAGCTCTATTTCTTCAGCTAATACCAAATTTAGTACTATTTAGTACTTTTCATACAATTATAGTAAACAGTCCAAAATCACCTTCCAGACACCAACAGAGACGTCAATATAAAGTTTCGGATTGTAACTCTGTTCTCCTTCACCCAATACTAAAATTAGTTCCATTTAGTACTTTTCGTACAAATATAGGACGCATTTCCGCAAAATCTCAAGCACAGATATCACTAGTAATTTACATATCAAATTTCAGAATTCTATCTCTATCCCTTCACCCAATGCCAAACATATTGCCATTCAGTACTTTTCAGATATTAGCAGAGATCTCCCTATTAAATTTGAGGATTCCAGCCCTATCCTTTACCCAATACCAAATTTAGTACCAATTTATTACTTTTCGTACAATTATAGTTCACAATTCCAAAACCACTTCCATTTCTCAATTACAGATACCAACAAACACCTCAATATCAAATTTGAGGATTCCAGCCCTATCCAATCACTTAATCCAAAATATAGTACCATTCAGTGCTTTCTAGTACAAATTTCCGAAACCACCTCCATCTATCTGTTAACTCAATGCCAAATTGTACCAAATACAGTACTATTTAGTACTTTTCGAACAAATATAGAACGCATTTCAAAATAACTTCCATATCTCAATCAAAGATACCAACAGAAACCTCATTATCATATTTCAGGATTCCAACTCTATTCATTCACCCAATACCAAATTTATAACCATTTAGTTCTTTTCCTGGAAATATAGTACACATTTTCAAAACCAACTCCATAACTCAATTCCAAATATCAGCAGATAATCCAAATCAAATCTAAGCATTCTATTCCTATCCCTTTCCCCAATACCAAATTTAGCACAAATATAGGCCGCATTTTCAAACCAACCCCAAATCCTAAGCACAAATACCATTAGAAAACTAAATATTTAATTTCAGTATTTTATCTTTATCCTTCACCCAATGCTAAATATAGAACCAGTCAATACTTTACGTAGAATTATAAAGCACATTCCCAAAACCACCTCCCCATGTCCAGGATACAAATGAATAGCGACCATAATACCAAAATTCAGATTTTAAATATATTCACGTAATAACAATTTGAACCAAATATAGTACGATTTTCGTGCACTTGTAGTACCCATTTTCAAAAACCATATCTTTATCACAAACCTACCAAGAACAGGGACCTTTATACAAATTTTCAAAAATCCTGTTTCAACCGTTCACCCTAACACAAACAGTTTCAAAATGTAGTGCTATTTAGAATAGTTCGCAAACCTAGTACTTACTTCCATAACCACCTTAAAAACTTATTTTTTCAACCTTGATTCTCATACCGAATTTCAATTTTTTAGCTCTATTCGTCTAAATATTTTTAGAACTTTTCGTAACCTTAAAGTTCGAATTTCTAAATACCCTCTGGTACACCTATCCTGAATTTCATCAGTGACTCTTATTCCAAATTTAAGAATTCTAGCTCAATGCGTTTGTTCAATACAAGGTATTCAATAGTTAGGACATGTTAATACTTTTCGTATTATTTTAGTATGAATTTCCAAAAATCCAGCCTCATCCAAAAGCGATTATAGTCGGTACATTTTTTTTCACATAAATTTTCCATAAAAAATATATTAGTTTCGGTTAGCTCTTGCTTAATATACCTAGGGCCGATCGACCGACTTTTGTTTTTTGTGTCCAAGCTTTTTTTATTACTTCCGCGAATGAAGTAGCTGTTTCTTGCTGGTTTAATACAAAAGGGCCTCAAAAATGACGAACGCAAAACCAATAGATATTTCTACTGTCCAGCCTTAAATACATATAAATCTCTCTTTGTAAAAATTAAATTAAAATTTGGCTGTCATCAAAATTCAATTAAAACCTTTTTCAATCGTAAACAACAGCTTGCATAAAGTATTTATTTGAAAAAAACCCAATCCTTGAAATTAAATCTGAATAACATCTGGCAATTTACGCAAAATTATCACAAATACAAATACAATTTATTATTAAATATTTCCTCCCTCCTCCTCCTCCACCAAACCACTAGGACCGATGACATACTTTCGGTGATATTTTGTTACTATCCAACAAACAATAAGTATAAATTACTACAGCTCAAGTGTGTACACTTTCATTAATGTCATTTTTATACCCTACAACACTATGTGTTGGGGGTATTATAAGTTTGATTGGGCCAGAATTTATGTAACACCTCGAAATATTGGTTTCCCATATAGGAAAGTATATATGGATCTTCCTAGCTCGCCGAGCTGAGTCGATCTAGCTATGTATGTCCGTCCGTCCGTCTGTCCGTCTGTCCGTCTGTCCATGTTAATTTGTAATCACTCTACAGGTCGCAATTATGGCCCGATCTTCACGAAATTTAGAATGTAGATGGGGTAAAGGTCAGAATAGAACCCTATTTCTTTTGGAGATGATCGCATAATATTTAGGGGTTGAAATGGACCAAAAACTAAAAAAATTCCTGATTTTGCAGTTGCTCTACAGGTCGCAATTATAGACCAATCGACGCGGAATTGCGCATGTAGCTAGAGTTTAGGGCGGGGAAGAAGCCTACCAATTTGGGTGGTCATCGGATAATATTAAGCGGGTAAAATAGACCATATCTTTTGTGTTGAAAAAAAAATCAAAATTTTTCATTAAACCGCGAATATTTTAAATCCCGGCGAAATCAAAAGCCATGACAAGGTTACCTCTGATCTTTACATTGATGTTAACATCCATCAAATCGGATATATAGCAAAATATGTGCGATATATATGTCTATCAAAGAAGATATGCTTGAAAGATCTCCTATATGTCGAGAACGGCTGAACTGATTTCGACAGATCTCATTAATTCAGAATGGCCTCTTGGCAGGAAAGAAAAGACGTGTAAAAAATCGCATAAAAATATCTCTCTAAAGATGAAAATATTGATTTTCTAACATTTTCTCATATTTTTTCAATTTTGTCATATTTTTGGCATATTTTCATTTTGAATTAAACATTTGGTAATATTTCTACAGCTAACAAAACTAAGTAGTTAGGATATCAGGATATCATATACAGATCGCATTTATGGCCCGATCCTTATGAAATTTTGCATGGGGATAAGATGAGGGTCAGAATAGAAGCCTACTCTTTTTGGAGATAATCGCCATATATTTAGGGGTTGAAATGGACAAAAAAAAAACTGCAAAATTGTCAGCAAGTCTTAATTATCGCCCGATCGCATTTGAATGGAGGTTACCGGACATTGCAAAAGCCAAGCAGTTTTGGATGGCCATCCAAAAATATTCAATGTGTGAAATAGTTTGCCAACTTTTGTAGACAAAATACGAAAATATCCATTCCAGTGTCTTTTTGGAGAATTCACAAATACAGAAAAGACGCACTTCTGACTATTTCGTTAAGGCTGATTTCGTTGAAGAATATAGTCAAATGTCTGTATCTCACATAGATGCGTTTAAGTCAAAAACCAATAATAAATGTTAATCTTTTGCCACTTCTGAGAGATTATAGGTCTTTGGGAAATATTGGTTCCAGATCTAGGAAGACCATTTACGTGCAACATCTACCAATAAATTGGAAATGAGCAAATTCATTTAAGTTGCTATTATTCGAAAATTAGAGAACGAAACCTGATGGTTTTCTTTTATTATTTGTCACAATATCTTGTGGAATTCTTTCGAGTATATGGCCTATATAAACTGTATCATTTTTATAGTGTTGTAGGGTATTCAACGGTCGGCCCCGCTCGACTGTAGCCTTTGCTTACTTGTTCACTTTATTTTTGCATTTTTTAACATTCGGCTGCTTCTTTTATCACCAACGCCACCTCCGCGCGTATAGCTCAACTAACTTTTATCCACATATTTCATTTCGTTTCTTGTTTTCGTTGCTGCCACCAACTGTGCTAGAGAGCATCAAGGACATTTCTTTATGCGTTTGAAAGAATTTCACATTTTTTGTTTTTTTGTTTTTGGTGTGTCACAGAGGATGGCGGGTAAACATAAGAGCAAAAGGAATTGACCCAGACCAGAGGATTATGGTGAGGTTACATATAACTTTTGTTTAATTGTTTTTTTTTTTGCTTTTTTTGTGAGTGTTAGAAACAATAAAAAATTCCTATGACCTCAAACTTTAAATTAAAATATTTGAATGAGTTTTGGTAACGACCTAGTCCAAAAAAATAGTGGCAGCAGAGTGGGATTATGGGAATGTGAATGGAGATAATTTATGACAAAAAGGAAAATTAAAAACAAAACCAAAAAAGATTTATCAGTAAAAATGATTTAAGACGAAAAATTGTAATCGATATGCAGGGAATATGAAAATGCCAATGGAACAATGAAGGATGGCTTGACGAGGACAAGATATTAAACCAAATAATTTATTTCTGTTATTTTCTACTTTAAATGGGGTGACGTTACAATATACATAAACAGTTTCTAAATCTATTAAAAAAAAATAGTAAAATGAGACATATGCCTGGATATCGAGGATCAATAGAGTCACAAACGTGGATTTTTAAAGAATATTTCTGTAAGGATCAACAGAGCCACGAACGATAATTTTAAAATAATATAACAATAATATAATAATTAAAATAATATAACAGAGCACAAACGAGGATTTTTAAAGAACATTTCTTGCTCTGTTGCACTAATAGTGAATTCTTAAAGAAAATTTTTTGCAAGGAACAACAATGTCTAGTTAAGGGCTATTCTGCATATATAAAAGAGTGACTAACTAACTTATTCATCAACGCGCAGGCAAAACGGCTAAAGCTAGAATCTTGAAAGATTATAAGAGGATCAGTCCGGATGGGTGGGCCGGGCTTTTGGAATTTCGTACCAAAAGCGTACAACAAAGTACCAAAATGTACTAAAAATTTAATATTTTGTATTGGACAAACGGAATAAGCTAAAATAGATGGAGTGCAGGATTGATGTTCCAAAGGGTTTTTGAAAAATCGAACTTTAAGGTTCTAAAATGGTACTAAACTTGTAAAATTGTACCGTTTGGCATTATGTGAACGGATAGAGCTAAAAACATGAAATTTGGTATGAGAATCAAGGTTTCAAAGAAAGTTCGATATATGAAGTTGGCTTTGTAAATGTGTACTTAGTGTGCGGACTGTACTAAACTTGAAATAGTTTAGTTAAGGATGAACAGATGAAGCTGGATTTTTAAAATTTTGTATTGGGGTCCCTGTTGGTGGCAGGTTTGTTATAAAGAGGTGGTGTTTTTGAAAGAACTGAATATCACTGCATTTTGGATGATGAAGATAGGATTGGATTGGATGAAGATAGTGCTTGAAATCTGAAATTTGATATTAAGGCCACTGGTCATGTGCAACTTTGACATATGGTGGTGGTTTCGAAAATGTGTACTGTAATTGTGCAAAAAACACTAAAAGGTACTATGGTTGGTATTGAGTGAAGAATATGGCTGGACTTTTCAAACTTAACTTTGAGGTCTCTGTTGGTATCTGGAATTGAGATATGGATGTGGTTTTGGAAAAATCTACTACAATCTTTCGAAAAGTACTAGATGGTACTAATTTTGGATTACTGCTGGTGTCCAGGATGAAGAGATGTAGATTGTTTTGGATACGACTACTAAATGTTACGAACATTTGATATTGGGTGAAGGAATAGAGCCGAAATTGTTAGATATGATGTCGAGGTCACTGTAGGTTTCTATGGTTTACATATGAAGACTTTGAAATAGTTTTGACCAGAAAATAAAAAAAAATATTTTTCAGACTTTTAAGGTTGTTATTTAAATATTTCCTTTTTTCGGAAAGACTAATTGAAAAATATTTACCTTTCACACCAACATGTTTTCAAAATCGTTCATTTTGAAGTTTACCGAGGAGGATATTAGATAAATCGTTGCACAATGACCTTATATCCAATTTTTCTGTAAAAACTATTTCAACGTCTCACTACGTAAACTCTAAACGCCAACAGCTACATCAATATCAAATTCCGGGATTCAAGCTCAATTCTTTCAGCTTAATTTAGTAACATTTAGTACGCATATCCATAACAATCTACATCTCTCCATTCTAGACACCAATTATGATTCAAAATTAGTACTATTTAGTACCTTTCGAAAAACCAACACGAGATCACAACACCAGAGACCTCAACTAAATTTCGGGATTCCAGCTCAATATACTCGATAACAAATTTAGTAATTTTCCCACCACCTTCATATCTCAATGTCAGATACCAACAGAGACCTCAATATCGAATTGGAGGATTCAATAGTCAATCTTATAAAATCATATCTTAACCACTGACATCAACAGTAATATTTATATCAAATACAGGGTTTTAGCTATATTCCATCACCCAATACCAAATTTAGTACTCTTTTGTAGTTTTCGTACAATTATAGTACACATTTCTAAAACAACAGACACCAAGAGTGACATGTATATCAAAGTTCAGAATTTCAGTTACATTGCTTCGCCTAATACTCAATTTAGTACTTTTCGAACAATTATAGTGCAGATTTCCAAAACCACCTCCATATCTCAATTCCAGAGCTTAATATCGAATTTGACTATTCCCAGGATTATCCTCCACCCAATGTCCAATTTAGTACTTTTCGTACATTTTTAATACATACATCGAAAACTACCTCCACATATGTCCAGGCTATACATGAACGGCGACTCTAATACAAAATTTCAAACATCAAGCACTATCTTTTCACCAAATATCAAAGTGTACCATATATAGTACTATTTAGCACTTTTCGTGCACTTGTAGTACACATTTGCAAAACCAGATCCATATCTTAATTCCAGATACCAACAGAGACCTCAGTACAAAGTCTGAGGATTTCACCTATATGCCTTCACCCAATACGAGATTTAGTTTTTATACAATTATATTATTTTTTTACAATTATAGGACACACTTCCAAAATAACCTCCATATGATAAGACTACACATGAATATCGACCCTAATACAAAATTTCGAACTTAAAGGAATATATGTTATAGTACTATTAAGAACCTTTTGTGCACTTGTAGTATACATAATATACATAGACATTTTTGAATTCTACCTTATTCCGTTTGTCGAATACAAAGTATTCAATTGTTAGTACACTTTAGTACTTTTCGTACCCTTTTAGTACGAATTTCCAAAAATGCTCTTCGCGGGTTACACGAAGATTTTCAGTGCCCCAGAATCAAAAAATTTTGCTTATTTACGTACCCACTAGGATGGAAATGAGGCCTCATCACTCATGATTATTTTTGATGAAAAAACATCTTCTTCTTGGTGGTGATTAAGGAAGGCTTGAGCGTATGTTAGTCGCAATTGGCGATCGGCAGCTAATAACTGGTGCACTATCTGGACTTTGTACGGAAACATTTCAAAATCTTGTATCAAAATTCGCTGTAAAGACCGTCAACAGATACACATTTGCCTGGCACGTCGTCTGGTCGATATCGACAGCGCTTCCATGGTAACCTCGGCTACATCAGCAATATTATCTGCAGAACGGATACTCTGCCAGACAGCATCTTTTGTTGTGCCAGTCTCTTCGAAGCGAGCGGCTAAACGTCGCAGTGTTTCACCGGTAGGCGTCGCACGGCCAGAAAATCTGCGACGAAATCACACTGCGCCAAAGTCACCGATCGATTATTGGTCAAATCGATCGATTATTGGCCATAATATAATAAAAGCAAAACTGCCCCTACATCCAAATTTCAGAACTGGAAATACAATGCTACTGATTTAGAACTACATAAGTTTAAATTTTGAAAAATGTGACCGTATCTCATTCCTATACATCAGCAACTACTCCTATTATTACTATTTTAAAACATATCACTTTTAATATCCTTGAATTCCTGCAAACCCAGCCTTATCTCGCCCCTATATACCAATAGCGAATTACATCTAAAATATCAAGGTTTTAGCTTCAGTGGGATTGTACGAGCCTAAGTACGTCACCCACTCATAACTAAGCCCTTTTATATGATTAGATAGAAAATTCCTTAAAAAATAAATTAATTGTTAGTTTTCTCTACAGAACACTTCTAGCTACACAAATCCGAAATATCACCAAACAATTAGTGGGTCAGCTATCTGAATGAAATGAAATGCGACAGTGCAGCGATAAAAACGACACGAACAAACAAAAATTAAAAATTTTTACATGCGGTTGACTATAGCACGTATAACCGCAGCAATGGCAAGAGCCACGAACGGCAACAGCCAGCCAAGTAGAAATGACAGCAAAGATAATAACAAATAAACGAGCAACGAACAAACACAGATATACATTTAGTTCCATAGAAGGTGGGTTTGAATGTGTATGGATATTAGGGTGTTCCAAAATAGTGATTCTAAAACTCCTTCAATAATATTTTCCATTTGGTCAAAAAAATCTTAGATATGAAATTTGTTGGCGATCGGATAAAGTTAACATGTACTCCCCTACATAAGCATATATGGGGGAGCTATATCGAAATCTGATCCGACCATGTCAAAATTTTAAACTTAAACAAATTTTCCATCGATTGGACCATAAATGTGCCGTAACAGCAATTTCCAAACCTGACCCCATACAAATGATTATGGAAATAAAAATCGCAAGTGTTAATGTTATTTAATCACCATAAAATTTCACATTTTAGGATGGGAGGAGTCATTTTTTATTCCTGATTTTTAAGACACCCTAATCTACTCACATGCATACATATGTATATTTACAATGGAAGTAACACACATACAAGTACTCACACACAACGAACCAAACCTGTGTTGGTGCCCACGGTTAGCTCCGCGTGTTGCAAATTTGATTATAACACTGCTCCTGTTTGCCTTGGTCGGTAATTATCCGACATGTAATGCAGAAAAATTATAGGATGAGTAAATCGCTAGATTTTATGTTGTCAGTTGTGAGGGGCTTAAAGTATTTGAATATTCAATAGCTTACATTCCACTATCAGCTTCTTATGCATTACACGGTAATTTTTGGGTCAGTGTCTGGGGGGTAGGAAATTTAAAATGGATATAAAAATAGGTCAGAGAGGCGAAAAACTGCAAAATTCTATATATAGAATGATGATTCACTCACGCCGAAATTGAATGTTGCTCTGTTGTATTCAATTTTTTTTTAAAAGAAATGTATTTTTTCAGTTTTTACGATATACGAAAGAGAAAGAGATATAGTCCGCCATCGATCATGTATGAATTTTCATCTGTATCTATAAAAGAGGAAAATCTTTGTTTGTAATTTATGGACTCGAAAATCGCTACATAAATTTTCCTGAAAATTTCCACGTATACTACAATATCGCCCGAAGGCTGATAAATTTTTATACCCTCCACCATACTATGGAGGGTATATTAACATGATCATTCCGTTTGTAACTCCTCGAAATACTCATATCAGACCCATCAAAGTGTATATATTCTTGATCAGCGTAAAATTCTAAGTCGATTTAGCAATGTCCGTCTGTCTGTCCGTCCGTCTGTCTGTTGTAATCATGCTATCTTTCGAATGAATTGAGATAGATAGCTAAAATTTTGCACACATGTTTATTTTTCCAGTAGCCAGGTTAAGTTCGTAAATGGGCCATGTAGGTCTACATTTTCATAGCCCACATATACGGTACCTGCCACATATAACGGTACCTCCCTATATTCGGTATTTTGATGATTTTAGCGACATTATTCACCGAAATTGTTCCATATTTGGTATTTGAAGTTCGAAATGGATGCTACAGCCTAAGACAGAAAATTATCTGTGCAGGTCCACGTCTTCGTATAAGCCCCCGGAATTGTTTAAAATTTGGTATTTGAAGTTCGCAATGGATACTACAGCCTAAGACAAAAAATTGTCTATGCAGGTCCAGGTCTTCGTATAGGCCCCACATACAAGTACCTATATTCGGTATTTTGACGAGTTAAGGTACAAAACCCACCGGAATTGTTTGAGACGGGTATTTGAAGTTCGTAATGGTTGCTACAGCCAATGGCAGAAAATTGTCTATGCTGGTACAGGTTTTCGCACAGCTTCGATATAACGCTACCTCCCTATATACGATATTTTGATGATTTTAGCTACATTATTCAAGTTTCGAATTTGAATATGGTAATGACTTATGACAAACAATGCCCATGTACGTTCACGTCGTATAGACACCAATATAATGGCTATATTCGGTATTTTTTAAAATTTTAACTGAATTTTTTAAGGATTTTATTTCCACATTCGTTCCAAATGGTGGTGGGTATTCAAAGTTCGGCCAGGCCGAAGTTATTGCTTTTAAACTTGTTTAAATTCCACTTGAAATTGGAGATATAGCATCAGAATTCGAGGTACCTCCCAAAAATTTAGATTTTATATGCACATATCTATTGATCGATTACTGATACAGTCTCCAAATTTGGAATGCGTAAAGAAATTCGAAACGAAAATAAATTTGCCAAATTATATTGAATTCGGTTTAGATTTGGATATAGCTTACATACAGGTTGAAATAAAAAAAAAAAAAAAACTGCAACCAACTTCAGACTGCTGTCACTTCAAAGCCACTCGTCCGACAGCTGTTAAAATTATTTCAGTGACAGCTCATTATATTGTTTACAACCGCACAAAAGCATTTTGATGAAAATTTTCCAGAAAAAAAGTTATTCGTGATGGAATTCAAGCGTGATAGTGTGATTTCTTTATATTTGGCTGGAAAACCACAAGTGGCTATCTTTGGAGCACTCCAGCATTTAAATGGGAATAAATCTTTTATGACTCTTACCATCGCTCGTTACCGTGATACTGGTAGCGTAGCAGGAAGTGATGGAAGTATACGGAAGAAAACAGCAACATCAGCAGAAATAGTTCGAAAAGTTAAGGAACAACTTGATCGAAACCCGCGTAGCAGTGGCCGAAAAATGTTCTCGTGAGCTGAACATGTCGCAACATTCCATTCGGCAATTATTGAAAAATGAACTCGGGGTAAAGCCATTGAAATTCCAAAAAGTGCAAGATTTTAAAGAGTTAAAGAGTTGCTTTGCTTGGGTGAAAGTGGTGAACTGCCGAATTTGGTTTTATCCGACGAGAAAACATTCGTTGTCAGCAGTTTGTAAAGAAACAAAATAATCGTGTTTACTTGCCAAAGAGGTCAGCTGAAAATGTGCACTTACGGTTGGCCACCAGAACTTAATCGCCGGCCATGTTGATGGTGTGGCCCGCCATAACAGACGATGGTCGCTCTCTGCTCGTATTAATCGACCGTGGCATCAGAATAAATGACGAATAAAATCGCGAAAATATTCTGGAGGGTGTATTAAAGCCCTGGGGCACGCAAACTTTTTGGCCGCAGACCCTTGACATTCCAACAGAACTCAGCACCATCGCATTCAGCACGCGCCACCCAAGAATGGTTACAAAATGAGTTTCCTCGCTTCATTTCCAGCGCACAATGGTCACCAAAATCACGGGATACCAATCCGTTGGACCAATCTGTCTGGAGTATTTTGGAAAGTAAGGTTGGCACTAAAAAACACCAATGCGTCGATAACCTCAAGCAAGCGACTTGCTGGGAATGGGGTAAAATACTATAGAGCAACATTCTGGCAGCATGTGACGATGTTATTCTCATTGGTCGTTTGAAGACCATAATTCGTGCCAGAGATGACCAATTCGAACAAATCTAAACTTATTCTAAAATTTGATGCTATTTCCGACATTTTTTGCTTTCATTAAAATTAATTGAAAAAAAAAAAAAAATGTAAAAATTATGGCGTTTGATTTTGTTGCATTTTTTTATTTCACCCTGTATGTTCCTTAAATTTTCCAATTTTTATTAAAGAAAAAAATCTTTTCTTCTAAAGCATTATTTCCAAACGAAATACTCCTAAATGTGGCTTAATTTTGTTGTCTAATTTGTTTTCCTTTGAATCCCTGCATGAGCGGCTTACAGTTTGCAGACCTATAAAGTTTGTAATTTTGTTTTTTTATTAGAAAAACGAATTGAAGGCATTGCAAAAATAATTCAAGGAAACTGTACTTCTTTTTTCTCTACCAAAGAAATGTTATCCTTGTGTGTGTGTGTGTGTGCGTGCATGCATGTGGTGCTGTGGGTTTTGTGCACAGAAAATTTAAAAGATAATTGAAGCAGAAAATATTATTTTTTACTCATGGCCCAGTCACTCATTCCATGGGCCATATCCATCATCGTCATCATTATCATCGTCGTTATTATTATTTGTGGACCACCCATGACTGCTGTGAAAATATTTTATAAAAATAATGAAAAAGAGTTGGTTCTGTGACTAGGGCTTATTGGCTTGCACCAACAGTCTCTTGTATTCGTTTTCTGACAGACAGCTACCCAAACCACCAGCATTCATGTATTTGACCTCCTGTCATGTTACGAAGTTTTAGCCCCCAAACCAAACAATTTTCTGGTGCTGTCGTTGCTGAAATTATTCAGCCAGATTTAATGTTTAAAGGCAAAATGCAAAAACAAAATATAAAAGAAAAAAAAAATTATCATAAATCGAGGTTAAGGGAAATTGTGCTTTATGTTCGGTTTTGTTTTTTTATATTTGTTGTGCGTATGTATGGAGAGCAGTTTTTCTATGTGTGTTCTATACTAGAAAATATGCAATTTGACTATAGAGGGGAGTTTTTAGTATTTTAAATTAATGAAATGGATATGAATTTGGTTCGGAAAAAACTCGCATTTTCCAAGAGGCAATCTCATATTTTTCAAGAAACCAATATCCTCTCCATCCCCGATTATCAAATATTTTTTCACAGAAAAATTTCAAAAATTTTCCAAGGAAAAAATCCATTTTTCATATTAAAATTGCATAGAAATTTAACGTATTTTTATACCCTTAGTCATATGGTTACAGAGGGTATATATCATTTGATACGGCCAAAACATGCCTCATCGAAATAACGCTATTCGACCCTAGGTCTCTTTGGACCAAATCCGTTTCAGGACATTTGTGGTAGATCTAGCGATGTCCGTCCGTCCGTCTGTCAGTGTGGCTGGTGCGCACGATAACTCTCGAAGAGAGTATCCGATTCGGTCCAAACTTGGTACATCGTAATCAAACTTACATCAAGTTCGTCGATGGACAATATTGGTAGCACCCCTACAAAAAGTCGAAATTTTTCTGCACAGAAAGAAAAGGTTATTCCGATTTTGCTCCAACTTCCTAATATTTGCATCAGTGCTAGGTCAGGTGCGAAAATGGACAATATCGGTCCACTCCATCAAGTACCTCCCCTACAAAAGGTGAAAATTTTGAATAATTACAACTCTTATAAAATGTGATTTAAGAGTCCGATTGTCTTCAAATTTTACACATCACAATATTTTTATGAACCCAAGGTCTGGGAGTGAAGATGGAATATATTGGTCCACTTTTTCTGGTACCTCCCCCACAAAGGGTCAAAATTTTGAGTATCCATGAAGCACATAAAACGAGAAATTCACATCCGATTCCATTCAGACTTGGTACATCTCAATATTTTGTGATCAACACAAGATCTGTTATAGGGGATTGTAGAGATCCGATCACTTCTTCTGGTACCTCCCCCACAAAGGGTCAAAGTTTTGAATAAACAAAACGATTATAAAATCCGGAACCAACACCCGGTTCTCCTCATATATCACCCACATCTCCTTATTTCTACTAACACAAGATTTGCTGTGAAGATGGGATATAACGGTCCATTCCTTCTGGTATCATCCCCCACAAAAGGATTACAATTTTGAATAACTAAGATCCTCATAAAATGCGAAATAGAAATATGTTTTATTCTAAACTCCGCACATTCCAATATTTGTTCTAAGGCAAGATGTGGAGTTAATATGGGATATACCAGCCTACGCCTTCTGGTATCTCCCCCAAAAAGTGACAAAGTTTTCAATACTTATATCTCTCATAATTTGCGATTCTTTATAAACCTGATATGTCTTGATATTTTTCTCAACCAGAGATCTGATCTCGTACCTCCCCAAAAAGAGATTCAAACTATAACTCTCATAAAATGCAAAATAAGTATCAGAGTGTCTTCAAATGTGCCACTTACATTAAGATTAAGATGGAATATATCAGATCACTCCTTCTGGTGCCTCTCATAAAATGCAAAATAAGCATCTGATTCCTTCTAAATTATACATATTCCAATATTTCTACAAACACAAGATTTTGTGTGAAGATGATAAGTATTGGCCCACACCGTCTGATATCTCCCTTTAAAAATTCAGCATTTTTAAATGATGCGGAATAAGCATCCAACTCTCTTCAAATTTCACACACAAACATTTTTGCTAATACAAGTTTTGTTCTCAATATGATATATATCTGCGAACCCCTTCTGAAACCTCACTCACAAAAGGTCGCCTATTTCGACTATATCTGGTACCTCAGACACATTTTTTAAAAATCACAAATCTCATATAAAGTGAAGGAAGTAGTCGCTATATAATCCAAACCTGGCACCTCGCAATATTTATATCATATTTATTTAGGTCCGATACAAAATGGACAATATTGGCCCATTCCCTCGGAACCTACTCCATAGAGGCTCAACAGTTTGAATAATCGTAATAGAAGTCCAAATATATTTTAATTATCGAGCTTTGGTGAGGGTATACACCTGTCGGCAAATTCGACTGATACTTTTTAACTTGTTATTAGAATATCGGAACCTACACCAGAGGGTCAACATTTTGAATAATCGTAATAGAAGTCCGAATATATTTTAATTATCGAACTTTGGTAAGGGTATACACCTGTCGGCAAATTCGACTTATACTTTTTAACTTGTTATTAGAATATTTTGATTTTCGAAATTTTTATAGAAAAAATATTTTGTACAAAAAAGATTTAAAATGAATCTTAAATTTTCAAATTTTGAACTCATAGCAACAACAATCTTAGTAACGCAAGAAAAAAAATGAATTTAAAATTACATTTCTTTCTCCCTCACACGAAATGATCCAACAAATTCCCCTCTAAGACGATAAATCAATAAACACTTGAAATTTTCCAACACGTGCCGCCACAAAATGTGATAAATGTAAATTAATACAATATCTACCAGAAGAAGTGGACAGATATTTTCCATTTTCGCACCAGAAATTAGCCTAATAAAAATATTGTACTGTACTATTGTAATTTGAAGGCAATCGGACTCGGAGTTATAATTATTCAAAATGTTGGCTGTTTGTGGGGAGTGGACCTTGATGGAGTGGACCGATTTTGTCCATTTTCGCAACTGACCTAGCACTGATGCAAAATATTAGGGTTTGCAAAAATCGAATTGTCCTTTATCTTTCTGTGCAGTAAACAATTTTTATACCCTAAGTCTCTTTCAGACCAAATCCGTTTCAGGACATTTGGAGAAAACGAAAACGTGGACCGCACATTTACGCACTTCACATGCCTACTGGGAAAATACACATGTGCGAAAAATTTTTGCCCTCTGCCGCAATTTATTCGAAAGATAGCGACGGTTATATATAATTTGATACCACCAAAATGTGCCTAATCGGAATAACGGTCTTAGATCCTGGGTCTGTTTGGACCAAATCCATTTCAGAAAATTTAGCGTCGATCCAGCGATGTCCGTCCGTCTGTCTGTCTGGCTGGTGGGCACGATATCTCTCGATGGGAGTATTCGATTGTATCCAAAGTTGGTACATCGTAATATTATTGTCAAACCTATATCGAGTTCGGAGATGGGCAATATCGGTCCACTCCTTCTGGTACTTCCCACACAAAATAGCAAAATTTTGAAAGAAAATAATTTATTGCACAGAAAGAGAAAGGATAATCCGATTTTGATCCAACTTTGCGAATCCTAATATTTTATGAGTGCTAGGTCAGGTGCAGAAAATATTTATTTTTTCATTTGATAATGTTGGCCATTTGTGGGGGAGTTACCAGAAGGAGTGGACCGATGTATTCCATTTTGGCACCAACCCTTGGGTTAATAAAATTATTGGGATGTGTGAAATTTGAAGACAATCGGACTCTTACAGCACATTTTATAACATTTATAATTATTCAAAATTTTGACCCTTTGTAGGGGAGGTACTTGATGGAGTGGACCGATATTGTCCTTTTTCGTACCTTACCTAGCACTGACGCAAATATTAGGATTTGCAATTTGGAACAAAATCGTATTATCGCTTCTCTTTCTGCGCAAAAAATATTTTTTGAAATTTTCGACCTTTTGTGGGGGAGGTCAAGAAGAGGACATTTGGACTGTTGCATCACGTTTTATAACAGTTGTAATTATTCAAAATTTTTACCCTTTGTTGAGGAGGTACCTGATAGAGTGGACCGATATTACCCATCTCCGAACTCGATTTAAGTTTGATAATAATATTACGATGTACCAAGTTTGGACTAAATCGGATACTTCCTTTGACAGTTATTGTGCGCACCAGCCACACAGGCGGACGGACGGACATTGCTAGACTGACTCCAAATGTCATGAACGGGATTTCGTCTAAAATCGTTATTTCGATGAGGCACGTTTTGGCCGTATCAAATGATATGTACCCCCTCCCTCTAGCCATATGGATAAACCACAGCGGCCGAGCTGCAGGGGGTAAAATTCGCCTTCAGCAAAACTTTAGTTGACTCATAGCCCATTGCAAAGTAACTGAAATATTCTATACCTAACGGAAAGTCGAAACTCGATTACCAAATAATACGTTTCGTAAGGAATACGGAGTTCTTTTTCAACCCTCGAATAGAGGAAAAATACCTAATCTACGCTTAGTAGATCAAAATTCCAAAAGGGTTTCTGTTTCCAGACCAGACTTTGAAATATTCTATCCCCAAAGGAAAGTCGAAACTCGATTACCAAATAATACGTTTCGTAAGGAATACGGAGTTCCTTTTCAACCTTAGTCTCAATACTCTGGAATAGAGGAAAAATACCTAACTTACGGTTAGTAGATCAAAATTCCAAAAGGGTTCCTGTTTCCAGACCAGACTCTTTTTGCCTTCTGAAATATTCTATCCCCAAAGGAAAGTCGAAACTCGATTACCAAATAATACGTTTCGTAAGGAATACGGTGTCCCTTTTCAACCGTGGTCTAAAATTACCCTGGAGTAGAGGAAAAATACCTAACTTACGGTTAGTAGATCAAAATTCCAAAAGGGTTCCTGTTTCCAGACCAGACTTTTTTGAGTTCCTTTTCAACCCTGGAATAGAGGAAAAATACCTAATCTACGGTTAGTAGATCAAAATTCCAAAAGGGTTTCTGTTTCCAGACCAGACTTTGAAATATTCTATCCCCAAAGGAAAGTCGAACCTCGATTACTAAATAATACGTTTCGTAAGGAATACGGAGTTCCTTTTCAACCTTGGTCTCAATACTCTGGAATAGAGGAAAAATAACTAACTTACGGTTGGTAGATCAAAATTCCCAAAGGGTTCCTGTTTCCAGACCAGACTTTTTTTTGCCTTTGAAATATTCTATCCGCTAAGGAAAGTCGAAACTCGATTACCAAATAATACGTTTCGTAAGGAATACGGAGTTCCTTTTCAACCTTGGTCTCAATACTCTGGAATAGAGGAAAAATACCTAACTTACGGTTAGTAGATCAAAATTCCAAAAGGGTTCCTGTTTCCAGACCAGACTTTTTTTGCCTTTGAAATACTCTATCCCCAAAGGAAAGTCGAAACTCGATTACCAAATAATACGTTTTGAAAGGATTATGGAGTTCCTTTCAACCTTGGTCTAA
This sequence comes from Musca domestica, assembly GCF_030504385.1. Lineage (NCBI taxonomy): Eukaryota > Metazoa > Arthropoda > Insecta > Diptera > Muscidae > Musca > Musca domestica. The sequence goes on from NW_026712249.1 coordinate 42,239,856, forward strand.
ATAGGGGAAAAATACCTACTTACGGTTAGTAGATCAAAATTCCAAAAGGGTTTCGGGTTCCACACCAGACTTTTTTTTGCCTCTTATGTGTATAGGCTTAACGTTACACATAGGGCCTCAAATATTATACTTCGGAGAACTTAAGACAGATTTTTTAAATTTGATACAGGTCATGTCAGTCCACGCATGTTTTGGTAGAACCCCGATTTCAATCATCTTTTTACATTTTAGCTATATTTTTCAAATTAATTTCTGATTGAATGAATGATTGAATAAAAAAAAAATACCATAAAACGAGAAAGTAGCTCGAGAATTCAAATTACTTTAAGAGATTTGCTGTTATTATTATTATTCTATACGATTACCTCCACTTAGAATTTCTTAATGCTCAGCCAATATTGGTTGGGAATGTGGGCCTGGGAGATACCAGTATATGGGGACTATACCAAAATATATACCTATTTAATAGCTCTATCTTAAATTTGCGAATTATAGGCCAAAATATTTGAGACCATTTCTGCATGGTTAAGACTACATATATAATGGGCTCTATCAATAAATTGGCCTTTGTTTCGAAACCCCTTTTGGGATTTGGATCTAATAACCGAATACTATCACCTCCACTTGTATTTTCTCACCTTCCAGACCATGACGCACAGTGTGATATTTTCTATCAGAATGGTAAAGCAAAATATAATATTTTTATAAATGGTTTAAATGGGTCACCAAAATCATAAGAAAGTAGCTTGTTCAATTTTACCTATTTTTCGACATGACCTTCTAAGAAATAATGGATAAGAAGAAGAGTACGAATTTCGTTGTGGCTTCAAAAAAAGTTCTACTTGATGTCATTATTCCGTGATGAAAACATATTATTTTTCAACTTTTTTTTATTTTGTGCTGCTATTTTTAATAATATACGACTATATTTATTATGACCTCCATCCACTTTTTGTACCAGTTGGGTTTAGTTATTAAAAAAAAAAATAATAATAATTGCCAATAAAATGATTAAAACTTTTTAATTATAGGCATTGAAAGAAAAAACGAAAACGGATTTTGAACAAAAAAATATTAAAACTCCGCACAAATAAATCAAGTTCTTATTGTCATCACTGAATTTTATATAATTCCCCCTGATGGCTGGCTCAGAGCCAATAAACAAAGCTACAAGCGAGCAAACGAAGTTGCACAAAACGCCAGTTCCCAAACTCCACTCCCATGTTTCCACGAAGTTTAATGTTTTGTTAACACCCAAAATGGATTTACGTTTTTGAGTATTTGGTTTCCGTTTCTGATTGCAGTCATTACACGATTTCCGTTGCAAATATCGATTGTGGTTTTGCGGGGCTAGCTTCGCAACAAAATATTGCAGGTATTAATGATTCGTTTCAGCATTTGTGACAATTCGCTAGAGCGGGTATATACATTAAAGTTGGAAATAATTGACTGGCTGAGAATCAACGCCCAGGCGAAACGGCTGAAACTAAAATTTTGAAATTGGTAGGCGGGTGATAGGGCTAGGTCTTTGGAAATTCGTCTTAAAAGGTTACGAAAAGTTATAAAATGTACTAAAAATGTAATATTTTCTATAGGACGAACGTAATTACCTAGAAATTTGGTATGAGAGTCACTGATGGAAGACAGAATAAAAGTACCAAAGGATTTTTGAAAATTCGAACTAAAAGGGTACGAAAAGTGCCAAACTTCTAAAATGGTACCATTCGGTATGATGTGAACGAATAGAGCCAAAATCTTGTTTGGTCTAGGGTGAACGAATAAAGCCGGAATTTTGTATTAGGGTTACGTTACAATTTGGTGTCGGTTAAAAGGATTAATCTGGAAACTTAAAATGTTGGTATTGGGGTCTCTGCTGTTCGGTAGAGTTACAATAAAGAGTTGGGTTTGGAAATGTTTTCAGCAAGCGTACGAAAGGTTCTAAATGATATTACATTTTGTACTGTGTGAACGCATACTGTTTAAAATCTGAAATTTGGCATTAGGATCACCGTTTGTGTGTAAAGTTGAGATTTGGAGAGGGGTTTTGGAAATACGTACTAAAAAGAACTAAATGGTACTATTTTTTTAAGGGAGTTTGGGATTGCGTTGGAAGTCTAAAATTTGCCTATTGTGCAGTTTGGTTGATACAAAGCGTGGCATTTGGAAATACGTACTAAAAATTACGAAAATTACAAAATTGTATTAACTTTGGTGTTTAGGCAGAACTAGAGGTGGAAATCTGAAATTTGGTGTGAGAGTCTTTGATGTTGTGCAGGATAGTATACTAAAAGGATTTTAAAAATTCTAGCAATACGTGTACCAAAACTACTAAAATGCACCAAATTGGTACCATTTGGAATTACGTGAACGGAAAGTGATAAAATTTGTGGTATGAGAATCAAGGCTTGCAAATGGGATTGATGTACGGTTTTGAAAATGTGTTATGCGTGTAAAACTGTAAGAAATGTGTGATACAAGAGTACGAAAAGTTCTAAATGGTATAAAATTTCGTACGGGTTTAAGGTTAACGAATGAAGCTGGAATTTTGATATTTTGTATGGGTGTAAATTTTGGTGGTAGGTTTGTGATAAAGAGGTAGTTTTGGAAAAGTACAATACAAGTACTAAATAGTACTATATTTGGTACAATTCGTTATTGGTACAATTTTTTACAGATAGTGCTTGAAATCTGAAATTTGGTATTGAGGTCGCTATTTATGTGTAGCCTGGGTATTAGGAGGTGCTTTCGAAAATATGTACTATAATTGTACGAAATGTACTGAATAGTACTATACTTGGCATTGCGTAAGGGGATAGAGATAAAATTCTAAAATTTGATATTTAGATTACTGGAGGTGTCTCTGTTTGAGATTTGGGGGTGGCTTTGGAAATACGTCCTATATTTGTACAAAAAATACTAAATGGTACTTAATTTGGTATTGGGTGAAGGGCTGGAATCTGGAATCTTCAAATTTGATATTGAGGGGTCTGTTGGTATTAGGAATTGAGAAATGGGTGTGGTTTATGTAATGTGTACAAAAAGTACTAAATAGTACTAAATTTGGTTTTTCGTGATGTAATAGAACGGAAATACTGAAATTTTAAATAGATTCCACTGTTGGTGTCTATGGTTAAAATTTAGAGGTGGTCTCGGAAATGCGTCCTATATTTGTAGGAAAAGTACTAAATGGTACTAAATTTTGTATTGGGTGAAGGGATTGGGCTGGAATCTTCAAATCTTATATTGACATGTTGGTTTCGGAAATGAGTACTATAATTGTACGTAAAGTACTAAATTGTACTAAATTTGGTATTGGGCGAAGGAATAGAGCTGAAATACTGAAATTTTATGGATGTCACTGTTAGTGTTTTTGGATGTCACAGTTAGTGTCTGTGGTTAGGAAATAGAGGTTGTTTTTGGGAATGCGCCCTATATTTGTACGAAAAGTACTAAATGGTACTTTATTTGGTATTGGCTGAAGGGATTCAGATAAAATTCTGAAATTTGACATCTAGATTACTGATGATGTCTGTGTTTGAAATAAGGTTTTGAAAATAGGCCTATATTTTTACGAAAAGTACTATATGGTACTAAATTTGGGATTGAATGAAGGGATAGGGTTGGAATCGCTAAATTTAATACTGACATCTCTGTTGGAATCTGGAACTGAGATATGGATGTGGTTTTTGGAAATGCGTACTAAAATTGTACGAAAAATACCAAATGGTACTAATTTGCATCGCTGTTTGTGTCTAGGGTGGAGAGATGTAGATTGTTTTGGATATGTGTACTAAATGTTACTAAGTTTGGTAATGGGTGAAGGGACAGAGCTGAAATTCTGAAATTTAATATTGAGGTCACTGTTGCTTTCTAGGATCTACTTTGCAGACGTTTATATAGTTTTTGACAGAAATATTGAATGTGGGTCCCTTGGGCAATGGTTTCACTAATATCCACCTCGGCAAGCATCATAATGACAAACTTGCAAGACTTTTTGGTATAAAAGTAAACATTTTATACTTTTCGGAAAAGGAAAATAAAAGTCTGTATTTAAAAAGGCCTAATGTGAACTGTTGAAACGAATCTAAAATTTTAAGGCGGATTTTTTTCTGACAAAGTAGCGGGCACTGGGTAATAAATATCAAAAGGCTTCCATGAAGGGGTTCGGTCAATAAAGATATTTAGAAGAAAAATTGCAAAATTTTTCTAAGAGAATTTTTTTCCATGGAAAATATGCAATTTTTTGTCTTAAAAAAATATTCAATGTTTTTTCAGTGGAAAAATATAAAAAAACACATTCCTATAAAAATACATGTAATTTTTCTTGTCGAAAAAATATGATGTTTTTATCATTGTCATTATTTTCCACAAGAAAATATGCCATTTTTCTTATCTTAAAAAAAACATGATATTGTTACTTTGGGGAAATCTCCATTTTTTCCTATGTTCAATTTTTTCGAGAGAATATTTGGCACAAGAAAAATATGAAATGTTTTCTATAAGAAAAAATATTTGTTTTTATTTTACATTTTTTGCCTATAGAAAAATCTGCAATTTTTCATATGGAAAACTTATCATTTTTTAATATGAAAAAATATGCAATATTTTTGTCTACAAAAGACCTTCAAGTAGTGTTCTGTCAGTTGAAAAGGGTTCCTATGTCTATGGAAGTCCTTCAAAAGGTCTTCTGTTTATATAATACTTAAAAAAATTTCTATAGAAGACCTCTAAAATGTCTTCTGTCTCTAGAAGGCCTCCAAAAGGTAATTTATTTAAAGAAAAACGTCAAAAGGTCTTCGAATTATAGAAGACTGTTAAAAAGTCTTCTGATCGGGGAAGGTCTTCTAGAAAGACTTCTTCGTCTATGGGAGACCTCGTACAGGTCTTCTTCCTATAAAAGTCCTCGATAACCTTCAAGGTTATTTTTTAACGCATAAAGCCTAAGGTTCTTTGTTTTATGCATATGTAGCTAAGAATAAGGCCAATCACTTAATTGCTTTAAAACGAATTTAAATTTTCCCCTCCTAATCCCTACCCAACGTTTCTGTCAAATACCCAATCCCAAAAAATGCGTACATGTTTGTTGTATGGGGTTACAAAACGGGTCTAACACGCCTGTCACTTCTGGTCGGTTTGGCATAGCCAAACAGAAAAAGTTTGTGGCTGCAGTTAGTTGAATTGATAGGTTTTTTGGTCGGCTGCGGTGGTGGTGGCAGGGGGTTCGGGGTGGTCCTTGCTGGTGTTACTTTATGACGTGCCGACGCGAATGTTTTCCTCGTTCGAGAAATTGTTGACTTTGCTGTTGACATTGCATGTTAAGCATAGTTTTGTTCTTTTTCAACGCTTAGTTGCCCCTTCTTTTTTCGCGTGACAATCAGACCGTGATACGAAATTTGACTAAAAGAACATGCAACACTAACAACAAAAACAAAAAGGAAGGGAAGGGAAGCCTTGAAATAAAAGAATTCAGTGGAAAAAAGAGCATTGAAAACAGCTGTTTTTGAAACAAAATTGCATTTTTTTTTTTTGGAATTGAAGGGAAAGCGAGGTGAAGAAGAAATTAAAAATTAGGAGGAGCAGAAGGCTTCGAAATTGCCACTTTTAGAAAAATTAAAAAAAATATACAACGGTCAAAAAAAAAGTCGGTTTGGCGACAGAAGTATATCCTGACTTCTGCTATGATTATTCAAACGACTGACCCTCTATGGAGTGGGTTCCGAATGAGTGGGCCAATTGTCCATTTCGTAACGCACCTAAATTTATGTGATATAAATATGGCAGATAAAATTATTGAAAATGGTGACCTTTTGTGAGTGAGCTACCAGAAGGGGTTCGCAGATATATATATAATCTTCACAAGAGATCTTGTGTTAGCAAAAATGTTTGTATGTGTGAAACTTGTAGAGAGTTGGATGCTTATTACACTTTCTTTAAGTGTTTGGTTTTTCAAAATCATGAACCCTTTGTGGGTGGGGGTGCCAGAAGAAATGGTCCGATTTTTACCATATTTATAACAGATTTTGTGTTGATGGAAATATTGAAATGTACCTAGTCTGAATGAAACTGGATGTTAAATTCGCGATTTATGAGCTTCATGGATATTAAAAATGTTGACCCTTTGTGGGGCAGGTACCAGAAGGAGTGGACTTATGTATCTCATCTTCATAGCAGGTCTTGTGTTTGTAGGAATAATGGGATGTGTGAAATATGAAGAGAACCGTATGCTCATTTCGGATTTTTTGATCGGTTTGGTTATTCACAACATTGAACCTTTGTGGGGGAGGTACCAGAAGGAATAGTCTGATCTCTACCATCTTTATAACATATCTTGTATTGATGGAAATATTGAGATGTTGAAAATTTGAATGGAATCGGTTCTTATTATCGCGTTTTATGAGCTTCATGGGTGTTCAAGACTTTGATCCCATCTTTACACCAGATCTTGGGTTAAATATTGTTATGTGTGAAATTTAAAGGCAATATCACATTTTATAAGAGATATTTTTCGAGAAGAAATTGTCGGATCTCCATCCATCTTAATAGCAAATCTTGTGCTGATGGAAATGTTGGAATGTGTCAAGTTTGAAAATAATCGGATACCAATTCTGCGTTGTATGAGCTTCATAGTTATGGCCCCTTTGTGGGTGAGGTACCGGAGGGAGTGGACCATTCCAATCCACTCTTCACAATTGAAGAGAATCGGATGTTTATTTTACTTTTTATAAGAGTTATAATTATTCCAAATTTTGACCCTTTGTGTGGGAGGTACATGATGGAGTGGACCGATTTGTCCATTTTCATAACTGAAATAGAGCTGATGCAAATATTAGGATTTGCAAAGTTGGATCAAAGTCAGATTATCCTTTCTTTCTATGCAACAAAAAATTTTCTTTGAAAAATTCAACCTTTTGTGGAGAGGTACCAGAAGGAGTGAACTGATATTGTCTACCTCCGAACTCGATTGATAATCGTGCTACAATGTACCAAGTTTGGCCCGAATCGGCTACAATTGCGTACAAGAAAGACAGACAGACAGACGGATGGACGGAAACCCTTAGACTCCAAATCTCCTTAAATGGGTTTGGTCCAAAGAGAGCTATGTTTAGACCATAGCTTGACCGTTATCTTGATGAGAAACCTTTCGGCCATATCAAATGATATGTGACTGATTACATCACATTTTATAAGAGTTATAATTATTCAAAATTTTGACCCTTTGTAAGGAAGAAACTATATGGAGTGGACCGATATTGTCAATTTTCGTACCTGAAATAGCACTGATGCAAATATTAGGATTTGCAAAGTTAGAGCAAAATCAGATTTTCCTTTCCTTTTCTGTGCAGTAAAATATTTTCTTTGAAAATTTCAACATTTTGTTGGGAAGTTACCAGCAAGATATTGACCATCTCCGAACTCGATGTAAGTTTCAAATTAATATTACGATGTACCAAGCTTGGGCCAAATCGAAAACTTCCTTCGGGAGTTATGGTGCACACCAGCGAGACAGACAGAGGGGCGGAGGGACGTAAATCCCTAGATCGACTCCAAATGTCTTGAAATGGATGTGGTCCAGAGGGAAATAGGGTCTAAAACCGATATCTCGATTAGGCACCCTTACCTTCATATGGCTGAAGGGATAATAAACAATCGATTTTGTTATGGTTGTGACAGAAAGCCAAAATTCAATTAATATCTACGATAAGGGTTATTGTTATGGCGTTATGGTGTGTCACAAATAGTCAATTACATTATACCCCCAAAAGATTGCTTTGAATAGCTGTTTTATATTGTTATGGTTATGGTTATGGCATGTCCAATTGAACCTTAAGAGGCATGCGAGATTTTTTCCCAATTGAATTTGAAAAATTATGTTAATTATTGTTTGAAATCTTATGTTTTTGAAATTTCGTATTTTTCCACATATTTTCCACAAGATTTTAAGTAATGATATCGTCCCAATAGGATATAACTAGTCAACAAAAATTAAATCCTTTTACAAATTCTTCCAATCCACTCAAGTCTGTCCAATTCCCATATCAAACACATAATCCCACTTCTCTAAAACTTTCGTAATACCATTCACCTTGGGCAATTAGTCACATTTGTCATTTTGTGAATTACAATTACAGCAACTGTAACAAGTACTTAAGTTGCCGGATATATGCCATGAATGCAACACCCAGTCATGCTAGAGTGCTGAATTAGTACAATAAAATACAAATTGCAAAAGAACATTTGCATTTACGTTTTCAGGCTAAATGAAACAATTCCCTATTAAAAAAAACTTAATTATTACTGTTCTTTGCATGAGTTTTTGTGCATACCCTCCGACATTATCCATGAGCAAAAAAGAGAAAAATATGAAACGAAACGAAAAACTTTTTGAATCTTGTTTCCAATGAAAAGTGGTGTCATTGAGTGCAAGTTTTCACATAAGTTGCCTCAATTGTTGTTTGTCTGAAAAAAAAAAACATTGATACGAAAGGGAACAGAATATGTCATTAACTTAACAGAAAAAAATAGTATGAGAAAACTATAGTTTTGCCGGCCCGACAATATGATACTCTGTCATTATTGCCTAAGACAAACAATAGTATGTCTCTAAGGAGAAGTAAAATATATTCGAAAATACTTTTGGATTGAATGTCTCGTAGAATTGATAATATGGAATTATACGTTTGGGGCGGTTATTTTTTCAAAATTTTATTTTTTGATCAAAAATTGAAAAAAATATATTTTCGGACTTCCTGACTACTGGGATATATACTGGGTTTTTCAAAAATTTTCCAGGTATATATATAAATTATGGATATGCCAGTGAATTTTCAAGGAGTTCTTAGTAAAGAAATTTCTCGGCGATCCTGGGAAGAATTTTATTTTTAATTAATATACCCTACGTATATATGTTTATACCCTACAACACTTTGTGTTGGGGGTATTATAAGTTTGATTGGGCCAAAAATTATGTAACACCTCGAAATATTGGTTTCCCACATAGGAAAGTATATATGGATCTTCCTAACTCGCCGAACTGAGTCGATCTAGCTATTATGACCGTCCGTCCGTCTGTCCATGTTAATTTTTAATCACGCTACAGGTCGCAATTATGGCCCGATCATCACGAAATTGACAATGGAGGAAATTTTGGAAATTTTCCTAATTTTGCAGTTGCTCTACAGGTCGCAATTATGGACCAATCGAAGCGGAAGTTAGCATGGGACTAGAGCGTCGGGCTAGCATAAGCCTTCAATTTTTGTGGTCATCGGGTAATATTAAGTGGGTGAAATAGACCATCACATTTGTGTAAAATAAAAGTCAAATTTTCCATTAAACCGCGACTATTTTTAATCCCGGCGTAATCATAAAAAGTCGAACAGGTCAATTCTTACCGTTACGTCGATGCCGATGGTTAATATATCGGATATATATAGCGAAATATATACAATGTGTATATGCAAGAATGGCTGGACCGATTTTGACAAATTTTGTCAATTCAGAATGCCCTCTTGGCATAAAAAATCTAACAAAATCGCATAAAAAGATATCAATAATGATGTTAATATAGATTTTGTAGTTTTTTTTTTGTGAATTTTTTTTATTTTTTTATCGCATGCGATTTTTTCAATTTGACTTACAATATTGAAGTGTATATTTGGTATTATTTTTTCAACTTACAACACAGGTTGGGGTTATTATATACAGATTGCAATTATCGTCTAATCCTCACGAAAATTTTCATAAGTGCAGGGTTAGGCTCAGAAGGGCTAAGCCCATTGGTTTCAAAGATGTCCGGGGGTTGAAATGGACCAACAACTAAAAATGTTCCTGATTTTGCCGCCGTTATAAAGGTCACAAATAGAAACAAAAGAACACTAAAACTGAAATTAGAGTTGAGGACAGCGTGTAGTATGGACCACAACTTTTGCGTGAAAAAAATACCAGCAATATTTATAGGCGATATCCGAAATACACAAAAGCCGAACTTTTGGCTTTTTTATGCTGATTTCGTTGACGAATATAGCCAAATATCCTAGACAAGCAAATCATATAGATGAGTCTAAATTTAGAGATACAGAGGGGCCTCTTGCTTTTGGAGATAATCGCAAAATATTTAGGGGTTCAAATGAACCAAAAACAGAAAAAAAACCCTGATCACACAATTGAAGCCAATCGACACGCCTGGGAAGAGAGTTAAGGACAGGGAAGGATTCTAGCATTTTCGATGGAAAATGGACTACAACAACTAACACTATGACGGAGTGCTTAAATATTGGGCAAATGTCTCGTGACATAATTTCAAAAGCGAAATCTTCCTAAATCGATCTGGATATAAGGGGGCTTCTTACATATTTAAGTGTTGTAGGGTATCACATGGTCAGCCCGCACGACTATAGCCTTTGCTTACTTGTTTTTTAATGTTTTTTAAGAAATTCATTGCAAAAATTTTGATTTTTTTCAACATTTTTCTAGGACTTCCTGGCTTTACATAAATCGGGGACTTGTCAATAAATTTTCAAGGGCTTACTGGCCAAGATATGTGAATTTATTATTATATTTCCTAGGTATTGTGTATATTTTTCTAAAAAAATGTAAGGTTTTTTTGTTAATATTTTTAAGGACTTTGTAAAAAATTTTTACGGACTTCCTTCCAATATAAATATAGTATTTTTAATACAATAACTAATAAATACTAACTGTGGTTTTTTTTAAATATACATCTTAAAGGATTTTACGCTATATATAAATAATGCATTGGATAGACACATTCATGACCGCGGATATACCAAAAATTAACTTTCTAGGTATATATCGTGAATTTCTAAAAAATATATATTTCAAGGGATCTCATCTACATAAAAATCGTGGATATTTAATAATATTTGTAAAGAACCTCCTGGCCATGAATAGCAAATTTTTTTGAAATAAATTTCTGGGGCACGGTAAAACAAAATTCAAGGACTTTATGATCGAGAATCGTGGATTAATAAAGAAAAGAGTAAAAAAAGTTCGAGTAGGACCGACTTCAAGATAACAAATATTTAGTAGACTTACCCTTAATAAATAAACTTTATATTAGGAACTTATGTGAAGTAAATTATTCCAACTATGAACTTTTTTTGAATGCGTGTTATGGGTGGAATATGGAAGGTATATCCTATTCTAAATCGATTTTAACCAAATTTGACAAAGGCATTTAGCTTCCCAAAGAAAAAAAGTAAAGGTGTTAAATTGCTCGATTGGCCATCTAGCTAATTCCGGTCTCTGAAATAGCACGACCGAGAAATTAATGATGCAACAATTGAATTGTTTCTCTGGCTGTATGACATGTGACGTCGTCTTATTGAAACCACATGCATGCACATTTATTTCTTTAATTTTAGAGAACAAAAAGTTGGTTATCATTTCACGATTGAGTTCAAGTTGGAAAACCTTATATACAGAGTGAGATGAACAAAAAACTGCAACGAAATTCAGACTGCTGTCATTTCTATTTCAAGCGTGATAGTGTGATTACTTTATATTTGACTGGAAAGCCACAAGTGGCTATCCGTAGAGCACTACAGCTTTTAAATGTGAATAAATTTTTTGTGTCGCGTACCATCGTTCGATAGCGTAGCCCGACGTCAAGAAAGTAGAAGGAAGAAAACAGCAAACATCAGCAGAAATTGTTCAAAAAGTAAATAAGAGACTTGATCGAAACCCGCATCGCAGTGGCCAAAAAAAACGGCTCGTGAGCTGATTATATCGCAATATTCCATTCGGCAAATATTGCAAAATGAGCTCGGGGTAAAGCCATTGAAACTCCACTAATAAACAAACGTTGTTTTTATAAAAAAAACAACAATAAAGGGATTAAACCTGACCATTTTGCAACAACAAAATACTATGGTATCCCGAACAAACAAGCCAACATTGTTCTATAAATGCAGAATATTATCGCGAATATATTCTGGAGGGTGTATCACAGCCATGGGCACGCAAACATTTTGGCCGCAGACCTTGGACATTCCAACAGAACTCAGCACCATCGCATTCAGCATGCGCCAAACCCAGAATGGTTGCAAAATGAGGTTCCTCGCTTCATTTCCAGCGGTATTTCCGGATACCAATCCGTTGGACTATTGTGTCGGGAGCATTTTGGAAACCAAGGTTAGCACTAAAAAATACCAACGTGTCGATCACCTAAAGCAAGCGCTTGGTCGGGAATGGACCAAAATACCGCAGAGCAACATTCGGGCAGCGTGTGACGATTTCATTGGCCGTTTGAAGGCCATAATTCGTGCCAAAGGTGACCAATTCGAAAAAATTGAAACATATTCTAAAATTTGATGCCATTTCCGACATTTTTTGTTTTCATTCGATAAAATTAAAAAAAAAAAAATGTAAAAATTATGGCGTTTGACTTTGTTGCAGTTTTTTTTTATCCCACCCTGTGGTACCATTTAGTACAGTTTACACATTTTCAAAGCCACCACGATCATATATCATACTTATTTTCCAACCTTGATTGATTTCAAGTTTCTAGCTCTATTCGTTCCCATAATACCAAATGATACCATTCTAGAAGTTAAGTGCCATTTTAGAACTTTTCGTAACCTTAAAATTCGAATTTCCAAAAACCCTTTCGTATAGTTCGAAGTTCGAATTTCCAAAATCCCTTTAGTACATCTATACTGCAATCCATCAGTCATTTTCATTCAAAATTTTTAGCTAATTACAAATGTCCCGTACAAAATATTACGTTTTTAGTACATTTTAGTACTTTTCGTACCTTTTTAGTACGAAAAGTCCAGCCTTTTCACACGCCTTCGCACAAAGACTGACAATTCAAGATTTCGGCTTCAGTTATTTTGTCTGGGCGTTGATTATTTTTTTTATCTCACAAGTTCTGATCGGATATCGTGATTTCTTCATGACAGTTTTAAAAAAATTCGGTCTAAAAATTAGGAATTTATTCAATATTTTCAAGGACTTCAATGAAAGAAATAAGAGAACTTTCATTGATGATTCTTGAATATTTTATTTATTATTGGTAATAGCTTCTTAAAGCCTTAGTAGTATTGCCGCATTTTGACCTCTATTCATTTACTTTTCCTTATAGTTTCTTATAAAATTTAAAGACTTGTACAGTATTTTTGATCTCCCTCCCAGACTGTGTAAATTGCATATAAAATGAAAACAAAAAATTGCTAAAGAAAATTTCATTAATTATAACTGTACTATGATATTCGACATATTTGCCACTTCCATAAAAAAAAACTTTTTGTTTTCGAAACCAACTCATCTTGCAATTTACTTTGAAATAAAGGTTAAAACCAACATTTACTGCATACATGAATTATCATAAACCCACACACCCACACTCACACACACCAACATTTGAAGAACAATGGCTTCGCTCTTACTCAACAACCGTTGTAATTGGCATTGCTGTCAAGCCTGTAACCTTCGTTCCTCAGATATGTTTCATTTCATTGAAAATGTAAATGAGCCTAGGTCGGTTCCATAAAACAAATAAAAACAAACATCAATGGAATGTATGAATGGACGGTCGGTTGGTTGGTCGTTCGGTCCGTCTTCCAATGATAGCATGCACGAATGGAGGACTCATCGACACATGCATAACATACACGCATACACACATACCTACCTACAGATATTTGTGTACTTGAGTATCCAAAAGAAAATGCATAAACAGTTCACTCCCCCACACCTCACGCACACATACACCAGACTTAAGCTCTCTTACACTTCTCCACCCACCTATGTTGTGGTAATGCCCACCCAACTCGCAATACCTATGCATGCGCATAAAGAAATCCATCCAAATGTTTTGGGGGCATGGAAATCGATATTTTTACTTGATGTGTTGAAAAATAAACCCTGACCTCGTTCAACGCAGAAAAGAAAAATAACCTCTTTCCCGAAAAATATTCCCAAAAGTTATATTGCTCTTAATGAAATTTTCTCATGACACTTATTGGTATTGAAATATAAAAACACCGTCATGAATGTCAGCAGGACCTGTATTTATGATACCTCAGCCAAATGGTTTCAAAGTGTACATAGCACTTGATACGGCTAAAATGTCCCAAGTGTCTTCAGAAATAACCAGTTTTCGAACATTCGGAGTCGATCTGGCGATTTTTTTTTAAATATTTTTTGAATATAATCCTTCATGATTAGTAAAATGCCTCCGTAAAATTTGGTGGAAATCGGAAATTTCCCTCTTATTTCAAATCAGCTGTTCTAAAGCCATAATACGATTTGTAAAGAGGTTCATAGTTGGTGATACAGGGTGAGATGAAAAAACTGCAACCAACTTCATCAACTGCCATCATTTCTAAGCCACTCGTCCTACAGCTGTTAAAATTATTCCAGTGACAGCTCATTATATTGCTTACAAACGTACAAAAGCATTTTGGTGAGAATTTTCTAGAAAAAAAAGTTATTCGTGATTGAATTCAAGCGTGATAGTGTGATTTCTTTATATTTGGCTGGAAAACCACAAGTGGCTATCGTAGAGCACTCCAGCATTTAAATGTGAATAAATCGTTTGTGTCTCGTACCATCGCTCGATATCGTGATACAGTAGCATAGCCCGACGTCAATAAAGTGGACCGAAGAAAACAGCAACATCAGCAGAAATGGTTCGAAAAGTAAAGAAGTAATTGATAAAAACGTGCGTCGCAGTGCCTGAAAAACGACTCGTGAGCTGAACATATCGCAATAGTCTATTCGGCAAATATTGAAAATTAGCTCGGCGTAAAGCCACTGAAATTCCAAGAAGTGCAAGAACTTACATAGCAAAATAATGAAAATAAACTTGCTTCGCTTGGCCGAAAGTGGTGAACTGCCGAATTTGGTTTTCTCCGCTCCGATGAGAAAACATTCGTTGTCCTGCAGTTTGTAAACTAACAAAATGATCGTATTTACTTGCCAAAGAGGTCAGCTGAAAATGTTCACCTGCGGTTGGCCAACAGAACTCAAGCGCCGGCCGTGGTGATAGTGTGGGCCGCCATAACAGCCGATGGTCGCTCTCCGCTCGTATTAATCGACCGTGGCATCAAAATAAATGCCAAATATTATCGCGAAAATATTCTGGAGGGTGTATTAAAGCCTTGGGTACGCAAACATTTTGGCCGCTAATTCTAAATTTATTCTAAAATTTTATGCTATTTCTGAAATTTTTTGCTTTCATTCAATAAAATTTAAAAAAAGTGTAAAAATTATGGGGTTTGACATTTTTAAAAGTATTTTGTACAAGGTCTCTGTAGACAAATATCCTGGATTTTATACGATTTTTTTCAAATCTTTAATTTTTGAAAAACCTTTCCATGGGTCCCAGACCAAAAATCGTGGATTTTTTACGAATATTTTCAAATCTTTAATTTTTTGATAAACCTTTTCATGGGTCGCCTGACCAAAAATCCTGGATTTTTTTAAAGAGTATTTATATTCATTCCCAAGAATGGGGATATTTTCTAAATATTTTTTTTAAGTTCTTGCACAGACTTATTATTTGCATTTGTTCAGGAACTTCCTATTTAAAGACCATGGATATTAAATATTTTTTATTCAAGGACAGTTTGCAAAAAAAAATTGTTTTAAGAATTTCCTGGTAAAAAGTCGTGCAAGAACCTACTCAAAATTGTTGGGAATTTAAAAAAAAAACAAAAACAACTAAGCAAAGGATTAAATTGGACGGGACCGAGCAAAAAAACATTGTAATTTACGATAGAGTTTCTGTGGATTTGAAACCATTTTCATTAGAAGGAAAAAATCATTCCAAATTTCAATATTGGTTCTTTAAGCCCGTTAGTCCCTCCCCAGTTCAAAACATCCTCACAGATTTAATTACAATATTTTTTTAGAAAACAAGTTCAGTAGAAGGGCTATTGCCCTATGTTAACACCTTTGGCATGATAACATATATTTAAATCAATTGCTGTAAATGAAGATTTCTCCATATATTGTCCTATAACTTCGATATCTGACTATAAAACGTCCACAAAACCAGTAAAGGTTAGAAGTGTCCTTATCATGTATTTGATAAGGAATTGAGTTTCAACATTTTATCGATATTTTGGCATTTTCACACAAAATGTATGGTTATTTTTCACTCGCTAAATACTATATGCAGATTATTCAAAATGGTAGGTTTCTGTCTGGTTCTAAACTGTACCCCAATGGAAAATTCTATATAATTGTGACTTGTAGGAAATATTCTATTTTTTCATCCCCTTATTATTTTGCGATCATATAGGTTTCTATTCTGGTCCCATCCCGGATGTCATGTAAAATTTCCTCAACTGCGTGTCGAAATATGGTGATCGGTTTACTAGCTAAAGGCTATAGCAAAAGGCAAACTCATCCTTGCGTGAGTGTGGAAAAAATTCTAGGACCCATATTTTGGAGAGTTTACATTACATTTTGGCCCAATCAAACGTATATAATTGTATGGATAATATGGAATGTATATGTTGGTTTTTATACCCTACACCACATAGTGTCTTTGTGCATTTGTTTGTGACATGGAGAAGGAAGCGAGATAGACCCATAGTTACTTTTGAGGATCCCCATAGAATCATTTTCTGAGTTGATTTATGCATGTCAGTCGGACCGTCCGTCTGTCTATGTATTCTTGAGAACAAAATGCAGGTCGCATTTATTATCCGATTGAGATGAAATTTTCCAAACAGCATATGTTTGGCCCAAGGACGAAACCTATTGAAATTGGAGATAATCGCTAAAAAAATAGATATAGCTCCCATATATATCTTCATCCAATTTGTCTTTTATTGTGTACCAAACGTCTAACATCAGCCCGAATAGTATGGAATTTTGCACATACAACCAAATTAGGCCTGAAAATAAGTATGCCAAATTTAATCGAAATCGGTTCAGATATAGCTATAGCTCCAATATATATTGTTCATCCGATTTTTAATTTTTGTCCTCTGCAGCCGTAATATGTACTCTGTAACAACAATATTTGGGGAAATATATCAAATGTAGCTCAGAAATAGCTTTGTTAAATTTTATCGAGTTCGGTTCAGATTTGGATATAGCTCCCATTTATAACTTCGTCCGATTTACCTTTTATTGTACACCAATCGTCTAATATTTGACCAAATGGTAAGGAATTTGGCACTTATGACCGAATTGAGTCTAGAAGCTAGTATGCCAAATTTGGTGAAGATCGGTGCAGATATTGCTATAGCTCCCATCTACATTGTTCATCGGATTTGTAGTATTTGTTACCCACAGCCGTAATATGCACTCCGTAACAACGATATTCAGGAAAATATATGAAATACAGCTCAGAAATATCTTTGCTAAATTTTATCGACATCGGCTCCGATTTGGATATAGCTCACATATATATCTTTATCTGATTTCAAATTAATTTTGCACCAAATGAGCAATACAAGTCCGAATTTAAAAGATACAAATGCTTTGGCGTAATTAGGCCTTTAAATTACAATATTATATTCAGAGCGTGTATGATTAAATTCTCCTATTAAATCTTTTAATTGTTATGTGGAGCTCTACAAAATTAGCAAAGTGGTGTAGGGTATCATAAAGTCGGCCCCGCCCGACTTGAGGATTTTTTACTGGTTTTAATTAACAAATTACTATATATATTTCTTTTCCATCTC
Organism: Musca domestica; assembly: GCF_030504385.1. Classification (NCBI taxonomy): domain Eukaryota; kingdom Metazoa; phylum Arthropoda; class Insecta; order Diptera; family Muscidae; genus Musca; species Musca domestica. The sequence goes on from NW_026712249.1 coordinate 42,257,519, forward strand.
ATGGTGCAATCCCCTTCCCATTCCTATTTGTGCAAAATTTGTTTCGGCGGTGAACCGTAATAAACTTTCTGCTACATAAGTTTATTTCTACCGAAACCCAAGCGTCAATACAATATGTAAAAGTTTGAGGAATGTGGATAAATGGTGGATACCCAAGCACCTATACATGTGTGAATCTGTGTTGTGTTTGTGTGAAATAGTGTTTGGCAGTGTGCATGTTAAATCACTGTTTCCGCTTCCTATTTTACCGTTATTTTACTTTAAATTTTATGCCACTTGTGACAAACTTTACACAATATTTGGTGAGTGACTGGCTGGGTGGTGAGTGAAAGAGAGAGAGAGAGAAGGCGGGAGAGAGATAGTAACTATGTGTTGGCTTGTGAATGAATAATGGATCAGAGTGCCGTTTCTGTTGTTTGTGTGTATTTTATGTATTTATGCAAGTGTGCATTTTATTGTATCTGTTTGTACACATTTTCATAAATATATGAGTGTGCATCTGTGTGTGTGTAAGTGTTCAGTTGGCTGCTGAATGTCATGCAATCAGCACTTGGTGATGATACAATTTGTTGCCATTGTGCCAAAGTTGTCATTTGTTTTTTCCCATTTAAATTGCAAAAAAGTTAAATTCCTCTCATTCCATAGTTTGTATCTTCCCTTTTTTGCATCTTTCATTGTTTTGACAAAAGTATTTCTGAAAAGTTTTTGAACAATTTTTGTTGTTTGTTTTTTTTTTCATATAGAACGGTAAATAAACTATTTAATTTTCAAATAAGAGATGATGAACGATGAGAAATGCAATTGGATAAGGCCAGGAATTCTTATTTAAAAGAGTAAGAAATTCGATAAATATTTCATAAAAAATAACAAATTTTCTGTTGAAAGCGATCCCAGAATTCCAAAGTTTTTGGTAAGGAAGTCCATAAAAAAATCTTTAAAAAAATTTTGTAAAAATCGGAGAAGACATTGGGGTTGCCCGGTCGGAGCTCCAGAGTTTTTAGCAAGGAAGTCCATAAAAACTCCTTAAAAAAATAATATTGTAAAAATCAGAGAAGAGATTGAGGTCGCCTGTTGAGAGTGCAACATACACATTAAAATGAGTAGAAATTGGAAAAAAAATCGGAGTCTTCATCCACATTATATGAAATTCATGATTTATCAAAAAGCTGGCCTTTTTTGGGGGAGGTAGCGGAAGGTGACTTGCAGCGATAAGTCCAAATTAAAATTTTTTTATTCGTTTCAACAGTTTGTGTTAGACTTTTTAGTACTGAAAATGACCAATTTGTTCAGTTTGACAATTTTTCTTAATCAAAACTTCATACATCGTAATAAATTTCCAGACTTCCAAGGTTTAATATCTTATTTAAGTTTGTGCATTTTCGGAAAGCAAAGTAGGAAAATGTTTACCTATTGAAAAAACACAATGGACCCATAATATCCCATTTTTCTATTCAAAACTTATTAAAGTTCTCTAAATGTAAACCCTAGAAACCAACAGTGAGCTCAATACCAAATTTCACAACCACAGCTTTATCCCTTCACCCAATACTAAATTCAGTAACATTTAGTACACATATACAAAACAATCTACATCTCTCCATACTAGACACCAAAAGTTACCCAAAATTAGTGCAATTTAGTACTTTTCGAACATTTATAAAACCGTTGCACATCTCAATCCTAGACACCAACAGTTAATGCAATATAAAATTTCATGACTTCAGCTCTATGCCTTCACGCACTACCTAATTTTGTGACACTTAGTATACTTCGAACAATTGTAATTCTTATTTCCAAAACCACTACAATACCTCAGTTCATGAAACCAACAGATAACTCAATATCAAATTTGAGGATTCCAGCCCTATCTCTTCACCCAATACACAATTTAGTACTATTGGTACAAATATACGACACATTTCCAAACCACCGCCAAATCTCAAACACAGATAGCATCAGTAATGCAAATATCAAATATCAGAATTTTATCTTTACCTCTTCACTAAGTACTAAATACAGTACCATTCCGTACTTTCCGTACAATTATAGTACTCATTTCCGAAACGATATCCATATCTCAATCACAGATACAAACAGAGACCTCAATGACAAATTTCGGGATTCCAGCTCTATCCCTTCATCCAATACCCAGTTCAGTACCTCTCAGTAATTTTAACCTCAGATACCAACATTGACCCTAATATCAAATTTTAGGATCTCTACTCTATTCCTTCACCCAATAGCAAATGTAGTATTGTTTAGTAGTTACTGTTTACAAGTCACCACCATATTTCAGCATCAAAAATGACCTTAATATTAGATTTCAGGATTTCCTTAACTCAATACCACATTTAGTACCATTTGGTACTTTTCGTACAAATATAGAACACCATCAGTAATCAATATATTAAATTACAAAAATTTATCTCTATCCCTTCACCCAATACAAAATAAAGTACTATTTAGTACTTTCCGTGTACTGTACTTTTCCAAAACCACCTACCAATAGGTACCTTAATATAAAACGTCTGCTTCATTCCTTCAGCCTAAAACAATCTGTTCCAAATTCCGTACCATTTAGTACCATTCAATACTTTTCGTGCACATGCGTACAAATATCAAAAAATTACTACATATCCCAATCTTATTCTCTGCAAAAGTAAAATTTGAAATTAAATTTCAGGATTCTAGCTCTATCTGTTCCTCCAAATTCGAATTGTACTAAATTTGGTACCGCTTAGTACTTTTCGTGTATATGAGTACACACTTCCAAAACTATCTCCTTACATCGACTCTTCTCCTCAACCTATATTTCCATTCCAAATTTTTAGCTCTAATCGTTCACATGATACGAAATGGAACCAAATGTTGTACATTTGAGTACTTTTCGTACACTTATAATGCGAATATCCAAAAACCAGTGACTCTCATTCTAAATTTAAGAGTTCTAGCTCTTCTGCTTCCTCAAATACAAAGGGTACCATATTTACAGGGTGAGATGAAAAACTGCAACAAACTTCAAACTTATTTCTAAGCCACTCGTCCGACAGCTGGTAAAATTATTCCAGTGACAGCTCGTTATATTGTTTACATGCAAACGAAAGCATTTTAGTGAGAATTTTAAAGAAAAAAGTTATTCGTGATGGAATTCAAGCGTGATGGTGTGATTTCTTTATATTTGGCTGGAAAACCACAAGTGGCTATCGTTAGAGCACTCCAGCATTTAAATGTGAATAAATCTTTTGTGCCTCGTGCCATCGCTCGTTATAGTGATTCTGGTAGCATAGCCCGACGTCAAGGAAGTGGATGGTAGAAAACAGCAACATCAGCAGATACATATGGTTCGAAAATTAAAGAAGCGACTTGATCAAAACCCGCGTCGCAGTGGCCGAAAAATGGCTCGTGAGCTGAACACATCGCAATATTCCATTTGGCAAATTTTAAAAAATGAGCTCGGGGTAAATCCGCTGATATTCCAAAAAGTGCAAGAACTTACATAGCAACAGAAAGAAAATAAACTCGAAAGGAGCTAAAGAGTTGCTTCGCTTGGCCGAAAGTGGTGAACTGCCGAATTTGGTTTTCTCTGATGAGAAAACATTTGTTGTCCAGCAGTTGGTAAACAAACAGAATGATCGTGTTTACTTGCCAAAGAGGTCAGCTGAAAATGTGCACCTTCGTTTGGCCACCAGAACTCAAGCGCCGGCCATGATGATGGTGTGGGCCGCCATAACAGCCGATGGTCGCTCTCCGCTCGTATTAATCGATCGTGGCATCAGAATAAATGCCGAATATTATCGAGAAAATATTCTGGAGGGTGTATTATAGCCATGGGCACGCAAACAATTTGGCCGCAGACCAACAGGACTCAGCACCATCGCACTCAGCACGCGCCACCCAAGAATTGTTACAAAATGAGGTTCCTCACTTCTTTTCCAGCGCACAATGGCCACTAAAATCTCCGTATACCAATCCGTAGGACTATTGTGTCCGGAATGCAAGGTTGGCATTAAAATATACCAAAGTGTCGATCACCTCAAGCAAGCGCTTCGTCGGAAATGGGCCAAAATAGCGCAGAGTAACATTCGGGCAGCGTGTGACGGTTTCATTGGCCGTTTGAAGGCCATAATTCGTGCCAAAGGTGACCAATTCAAACAAATCGAAACTTATTCTAAAATTTGATGCTATTTCCGTCATTTTTGCTTTCATTCGATAAAATTAAAAAAAAGTAAAATTTATGGCGTTTGACTTTGTTGCAGTTTTTTATCTCACCCTGTATAGTGCGAGTTTCCAAAAAAGGACCAAAATTTCCTTCAGTACCTCCATCATTCATACATCAGTGATCCTCGTTCGAAATTTAATAGTTCTAGCTCTTGTGATTCGTTAAATACAAGGTGTACCATATTTAGTTGTTTTCTTACACTTTTAGTACGAATTTTCAAAAACCCAGCCCTATTTGACACCTTCAAATCAAGAGTGACCCTCACCCAAAATTTCAAGGTTCTTCCTTCAGGCGTTTCGTCTAGGCGTTTACTTTACTCTTTTTATACCATCCACCACATAGTGATAAGGGTATTATGTCTTTGTGCATTTGTTTGCAATAGGGAGAAGAAAGCGAGATAGACCCATGGTTACTTCTGAGGATATCCATAGAATCATTTTCTGAGTCGATTTATGCATGTAAGTCTGTCCGTCTGTCCATGTATTCTTGTGAACAAAATGCAGGTCGCATCCGATTGAGATGAAATTTTGCAAACAATATTTGTTTCGCCCAAGAACGAACGCTATTGAAATGACCAATATGAGTCCAAATGACCAGAATTTCGGCACATCCGACAGGATTCAGCCTAGAAGCAATTACACCAAATTTGGTGAAAATCGAAAAATCGGCCCCACCAGACTCTTGACTTTTCCTTACTGGTTTATTAATATAGATTACAATTTAAATGTTACATTTTATTCCCGAATTACTATTGAAATGCTACGAATTACAAACGGAATTACAATTAAAATGTATGTCTTTACCAATCTAATTGCCAGAAAAATGTCCACATAATTTGAAGACGAAGATCTGTACGCTGTGTATGTTCATTATGGTTTATTCGATATGGAGGAGTTAGAAAATTGAAGGTCTCTATATATTGTGACTGTTCGAGCTTACGTTTTTGACATTTTCTCAAATTTATGTAGTCGAATTGAGGAATCAGGTCTATTTTAGGTTCCTTCGATTTCATCTACATTTTCGGAACTATACAGGGTTGCCCATATTCGACGGACCCATCTGGCAACGCCTTAACTTTTGACAGAGATGTCACATCGCTTAATGACATACCGCGTTTGAAGCGTCTGTCCAAGCAGATTTTTACCATGAACCAATACACGCCACACGAGCGCTCTGAAATAGTTGAAATTTACATTCAACAGAAGAAGTCAATTGTGAAAACTCAAGGTGCTTTTCAAACATTAAAAAATGTGAGAAGTGCGCCTTCTAAGAACACCATTAAGCGTTTATACGAAAAATGGTAAGGCTCTTTCTAATCCGAAGAGGCCATATAAAAGTCGACCAAGGCGATCGGTCGAGAATATCGCTGCCGTACGAGCCAGTGTTGTGAGGTCCCCAAGAACATCCCAAAAACGCCGTTCTCAGCAGTTGGGCATGGCTCGGTCCACTTTACAACGGATTGTTCGAATTGATTTACATTTGTTCCCGTACAAAATTCAATTGACGCAAAGAATGTTGCCTGAGGACAAGCCTCGTCGATTGGAATGGGCCCAAAGGTCCGTCGAATATGGGCAACCCTGTATACCATTTCGAATTGTCACTTTGTGGAAAGCTTTATTTTAGAAACTTTTGGGGGCATGTTGAAGGCATATCGCTAATCCCACGTTTATTAAGAGCCAGATAACTGACAACAAACATCCCACAATATTTCAACATAATCAACCCTTTACATTACAATTATTATAATTTCATATTAAAATGTAAGTAACCTTTCAACATTTTCCAACACACACACTCACACGGACACTAAGAGCACACCTTTATTTCCCATGGCATTATTTAATAATGTATGTGTGTTTTAATTTTTCATTCTGGCGGTTAAAAACTTTGAATAAACATTTGTTTAAACATGGCTTTCCTGGAATTGTCCATTGTCACAGTGTCCGTTCGTTCGACCGTCTGTCCGTCCGTCCGGTCACAATGTCCTGAATGAATGAGTTGCGTTCATATCATAATTAGAATTTAATTACTTTTGGGTATACATCCGTCGCTTGAGTATATATCTCCTGCTCTCTGAGATAATATGAACTTTTTAGCCCGGGAGATGGTAAGCGGATGGCGATAGCAGCAGCAGCTGTAGCTGTAGCAGCTGGTGTTGTGCATTTAGCCTCCGGGGAAAACATGTTAAAATTTTGTGTGAACGAAACGAAATACAACATTGAAACTGAAAATGAAACAAATATGAAATTACATTGTGTTCGACAAAAAAATATGAAAAAAAGGAAAACAACAAGAGCAACAAACAAAAAGTGAAAAAAAAAAAAACAACTACAACCAGAGGAAAAACTAAAGGTCAAAACAATATTTATACACAGGTGTATTCATCATCATCAGCAGAGGCAGCAAGCAGCATCAAAAGCTCTTCTCCATAGTTTTATGAGTAGTTCATTGCAGGGCAAATGTCAAAGGTAAAAGGTGAGCATGATTGTGTGTCTGTGTGTGTGTGGTTTCATTTGAAAAAAGGCGCTTCATAATTTTATTCTCCAGTGTATTTTATAGTTTTAATTTAGATTCTATGAAGAGTTGATGTCTATGTAATACATGACACAGAGACTGACAGACAGACAGCCAGGCAGGCATTGAATGATAGGGATACAAGGGTAAATATCTCTTTTTTTATGTTCACAACAAGGAATTGAACTTTAAATGAAAAAATATGAAATAAATACATGAAAACATACTTCAGAATATGTTTTCTTTAGTTTTATGATTGAATGGTAGTTCATAGTTTAGTTTACAAAGGAAAAAATATCACTCAAGGCATGATTAAAGTCGGAACATAGAATCTTTTATTAAAAACAAGTTAAAAAGCTGTAAGTTCGGCCGGGCCGATCTTTGAATACCCTCCACCATTTGGAAAGATTTTGGCAATTTTCAATAAAAAGAAAAAATAAAATAAAAATTCTATTAAAATTATTAAATTATATGGGGCTATACAAAGACGTGGACCTGTACAGGCAATTTTCTGTCTTAGGCTGTAGTATCCATTTCGAACTTCAAATACCAAATTTGAAACAATTCCGGTGAATAATGTCGCTAAAATCATCAAAGTACCGAATATCGGGAGGTACCTTATATGGGGGCTATATGAAGACTTGAACTTGCACAGACAATTTTCTGTCATAGGCTGTAGCATCAGTTACGAACTTCAAATACCGAATTCGAAACAATTCCGGTGAATAATGTCACTTAAATCACCAAAATACCGAAAAAAAGGGAGCTACCATTATATGGGGGCTATATGAAGACTTGAACTTGCACAGACAATTTTCTGTCATAGGCTGTAGCATCCATTAAGAACCTCAAATACCAAAATTGAAACATTTCCGGTGAATAATGTCGCTAAAATCATCAAAATATCGAATATCGGGGAGTACCGTTATATGGGGGCTATACGAAGACGTGGACCTGCACAGACAATTTTCTGTCATAGCCTGTAGTACCCATAACGAACCTCAAATACCAAAATTGAAACATTTCCGGCGAATAATGTCGCTTAAATCACCAAAATACCGAAAAAAAGGGAGGTACCATTATATGGGGACTATACCAAAACGTGGACCTACATCACCCATTTTCATTACCAAAAGTCCTGCAGACATAGTACACACTTGAGTAAAATTTTATCAACCAACTTCACCTCGTTCGGAAGCTAGAGTGATTTCCACAGACGGACGGACATCGCTAAATCGATATAGACTTTTATTCTGACCAAGAATATATATGCTTTGTGGGCTCTAAAATGTATATTTCGAGATGTTACAAACGGAATGACAAACTTATTATATCCTTCATGCTATGGTGGAGGGTATAAAAATCTACAAGGGTGGCTAAAAGGGGATGGGTACATAAACATCAGAAGTTTAAAGAAAACAAGTAAGAAAAGGCTAGAGTAAGGAGGAGCCAACCGTGTGAAACCCCAGACCATTATACTCGTAGGTAGTTTCATAGAATCCTTCAGCATATCGAGGTGAAAATTTAATGAGCTAGAATTCTGAAATTTTAAATGAGAGTCACTGACGGTGAGCAGGATGGATGTACCAAAGGATTTGTGGAAATTTATGTTACGAAAATTTCTAAAAGGTATTATGTGAATGGATAGAGCTAAAAACTTGAAATTTGATATGAGAACCGACGATGGGAAGTAAGTATTATATATGAAGGTGGTTTTGGAAATATGTACTAAATTTGGAAAAGTTTGGTTTAGGGTGAACGGCTAAAGCTGGAATTTATTTTTATTTTATTTGTATTGGGGTACCTGTTGGTAGTAGGTTTGTTATAAAGAGGTGTATACAAAATACTTTGTGCCCACTTTTCAGTGCGGGTGAGGCGCTAGGAAAATCTAAGAACTAAAAGTACCAAAAATAACAAGTAAAGAAGCAGCTTAGTTCGGTTGGGCCGAACTTTTTATACCCTTATAATTATTTAAAATTTCTACTCTGTGTGGGGGATGTACTTGATGGAGTGGTCTGATATATTCGGTATTCAAAATAGATCTTGATTGTGCGAGATTAGTTATGCAAAATTTTGACCCTTTGGGGGGTAGGTACGAGAAGGAGTGGACCGATATATACCATCTGCTAAATATTAGAATGTGTTATGTTTGAAATTAATGGGACTCTTATTTCACATTTTATTAAAATCATAATTATTGAAAAATTGTACCCTTTGTGTGGGAGGTACATGATGGAGTGGGTCGTTATTGTCGATTTTCCTTAATATATGTCAGTTGACCAAAATAAAATATTAATAACCACATAAGAGTTAATAAACAATTAAGACAAACTAAGTGATTCATATCGAAAGTAGTTCTCATGCAATTAGGACATTTATTGGCATAGAAGAGTGGTAAAATGCCAGGAAGCCCACTAAATTAAATAATGTAATAAAATAGGCGACAAAGTGGATAACATAGATACGGTTTACTCGAGTCGAACTTTGAATACCCTCCACCATTTGGAACAAATTAGAAAATTTTCAAAAAGAAAAACAAAATAATAGTAATAAAGTCCATTAAAGATTCTTTTAAAATCTTTAAAATACCTAATATAGGAAGGTGCCGATATATGGGGGATATACGATATTGGGGACCTATAAACCTATATCTGGGTGTAAAGTACTCACAGGGAACTCCTTGTGTGGATTTTAAGATAATTTCATTGGAAAAAGATACTAAAATCATCAAAATACCGAATATTGGGGGGTACTGTTATATCGGGGATATACGATATTGTCGACCTATATAGGCAATTCCCTTTCAGGGGGTAACGTGCTCACAAAGAACACCTTGTGTGGATTTTGAGACAATACGATTGAAAAATGTGGCTAAAATCATCAAAATACCGAATATCAGGGGTACGGTTATATGGGGGCTATATCGTGGATCGATATAGCCCATCTTCGAACTTGACCTGCCTGTAGACAAAAGAGTGCAAAATTTTAGCTTCCTATCTTAATTCGTTTAGACTGTAGCGTGATTACAACAGACGGACAGACGGACGGACAGGGCTAAATCGTCTTAGAATTTTACGCTGATCAAGGATATATATACTTTGTTGAGTCTAAAATGATTATTTCGATGAGTAACAAACGGAATGACGAACTTAATATACCCTCCATACTATGAATGGTGGAGGGTTTAAAAATCTTCAGAAGAAAACATTTTAATACCATTTACAATGCTGGTGATATTTAAAAAAATCGGTGAGAATCTTAAAAAAAAAACGGAAAATATCAATCAATTATTATATAAGCCAACAATATCTCTGGCTATACTTAATTAGAACAAAATCCTTCAGTAAAGTAGAAGCTTCGTCTTCCTAGCAATGTATTCATTATTCCTTTCCAATGTCACCCTCACCCGCCCCAATAATTAGAAAATTAATTTACACATCAATAATTAGCCATGTGTGTGAAAAAAAAGCATTGATGTGGCGAAAATAATATCTTTGGCAGTGGTCAAGAGCTATCAGATGCACATGCTTGCGCCATGATAGTCGTGACTGGTTGACGGACAAAAACAAAACTACAACAGCTACAACGACAGCAAAATACCACCAACAATTAAATTTATTTGCCACAGAATCTAAACATGGTTATCAAGATTGGTTGCATGTGTCAATGTCGTGGTGGCGCTGGTGCTGGTGGAGGATTGTGGTGGCATGGTCATGAAACAACAAAAACAGGAAAAAAACTCAATTATAAGTTATTAAATACACAAGCATGAAAAAGACTTAGCTTATGATTGTGTGTGTATATATGTAAACGTTGAAGAGTGTGTTGGTGGCAGTTAATTTAATTAGCTGTTAGTTCCCTGCAGAAAACGGTGGAGGTATTGATGAACTGCGAGTGGTGCTACACTGATGAAAAAGTCAGTAGTATCAATGGTTGTAGGCGGCGAGTACTGCTTGACTACTCGCAAGTGCTGCACTGTTTTTTTTTTATAATCGCATATATTGGTAACACTGTCAGCATCTGATTATGTTAATTTGTGATTTGTGTTTTGTGCATTGTGTGGACTTGCAAATAAAATATTTGTTTTTTTTAATTGAAAAAGAAAAGAAAAAAAAAGAAAAAAAAATATTGTTTTGAAATAAAAATAGCTGAATGAAAACAAAATCTGTCTTTCATTCTTTTAATTATTCGCAATGGCAATGCGAATAATTACGATCGTGCAGTATGTTCAGTTACTTTCTTTCAATGGCGACTGATGCAAAATTCAGCAGTCGCTCACCCCTCACAGAGCGCTGCAAAAGCGAGTACTGATTTTCACACGACAGTCCAGTGTAAAAGTCAGCAGCTCTTACCGTTAACGGGGAAATGAAGAGCGAGTGGTCGGTATCGCTTGGCGAGTACTCGAGCAGCACTGCGGTACTACTCTTTTTTTCTGAAGGGTTATTACATACACACTCGCACACACACACACCCATAACATCCAAGTACTTCTGCTCTGTCACTCATTTGGCATACTTGCCCCGCCAACTATAAGCCAGCCATACTTCGTTTATAGACTCTTTCAACAACTATGAACGACGTTCTTTCGTTACTCTCTACTGGCCCACTTAGGAATATGACCAGAGTTGGTGTACGTTTAAGGTCACGTCAGGGAGTGGTATGATCTGCTGCAGTTATCATATGGGAATAATGGGGGATTTATGTGGTATTTATTTAATTACTTAGAATGGGTTAGTTTGTTAAAAAAACAACAACACCAAAGTTTAATTGTGGTTTTAAAACTCAAGAGATTTGTTGATAAAATTATTGTCCTTGGAGGTTGTTATGCACTGTTTACACGGAACGCTGTGTAATGAGGCGGGTGTGAATTTTCTCATTTTAATATGAGAGAAATTCTGGACCTACCATGATATGGTCTGAAGAATCGATTCTATTTCAAAGAATTTTTGTAGAGAGTGTATAATTTTAAGTGAGGAACAAGGTCTTGCCATTTTTATACCCTCCACCATAGTATGGAGGGTATATTAAGTTTGTCATTCCGTTTGTGAAGTAAATTGATAAAAATTTACTTATATGTGTAATATGTATACAGGACTTTTGGTATTGAAAATGGGCCATGTAGGTCCACATCTTCGTATAGCTCCCATATAACGGTAACTCCCGATATTCGGTATTTTGATGATTTTAGCGACATTATTTACCAGAATTGTTCCAAATTTGGTATTCGAAGTTTGTAATGGATACTACAGCCTAAAACAGAAAATGGGCCATATAGGTCCAGGTCTTCGTATAGCCTCCATATGACAGTACCTCCCGATATTCAGTACTTTGATGATTTTAGTGCATTATTCACCGGAATTGTTTCAAATTGAGTATTTGAAGTTCGTAATGGATATTACAGCCTGTGACAGAAAATTGTCTGTGCAGGTTCACGTCTTCGTGTAGCCCCCATATAATGGTACCTCCCGATATTCGGTATTTTGATGATTTTAGCGACATTATTTGAAGTTGGGCCATATAGGCCGACTCATTTTGGTTCTTCCCCATATGAGTCTGGGGGATGTCGTCACATTCACATAAGCCTTCTAGTACTCCTTTCCTCCTTCATTCCTTCATAGTACCACTCCTTCTACTACCTCTACAACAAGGGCATCATTTTGAAAATTCATAACTCGCAAATTGGAAATTATTCGCCAATTTTCTTCAATTTCAATATTTTCATCAGCACTGGATGCTGCGGGAAGATGAGGTATCGAATATCGGTCCAAACCTGCTAGTACCTCCAGTCGAATCCATAAATTAAATATATTGAAATTTAGCACAACGGATTTTGTCTCCCAATATTCAGTATTTTAATGTTTAATGACGATTATTTAACGGAATTGCTTCAAATGTCATATTTGAAATACGTAAATAGTGGGCCACGTCTTCGTATAGCCCACATAGATATCATTTGATACGGCCAAAACGTGGCTTATCGAAATATCGATTTTAGACCCTAGGTCTCTTTAGACCAAATACGTTTCAGGACATTTGGAATCGATCCAGCGATGTCCGTCCGTTCGTCTGTCTGTCTGGCTGGTGCTCACGATAACTCTCGAAAAGAGTATCCGATTTGCTCCAAACTTGGTACATCGTAATTTTATTATCAAATTTAAATTGAGTTCGGAGATGTGCAATTTCAATCCACTCCTGCTGGCACCCCTACCCAAAAAAATTTCAAAATTTAAAAAAAAAATATTTTCCTGCACAGAAAGAGAAAAGTTAATCCGATTTTGCTCTAACTTTGCAAATCAAAATATTTGCATCAGTGCTAGATCAGTTGCGTAAATGGACCGACATTGTCCACTCCATCAAGTAACTTCCGTATAAAAATACCATAGTGTGAAGATGGAATATATCGGTCCACTTCTTCTGGTACCTCCTCCACAAAGGGTAAACATTTTGAATATCCTTTATGCTTATAAAACTAGAAATGAACATCCAATTCCATTTAGACTTCGTACATCACAATATGTCCATCAACACCAGATCTGTAATAAAGATTGTAGAGATCGGACAATTTCTTCTGGTACCTGCCCCTCATAGGGTACAACATTTTGAAAAACAAAACGCTCAAAGAAAGCGAAATAAGCATCCAACTCTCCTCAAATTTCACACAGACAAACATTTTTTTCTAACAAAAGATCTGCGAACCCTTTCTGGTACCTATATCTAAATATTTTCATCAATAAGAAACCTGATATAAATATGGAATTACGCATAAAATTGTATGTAAATGTTAGATTTTCTTGAAATTTTGCCCATACCAATATTTCTACCGTACACCACACAGTGGTAAGGGTATTATGTCTTTGTGCATTTGCTTATAACATGGAGAAGGAAGCGAGATAGACCTATAGTTACTTTTGAGGATCTTCATAGAATCACTTTCTTAGTCGATTTATGCATTTCGGTCCGTCTGTCCATGTATTTTTGTGAACAAAATTCAGGTCGCATTTATTATCCAATTAAGATGAAATTTTCCAAACAATATTTGTTCGGCCCAAGGACGAACCATGTGGAAATTGGTGATAATCCGCTCCCATATTAATCTTCAACCGATTTCGGGTTAATTATGCACCAAATGGCCTATATCAGTCCAAATGACCTGAATTTTGGCACATCCGAATTCTGTCTAGAAGCAAGTACGTCAAATTTGGTGAAAATCGGTTCAGATATCCGGATTTGGGCTTTAAGTCTCTCACATAAATCTTTTAAGTCGAGAGCAATTTACCTGAGTATTACACTATCAGCTCTTGGCTAGTTTCCTGCATTTGATTTCCCGATCTTAGCAAGCTTTCTGTCCAAGTTCATTAGACAGTACCATACCTCTGCATGATTCCACCTACCAAAATCTACACATCAGTAATCCGAAATTCGGAATTGGAAGCAAATCACTCAATTAATCGACCCAAATACTTCCAATTATGTCCTAGCAGACAGCAACTCAAATATTTTCGAGCCAATACAACCAAAATATTTCCCAGCCGAGTACAATTTACCCGTGTTACATACTCTTAGTATGCATTCGTCCATAAGTTCTACACCTATAACAGACTTCTTATTCTTAGCAGAAACAAGCTGTCCTAAATGGAGCTTCGGGCTCGCAGTTCCAACCGAAATGTTGAAAATTAACGTAGAAAATGTCGTAGACCGTAGCATAGCCCGACTAACCAATCTTCGAGTACCGATACGAGTTCCGGATCATCTACTCCTCGTACACAACCCCAACACCTGTAGGCCAAACGCTTTTCACCACAGTTCCCGATTATAACCCGAGTGGGGTCTCATCTAGATCCCACACATCATAATCGTGCACCCCCAAACGGAGTTCCATCGTAATACTCTGACCCCCGACGATTCATCCGAGTTCCCGATAACCTGCAAATCGTCTACTACCTGAAGATGATAATCCTCTATTCTTTATCGCTTTCATATTGCCTTCAACACGAATATCAACATTGTGACCGTCGTAAACTTCAAATTTCATATTATCAATTGCACCTGACCAGATAAATATTGAATCCCCGAGTAACTCCGAAGTCTATTCGCCAATATATCCATTAAATCCGTATTATCGAATTTAACCACGAGTAGTTTGTAGTTTTGTATTTAAATTAATAAAACACACTTTTCATGAGGTTTAGTGGTTCCTTATGCAGACCACAACTGCAACTGAGCTTACCTCAGCTGACGACAAAATCACGTTATGCAAGCTCGCATCATGCTTCCATAGCCAACTACCTCGTCCCGCTCGATATTAACCCGCAAAGTAATTCACCAAATTATTGTCGTGCCGATATCAAATCTTCCCAATTATCTCCGAACCAATTGTTTTCAAGCATTCAGCTATAAATATACTTTCAAACTGGAAGCGAGTGCATTCAACACCTCAGCACCACACTTAATTACCTCTGAGACGAAATAAATCCAACACAGGCGCCCCTGGTAACGTTGGTGGATTTTTTATCCACAACAACCATATTGCTTCCAATCATACCTACTACCCCGCTACCCTACAAGACTTTAATATGCTGGATGTCCCCTTAGGTCCAAACTCATTTTGTTCATTTTTGAAATAATACAAAATAGTTCTGCAAAAATTTTACATTTGATTTTTGACCAATGCATTTACCCTACATTTACGCCCTCTGTCACGCTAATCGGCAGTAAAAATAATTTCATACTAAAGTGGTTATTTCCCCTTTTTATTCATTAGTATTTTTTAAAATCTATTAACTCCCATTTCTCATCAATCCTTCCTCGTTGCAACACATTCTATGACTTATCAAAAATCATTGTGTGTGATTGTTTGTTTGTTTCCCATACTCATGAATATGAACTGCACACAACAACACTCACTCTCTCCTCCTTCGATCAAAAAAAGTCAGAATTTGTCCCATTAGCCCAAAGGGCGGAAACAATTCAAACTCTGCTTCAGCATTGAATCGTGCCATTTTCGTAAATTTGTACTTCTTGTTGTTGTGGTTGTTATTTGTGAAGCGGAAAGCTATTTTCCATTATTGCTCTGGCAATCTTAGATTATTGTTAGCAAACACTCACACACACACGCACACAATAATTGTTATGGCACATGATGACCGACGACCGACCATTGGCTACAGCAACGAACAATTTGTGATAAGCCATGACTTCTAAATAATGCCATGGTTATTAAATGCAGCAAACAACACTCGTGGTTTTGCATTTGAAGTGGCCACTTATTGATGGAATGACTCACATCATTCTGTTTTCTTTTTTGTTGATTGAATATGTGTTTAAGATATCAATCTTTGAGGATTAATGAGGAACTTGCATGACCTTATCATGGGATCAAGTTGTCCCTCCTTTATATACAAATATAGATAACGCTCCGGCCTTAGTAGTTGTTACTATCTTAGATTTTTAAGGTATGTTCTATACAGACCCTAGAAATACATACTTATACTGAAATATAGATTGCGCTGGCGACACGCAATATTCCTACCATTTTTAAACATTTTGACTTAAATGGTTTAAATTTGAACTTTTCTAAATTTTTACAACGCAGATCATTTTCAATGATTCAGATTTTTTAATGAGTATTCTCCAAGCTACCTTTTTGAAGTTCGCAAATGCCAATGATTGGAAAACCTATTACTACACGAGCTTATATCGAGGGGGTATTATGTAGTCAAATTTTCACTACTAATGTCTAAAGCTTAGATTAGGTGGGAAATACTCTGACACCCCTCTCCAATCTATTCGTGGTTAAATGCGATAATATGGATTTAATCGCTATGTTGGCGAAATAGCTTCAGACATACTCGGGAATTCAATATACAGCTGATCAGGTGCAATTGCATTTCGGAAATTTGATGTTTATGACGATCGGGGATGCTGGTGTTGAGATTCAGTTTCTGGACGATTTTTAAATAATCGGGAAATAAGATGTACGGACGTCGGGTTGCCGGGTATCATGATGCTGATCTCCGGGTTGTAGGCAAAGTGTAAGTATAGTAGACTGTGATGTATGGACGTCGAGTGTTTGGAGATTACGATGATGATCTTCAGGTTGTAGACAATTGGAAGATAATCGGCAACTCTGATGAATGGTCGTCGGGAATCACGAGGTTTGGGATATATATGATCCGAGGATAGTCGGAAATTTCGGTGAATTCTCGTCGAGTTCCACGATGATGCCGTTTGAGCTATAGACGATTTGAATATAATCGGGAACTCGGATAAATGGACATTATGTGTCCAGGAATTGCGATGACGATGAGATCTACGGGTTGTAGATGATTCGAAGATAATCGGGAACTCTGGTGAATGTCCTTCGGGGATCATAGTGTTCGGGTTAGGGATGATCCGTGGAAAATCGAGAATTCAGTTGGTGAACAGTTGTCGGGGACCACGATGATGACGCTCAGATAATAGATGATTTTGCTCTTCCGGTTATAATTAGCAACTCCGTCGGCGACCCCTACTATAAAGTTCGGTTTGTAAAAGATTCCGCTGCTGGGGTTATAATCGGGGACCCCGTACGCGTAATTGGAAACTCTGGTTAAAAGCGTTCGGCTCATAGCAGTTCGGATCGTAAATAATTAAGAACTCGTATCTGGGCTCGGAGGTTAGTTAGTCGGGCTGAGCTCCGGTCTACGACTATCCCTACGTTACTTCTATAGATATCAATTGGGACAGTGATGCCGAAGCTCCAGATGCGACAGCGAGCCCTAAGCTCCTGTTGAGATAGCGAGTCTGAAGCTCCAGTTAGGCCAGCGTGTCCGAAGCTCAAGTTGCGACAACGAGCCCGAAGCTCCTGTTGGGAAAGCGAGCGTGAAGTCCATGTGCCAATGTATTACCGGTCACTTAAGTTAATGAGAGCCCTCAAAAAAAAAAAAAAAAAAAAAAAAGATATTCTTAGCCAACATTTTCAGGTAATCGGAGGGCAGAAAATGATTTCGAAATCGCCACGTATCTTTATGGCAAGCCCACTGCAGTAGCGAGCCTTTTCCATCAATCGAAACGAAAATGTTTTTGTCACCATTATAATCAAGTGTATGAGAATTATTTCTCGTGTGTTGTTTTGATGATGATGACAAATGAGCGGCTTTATCTCGGTAAGCGGTGTAATCACTGCTTATGTGAGTTGTTATTGTGTAAGGTAATGATCATGCGTGTTGTTGGCAGAGCACAGCTTTTGTCATCATCACTCGGAGCGAAACTTGTGCGTGAGCAGCATTGCTCGAAGAGTAGGAGTTTTGTACGGAGTCTATTCTTTCCCTTTAGTTTTGTGAGGGAGCACTTTCGAGTCACACCTGTTTCAAAAATTAGAGTGTGAGCAGAATCGCTTAAAAGAGAGCAAGAGTTTGCTCTAAGAGTGAAAATAAAATAAAATGAGTTTTTATGTTACTGTCTACAGTAGAAGAGTAGCGAAGAGGGGGAAAAAGAAGCAAAGAGGAGGAGTAACATCTGCTCGATTTCAAACGAATTCTGTTCCCACACAAATACGAAGAAAACATGCCCACTCGAAAAATTGAGTTTTCTCGATTTTTCCTGCTCCCAGGAGCGCACTCGCTCGAATTCGAGGGAGTTTCCTTCTTTGTACAAATTGGATTGAGTTTTTTGGAAGCCTGGTTGTTGTTAGAGTGTTCGTTCGGTATCGCTTCTGTCACGTTGCAATAGGTTCAACCATTCTGATACCTCATCCGAAGTTTCAATTTTGAAAAATTATAAATCACAAAGCTAGAGTAGGTTTAAATTTAAATTCCCCTATGAAATATGCTAAAAAGTAAAATAGTTATGATTTATGAACTTAGAAATGATAAACCGGTTATCTAGATGAAAGACACGGCAATTACGGAGGAAAGTTTCCGATTTGGATCGTGACCATTTTCGAAAAGATAGGCTCATCGCTAACATATATTGGTACTTTCTCTCGATCTCTCTCCCATTTTAATGTTAATATAGTTCAATTTTAATAACCTGAGCCTTACGGCTGCAGATAATAATATACCTCATCGTAATAAGGAGTTTATACCTCAAGCTGTACCTATGTCCCTCTATCTGCTTGACACATCATAATATATAATTTTCCAATATTTATCGCGATTTTCTGGTACGCTACTCATAAATGTTCAAATTTTTCAAAAGAAAAGGATTAGAAATCTTATAAAAACCAAGATTTGACCCATGCTATTATATGGGACTTGTACTTATACATTTAGACCTGCTGCACTATAAGAGATATATGCGAAAGTCCATTATTCTAGAAGGACGTAAAATATATTGGTTACGGGGCTGTCACTGAAAACCAAAACCTACGTTATATTTCATTTTTCCTTCAGAAACCACCCATTCTGGACCTTATAAATAAAGTGGCTACCTAACCATTTCGTATAGCAAAAAAAAACTTTGCTTTCGCTAAAATGTGTAGCAAATGTAATTTGTTCAGGTTGTTTCTGGTACGTGAGAAAAGTACTTCCACATATCACACACACATACAAAGAACCTAACATTTTTCTTCCACCTAATGCAGTTACTGCTTGGTTAGGGCTTTTATCGTCGTCATGCCTTGAAAAAAAAAAAAAAACAATCTCCTGCTGCTGCAGATGGTTGGCCGTAAAAAGGTAACATTTATCATTTGCAATCTTGTAAACTTTTCTCAGTTATTTGACATATTTTTCATTACTTACTAGCAAAAAACAACAACAACTGGAATAACAAACATAACGAAGTTCGAAACATTGAAAGCAAACTGAAACAACTTAATGTTGTTTGTTGCCGAAACGTTTGAGCATACGACATGCATCATTTGTCATTTGCAGTTTCGAGAGAATGCATCGGTGGGTTAGGATGCATTTGAAGCCGATGAATACTTTTTAAGCGTTTTCAATCAATTAAAGTAATTTACGGTTAATATAGATAAATGTGTCCAATTTATAAAGAAGTAATTAATATGTACTATAAAATAACCTCTTAAGGACCTTATGGACGTCCAAGGTATTTTCTATAAACCGAATATTTTTAAGGAACTTTTTTCATGCAGAGACCTCTTAAAGGACCCATGTCCATCAATGTTTTTTATATACCTTCCATCCAACATGCTTTACTTTTAGGGCATTTTGTCCAATGAAGATTTTAAAGACTCTTTTGGGCATTAAAACCATATAAACTCTTCTGTGAAGGTATTTTATTAGCCTCAATTATATCGAATGCCTTTTCGAGTCCCTATCCACTGAAAAAAATATTTCGTTCATTGAAAACCAAAGGTCTTTACGTCCATAGAAGACCCTTGAAAGGACACCTCTCTATTAAAGTCTTTTTAAGGACTGTTAATTGAAATTATTAAGGGTTGATTTTTATACCCTCCAACATACATAGTATGGAGGGTATAACAAGTTCGTCATTCCTCATGTAACTCATCGAAGTAATCATTTTAAACCCAATAAAGTATATATATTCTTGATCAGCGTAAAATTCTGAGACGGCCCAGTCCGTCCTTCCCTCCGTCCGTCTGTTGTAATCACGCTACATCAAAACGAATTAAGTTAGGAAGCTAACATTTTGCACAGATCTGTCTTGCAGGCAGGTCAAGTTCGAAGACCTGCAGGCAGGTCAAGTTCGAAGATGGGCAATATCGGTCCACGATATCGTATATCGCCCATATAACGGTAACCCCCTGCCCCCACCATATTCGGTATTTTGATGATTTTAGCCACATTTTTCAATGGAACTGTCTGAAACTTCACACAAGGAGTTCGTTGTGAGTACGTTATCCCATAAAAGAGAATTTTCTTTATGGGTCCACAATACTGCCTATCCCACATATATTGGCAACTTTCGATATTCGGTTTTTTTAAAATTCTTTGAAAATTTCGTAATTCGTTCCAAATGCTGGAGGATATTCAAAGTTCGGCCTGGCCGAATTGACTGCTTTCTTACTTGTTTCATAGACATTTTTCCATCAAGGATCTTTTAAAGGTCATCGATCCACTGAACACCTTTAAAAGTTCTTCTTTTCATCTTCATCGAAAAACTTTTAAGGTCTATCGGAGGTCCTTGAAGGATTTTTTGTAACCGAAGCCCCATGACAGATTTTGTGTTTACAGAAGATCCCCGAAAGGACATTTACCGCCGAAAACATTTGGTAGATTTTTTTTCCCATCGAAGTACTTTTAATTGTATTCTGTCAGTTGCAGAACCTAGAACGGGCTTCTGCCCATCGAAACTCTTCTAAATATCTTTTGTAGCTAGAAGTCCTTTAAAAATGTTGTCGTTCAACGAAGACATTTTAAAGTCCTTCTATCCACTATGACGAAGCTTTGAGAATAACAGCAGTACCCCATTCCTAAATAAGTTCAAAATTCCAACAAAAAAGTGCTTTATGGAAACTTCACACAGTTCAATATTTTTATTAGGGCCAATGTGACAATAGGATATTGTAACGTGGTAAAAAGGTTCACGCACATAAAAATAAGAATACCCAAACAATGGCAACAACAACAACGTCTCAATAGCAGTCATTACCTACCACACCACATTGTACTCCAACAACAATAGCAACACATAGCCCACTTCACCAACATCAGCAATGCAAAATGACGACGAACAACTCAACCCCCATAAGCAGTGCTTACACCGCTTATCAAGGGATAGCCCCTGATTTGTCATCATCAGCATAACAACGCATGACAAATAATTCTCATTCACTTGACTCGGGTGGTGACATATATTGTTGTAGTTTCGGTTGACGGATTAGACTCGCTACTGCAGTGGGCTTATTTAAAGGGTACTCGGTAATTTTGAAATCATTTAATGTTCTACGACTAAGAGGAACTGTTAGATTGGAGTTTCTTTTTTGACTGGCTCTCAGTAACTTGAGTGACCGGTAATACATTGATACAGAAGCTTCGAGCTCGCTGTACCAACCGAAATCTAAAGAAGTAACGTAGAAATAGCAGCAGACCGTATCATAGCACAACCAAATGACCTCCGAGTAATGATACGAATTCCCGAACATCTACTCCTCGTACACGACCCAAACACATGTGAGCCGAACCATTTTCGTCAGAGTCGCCGAAAAGCAAAATCATTTTTAACCCGAGCGTCATCATCATGGTCCCCGACAATCGTTCACCACGATTCTCGATTATATTTGGATCCTTTGCAACCCGAACATCGTAATCCTCGACGTCAATTTATCAGAGTTACCGATTATCTTCAAATTGTCTACAACCCGTACGTCATCATAGTGGTTTCCAACGACCGTTCAACAGAATTTCCTATTATACTCGGAGCATCCGTAACCCGAACATCGTGATCCCCGACGACCATTCATCAGGGCTTCCGATTATTAATCGTCTACAACCAGAATATCATCAACGTTATTCCCGGACAATCGACGTCCGTACAGGTTGAGATGAAAAAACTGCAATCAATTTTAGACTGCTGCCATTTTCAAGCCACTTGTCCGACAGCTGTTAAAATTATTCCAGTGACAGCTCATTATATTGTTTACAAGCGAAAAAGCATTTTGTGTGAGAATTTTCCAGAAAAAAAGTTATTCGGAAAAAACAGCAACTTCAGCCACCTTCGGTTGGCCACCAGAACTCAGGCGCAGGCCATGGTGATGGTGTGGGCCGCCATAACTTCCGATGGTCGCTCTCCGCTCGTATTAATAGACCGTGGCATCAGAATAAATGCCGAATATTATCGCGAAAATATTCTGGAGGGTGTATTAAAGCCTTGGGCACGAAAACATTTTGGCCGCAGATTCCAGCAGGACTCAGCACCATCACACTCAGCACGCGCCATCCAAGAATGGTTACAAAATGAATGACCTCGCTTCATTTCCAGCGCACACTGGCCACCAAAATCTCAGGATACCAATTTGTTGGACTATTGTGTCTGGAGTAGTTTGGAAAGCAAGATTGGCACTAAAAAATACCAAAGTGTCGATCACCTCAAGCAAGCGCTTCGCCGGGAATTGGCTAAAATACCGCAGAGCAACATTGGCCGTTTGAAGGCCATAATTAGTGCCAAAGGTGACGAATTCGAACAAATCTAAACTTATTCTTAAATTTTATGGTCCAAATCTGGCACGTTGTAATATTTTTATCAGTCTTAGGTCAGATACGAATTGGTTAATATTGCCCAACTGCTTCGGAACCTCCCCCCTTAAAGAGTCCACAGTTTGGATAATCATAACTCAAGGCTGGGGGTATGCATCTGTCGGCAAAACTGACTGATTTTTTTTACTTGTTTTCAAATAAAAAAAGAACAGTGTAACATTCAAAAGAAGCCAAACCCAATCTGAAAACGCAATTGGTGTGTGTAGAAATATTTCTTTCTTCAACTTTGGTAATAAGTCTAATATATAATTATCGAAACAACACTAGTTTTGTAAA
The DNA here is from genome assembly GCF_030504385.1 of Musca domestica. Classification (NCBI taxonomy): domain Eukaryota; kingdom Metazoa; phylum Arthropoda; class Insecta; order Diptera; family Muscidae; genus Musca; species Musca domestica. Next base: position 42,280,685 of record NW_026712249.1, read on the forward strand.
AACTTTGAGATTTATAGGAGATAGGTATTTTTTTCCTGATTCCGGGAAATTAGTTTTTTCTTGGTGACCGATCCGCATACTCGAATATTTGACCCAAATACCGGGCTCAAGATCCGGTCCACTAAAATGATAAGGACAATATAGGCATAATTTGAAAGCTAAAAAATACCTAATGAAAATACCAAAATTCTAAATTATAGTTTTTTGCATCTGTTTTTTTTATAAATCCCCCAAAAGGTCGGAAAAGACACATTATGAGAGTCCACAGAAAATATACCAAATTATAGCTTACACCCTGCCTATCCTTCCCAAAATACTACAACTGTGCCATTATCTCTTCAAGGCATCCAGGTCCCTCCCCGGAATTAGACTATTAATACCTATCTCAGGAAGAAAAATTGAAAAAAATCTGAAAGTTTTTCTTAAACTTGAGATCTACCGAATTATCTATATCAACTAATAGACATTTTTGGGCTAAATTGTGTTAGTATCAGATGATCCTTTTCAACACATAGATAATATAGGCAATCCTATATTGAGCAGAGTACACGCAATAGTATCCCTCAAATGAAAGCGACCATAGAGAGTTAGTATTCTTTAAAGAATGAATAACAACAATTAATTAACAAGTAACTCACCTTTCATCTTCTTGTGCTCGGAATAATATTTTTAAAAGCCTTTCCAACATTATCGTTTTCCAGCGAAAATTCAAAATTTAAACCGACAACCTGCTCATAGCATAAGTTCTTTTCATGAGAAATGTGTGTGCAAAATATTTACAGAGAATTTTCTTTTATGCAATGTTTATGATGGTTGTCAACATCATAAATGAAAAACTTATTATAATGGAGGAAATTTTGCTTTACAATTCGTTTCGGGGAATCGAAATGAATTAATGGACGTTGAAAGTAAATAAAAACAAAATTTTCGTTAGTTGAAAAGCTGTCTGAAATATGTCAACAGAAAATGGAACAAGGATTAGTAAATTTATAAAAAAAATAACTGCAAAATTGGAGAGGTACTTCAAAGCTAAATTTCCACTAATAGGCTTCCACCTGCTGTGGCTTCCATTTTTTAGGAAAATCTCAAACCGTCAATGTCACAGTTAACACGTTGGGCAGATGGTTTTTAAATTTTCCATAATCTTACATTGATTGGAAATTGGTCCCGTGGTTAATTTTCATGTAACATAAATGTGAATAGTTTCCCAAAACATCAAAAAAGCTCTGAAATAAATTAACTTCCTTCAATATTAAAAGGTTTTCTTTTACCCGAAAAAATAATATTAATATCTCGGAACTCCAAGCAGTCAAAATAAAGAGATTAATGAAAGTAAACACAAAACGGATATTTCCGCCAGTGCCAAAAAAAGGCTACACACTAACGCTTTTGGCCATCATTTATAATTCTTATCTCGAAACGAAAGGAGCTTGCCGCCTTGCTCCTTGCAAGAAGCAAACGATGCGCACAGTACGGGGGGACGACAAAGTTGTACGAAAATACCCAAAGGATAAATTGGCATTAATAATTGATGGTCAAAAGTTTTATGTTGAAATGCCCAAAGGGGGCGAACTAAGTACATGTGTGTGTGACTACACATGCACAATTCATGTAATACATATATGTACACACAATTGTACATTATGAGGCATATGACAGTTGTTGTTGAACTTTCGATAACAAATTAGTCAACAAATAAAATTAAGTCACATATGTTATCTATCTATCCATATGTGTGTGTGTGGTTTGAGGAGATACATATTAAAACTAGTATTTAGGGTCTAAGAACATGAGGATGGGGTAGAATAATTAGATAGATCAGCGGAGGGAATCTTTGTGTAAACATACTTGAAAGGAGAAGGGAGATAGTCATCAATATAAATAAGCAAGCTGCTGAAGGATAGAAGCTGCTGAAGGAAGGAGCCTTTGTAGGCGAGGGGAAGAAAATCACTGTAGATGAGTACATGGCTGAGTATAGCAGCCGGCTAAATATTTTTAGACGAGAATGAAGTCCATAGTCAGAAAACGAACTGGAGACGGAGTCTCAATAGATGAGCTGGAGAGAGTCTTAATGGACGAGTTGGAGAGTCTCCATGGACGAGTTGGAGAGTCTCCATGGACAAGCTGCAAGACAGTCTCTATGGACGAGCTGGAGAGAAGGTTCTCTATACACAGCGCCATTATAGACGAGCCGGAGAGAGAGTCTCTATAATATAGATGCGCAAAAATGTCCGAAAGCGTACGTAAGCGGCTCTGGTCATACGTGTATTCTCTTTTCTCTCATTTCGTCAGCGATTTTTGATAGTGAATTCTCAGTTAGGCTCATACACTCACTCTCAATTTTGTTATGCACATCATTGCTCTATATAGATGAGCTCGAGAGAAAGAGTCTCTATAGACGAACTGGAGAGAGAGTCTCTATAGACGAACTAGAGAGAAACTCTCTATAGAAGAGCTGGAGAGAGAGTCTCTATGGACGAACTGGAAAGAGAGTCTGTTTAGACGAACTGGAGAGAGAGTCTCTATAGACGAACTGGAGGGTGCGTCACTATATAGATGAGCTGGATATAGAGTCTCTGTAGACGAGTTGGAGATAGACTCTCTAAAGACGAGCTGGAGAGAAAGTCTCTATAGACAATCTGTACAGAGAGTCGCTACGGAGGAGCTAGAGAGAGTTTCTTCAAACGAGCTGGAGAGATAGTCTCTATAGACGAACTGGAGAGAGAGTCTCTACATAGATAAACTGGAGATAGAGTCTCTCGAATTGGAAGGAGAGTCTCTATAGACGAACTGAAAGGAGAGTCTCTATAGACGAACTGGAAGGAGAGTCTTTATAGACGAACTGGAAGGAGAGTCTCTATAGACGAACTGGAAGGAGAGTCTTTATAGACGATCTGCTGGGAGAGTTGGATACAGTCACTATTAACAAGTCAGAGAGGGAGTCTCTATAGACGAGCAAGAGAAAGAGAGAGAGATAGAATCTGTAAGACGAGCTGGAGAGATATTCTTTATAGACGAGGAAGCGACAGACAGGAGGAGGAAGTAAAAGACAGTCTCTATGGACAAGCTGGAGAGAGAGAGTCTCTATAGACAGCTGGTAAGAGGGAGTCTCTATAGACGAGGAAGACAGAGAGTCTCTATAGATGAGCTTGTGATAGAGTGTCTAGAGATGAGCTAGAGGAAGCACCTACAGACCAGCGGGAATGAGTCCCTACCAATCTCTCTAGCCAGTCTCTAAGATGGTCTAAAGGCTTTCTGTATAAACGATCTTACGCCGATCTCTATATAGACCAACATAAAAGAGTATATAGACAAGGATGTCTGCCTCCAAGAAGACACGAAAGCTGCCGCTATAAACAGGTCATGTTCAAGGCTTTAGGACTTAAAGACAGTCTCCAAAAGGTCATGCAAATGAATGAGAGATTCCTTCAGGCCGTACTTGTGGAGTATCCACACTAATCCCTCATTCATTTGAATGATCTTTTGGAGGCTGTCTTTAAGTCCTAAAGGTTGTTTCTAAAGGGACGGTCTCAATGGAGTTGGGTATATATCTAGACGGTCTGAATGCTGTATCTATAGACGGCTTCAAGGCTGTTTCTATAAACGGCCTGAAGGCGGTCTCCACATACGACCTGAAGGGAGTCTCTTGTTGTAACAAATCGTCGGCCTAAAGGCTGTGACTATGTAGAAGGCCAGAACGCCTGAAGGTAGTCTCTCTGTAGATTGCCTGAAATCTATCTAAAGTCGGCCACAAGGCTATCTCCAGCCACTCTATAGCTGGCTTGTAAATGTCTCTATAGAGGATCTGAAGACGTTCTCTATTGACGAGCTGAATGGAGCCTTTATTGGAGGGCGCAAGTGAATCTCTATAGCCTACCCAAAGGAATTATGTCTCTGAACGATAATCTCTTTGGAGGACACGAAGGGAAGTCTCTGTCACAAAAGGGAGTCCATGTAAGCAATCTGATGGTCGTTCCTATAAACACCCTTAGGGCATGTTACAAACAACTGTTGGCCACAGACAGATTCAAAATCCAAAAGTTAGAAAAACAGGTAGGGCGATTATAAAAGAAGTATATCCTTTGAAACCATCATCATGTAACAGCAACAAACATTAAGATTGCATCCTACAATTCCCCTCCCCCACCCCCATCAGCGCAGCAACAATTTACGATACATACCGCAAGCACTTTTATATAAACGCACACCTAATCGTGTACAGAGAGACGAATGCGACTAAAAGGGATTTCAAGTGCATAGGGATATGCAGAAGAAAAAACAACAACGACAACAAAACAAACTTGTCGTAACAAGGACGCGTAACATTTATCTGTAATGATTGCATCTTGTGGTCGGTGGAATGGATGACAGCCAAGCGTGAGGATGTAGAAACCACAGATATTCAAACAATGATTGTTGCTGTTCGCACAAATGCATTTACACATCTGCACACACACACATACGAGAATGCACATATACATTATGCAAGAGGAAGGATATAACATCTTCTCGTGTTCTGCAGTTATCTGCTAATGCATGGGTAATCTGCCTGAAGTGACAAGACGACGAGAAATGTCCTGGCCAAGAAAAGTGCACAATGAATGAAGATGACAGAGAAATAGAGAGTAGCAACGTAAACGACACCCAGTTCCAAGAAAGTCAGCAGTGAGTTGTTGTTCCTGTTGACAACAACAGCAGCAACAACAAATTGCGGTAAAGTAAACTTAATTTCATTTTTAAGCAAAGAAAATTGTGTTATGTGCTAAAGAGGAGCTTACACCGACTAGCCAAAGAAATCATGTGAACGTGTCGTCCTGTGACCAGACCTCCAGAGCGAAAACCAACCGTAAGATAAGAGGATAGAGAACGAAGAACCCCACCGCAGGAGTTGCTAACATTGTAACGGCAATAAAGCGTTTTTGCAATATTCTAGGACAAGGTGGACTTGAGGATAAATATAAAATATATATTTGTGTGATTATGATTAAACATGTTTGCACTGCTATCGCTGTTGGACTAATGTTCGGAAAATGCTCTTCATGATTTGGTAAGGTCTTTTGATCGTTTAACCTCCCATTGAGGATGATTGAATAATAAAATATATTGAAATAAAATTAAACGAAAGGAGTCTGCTTGGCGAATGCGGGGAGCGGGGAGATATTATTGACAACGTATTGCCGCCTGCGTCACTAGATGTAGAGGTAGAAGAAAGTATAAATATATGAATCAGAGTGGAGATAGATGGAATTTAGTAGGTATTCAATAATCAGCCGGTGGTTAGTCTTTATAGAAAATCTAAAGAGAGTCTGTAGAACAGATGGGGAAATCTTAATAGACCAGCCGGAGTGAGTCTTAACAGACGAGCTGGAGAGGGGCTTTATAGACAAGCTGGAGAAAAGCTTAATATATGAACTGAATCGAGGTTTTATATGCGAATTGGAGTAAGAGTGACTTTATAGACGCGCTGGCGATAGTTTTTATGGAGGAGCTGGAGAGAGTCTATTTAAACGATTTGGAAAGACAGAGAGAGTCTTTATAGTCGAGCAGGAGAGAGAGTTTTTATATACGAGCTGAAGAGAGAGAGTTTTTATATACGAGCTAGAGAAAGAGAGTCTCTATAAACGAACTGGAGAGCGAGAGTCTCTATAGACGAGCTAGAGAGCGAGAGTCTCTATAGACGAGCTAGAGAGCGAGTCTCTATAGACGAGCTAGAGAGCGAGTCTCTATAGACGAGCTAGAGAGCGAGTCTCTATAGACGAGCTAGAGAGCGAGTCTCTATAGACGAGCTAGAGAGCGAGTCTCTATAGACGTGCTGGAAAGAGAGAGTCTCTATAGACGAGCTGGAAAGAGTGATTCCTTATAGACGAGCTGGAGAGACGGCCTGAAGGTTCTCTCCATAGACAGCTTGTTAAGGCTGTTTCTATAGCCGGCCTGTTAAGGCTGTCTCCATTTACGGCCTGTCAAGGCTGCCTTCATAGAAAGCTGCCTCTATAGACGACTTGTGAAGGCTGTTTCCATAGACATCCTGTGAAGGCTGTCACCATAGATGGCCTCTGAAGGCTGTATCCATAGACGGCCTGTGAAGGATGTCTCCATAAACGGCCTGTGAAGGCTATCTCCATAGACAGCCTGAAGGATGTCTCTATAGACGACCATTTCATGTTTAGCCTATGGACATTTTATTAATTCAAGTCTTAATACTAACATAGATTAAATGGCTCAAACCTAACTATACTACAAATAAACAAAGCTTACTTTACGTTAACAAAAAGTGTCACAACAAGTGTGTAGACGACCTGTGAAGGCTGACTCCATTGACGGCCTGTGAAGGCTGTTTCCAAAGAAGGCCTGTGAAGGCTGTCTCCATAGATGGCCTGAACTAAAGGCTGTCTCCAAAGATGGCCTGAACTAAAGACTGTCTCCATAGACGGCCTGAAGTGAAGTCTCCGGAGAAAGACTTTAGTTCAGGCCGTATATGGAGAAAACCTACAGGCCGTCTCTGGAGATAGACTTTAGCTCATCAATGGAGAAAGACTCATCGGTGGAGAGAGACTCATCAATTGAGAAAGACTCATCTGAAGTGAGAGTCTCATCTGTGGAGAGAGACTCACCTGTGGTGAGAGACTCATCTATGGTGAGGGACTCATCTGTGGAGAGAGACCTTACTTCTCTCTTTAGACAGACTGTAGAGAGAACTAAAGTCTCTCTCCATAGATGAGCTAAAGTCTCTCTTCATAGATGACCTGATCTAAAGTCTCTCTCCAAAGACGGTCTAAACTAAAGTTTGCATGGACGGCCTGAACTAAATCTCTATCTATTGACGATATTGGGAGCTTTTAGGGGCGTGCTCTCTGAAAAGCTTGCATAAAAAACATAAAAATCGCATTATTTTCCATTAACACTGCGAAAAATCTTAAATTCCAAACAATCAATAATTATTTAAATAATACGAAAAAAAAAAATATAATACAGTCATTGAACAATGGCAATTATAATATTTTATCATCCTTATCATCACTGTCGCGAAGGATAATAGCAATTAAAAGGATATCCTTAATTGTTTCATCACTCACAATCAGCCAGGTTTCGATTTTTAAGATATCATAATTACATTTTTATTACTTATTGTTGGTGTTGTTGTTGGTTTTCTTCTTGTTAATATTTTCCTCTTCCCGCCGTTTCGCGATGATAATTTAACTTTTAATTGTTGTAACTTTATGCCGGTGTTGTATAAAGGAAATAAGGTGGGATAAAGGCGCGCGTTAACCTCATTCACCGGTAACTGATAGTATTCGCATCACAATCAAGGATTTATGCCTCATTTAATTGGCAGCGTTTCTTTCGCTCGGCCGTGTGTACAAAAATGACATGATTAACGACAAGATAAACAGCTGTTACTCGACAGGATTGGGAAATATTTTATTTTTCTTTATTTATTATTTTTTTAATGCAAAATTATAAATTCGGAGGACTGAAAGGAGTACATTTTTAAAATAAAAATATTTAAAAAATCAAGTCATCAAATGCAAAGTAAAATAAAAAAAACTGCAACAAAGTCAAATCCCATAATTTTTACATTTTTTATACCCTCAGCCATATGGCTACAGATGGTATATATCATTTGATATGGCCAAAACGTGCCTAGTCGAAATAACGGTTTTAGACCCTAGGTCTCTTTGGACAAAATCCGTTTCAGAACATTTGGAGTCGATTTAGCGATGTCCGTCCGTCCGTCTGTCTGGCTGGTACTCACGATAACTCTCGAAGGGAGTATCCGATTTGGTCAAAATTGGGTACATCGTAATTTTTTTGTCAAACTTAGATCGAGGAGATGGGCAATATCGGTCCACTCCTTCTGATACCTCCCCCACAAAAGGTCGACATTTTCAAAAAATATATTTTTTGCACAAAAAGAGAAGGGATAATCCGAATTTGCTCCAACTTTGCAAATCCTAATACTCGCGTCTGCGCTAGGCCAGGTGTGAAAATGGACAATATCGATCCACTACATCAAGTACCTCCCCCACAAATGGTCAAAATTTTGAATAATTACAATCTCATAAAATGTGATGTAAGAGTCTGATTGTCTTCAAATTTCAAACATACCAATATTTAAATTAACCCAATGTTTGTTGTTAAGATGAACAATATCGGTCCACTCCTTCTGGTACCTCCCACACAAAAGGTCGAAATGTTCAAAAAATATATTTTTTGCACAGAAAGAGAAAGGATAATACGATTCTGCTCCAACTTTGCATATTCTAATATTCGCGTCTGCGCTAGGTCAGGTGTGAAAATGGACAATATCGGTCCACTCCATTAAGTACCTCCCCCACAAATGGTCAAAATTTTGAACAATTGCAATCTCATTAAATGTGATGTAAAAGTCCGATTGTCTTCAAATTTCACACATCCTAATATTTGTATTAACCCATGGTCTGGTGTGAAGGGGGAATACAATAGGGTCAAACGTTTGAGTAATCTTAACAAAAGTCAAAATATATTTAAATAATCGAACATAGGCTGAGGGTATATATCTGGCGGCAATACCGACTGTATAAATTTTATTGAATGAAAGCAAAAAATGTCGGAAATAGCATCAAATTTTAGAATAAGGTTAGATTTATTCGAATTGGTCACCTTGGCACGAACTATGGCCTTGAAACCGATACACGCTGCTCGAATGTTGTTCTGCGGGATTTTGGCCCATTCCCGGCGAAGCGCTTGCTTGAGGTGATCGACTCTTCGGTATTTTTTAGTGCCAATCTTGCTTTCCTAAATACTCAAGACACAATAGTCAACGGCTTGGTATCCGGAGATTTTGGTGGCCATTGTGCACTGGAAATGAAGGGAAGAAAATCATTTTGTAACCATTCTTGGGTGGCGTGTGTTGAGTGCGATGGTGCTGAGTCCTGTCGGAATGCTCAAGGACTGCGGCCAAAATGTTTGCGCGCCCAAGGCTTAAACACACTCTCCAGAATATTTTCGCTATAATATTCGGCATTTATTCTGATGCCACGGTCGATTAATACGAGCGGAGAGCGACCATCGGCTATTATGGCGGCCCACACCATCATCATAGCCGGTGCTTGAGTTCTGGTGGCCAACCGAAGGTGCACATTTTCCGCTGATCTCATTGACAAGTAAACACGATCATTTTGTTGGTTTACAAACTACTGGAGTAGGACAACGAATGTTTTCTCATCGGTGAAAACCAAATTCGGCAGTTCACCACTTTCGGCCAAGCGAAGCAACTCTTAAGCCCTTTTGAGTCTATTTTCTTTCTGGTGCGGTGAAAGTTCTTGCACTTTTTGGTATTTCAATGGCTTAACTCGAGCTAATTTTCCAATATTTGCCGAATGGAATATTGCGATATGTTAAGCTCACGAGCCATTTTTCGGCTACTGCGACGCGGGTTTCGATCAAGTCGCTTCTTTATTTTTCGAACCATTTCTGCTGATGTTGCTTCCTTGACGTCGGGTTACGCTACCAGTATCACGGTAACGAGCGATGGTACGAGACACGAAAGATTTATTCACATTTAAATGCTGGAGTGCTCTAACCATAGCCACTTGCGGTTTTCCAGCCAAATATAAAGAAATCACACTATCACGCTTAAATTTCATCACGAATAACTTTTGTTCTGGAAAATTCTCGCCAAAATGCTATTGTACGCTTGTAAACAATATAATGAGCTGTCACTGGAATAATTTTAACAGCTGTCGGACGAGTGGCTTAGAAATGACAGCAGTCTGAAGTTGATTGCAGTTTTTTCATCTCACCCTGTATATTTCTTTTAAATCGACAAATGTAACTAAATGGAAATGCTTGAAAAGACTATTTGTAGATATTTCAAAATATTGACTATTTAATTTTTTAAAATATTCAGATAAAAAGGGTTCAACAAAGTTGTAATGGCTACAGGGTATTTCATTGGTGGATTTTATGCTTATTTCCCATGAAGAAAAAATCGTACTTGATCAGGACACAATTTGCATCTTCTTTTTCATGATTTTTATGGAGAGTAGGCCATCCCTTTGTCCTCTAAATCCACAGTTTCTACCCATTTTTCAGGTTATTAAATTTTCCCATGAATTTAACAACTCAACATTTATCTGGCAAAAGTTTTCCAACCAACAGCATTCTAAAACAAATCCCATTCTGAAAATTAGTTTTTATTTTTATTTTTTACTTTCGTCGTATTTTTCACTACTCCAGCACGCTCCCATACATGATTAAGGACACCTTTAATGTCCTTTTTATTGTCTTATTCCCGTTTAAGTATCATTATCCATAGGAAAGTATCCTTGACTTCGTGGAACAAGTGAACCAAAGTAGGACAATACGCTCAGCTCAATTCTGGTTCTGCTGCCATTGTTTGTTGGTAACTTCTATTTCTTGTGAAAAGAAAATGAAAAAGAAAATGTCCCCTATCCTTGATAATCTTACGCATTTGTGATGCTGTTTTATAATTGTTGTTAGTTGTTGTAGGGGAGGGGATGTTTTTTTTTCCATCCACAAGTTCCATTGTAAAATGGGGAGCTGGATTTCTGGTTTTTTTATTATTTTCCATAAAACCATGTTACCCGTGCCCTTTGTTTGACACTGGCACTGGTGAAGACGTAAAGTAAACCGTTTACGTCACCAGGAGAAGAAACGTAAGAAATACGAACAAAGAAATGTTGAAAAAATACACCAATTCAGTGGGAAATAAAAATGTGTATTTAATCCCGTTAAACGTTATTTTATTTGAACAATAATTATTATGGAAGTTGTAGTTAGTGTTGTAATGAATAAAAATCAAGTCCATTGTTTCGAGAAAAATCACAAATATATGACAAATATGACAAATTGTGATTTTTGTGATACCATAAGGAGACTTGGATTGACCTTACGCAACATATAACCTGAAGGATAAAAATTACAATTTTGAGGGAGCTGCGAAGGTTTAGTGGAGTCGAAAAGAATTCAGCGCCCAAACCGTATTAAAATATATTACTTTCCACAAAATAATTGCATAAAATTAGAAGGTATCAGTCAATTTGCCGACAGATACATACTTGTAGCCTTTGACTAGTTATATCCGTGCAAAAAAAAAAACGCAAGTAAAATAGTATCAGTCGGTTTTGCCGACAGATGTATACCCCTGCCCAGCCTTGTGTTATGATTATTCAAACTGTTGACTCTTTATGGGGAAGGTTCCGAAGCAGTTGGCCAATATTGACCAATTTGTATCTGACCTAAGATTAATACAAATATTACAACGAGCCAGAGTGGGACTATATCGACTACTGCCTAGGCTTTATGTGAGTTATGTATCTTGCACATTATATTGTAATATTTGTATCAGTCTTAGGTCAGATAGCGGGCCGAAGTATTCCATTTTCATACTTCATTTAATGCAGATAAAAATTTGAAGGAAATCGAACATTCATATCCGACGGTATACGAAGTCATAAATTCCATATTTATAACAGGTTTCCGGTTGAGAGAAATAATAAGGTATATCAAGTTGTAAAGAATCGTCAACTTGTTTCGCAAGTTATGACAGACATAATGATTGGAAATTGTGACCCTTTGTGGCTGAGGTACCAGAAGGGGTTCGCAGATATATAGCATCTTCACAACAGATCTTGCGTTAGCGAAACTATTTAGATTTGTGAAATTTGAAGAGAGTTGGATGCTTAATTAGATTTCTTTGAGCGTTTAGTTTATCAAAATATTGAACTCTATGCAATGGAGGTACCAGAATAAATGGTCCGATCTCTACCATCTTAATTAACAGATCTTGTGTTGATGAAAATATTGAGTTGAATCAAGTCTAAATGGAATCGGGCATTAATTTCGCGTTTTATGAGCTTCATGGATACTCAAAATTTTGACCCTTTGTGGGGGAGGTACTTGAAGGAGTGGACAGATATATCCCATCTTCACACCAGACCATGGGTTAATAAATATATTGTGAGGTGTCAGAGAACCGGGTATAGGTATCTCGATTCACTCCGATATGTGCCATTTTCACACCTAATCTAGTACTGATGCAAACATTACGATTTGGAACAAAATCGGATTATCCTTTCTCTTACTGTGCAGTAAAGTACTTTCTGTGAAAATGCTGACCCTTTGTTGGGGAGGTGCCAGAAAGAGTGGACCGATGTTGCCCATCTCCGAACCCGATCTTGATAATAATATTGCGGTGTGCCAAGTTTTGACCAAATCGGATACTCCCTTCACGAGTATTCGTGTGCACCAGACAGACAGAAAGACGGACGGCCACCTCTAGGTCAACTCAAAATGTCCTGAAGTGTCCAGACTTGGTCCAAACAGACCTACGGTCTGGAGCCGTTATTTCGATGGTGCACACATTGGCCGTATCAAAAGATATATATCCTCTCATGGCTGAGGGTATCACAAGAAGAAAGCAACTATGCTCGGCCCGGCCGAACTTTTAATATCCTCCACCATTGGGAAGAACATTGCAAAATGTAAGAAATTGTCATTGAAAAGTGTTGCTATAATTCTTTAAAGTACAAATATCATTTACCGTCAATTATCTCTGGCAGAAGGTGGTGCCTATCACGAACTCCAAATACAATGCTTAAGATAATTCTATACAAAAATGTTGCCAAAATTACCAAAATACCGAATATTGGTAGATACCTGTATATATGGGGGCTGTCATAGAAGGTAGCACCTATTACGAACTCCAAATACGAAATTTGGAACATTCCACTGAAAGCTGTGACAAAAAATCATCAAAATACCGAATATATTGAAGGTACAATAATACCAAACGTTGAACCCATATGTACAGTTCTCTGCAAAATTTTTTCCCAATTTACAGAAAATTCGGTTTGAAATTGTGAATAAAACTACAGTTATATATACCAAAATGTTGACCAAAAGTCCTGCAGAAAAACAAAAAAAAAAAAAAAAATAAAAAAAATAGACAGATGGATGGACATGCGCGAAAATAAGACCAAATAATAGACATCTTTTATACAATTCAAGACTCATTATTCTGCACTAAAAATTGACCTCAGGTAAGTTATATGAGGCTTTTGCCACCATTCTACCATAGTGCAAGGAACACGTTTGTCCAAACTTCGTTTTCGATCTATACATTTATAATCGCAAATTATAAAAATATATATAAATTCCATGTGGATTTCCATATAGATATTCCATGAGGTAATCTTATTCATAGTTAGAATTGTTGTACTCAAAATTCATACAATTTTGCGATAGGGCGACCCTCTTAGTGTTGAATATTTCATGCGATAGGGCGACCTTCTTAGTGTTGAATATTTCAATCGGTTACAAGCCCAAAATAACAAATTTTAGGCCGTAATTTAGGCTAGGAGCTTTAAAATACTCATAATTGGGGCTACCATCCCAGTTTTTGCAACGACGTATTTTATAAAAAAAAAAAAAAATAAAACAAAAAAAAAATGGAAATATCAAAAATCTTCAATTACCTCTAAATAGGGGTTATGTCAAAATGTGCACCGACATTGAAAAACTTTCATATATTATGTTTTTATTCAATGAGTACCCATATTTGTAAATCATAGTCAACAATTTTGAAAATAGAAATTGAAATTTTCGAAATACCAAATTATATGCTGCCTATACTAAATTATGAGCCTACATTAGGTATATTCTTTAGGAAGCAACGAAGTCAGGGAGAAAATACTTTCAAAGTCATCTAGATATTAAATTCATAAATCGTTCTACGATTTTGTACTATGAACAGTTCATATTTTTTGAAAATGTTATAGTTAATGCCACTTAAATTTTCTAAGTGTATAAAATATATAATTTTTTGAGATCACAATGTGCCTCCCATAAAAATATTCTCTCGAAGAGGGTCTAACAAAACGCCAAGGTTGTGAGTAACGGCAAAACGTATCTGTTTTCCATCAACAACAGCAACAACAATATGTTTCGTCCAATTCGCTAAAATCTCTTGACCGAAAAAAAAAAAACTTAAAAGAAAATCCAATCAACTGAATGTTATTAAATTCTTTTTTCGACTGAAGATGGTCAATAATAACAAACAAATTGATATTATTTATTAGTAGACCATATGACGGGGGACATCCCCCATGTATGTGTATATATGTATGTATGTATATGGCTAAGAATGGAATCGTCATGCATGACAAGAAACTGATGAAATATATGGAAAAATATGTGAACAAAAATTATTATATATAATAAAGTGGCTATCCAGAAAATATTTCCGCCAGTCAAAATTTTTTTCAAAAAAAATTTTTTTTGAATAAACTTTGGAGATTTTGTTGTTTCTAAGTGTATAAAAATACCAGACTAAGATATTGCAAATTGGAATATTTTAAAACGAAGCCATTGGTGTACCCTTCACACATCTAATAAAGAATCGCGAAGAACTCAAATTTCAAGTACTTGCAAAAATACAATTTATTATTCATAACTTATATTTTCTAAGGACAAAACAAAAGACTTCTAACCGAGGTCGGATATATAATCGTCGTTTTTAACAAACTTTTCCGAGGACTATCCAGGATTTTGTATATATATATATTTATATATATATATATATATATTTTATATTTTTCTATATATTTCTTTATCCATGGGGTTTTCAAGGACTATCTAATTTAAATATAAGGATATTTTTAAGCATATTTTTTTAAGGGAGTTCAAAAATATATATTTTTTTTGGAATTTTTTTTTATGTATATATTTTATATATTTAATTATACTTCTCAAAGACAATGTTCGAACCTTTTGTTAAAGATGGAGCTATAAATGTGGTACTTTTAAGCTATATTTCTCTTTTAGATTTTTTGAAGGCAGACAATAAAAAATTAATAAAGAAAACAAATTTTGTAAGCGAGGGGTTTTAAAGGATTACCGAGGCTCCATTTGTATATTTTGAATTTTTTTTTCTAGAATTTCTTACTAATAAATACTTGAGTATCAGATATACTTCCTGTATTGCAAAAGTATCAGGAACACATAAGAGGACGTATTGATTAAATTTTTTTCAAGGATTATAATTTTTTTCGATTATGAGAGCCGCTATCGTTAAATTCCTGGTTTTCAAATACACTTTTCACAATAATTATCGAAGCTACTATAGAATCTAGTATCGTGATAATTTAAACAATTTTTTTTTTTTAAATTACAATAGATTTTTAAAAAAAAAAAATATACTACGAAGGACGTTCGGATGTACAATCGTGGATGAAATCTAAAATAATTGATTTCCTTTTCTTAAAAAGAAGAGGACTAAGGGATATACAGCCGTTGAATAAAGAAGAAAATTGGAGAATATCAGGTCTACAATCGTGGATAAATAAAAAATATATCTGTCATATCTATAATCGGGAATTAACAAATATCAATTTTTAAGGACTGAGGGATCGACATCGTGGATTTACATAAAAAAGAAATGTTTTTCAAGGACTATTGTAAATCCGATAGTCCTCGATTTTTTTTTTAAATCTACGATGTCGATCCTTCAGTCCTTGAAAATAGGTATATTTTTTAATTCCCGATTATATATTCTTTCTCAATATGGATTCTTTGAAGATTTCCTTTTTCAGGAACTGGGTTTTCAAAACAAAAAAAAAAAAAAAAAAAAACAAAAATGTGCTTGAAAATTATGTTTTTACAGGACATGAGGTTCTGTAGTAAATTAAAATTAAAGTAAATTAAATGACATGAATTAAAAAAATATATATATTTTGAGGACAGCCGAATCGGCAAGCGTAGATTAAATATCGGATCCGATATCGCTAATTTTTTTTTAAAGAAATATTTCCTTGAAAAAATTCTTAACAATATTCCGGATATATAAAAAAAATTGTTATATTCATTTGATGCGAAATCATAAATTCCACATTCATCTCAGGTTTCTGGTTGAGAGAAATATTTATTTGTACAAAATCGCTGACTTTTTTCGAAAGTTGGGACGGATGAAAGTATTGAAAATTTCGACCCTTTGATCCTACAGATCTTCTTCACAACAGATCTAGTGTGAAATTTGAAGAGAGTTGGAAATTTATTTCGCTTTCTTTGAGCGTTTGGTTTTACAAAATCTTGAAGTCTATGAGGGCGAGGTACAGGAATAAAATAATCCATCTCTGCCATATTTATAACAGATCTTTTTGGTTAAGGAAATATTGAGATGTACCAAGTCTGAATGGAATCGGATGCTCATTTCGCGTTTCATGAGATTCATGGGTACTCAAAATTTTGACCTTTTGGGGGAGAGGTGACCAGAAGGAGTGGACCGATATATCCCATCTTCACATGAGGTCTTGTATCTGTAGAAATAATGGGATATGTCAAAAATTAAGAGAACCGGGTGCTTACTTGGAATTTTATGATCGCTTTGGGTATTTAAAACGTTAACCCTTTGTAGGGGAGGTACCAGAAGAAATGGTCCGATCTCTACCATCTTTAGATCTTGTGTTAATGGAAATATTCATTTATTCTATCTCTAAATGGAATCGTATGTTAATTTCCTGTCTTACGAACTTCATGGATATTCAACATTTTGACCTTTTGTGGGGAAAGTACCAGAAGGACTAGACCAATATATTCCATATTCATACCAGACCTTGGGTTAATACAAATAATATTGCAATGTGTGTAGTTTGAAGACAATCGTATTCTTATATCACATTTTATAAGAGTTATAATTATTCAAAATATTCACTCCTTGAGGGGGAGGTTCTTGATAGAGTTGGACCGATATTGTCCATTTTCGCACCTGACCTAGCAAAATCGGATTATCGTTTCACTTTCTGTGCAGTATTTTTTTTTATTTTATTTTTTGTTTTTTTTTTTTTTTTTTTTTTTTGAAAATGTTGACATTTTGTGGGGGAGGTACCCGAAGGAGTGGACCGATATTGCCAATATCCAAACTCGATTTTATAAGAGTTATAAGGGGGGAGGTTCTTGATAGGGAGGTGGACCGACATTGTCCATTTTCCCACCTGACCTAGCACTGATGCAAAACCTAGGATTGGCAAGGTTGGAGCAAAATCGGATTATCGTTTCAATTTCTGTGCATTTTTTTTTTTTTTTTTTTTGAAAATGTTGACCTTTTGTGTGTGAGGTACCAGAAGGAGTGGACCGATATTGCCCATCTCCGAACTCGATCTAAGTTTGATAATAGTATTACTATGTACCAAGTTTGGACCAAATCGGCTACTCGTTTCGAGAGTTGTTATGCACACCAGCCATACAGACCAACGAACGGACGGACACCTCTAGATTGACTCCAAATGTCCTGAAACGGCTTTGGTTTAAAGGAACCAAGGATCTAAAATCTTATTTCGATGAGCCTCGTTTTGACCGTAACAAATTATATATATTCTCTCTAGCCACATGGCTGAGGGAGGGTATATTGAAAATTTCTTTATGGACTATTAGAGCCACAGTTATGGATATGCGAGTAATTTTCTCAAGGACTGTGCATTTTTCAGAACATTCGTAGTCACCAAAAATTCGTATAATTGGGAAATTTTTTATAATGCTGTAATTTCCAGGTATATTCTTCACATAACCCTAGGTCCGAAGAGTATAAATTCTTTCCAACCCACACTAATGTCCGAGTGGGCCGATATTGTCCAGTTTCGCACCTGACCTAGCACTGATGCAAATTCTGGGATTTGCAAATTTGAAACAAAATGGGATTATCTTCCCTCTTTTTGTGCAGTAAAACATTTTTGTTTAAATGTTGACCTTTTGTGGCGGAGGTACAAATAGAATTGGACCAATATTGGCCATCTCCGAACTCAATCTCAGTTTGATAATAATATTACGATGCATACTCCCTTCGAGAATTATCGTGCGCACCAGCCAGACAGACGGACGGACGAACATCGCTAAATCGATTTCAAATTTCCTGAAACGGATTTTGTCCAATGAAACCTAGGGTCTAAACCCGTTATATCGATGAGGCAATTTTTGGGCGTTTCAAATTATATATACCCTCTCTAGCCAAATGGCTGAGTATATATGAAAAATTTCTTTATGGACTATTAGTGAATATTTTTTTTTCAAATATTATTAATTTTTCAGAATATTCGGACCTACCGAAACTGGAATTTTGCATAATGTTGTAATTTCCAGGTTTATTTCTTACATAACCCTAGGTCCGAAGAGTGTATATTCTTTCCAACCCTCACTAATGTCCACCCACCATTCGCTGAAAACTTACAAAAGAAAAATCTGAAAAACATTTTCATGTTTTTTCCTCACTGCCGAAAAAAATACTCCTTAAGTGAAAAGAAAAACACACAGACTAGCATACGTCATCGCCCATCAAAACTGTTGGAGGCGAACACACCCACTTTTCCCCCCCACACGATATACGTTTTTAATCTATTTTGAAATAAAAATATATATTTCAATGGAATCAAAATAGGTGAATTTTCTCACAACACACAAATGCACACACACATAAAGACAACAAGTAAAAAAGCTGTAAGTTCGGCCGGGCCGAACTTTTAATACCCTCCTCCATTTGGTACAAATTTGACAATTTCCAAAAAAAAAAAAAAAAAAAAAAAAAAAAAAAAACCGTTAAAAATTCTGTTAAAATCTTAAAAATACCGAATGCCTACACGACGACGTGGACCTGCATAGGCAACTTTTGTCATAAGTTATTACAATATTTTAATGCGAAACTTGAAGAAAAATCTGTTTATAATGTAGCTAAAATCATCAAAACACCAAATATAGGGGGGTGCCGTTATATAGGGGCTATACGAAGACGTGGACCTACACAGATTATTTTCTGTCTTAGGCTGTAGTATCCATTGCGAACTTCAAATACCAAATTTTGAACAATTCCGATTAATAATGTCGCTAATTTTCTGTCTTAGGCTGTAGTATCCATTACGAACTTCAAATGCCAAATTTGAAACAATTCCGGTGAATAATGTCGCTAAAAACATCAAAATACCGAATATCGGGAGGTACCGTTATATGGGGGCTATATGATATCTTAGACCTACATGGCCCATTTACGAACTTAACCTGCCTACTGGCAAAATATACATGTGTGCAGAATTTTAGCCTTCTATCTCAATTTGTTCGAAAGATAGCGTGATTACAACAGACAGACAGAAAGACGGGCAGACAGACAGACAGACACACAGACAGACAGACAGACAGACAGACAGACAGACAGACAGACAGACGGACATGGCTAAATCGTCTTAGAATTTTACGCTGATCAAAAATATATATACTTTGTTGGGTCTGACATGAGTATTTCGAGGAGTTACAAACGGAATGACAAAATTAATATACCCTCCATAGTATGGTGGAGGGTATAAAAATGAAAAATTTCGTACAACGAACTGATTCGCGGTCATATGGACGCTTTGTTCGCTCTGCTCCATCATAAGTTTCGGATGCCGATATTTTAGTTAGTTTTTCGTTTTGTCTAGCGGCGATGTTTTGTTTGTTTGGATGCGGCAGTGCTAGCTAATGAAAACTCTGTGAAAATTTGCAAAAAATCGGGGCATTAGAAAAAATCAATAAAAAAACGTAATTGTGGATTTTGTTTTCCAATGTTTATTTGCCTATGCCTATCAATTGAAGAAATAACTTTGAAACAATAATAAAAAAAATCGCATTAATTGTTGAAAAAAGTGCCAAGGAAAAAATGTACATAAAAATTTAAGTTTCACAAAATTTAATGAGGTATTCGTAATAAAAAAAAAAAACAAAAACGAAACAAATTAAAATTCACGAAACTCGCAAAAAGTGATTGAGTGTTTCCTTTAACGAACAAATTCCATTAGGAGCAACGGACAAAAAAAAAAAAGAAAAAACAACACAAAAAGAGGCTACCAATATTAAAAGGCCTTCAAGTCTAAAGACAGTTTGGGTGTGTGTGTATTTTCGTTTTGTGTATGTGTGTGTTGTTAATATTGCGTGTGCTAATATTTTCCACCAACTTCCAGCTTAGCTTGAACTTTAATTAAACCATCATCATCATCGTTTGTGCCGTTTACTGTCGCACTTCTGTGTTCTTTTGACATTGTCAAGTAGAAGTTTTCACCATCGTGTCTTCCGTAAATTGTTGAGACACACACACACGCACTACCACACTCCTACACAATTACACACACACACGTACTCAGATTTTCGTCGACAACTCATGCAACAATATGACTGATCCGAACCACCAACCGTATCAGCCGTTGGTTTCCGTTATTGCGGAACGTTCAGGCACTGCTTCAACACCTCCTGTACGGCAGCAAATGTCAGGTATGCTAAACGCTTTTGATTCTTGTTAATGAAGTTGTTATTATTAATTTAGGTTGTGATATGTTTGTGAGTAGGTGTGTGTGAGAAAATTTGTTGGCTTGTTTGGAAGTTAGTTGTTGTTAGAAGATGGATTAGCTAGTGAAGTTTGGAAAAAGGTTCAAGCTTTGTAGGAGGTATTTTAAAATGTACGTGGCGTTCAGAGCCCTGTCCACGATTAGTGCTTTCAAAAGTCAACGATCCCTTGAAAAGCATACCATTGGCCCTTTAAAAAGTCCATCATTAGTCCTTTAAGGGTTCCACAATTGCTTAAAATGTCCGAAATTGGTCCTATAAAAAATCCACGATTAGTTAACAAGCCTAGAATTTGACCCTTAGAGAGTCCGCAATAGGTTCATAAGAAAGCTCACGATAAGTCCTTTAAAAAATCCACGATTGGACCCTTAAAAAGTCGCAATTCGGTCCAAATTTCATCCATTTTGGGCAAATATTAGACGTTTGGAGCACAACCAAAGGTAAATCGGACGAAGTTATATATGGGAGCTATATCCAAATCTGAACCGATCTCGATAACATTTAACATATGTATTTCTGAGCTGTATTTGATATATTTCCCCAAATATTGTTGTTACAGAGTGCATATTACGGCAGCTGAGGACAAAAATAACAAATCGGATGAACAATATATATGGGAACTATAGCTATATCTGAACCGATTTCGATCAAATGTGGCATACTTATTTTCAGGTCCAATCTGATCGTACGTGCAAAATTCCATACTATTCGGACTTATATTACACGTTTGGTGCACAATAAAAGGCAAATCGGACGGAGATATATATGGGAGCTATATCTAAATTTTGACCGGTTATCTCCAATTTCAATAGGGTTCGTCCTTGGGACAAACAAATGATTTGTGCAAAATTTCATCTAGATCGGGCAATAAATGCGAACTGTACTTGTACAAAATACATGGACAGACAGACGGACATGCATAAATCGACTCAGAATGTGATTCTATGCAGATCATCAAAAGGAACTAATCCTTTCAGTCATCGTTTTCTTTATTAAAATGTCCGCGATCGACCCTTTTGCAATTATAGGATTGGTCCCTTAAAATCCACGATTGGTTAACTAGACTCCAATTGTCTCTTTAAAAAGTCCAAGATTGGTCCTTCAGAAAGTCCACGATATGTCTCCTAAAAGATGTTCGATTTATTCTTTAAAGTCAACTTTTTGTCCCATGTTAAGGTCACTATATGTTCTTAAAAAGTGGATGATTGATCATTTAAAAGTCTACCAAATTAGGGATTTAGCTCTGGTTGAGGTTCTTTTAAAATTCACGTTATGATCTCTGATTGTAATTTTTTATACCCTCAACCGTATGGCTAGAGAGGATATCCAGGGTGAGAGGAAAAAACTGCAACAAACTTCAGACTGCTGTCATTTCTAAGCCACTCGTCCGACAGCTGTTAAAATTATTCCAGTGACAGCTCATTATATTGTTTACAAGCGTACAGAAACATTTTGATGAGAATTTTCCAGAAAAAATGTAATTCGTGATGGAATTCAAGCGTGATAGGGTGATTTCTTTATATTTGGCTGGAAAACCACAAGTGGCTATCGTTAGAGCACTCCAGCATTTAAATGTGAATAAATCTTTTGTGTCTCGTACCATCGCTCGTTACCGTGATATGGCTGGTAGCGTAGCCCGACGTCAAGCAAGTGAGCAGAAGAAAACAGCAATATCAGCACAAATAGTTCGAAAAATAAAGAAGCGATTGATCGAGACCCGCGTGACAGTGGCCGAAAAATGACTCGTGAGCTGAACATATCGCAATATTCCGTTCGGAAAATATTCAAAAATGAGCTCGGGGTAAAGCCATTGAGAATCCAAGAAGTGCAAGAACTTACACCGATGAAAAAGAATTCGTTGCTCAGCAGTTTATAAACAAACAAAATGATCGTGTTTACTTGCGAAAGAGGTCAGCTGAAAATGTGGACCTTCGGCTGGCCACCAGAACTCAAGAGACGGCCATGGTGATAGTGTGGGCCGCCATAACAGCCGATGGTCGCTCCCCGTATTAATCGACCGTGGCATCAGAATAAATGCCAAAAGGTGAACAATTCGAAAAAATTATAAATTCTTATTCTAAAAGTTGATGCTATTTCCGACATTTTTGCTTTCATTCACAAAATTTTAAAAACTAGTAAAAAAGCAATAAGTTCGGCCGGGCTGAACTTTTAACAGCCTCCACCATTTGGAACGAATTAGAAAATGTTCAAAAAATAAAATCTATTAAAAATTCTGTTAAAATTCTCAAAATACCTAATATCGGAAGGTGCCGAATTATAAATTCTTATTCTAAATTTTGATGCTATTTTCGACTTTTTTGCTTTCATTCAAAAAAAAAAAATTAAAACAAGAAAAAAAGCATTAATTTCGGTCGGACTGAACTTTTAATAGCCTCCACCATTTGGAACGAATTAGAAAATGTTCAAAAAAATAAAATCCATTAAAAATTCTGTTAAAATCCTTAAAATATCTAATATCGGAAGGTGCCGATATATGGGGGGATATTCGTTATTGTGGACCTATATAGACAAATCTATGTCTGGGGGTAAAGTATTCACAAGGAACTTCGTGCGGGGATTATCAAACAATTCCGTTGAAAAATATGGCTAAAATCATAAAAATATCGAATATCGGGAGGGTACTGTTATATGGGGGATATACGACATCGTAGACCTATATAGACAATTCCCTTTCAGTCACAAGGGACTCCTTGTGTGGAATTTCACGCCATTCCATTGGAAAATGTGGCTAAAATCATCAAAATACCAAATATCTTGGGGTACCGTTATATGGGGGACCTATGTAGACAATTCTCTCTCAGGAGGTAAAGTACTCACAAGGGACTCCTTCTGTGGAATTTCAGACAATTCCATTGAAAAATGTTGCTAACACCATCGAAATACCAAATATCGGGGGTACCGTTATATAGAGGCTATACGATATCGTGGACCGATATAGCCCATCTTTGAACTTGACCTGCCTGCAGACAAAAGAGAGATCTGTGCAAAATTTTAGCTTCCTATCTTAATTCGTTTAGACTTTAGCGTGATTCCAACAGACGGTCAGACGGACAGAGCTAAATTTCCTTAGAATTTTACGCTGATTAAGAATATGGAGAATTTTGTTGGGTCTAAAATTATTATTTCGATGAGTTACAAACGGAATGACGAATTTAATATACCCTCTATACTATGTATGATGGAGGGTATAAAAAATTTAAAAATTATGGCGATTTTTTATCTCACCTTGTACCAGATATACAATGCAATGTTTGCGACTTTTGCGGTCCTTCAAAAAATCTCTAGTGATTATTCGAAAAAGTCGATCTGTTAAAAAAATGTTTGATTAAAGCTCTGGAGGATGTACTTCAAGAATCAATAACTATGTCACTTGTAAAGGTCTTTAAAAATCCACGATTTTAGCTCTGCCGATCCCTTAAATGAAAAAAACGTGGAACTTCATTTCCAAAAATTTTTTAAGGATTTTATGTTTAAAGATCGTTGTTTTTTGGAACAAAAATATCTCAAGTAGATCCTGAATAGATATCGTAAATTTTTAAGATCTTCTGGTTGCAAATTGAGGCATGTTAAAAAATCGCGGATTTTTTTGGTATACATTTTTCTAAAGCCTTCATACTCAAAAAACAGAAAATACATAGTCCCCTTTAAAGATTTCCCAAAAAACAGTAGATTATTTATTAATAATATTATTTGAAGCAATAGCACACATGTAAATAATGGTACTAGGCTGAGGAGGAACATATATTTCGGCAAAGATATTGATTATCTCCTTTTTCTTCTAGTTTAGTTTATTAATAAGGCAGTAAAGTTGTATAAAAATAATAACGAACTCTGCTCTTCAATTGTATATTTTCATTCATTCATTAATTGGCGAAAATTCTGGTGAAAAATTTACGTCAGCTACTTAAAATCATTATTGAGTGAATTGATTGATCTCAATAAACAGTTAATAAGCTTCTACAATATAATTAAAATACCTTGAAATTTATTTGAGGAACCTTAATGACCACATCGGCGGCATCATTAAGAAAAATGAAGGCAACCAATAAAAATCTCCTAACAATTGAAAGAAATAAAAATATTTGTGTTCGTTTCCAGAGAAATCAATTTTGAAGAATATATATTATTTAAATGTGTTGTGGAATTGTATATTGTAGGCAACTCTCATTTATCTTCATCTGGGGGAAAAACAGACAACTGAAATACATCACATAAATCTGGGAGAGATGAATTCGTATTGTTTGCAAATAAATAAATAATACTTATACAAATGCAATAATATTTAAGTTTCAATTGCTATTAGTATTATGTTTTTCTTGAATTTTACCAAGCGAGTACGTCAACAAAAGCGTATTGTAGTGTTGCAATGTGGATTGTTCTATGAGTTCGATTTATGCAATTGCTTAATCGACACAAATGAAAAAACAACGTATAAATAGATTTAAAACAAATTTCTATGAAACACTTCTTTCTATACAACTTCTAATAATACCGAAGTGCAACTTAGCATTGGAGTTTGAATACCTTCCACCATTTGGGACGAATTAGTAAATTTTCAAAAAAAATTAAATCCATTAACAATTCTGTTAAATGTTGAAAATATCGAATATCGGAAATTGCCGATATATGGGGATATACGATATTGTGGACCTATATAGACAATTCTATTTCAGGGGGTAAAATACCCACTCCTTGTGTAGAATTTCAGACAATTCCATTGAATAATCTGGCTAAAATTGTCAACATACCGAATATCGGGGGTACCGTATGGGGTACCAAAACATGGACCTATACATACAAAGACTCGCCACACGAGCTAGAACACATTAAATACAACAAATACCAATTTTTAAACAAATTTGTGGAAAATGTGGCAAAAATCCTCAAAATACCGAATATCAGGGGGTGCCGTTATATGAGGGTTACACGATATCTTGGACCGATAAAGTCCATCTTCGAACTTGAACTGCCTGCAGACAAAAGACAAATCTGTGCAAAATTTTAGCTTCCACTCTTATTTTCTTATTTTGACTCTAGCGTGATTACAACAGACGGACGGACGGACGGTAGCCCTGTCGTCTTAGAATTTTACGCTGGTCAAGAATATATATACTTTATTGGACTTAAAATTATTATTTCGATGAGTTACAAACGGAATGACGAAGTTAATATACCCTCCATACTATGTATGGTGGAGGGTAAATTTTCATGAGCAGAGTAGGACCAAACTGGTTAATATTTTGAATTGCCCTCAGCCATATGACCAGAGAGAGTATTTATCATTTCATACGGCAAAAACGTGCCTCATCGAAATTACGGCTTTCGACCCTAGGTCTTTCCAAATCCGTTTCAGGACATTTGGAGTCAATCTAGCAATGTTCGTTCGTCCGTCCGTCTGTCTGGTTGGCTGGTGTGCACGATCATCCGATTTGGTCCAAACTTGGTACACCGTAATATTATTATCAACCATAGATCAAGTTGAAAGAAGGACAATATTGGTCCACTCCTTCTGGTACATCTCCCGCAAAAGGTCGAATTTTTTAAAAAAAACTACAACTTTGCAAATCCTAATATTTGCATCAGTGCTACGTCAACTGTGAGAATGTCAAAGGGTCAACATTTTGAATAATTGTAACTTTTATAAAATGTGATGCAAGAGTCCGATTGTCTTCAAATTACACACATCACAATATATTCAGTAACCAAAGGTCAGGTGTGTTGATAGGATATATCGATCCAATCATTCTGGTACCACCCCCACACAAGGTAACAATTTCGTGAAGCTCATAAAACGCGGCCTACACAAGATCTGGTATAAAAATGATGGAGACCGGACAATTCCTTCCGATACCTCCCCCAGAAAGGGTCAAAATTTTAAATAACCAAAACGATTATAAAATCCGTAATAAGTATCCGGTTCTCTTCACATCCCATTATTTCTACTAGCACAAAATCTGCTGTGAAGATCGATCCATTCTCTCCGGTACATCCACGAAGCTCATAAAACGAGAAATTTGACATCCCATTCGAACTTGGCACATCTCATTATTGTATCTGTTATAACTTGCAAAACAAGTCGGCGATTCATTGAAACTTGCTATATCAAAATATTTCTCTCAACCAAGAACCTGAGATAAAATTGGATATAAATGTTCGATTTTCTTGTAATTTTGCCCATACCAATATTTTCATCTGAATTAGATGAAGTGTGAAAATGGAATATTATATCTGGTACCAAACGCACATTTCAACATTTTCTAAAAAGTATCACATATCTCATATAAAGTGAAGGAAGTAACCAATATAGTCCGAACCTGGCGTGTCGCAACATTTATATCATATTTATTTATGTTCGATACGAAATGGAAAATATTGGTCCATTCCTTCGGAACCTACTCCATAGAGGATCAACAATTTGAATAATCATAACAGAAGTCAAAATATACTTAAATCATCTAACATGGGCTGTGGATATAATAGATCTGACGGCAAAACCAACTGATATTTATACCCTACACCACAAGGTGGTCAGGGTATTATGTCTTTGTGCATGTAACAGGCAAAAGGAAACAAGATAGACCCATAGTTCCTTTTGATGACCTGAATAAAATCATTTATGCGATTTATGCATGTCCGTCCGTTCGTCCGTCTGTCCATGTATTTTTGTGAACAAAGTACAGTACGCAGTTATTACCCGATCCAGATGCAATTTTGCGCAAATTATTTGTTTGGCCCAAGGACGAACCCTATTGAAATTGGAGGTAATCGGTAAAAATTTATATATAGCTCTTCGTTCGATTTGCCTTTTATCGTGCACCCAAAGTGTAATATCAGCCCGAATATTATGTAATTTTTCACATACAACCAAAGAAGGTATGCCAAATTTGATCGAAATCGGTTCAGATATAGCTATATATATTGTTCATCCGATTTATTATTTTAGTCCTCCGCAGCCGTAATATGCACTCTGTAACAACAATATTTAGGGAAATATATACAATACAGCTCAGAAACACCCTTCCTAAATTTTATCGAGATCGGTGCGGATTTGGATATATCTCCCATATATAACTTCGTCCGATTTACATTTTATTTTGTGCACCAAACGTCTAATATTTGTCCCCATGGGATGGAATTTGGCACTAACGACCGAATTGAGTCTAGAAGCTAATATGTCAAATTTGGTGAAGATCGGTTCAGATATATCTATAGCTCCCATATATAATGTTCATCCGATTTGTAATATTTGTTACCCACAGCCGTAATATGCACTCCATCAAATACAGCTCAGAAATATCTTTGCCAAATTTCATGAAGATCGGTTCAGATTTGGATATAACTCCCATATATATCAAATAGGCAATACAAGTCCGAATTTAAAAGATACAAATGCTTCGGAATATTTAGTCTTTTGAACTTTAAATTATAATTATAATCATTGAGTGTATGATTGAATTCTCTCATAAAAACTTTTAATTGTTATGTGGAGCTCTGCTAAATTAGCAAAGTGATGTAGGGTATCATAAAGTCGCCCCCGCCTGACTTTAGGACTTTCTTTACTGGTTTTTAATAAGTTATTTATTTATTTATTTTTAAAAAATTTGGAGACCTTCAAAATATCGAAATTAATAGATCTGAATCGAACATTTTTTGCAAGGAGAGAACAGACCTACTGAGAACCAACAGTTGTCAAGTTTCACTTAATTTGTTTGGAAATTGTGTCAGAAATCTTTAAAATACCGAAAATTCCAATTAGTATATCAATATAGATTATTTTCAATACCAATCAGCCTGCATATAAGTTGTCTCCTTTATGTGGTAACTTTACGATTTAAACTTTCAAAACGCTGAAACATGATAATTAACAATTTGGATTTTGTCGCACAGTGTTATCATCCATGTTCTAGAACTACATTTTAATTATTGAAATAAATAGCCTACCTTAAAATCTGTAAGCTCCACCATTCTAATTTGATTCACTGTCCACACATCATCACAGGTGTTTTTGTTTTGATTTCAGGGTGGTGGTTCAGTTTTATCCATAATTATTTGAAATGTACATTTTTATGATGGGTCTCCCTTCCATCATATCGATATGTGTGTGAGTACGAATGTGTACAAACTAAAATATGTATGTATGTATGGTGGGCCAAAGTACAATAGAGAGGAAAACTGCGAGGCATAACAGCAACATAAGCTAGAATAAGAAAAAAAAACGAAAACATAAACATTTACCTTTTTGTTATTGTTTCTTGTATTGAAAAGCAATGTTTTTCTTTGAATATCTATTTTCCCTCCATCTCGAATGCGTTGAAAGAAAAACTTCATCTTTTTTATGAAAAAAAAACAAAATATTTCAAAACATTGTACTGGTACTTTGAGTGGATTTTGACTGTGGGCTGTCGTCAGTGCGCTCGTGTACCTCGAGCATTTTCCTCCAAATTCAATTCAATTCAATTGTTATCGTTCACACAAACTTGTGGAAAAGATCAATAACAAGAATAATAAGCCGTTTTGTGGGGCTGTTTATTAGAGACAAATAAATGGTCCAAACTTTAAAGTATTCTACGAAAAGTAAATAAATTATTAATAATTTGAATCGCGGAAATCAGGAAGTGAATGTAAAAATAAAATACCAAATTATTTTGTGTAAATAAAGGAAATTTGTTTTGAAATTTTGAAGTTTAATAGTTTGTGATTATTTCAAATTTTCCATTGCTGGTAAGTAAAATATCAGCTAAATAAATCATCCAACAATACAATTTTGCGGAATTGACCTAGGAAGTGAAATTTTTAATATTAAATTTGAAATCTTGTCTCACATACTTCGGCAAGGGTACATCAAGATGAGATTTTAACTGAAGCTTGTTGTTATTATAGAATTAAATTTAGATGCTTACTCTGTTTTCAAATTCAACAAGTTAAATGGTATCAGTCAGTATACCCTCAACCTTAAGTTATGATTATTCAAACAGTTCACCCTTTATGGGGAAGGTTCCGAAGCAGTTGGCCAATGTTGTCCAATTCGTATCTGTCCTAAGACTGATAAAAATATTACAATTTGTCAGATTTGGACTATATCTACTTTATATAAGATATATGCAAATTTTTGGAAAATGTGGAAATTTCGGACCGAAATATACCAGGCAAGTTAAAAAGTATCAGTCGCTTCTGCCGACAGAAGTATACCCTCAGCCAATGTTCGATTTTTTAAATATATTTTGACTTCTGTTGTGATTTTTCAAACTCCTGACTCTCTATGGAGTGGGTTCTGAAGGAGTGGGCCATTATTGTCCATTTCATATCGGACGTAAATAAATACGATATAAATATTGTGACGTGCCAGGTTTGGTCTCTATTAGTAACTTCATCATAAACTCCATACTCATACCAAGTTGCTGGTTGACAGAAATATTTAGTTGTAAAGAACCGCTGACTTGTTTCGTAAGTTATGACAGATAAAAATATTTAAAATTGTGATCATTTGTAGGTTAGGTACCAGAAGTGCTTCGCAGATATCTGTCATCCTCACAACAGATCTTCTGTTAGCAAAAATGTGTGTATGTGTCAAATTTGAAGAGAGTTGGATGTTTATTTCGCTTTTTTCCTTAGTGTTTTGTTTTTCTAAAATCTTGAACCCTATGTGCGGGGGGTACCAGAAGGAATGGTCGGATATTTACCATCTTCATAACAGATGCTGTGTTGATGGAAATATTGAGATGTACTTCTTTATGAGTTTCATGGACATTTGTGGGGGTGATACCAGAAGGAGAGGACCGAGATATTCCATATTCGAACCAGTCCTTGGTTTAATAAAAATATTGTGATGTGTAATTTTAAGATATCCAGATGCTTATTTCGGATTTTATGATCTTTTTGGTTATTCAAAACTTTAACCCTTTTTGGGGGAGGTACCAGAATGAATGGTTCGATCTCTACCAGATGTTTAACAGATCTTGTGTTGCCAAAAACATTTGGTTATGCCAATTCGGAATGGAATCGGATGTTACTCAAAATTGTTTCCCTTTGTGGGGAAGGTACCAAAAAGAGTGGACCCAAGTCTCCCATTTTCACACCAGACCTGGAATTAATAAAAAATATTGTGATGCGTGAAATTTTGAATTGAATGCTTATTTCAGATTTTATGATCTATTTGGTTATTCAAAACTTTGACCCTTTCTGGGGGAGGTACCAGAAGGAATAATCAGATCTCTACCATCTTTATAACAGATCTTGTGTTGATAGAAGTATGAAGATTTGTCAAATCTGAATAGAATCGGATGTTAATTTTGCGTTTTATGAGCTTCACGGATATTCATCTTCACTCCAGAGTTTCATGGACAATACAAATATTGTGATGTGTGTTATTTGAAGGCAA
This sequence comes from Musca domestica, assembly GCF_030504385.1. Classification (NCBI taxonomy): domain Eukaryota; kingdom Metazoa; phylum Arthropoda; class Insecta; order Diptera; family Muscidae; genus Musca; species Musca domestica. The sequence goes on from NW_026712249.1 coordinate 42,311,439, forward strand.
GCGGACCCTTACATCACATTTCATAAGAGTTATAAGTATTTAAAATGTTGCCTCTCTTGAGGAACTTCATAAAGTGGAGTGATATTGCCCATTTTTCACCTGACCTAGAGCAACGATGCAAATATTTGGATTTAAAAAGTTGGAGCAAAATCGGATTATCCTTTGAGACAAATAGTAGAGAATGTCATAACGAATAATTCTGTGAAGGATTTTGACTTGCTACGATCCCATTAAAAACAACTTTTGAACCATATTTTAAAAAGCGAGGGAAGAAAACTCCTTTTTGATGACTCGCTTGAGGGTTCTAAATTTAATAAAATATTTCTCGTATTGTTATAAGTAATATTGCCTAAAATTGAATACCTCCGAGGAATGTTAATCAGAAAATTAAAGAAAAAAAAATGTGGAAGAAAGGGGACCTTGCCCCCTCCATTATATTACTTTACGACATAAACTATTTATACCCTGGCTACAGGGGGTATATATAATTTGAAACGGCCATAACGTGACTCAGGGGATTTGGAGTCGATCTAGGGGTGTTCGTCCGCCCGTCTCGAAGAGAGTATCCGATTTGGTCCAAACTTTGTACATCTTCATATTATTGTCAAACTTAGATCGAGTTCGGAGATGGGCAATATCCCTCCACTCCATCTGTTACCTTCCCCACAAAAGGTCAACATTTTTAATAATTATAACTCTTATAAAATACGAAATAGCTACCTGATACTTTTCAAATTTCACACATCCCAACATTATTGATAACACAAGATGTGGTGTGAAGATGGGATATATCGGACATTTCCTTCTGGTACCTTTCGCTTTTGGTCCCTCCCACAAAAAGGATCACAATTTATCTATCGGCGCACTCTTTCTGTATCCTCTCCCACAAAAAATTGAAATTTTAGTTAACAGTTATTCGCATAATATTGAAAATGCTAGATTTTCTTTACATTTTGCAAATTTCATTATTTTTATCAGTATTAGATCAAGTAAAATACTTCGGTCCATTATATCTGACACCTCACGCACATTACAACGTTCTCCAAAAATTATCGAATATCTCATATAAAATCGAGAAAGTAGTCGAGTTAGTCCAAATCTGACAAAATTTTTATTATTTATATCACAATTATATCTGATATGAAATGGACAATATTAGCCAACGCCTTCGGAATCTCTCCCATAAAGGCTTAAAATTTTGATTATCACAACGGTGTCAAAATATATTTAAATAAAAGGACAATAGCTGCATTTGTCGGCAAAACTCACTGAGTCTTTTTAATTTTGCATACACTCATATGACGCTGGTTTTTAACCTTAAAATGGCGTTTAGGTTAGATCTAGAATTCTGATGTAGGTCGGTTTTTGTTTTTGAGGCATCCGATAAGGTATTGTATTGTATTTAACAAAGTGTAATTAAATATTAGCAATGCTCATCTTTTAACTATTCGGAGAAAAAATTATATGATAATATAAATCTCATTTTCCCAAAATACTTTTCCAACGTAATGTACACCCAGCAGAGTTGAAAGTGAAAATAAACAAACGAAAACCGTTAAACAAGAAGTAATTATAAAAACATCAATATCAAACAAATGCTATTGGCAACAAAAAGCACAGTGCATTCAAATTATAACATATTTTCAATTTAACAGGATATGTAATTAAACAAGTAAGAAGGCAGCCGGACTTTTAATACCTTTAAAAAGAATTCGTCGAAAAATACCGTTAAATTGAAAACCGTTATATGATAGATACGAGAAGACGTCATTACGAACTTCAAATACGAAATTTTAAACAATTCCGGTAAAAAATGCCCTAACATCATCAAAATACCGAATATCGGGAGGCATCGTTAAATGGGAAAAACGAAAACGTGGACCGCACATTTACGAACTTCACATGCCTACTGGCAAAATTCACATGTGCGCAAAATTTTAGCCCTCTGTCGCAATTCGTTCGATGGATAGCGACGGGTATATATAATTTGATACCACAAAATGTGCCTCATCGGAATAACGGTCTTAGACCCTGGGTCTGTTTGAACCAAATCCATTTCAGAAAATTTAGCGTCGATCTAGCAACTTCCGTCCATAGGTCTGTCTGGCTGGCGAGTGAGCACGATAACTCTCGAAGGGAGTATCCTATTTGGTCCAAACTTGGTACATCGTAATATTATTGTCAAACTTAGATCGATCATAAAAGATGCCAAAATTGAGCTTGAACAATAACCGTCATCGTCTTACCACATCAATTCAAATACTTCCCCCAACGAAAAGGAAAAATCTCGCAAAAAGTGAATACGACTACTTACTAAAAGTCATCAGCAGAATAATAATCAGCAGTGGTATATGAGTACTCTGAGTACATACCAATTACACTTATATTCCAAAAAAAAAAAAAAAAAAAAAAAAAAAAAAAAAAAAACTTAGATCGGGTTCGCAGATGGACAATATCGGTCCACTCCTTCTGGTACTTCCCCCACAAAAAATTGAAATTTTCAAAAAAAAAAAAAAAATTACTGCACAAAAAAGAAAGAATTATCCGATCTTGCTCCAACTTTGTAAATCCTAATATTTCCATCAGTCTTCATTGTCTTCAAGTTTCAGACATCCCAATATTTCTATCAACCCAAGGTCCGGTGTTAAGATGGAATATCTGGGCCCGCTCCTTCTGGTACCTCCCCCACAAAAGCTCGAAGTTTCAAGAAATATGTTTTGCACAGAAAGAGAAACGATAATCCGATTTTTCCAACTTTGTGTATCCTAATATTTGCATCAGTGCAAAGTGAGGTGCGAATATCGGTCCACTCCATTAAGTACCTCCCCCACAAACGGTCAAAATTTGGAATATTTACAACTCTTATAAAATGTGATTTAAAAGCCCGAAAATTACAAATTACACACATCACAATATTTTTATTAACCCAAGGTTTGTTTTGAAGATGGAATATATCGGTCGACTCCTTTTAGTACCTCCCCCACAAAGTGTCAAAATTTTGAATATCCATTAAGCTCATAAAACACGAAATTAACATCCAATTTTATTCAGACTTGGCACATCTCAATATTTTCATCAAAACAAGATCTGTTATAAACATGGTAAAGATCGGATTATTCCTTCTGGTACCTCCTCCAGAAAGGGTCAAAATTTTGAATAACCAAATAGATCATAAAATCTGAAATAAGCATCTAGTTTTCTTCAAATTACACACATCACAATATTTTTATTACTCCCAGGTCTGGTGTGAAAATAGGATACATTGGTCCACTCTTTTTGGTATCTTTCCCACAAAGGGACAAAATTTTGAGTATCCATAAAACGCGAAATTAACATCCGATTCCATTCAGAATTGGCATATCTAAATGTTTTGGCAACACAAGATCTGTTAAAAATAGGGTAGAGATCGCACCATTCCTTCTGGTACCTCCCCCACAAAGGGTTAAAGTTTTGAATAACCAATACGATTATAAAATCCGAAATAAGCATTCGGATCTCTTTAAATTATACACATCACAATATTTTTATTAACCCAAGGTCTGGTGCGAATATGGAATATATCGGTCCTATCCTTCTGGTATCATAAAGAGCGAAGTTAACATCCGATTTCATTCAGACTTGGTACCTCTTATTATTACCATCAACACAAGATCTGTTATGAAGATGGTAGATATCGGATAATTTCTTCTGGAACCTTTCCCACAAAGGGTTCAAGATTTTGAAAAAAACAAAACGCCCAAAGAAAGCGAAATAAGCAAGCAACTCTCTTCAAATTTTATACAACCAAATATTTTCGATAACGCAGCATCTGTTGTGAAGATGACATATTTCTGCCACCCCCTTCTGGTACCTTACCCACAAATGGTCACAATTTCCAATACTTATTCCACAAATCTATATGATTTCACATAAAATTGCATTAAAATATTCGATTTCCTTTAATTTTTGCACATACCATTATCTTTATCTGTATTAGATGAAGTATGAAAATGGAATACTTCGGCCCGCTATATCTGCTACCTCTCGCATATTCCCACAATTTCCAAAAAATTTCTTATATCTCATATGAAGTATAGGAAGCAGTCGATATAGTCCAAATCTGGCACGTTTTAATATTCATATCAGTCTTAGATCAGATACGGATTGGTTCTATATTGGCCAACTTCGGAACCTCCTCCATAAAGGGTCAACAGTTTGAATATCAATAACTCAAGGCTGGGGGTATACAACTGATACGACTGATACTATTTTACTTGTTTTTATATATATTTCTCGCAATTATTAGAAAGCTAATAAAAGTAAATAATTGTCAATTTTGGTATATTTTCTTTTATTTATAAAAAAAATCGATTTATTCAATTTCAACTTTGAATTGTCAACCTGAAACACTGTACCCCCGCTCGCGGCATATAGTTACTTAAAACAAAAGTATTTAAATCGAATTGTATTTATTTCACTTTTAAAGCATTTTCACATCATTTGGCGATGGTCCAAAAATGCCAGTCGTACTCGAAACGATAAAATTTAAGATGAAAAAAAACAACAAGACAGCATAAAAAAGAAATGCCGAACAAAACAAAAGACAAGGAAAAACACAAAGACACACACCTACAAACATAGAAATGAGCATCATTGGCAGCAAAACAAACAACAATGAAAGTGTGTTTAGAATGGCCAAAACAAAACAAACAAACCGACAAATAAAAAATAATTGTTTTGTTTAATTGTTTGGAAAATGAATAACGTGCTACTATAACGAGAGAGGGAGAGATAGGGAGAGGAAAAACAAGTGAATAGATGCTTAATTAAAAAAATTATTATCTGCAAAAGTTCAGATATAAAATATTATTTTGTTTTTGGAAATTTGTCATTTGCAGAAGAATAAATAAAAAGACTGCCTCCACTCCACATTCTTTGCAATCATAACAAGAGATTTGTATACAGTACAAAACTTAGTATACTGACTGCTGTTATTTCTAAGCCACTCGTCCGACAACTGTTAAAATTATTCCAGTGACAGCTCATTTGTACGCTTGTACAAAGGCATTTGGGAGAGAATTTTCCAAACAAAAAAAAGTTATTCGTGATGGAATTCAAGCGTGATAGTATGATTTTCTTATATTTGGCTGGAAAACCACAAGTGGCTTCGGTACAGCTCTCCAGCATTTAAATGTGAATAAATCTTTTGTCTCTCGTACCATCGCTCGTTATCGTGATACACTGGTAGCGTAGCCCGACGTCAAGAAAGTGGACGGGAGAAAACAGCAACATCAGGAGAAATGGTTCGGAAAGCAAAGAAGCAACTTGATCGAAACCCGCGTCACAGTGGCCGAAAAATGGCTAGTGCAAATATTGAAATATTGAAAAATGAGTTTGGGGTAAAGCCATTAAAATTCAAAAATATTGCAAGAATTTACACCGCAACAGAAAGAAAATAGACTCAAAAGAGCTAAAGATTTGCTTCGATTGGCCGAAAGTGGTGAATTGCCGAATTTGGTTTTCCCCGATAAGAAAACATTCGTTGTCCAGCTTGCCGAAGAGGTCAGCTGAAAATGTACACCTTCGGTTGGCCACCGGAACTCAAGCGCCGGCCATGGCGATGGTGTGGGACGCCATAACAGCCGATGGTCGGTCTCTGCTCGTATTAATCGACCGTGGCATTAGAATAAATGCCGAATATTATCGAGAAAATATTCTGGAGGGTGTATAAAAGCCTTGGGCACGCAAACATTTTGGCCGCAGACCTTAGACATTCCAACAGGACTCAACACCTTCGCAACAAGCACGCGCCACCCAAGAATGGTTACAAAATAAGATTCCTCGCATCATTTCCAGCGAACAATAGCCCCCAAAATATCCGGACTATATTGGACTATTGTGTCTGGAGTATTTTGGAAAGCAAGGTTGGCACCTTAAAAAATACCAAAGGGTCGATCACCTCAAGTAAGTGCTTCGCCGGGAATGGGCCAAAGTACCGCAGAGCAATATTCGGGCAGCGTGCGCCGGTTTCATTGGCCGTTTGAAGGCCATAATTCGTGCCAAAGGTGGCCAATTCGAACAAATCTAATCTAATTCTAAAATTTGATGCTTTTTCCGACATTTTCGCTTTCATTCGATAAAATTAAAAAAAAATGCGATCAATTATGGCTTTTGACGTTCAAATTTGGTATTTTAAGTTCAAAATGAATATTAGACCCTAAGACAGAAAATTGTCTGTGCAGATCCATGTCTTCGTATAGCCCTCATATAACGGTACCTCCCGATATTCGGTATTTTGATGATTTTAGCGACATTATTCACCGGAATTGTTTCAAATTTGTTATTTGAAGTTCGCAATGGATACTACACCCTAAGACAGAAAATTGTTTGTGCAGGTCCACGTCTTCATATAGCCAGAATTATTTAAAATTACATATTTAGAGTTCGTCAAGGGAACTACAGTCTGTGACAGAAAATTGTCTATGCAGGTCCATGTCTTCGTATAGGCCCCATATATCAGAACCTCCCTATATTCGGTATTTTGACGAGTTTAGGTACAATACCCTCCGAAATTGTTTGACATGTGGTATTTGAAGTTCGTAATGGATGCTACAGCCTGTGACAGAAAATTGCCTATGTAGGTCCAGGTTTTCGCACAGCTCCGATGTACTTCGCTATGTACAATAGTTTGATGACTGTAGCCACATTATTCACCGTTTACTTCAAGTTTCGAATTTGAATATGGTAATGGCTTATGACAAACAATGCCTTTATAGGTCCACGTCGTATGGACCCCAATATAACGGCTATATTTGGTATTTTTAAAATTTTAACTGAATTTTTTAATGATTTTATTTTTTGAAAATTTCCAAATTCGTTCCAAATGGTGGAGGGTATTCAAAGTTCGGCCTGGCCGAACTTACTGCTTTTTAACTTATTATAATAATTTTTTTTCTAATTTTTTTCCAGAAAGCCCAACAGGGCCTACCAAACTGGCACATCAATTTTGGTTTTCATATCCGCCACCGGGCGCTGGCGGAGGCTCTTCAAGTAAGTGTCCAAGTCAATTTAACACTAAATGCATTTACCGCCCCCTCTTTTGAAAATCACCCTAAGTTTCGGAACTAAATTTAGAAATGTTATGATTTATTTTATTGAAAAAAAAAAAAAAACCCACAAAAAAAGAAAAAAAATACTCCATGAAATGAGAACAAATTAAATAAACTTTAAATTGATGTTTACAAACAAATTTTTGATGTATTTTTGTCAACTAAATATTGTTGGATGTTTATTTCGATTTGTTTTTGATTTTCTTTTTAATTTTCTTGGAAATTAGTCTGACAAAACCAAAAAAATAATAAAGATGTTCAATGTTGATTATTTTTCTATTTTTCCGATACTAAATTTCTTACCTTTCGTAATTACTAACAAAAAAAAAAGAAAAACCTCCTCTAACTAATTCTACTATACTAACATAAGTTTCTATTCGAACTGAAATCATAAAATCATTGTGTAAATTAATTCTCCTCGATACGAAATTCCATTGTAAATGCAAAAATCTAAGTTTATAAGTTTGGTTATTTTTTTATGAATTTTTAAGTAGCTTCTTAGACGATCTTCGTTTGTTCGGTTTGATTCGTTTGTTTTTGTTACACTACACAACAGTTAGGTGTTTTGGTTTGTTTTTAATTTTTTGAAGTCGAATTTTGGAGTAGCCTTTGAAATCGTCCTTGGGAAGAACATATTTATTTAAGGAACATTTGAACATAATCCAAAATCTATGTTTATTATACCCTCAGCCATATGAGTAAATACGGCCAAAACGTGCCTCATCGAAATACCGGTTTAAGACACTAGGTCTTTTTGGACCAAATCCGTTTCAAGACATTTGGAGTCGATGTCCGTCCGTCCCTCTGTCTGTCTGATAACTCTCGAAGGGAGTATCCGCTTTGATCCAAACTTCGTACATCGTAATTTTATTGTTAAGCTCAGATCGAGTTCACAGATGGAATATACCGGTCTACTCCTTCTGGAAGCTCCCCCACACAATGTCAATATTTTTGAAGTAAATGATTTACGGCATAGAAAGAGAAAGGATAATCCGATTTTGCTCCAACTTTGGTCCTAATATTTACATAAGTGCTAGGTCATGTGCGAAAATTGACAATATCGGTCCACCCCTCCACAAAAGATTAAATTAAAAAAAAAATACAAATAAAATAGTATAATTCGGTTTTGCCAAAAGATGTATACTCCAGCCTTGAGTTATGATTATTCAAACTATTGATCCTTTATGAGGGAGGTCCAGAGCTGTCGGTCCAATTTGACCAATTCGTATCTGACCTAAGAATGATAAATATATTACAACGTGACAGATTTGGACTATATCGACAACTTCCTGTACTTGATATGAGATATGTGCAAATTTTTGGAAAATGTGGAGATATGTGTGAGGTAGCAGATAGATAAAAATATTGGAGTGTTCAAAATTTGAAGGAAATCGAACATTTATATCCAATTTTATGCAAAATCAAAAAATCCGAAAAATTACATACTCGTATCAAATTTTTGGTTAAGAGAAATATTTAGATATAGCAAGATGTAAAGAATCGTCGACTTCTTTCGCAAGTTATGACGGATATAAGTATTGGAAATTGTGACTCCTTGTGAGTGAGAAACCAGAAGGAATTGGCAGATTTACATCAATTTCACAATAGATCTTTTGTCAGCAAAAATGTTTATATGAAATTTGATAAGATGGATGGATGGATTTGGATGTTTATACCGCTTTCTTTGAGCATTTTGTTTTTGAAAATCTCGAAACCTATGTAGGCGAGATACCAGAAGAAATGGGGCTATCTCCACCATATATTTAACAGATCTTGTGTTAATGGAAATACTGAAATGTACTAAGTCTGAATGGAATCGGACGTTAATTTCGCGTTTTATGAACTTCATGGATACTCAAAATTTTGACCCTTTGTGGGGGAGTTACCAGAATAACTGCTCAAATCTCAACCATCCTTATAACCGATCTTGTGTTGATAGAAATATTAATTGTGCCAAGTCGGAATGGAATCGGATGTTAATTTCGCGTTTTATAAGCAAATGGATATTTAAAATGTTGACCCTTTGTGGGGGAGGTACCAGAAGGACAGTAGACCTTGGGGTAATAAAAATATTGTGATGTGTGTAATTGGAAGACAATCGGACTCTTACATCAAATTTTATAAAAGTTGTAATTATTCAAAATTTTAACCCCCTTGTGGAGGAGGTACTTGATTGAGTGAAACGATATTTTCTATTTTCATATCTGATCGAGCAATGATACAAATATTAGGAGCAAAATCGGGTTATCCCTTCTCTTTGAGTGCAGCAAAATATTTTTTTTTTTTTTGAAAATTTCGACCTTGTGGATCAATATTGTTCATCTCCGAACTCGATCTAAATTTCATAATTATATTACGATGTACCAAGTTTTGATCAAATCGGATCTTCCCTTTGAGAGTTATTGTGAGCACCAGTCAGAACGACAGAATGCCCTGCAACGGATTTGGTTCAAAGAGATTTCCAACCGTTATTTCGATGCGATGCACGTTTTGGCCGTATCAAATGATATATACCCTCAGTAGTCATATGACTGAGGTCATAAATATTGAAATTTTGCACGACGATCAGGTTTGATGCGTTGTCGTGTGATAAGTTTAGATTTTGGAAATTCGTACCGAAAGGGTACAAAAACTAGAAATGTACTAAAATCAACGAAAAATTGAATACTTGTATTGGGCATACTGAATGAGCTAGAATCCTGAATGAAGTGCAGGATAGACGTACCAAAGGATTTTTGGAAATTCAAATTTAACGTACGTACAAAACTTTTAACGTAAAGTACAAAACTTCTAAAATGGTGGCATTTGGTATTATGTGAACATATAGAGCTAAAATATCAAGGTTGGAAAGTCCTAATTTCGGAAAAGTTTGGTTTAAGGTGATCAGATAGTTCTTGAAATCTGAAATTTGGTATGAGGGTCACTATTTGTCAATAGCCTGGACACATGGAGGTGGTTTCGGATATGTGTACTATAATTATTCGAAAAGTACTAAATAGTACTAAATTTGATATTGGGAGAAGAAATCGAGCTTGAACTCAAATATTTGACATTGTGGTCTCTGTTGCTATGTGGGATTGAGATAAGGAGGTTGTTTTGGAAATGTATACTATATTTGTACAAAAAGCACTAAATGGTACTAAATTTGGTATATAAGAGAAGAGATATAGATAATATACTGAAAATTGGTATTTAGATAACTGTTGGTATCTGATGTTGAGATTTGGAGTTTGGGTTCGGCAATGTGTACTATAGTAGTACAAAAAGTTCTAAATTGAACTAAAATTGGAATAGAGCTGAAATCATGAGTTTTTAATATCGAAACTTCTGTTGGTGCATACTAAAGTTATTCGAAAAGTACTAGATGGTACTAAATTTGGTATTGGGTGAAGGAATAGAGCTGGTATCCTGAAATTTAATATTAATGTCATTGTTCGTGTCTGTGGTTAAGATATGGAGGAGAATTTGAAAATGTGTACCAGAATTATTCGAAAAGTACTACTAAACTGGGTATTGGGTGAAGGGATAGAGTTGAATTCTCAAAGTTTCATATTAAGGGGTCCATTGGTATCTGGAATTGAGCTAGGGAGTTGATTTTGAAAATGTGTACTATAATTGTACGAAAAGTACCAAATAGTACTATATTTAGTACAATTTGGTGTTGGCTGAAAAGGTAGTACTTGAAAGGGCTAAAATTCTGAAATTTGATATTCAGGTATCTGTTAGTATCTGGAATTGAGATATGGAGGTAGTTTTGCAAATGAGTACTAAAATTATATGAAAAGTACAAAATGTATGTGTCTGGAATACCGAAAATTGAAAATTGAGATCTGTGTTAATATCTAAATATTGAGATACGGAAATTGCTTGGAAAATGTGTACAATAATTGTACGAAAAGTACTAAATGGTACACAATTTGATATTTGGTGAAGGAATAGAGATGAAATCCTGAAATTTGATATTGATGTCGCTGTTTCTGTCCGAGGTTGAGAGAAGGAGTGGGTTTGGATATGTGTGTTATAATTGTACTGAATAGTACTAATTTTGGTAACATGGGAAATGGAAGAACTGTAAGCCTGAGATTCGATATTAACGTTACTGTTGATATCTGGAATTGGATACGGAATTGCTTGGAAAATGTGTACAATAATTGTACGAAAAGTACTAAATGGTACACAATTTGATATTTGGTGAAGGAATAGAGATGAAATCCTGAAATTTGATATTGATGTCGCTGTTTCTGTCCGAGGTTGAGAGAAGGAGTGGGTTTGGATATGTGTGTTATAATTGTACTGAATAGTACTAATTTTGGTAACATGGGAAATGGAAGAACTGTAAGCCTGAGATTCGATATTAACGTTACTGTTGATATCTGGAATTGGATACGGAATTGCTTGGAAAATGTGTACAATAATTGTACGAAAAGTACTAAATGGTACACAATTTGATATTTGGTGAAGGAATAGAGATGAAATCCTGAAATTTGATATTGATGTCGCTGTTTCTGTCCGAGGTTGAGAGAAGGAGTGGGTTTGGATATGTGTGTTATAATTGTACTGAATAGTACTAATTTTGGTAACATGGGAAATGGAAGAACTGTAAGCCTGAGATTCGATATTAACGTTACTGTTGATATCTGGAATTGTTGTGAATATGTATAGAGCAAGAATCACGAAATTTGATATAGAAGTCTTTGTTGGTATCTGGTGTTGGTTTTGCAAATACGTACTATTATTATTCCTACTATATTGTACTAATATTGTTATTGGTTGAAGGAAGTGGCTCCATCCCTTAGTTGGTTTCTAGGGTTTACATATAGAGCTGTTGAAATAGTTTTGGATAGAAAAATTCGATGTGGGTCCACAGTGCAATTGCTAATATCCTCCGCGTAAAACTTCAATATGAAAGAATATTTCTTGATGTAAAAGGTAAACATTTCTATAATTTTTTCCGAAAAGGGAAAAATTTCAAATTCCGAAAATTTGGTACGATGTATGACGTTTTAATTAAAAAAAATTGTCAAACTAAATTTATTATGCATTTTAAGCACTAACAAGTTAAAAAGCTGTAAGTTCGGCCGGGACGAACTTTGAATACCCTCCACCATTTGGAACGAATTTTGCAATTCTCAAAAACAATAAAATCCGTTAAAAAGTCTGTTAAAATCTTAGAAATACCGAGTGTAGCTGTTATATTAGGGTCAATAGGAAGACGTGGGCCTGCACAGACAATTTTCTGTCTTAGGCTGTGGTATTCATTGTGAACTTCAAATACCAAATTTGAAACAATTCCAGTGAATAATGTCGCCAAAATCATCAAAATACTGAATATCGGGAGGTACCGTTATATGGGGGCTATACCAAAACGTGGACCTATATGGACATAATATACATTTGAGTAAAATTTTATCAATCTACTTCAATTCGTTCGGAAGCTAGAGTGATTTCCACAGACGGACAGACGACTAGACAGACGGTCATCGCTAAATCGACATAGTATTTTATGCTGATCAAGACTATTTTTACTTTGTGGGGTCTAAAATGTATATTTCGAGGTCTTATAAGTGGAATGACTTAATATACCATCCATACTATGGTGTAGGGTATAAAAATGCCTAAAACGAACTAATCTAGAATGTTAAGGTGGACTTTTCCTTAACGAAGTATCAGGCACTTGGTAATGCCTTAAAAATCATGATCTTTTGAAAATATCCCTTCGACATAAATTTCGGAGTCAGTAATGCTTCTCACCTCTCCTTATATAAAGTTTGGGGATAGTCAACCATAAAGTGATTTAAGATAACTTCTTTCAATGAAGCATTAATAAAATGACAATATCTCCATGATATAATTTTTAAGAATAAACCCCTCCAGGCTGCTTCAACGACTTCCACACAGATTTCTTATTCCTTATGTTATCTTATTTTTTTTTGGTTCATTTCATTTGCATACAATTAAAATTCAATCCTTACCCGATAACAAATGTTGTGTAGTAGTCATTTTCTCTAAATAGAATTTTAACAAAACACCAAAAAAAAAAAACTTTTAAAAACAAGTTGTTATTTCTTTTGAATGCTTTTTTGAATTGAAAATGAAATATAAATTAGAATTATAATTGATTGACTTACTTAATTAATATATTTATCATCCCAGTAATTATGTTATAAAAAAACAAACTACTAATACTAATTCTAATACAACTACAACTACCTCCTACTACTACCTACCTACCTACCTACCTCTACTTCTATGTATTATTATGTCGTTGAAACAGAAAAGTAATTAATTAAAACCTTTCTTTCCATTTTTCTTTTGCATTTCGAAACCTCACATGACAATCTGAAAAATCAAACCACAAAAAAAAAAATAAATAAATAAAAAAAACGACCACCACCACCCAGGGGATTTATCGTCTCCACAAATGTAGAAAGAAAGTGTTGACTGCAATTACTCCAACTACTACTCCTACTTTAACTTGTACTACAACCACTACAACTAACTGTTAACTAATACTCTAACAAGAAAACAGCAAACAAATACATTAACACCGACTCCAGACTATTAACATAACATTACCATTAGCAGTAGTCCTCTACATATCCAAGTAACCGAAAAAAAAAAAAAAACTTATCTTTCCCGTAACCTTTGTATCTCTCTCTGTGTGTGTATCTGTGCGTATAAACCGTGTTGCATAGTAAAACCGTAATGAAAGTAAAACACCAACACAATTACAAAAATTAAACCAAAGTAACTTTTAATGAAAATTTTTTGTTAAAAAAACAAAAAAAGAACACATTTAAAAAAACATTTAGACAGAGGTAAGGCTTGAAACTAAAATGTAGCAAATCAAAAAAAAAAAAAAATCTTTAATTTGGTTCCGTTCTTCTTCTTATTCTTAGCAATTTAAAAAAAAAACAATAATTATTTTTTCAAATGTTTTTTTTTTTCTTTTTCCTATAATTTTCGTTTGTTACTACGTTATTTTCAAATGAGAAAAAAAAAGAACAATTAAAAATTTATCAAAGTTTTGAATAGAAACTTTATTTCATTGTTGATTTTATGTTGTTGTGTACGTCGTACGTGTATGTATGTGTGTTGGTATTTCATTGTTAACATTTGTCCATACTTTATTATTATATATATAGCGTTCCTAGAGTAAAAACCAAAAAAAAATAATAATCTGTTGTCTAAAGTTAAGTATGGCCGCTTAATATTTTGATAATATTTTTAAATATAAAATAATATTTATTTTAGATATTTATGCATGATTTCCATAGAATTATGTTCTTAGGTTTAGAGAGCATGATATAAATTAGTTTAAAATTCCCTTTTTAAACAATTATGAGTATAAATTATATTTTAATTAATTTTAAATAATAGACAAATAAATATTGATATTAAATATTAAATTCCTGGAATGTAAGAACATAATTTTATTATACTTAAGTAATGATATTAAAGAAGAAAATTTTGAAATTTAGGATTTTAAAAGACAGAATTTTCCATAACCAGTGGACCTAATGACTTAGGGAATACTTAATTTTTTAAGGATTGGCAAAATTTAGACTCATTGACTACGTAATAAACAATACCCAGTAAAAAAGTTTGGAGACGGGAATTTTGAGTTTAAAGAAAATATTCATATTTACAAAACAATATTCAATATTCAAGCCAATAAGGAAAAGTCAAAAGTCGGCAGAGCCGATATGATACACTACACCACTATGCATATTTAGAAGAGCTCCCGTAACAAAAGAATTTATTTGAAATTGATCATACCACCTACGAAAATTTGGCTTTAGAACAATTATAGTATGGTTTTAGAGGGAACTAATATATGGGAGACATATCCAATTCTTCGATTTTCACTAAATTTGACGAAGATATTTTAATCTTTTGTACTAAATAACATATAGAGTGCATAGGAAGAATTATATATAAAAAAATGTATCGGAGCCGATTTCCACAAAATGGAAACGTACGTCTCGAAATTCACTCAATTTGGGCATTATTTGCACAATAAACCTGAAATCGGAATAAGTGTATTTAGGAGCTATATCCAAATCTTAGCCGATCTCAATAAAATTTGGCAAAGGTGTCTCCGAGCTCTATAAAATATCTGGTACCAAATATCATTGTTGTCGAATGGATATTACGAACACCATATTGGAGGGAACATGTATATGGGAGCTATAGCTATATCTGAACCGATTATCTCCGAATTCGATGTACTTGCTTGTAGACCAAATTCGGTCGGATGTACCAAAATTCAGGACTTTTGGGCAGATATTGGCCTCTTGGTGCACAATTAACCCGAAATCAGTTAAAGATATATATGGGAGCTATAGCTTTATCTGAACCGATTTTCACTAAATTTTATGTACTTGCTTCTAGACTGAATTCGGTGGAATGTACCAAAATTCAGGTCATTAGGTTTTATATTGGCCATTTGGTGCACAAATAACCTGAAATCGGTGAAAGATATATGGGAGCTATATCTAAATCTAATCTGATTATCACCAATTTCAATAGGGTTTGTCCTTGGGTCAACCAAATATTGTTTGGGAAATTTCATGTAAATCGGATAATAAATGCGACAGCCACGTATTCTTCCACAAGAATACATTGACGGACAGACGGACTGACATGAATAAATCGACTCAGAAAGTGATTCTATGAAGATCTTCAAAAGTAACAATGGGTCTATCTAGCTTCCTTCTAAATGTTACAAAAAAATCACAAAGACATAATAAGAACAGCTAAGTTCGGGCAAGCCAAACTTTCAATATTCGTAAATTAACTATAAGAAGACCTGGACTTTCATGGGCTACTTTTGTCGTAGTCCATTACAATATACAAATACTAAAAAAATATAGCTAAAATTATCAATATAACGAATATAGGGAGGTACCGTTATATAGGGGCTATGTGAAGACCAGTACCTGCATAGACAATTTTGTTTTCTGTCACAGGCTATAGTACCCATTACGAACTTTAAATACGAAATTTGAAACAATTCCGCTGAATAATGTCGTAAATGTCGTGGGGGGTCACGTTGTATGGGGGCTATACGACATCGTGGACCTATTTAGACAATTCTCTTCGAGGTTTTAAGAGGTTTTTTTAGAAAAAAAATTTGTATGGATTTTCAGACAATTCGATTAAAAAGGGGAGCTAAATTCATCAACATGCTGAATATCGGGGGTACCGTTGTATGGGGGCTAAACGATATCGTGGACCTAAATCGACAATACTCTTCCAAGGGGTAAAGGAACTTCTTGTGTGGATTTTCAAGGGGTGAAGGAAAATCTAGTGTGGATTTTCAGACAATTCCATTAAGAAGTTTGACAACAATAATACGATAATAAAAATGCCGAATATGAGGGCTACACAATGTCGAACGATATAGCCTATCTTCGAACTTGACCTGCCGGCAGAAAAAAAATAGATCTGTGCAAAATTTTAGCTTCCTATCTTAATTCGTTTTGACTCTAGCGTGATTACAACGGAAAGGGAAAGCAAAATCGTCTTAGAATTTTACGCTGATTAAAAATATATGTGTTCTGTTAGGTCTAAAATTATTATTATATCGATGAGTTACAAACGTAATAACGAACTTGATATTCCCTCCATACTATGTATGATGGAGGGCTTAAAAAAATACGTCGAAAAATACCGTTAAACGAAAATCGTTTTATGGCGCTGTAGGATGATGTGGACCTGCATACAATACAATAGATTGTAGTACACATTTCGAACTTTAAATATGGAATTTTAAACAATTATCTAAATACCGAATATTCGGAGGCACAGTTATATGAGGGCTCTACAAAATCGCGGACCGACATGACCAATTTACGAACCTAACCTGTCAATGGTAAAATACACATATGTCCAAAATTTTAGCCCTCTATCTCAATTCTTTGTAAGGTCTAAGATAAGCATTTGGAGAAGTTACAAACGTAATGACAGAATGGTGGAGGCTATAAAAATGTATGATTTTGGAAATTGAGTTATGGGGCTATGCTCGGAAAATCTAGCAAGTTTTTACCACAGGTAGTTTTTATCGTGATAACGACAATGTTATTTTTTCGTCTGGGAAATATCTGGTTAACCGGTTATTTAACCCGAATGTTAGGATACAAAATCCGGATTTTATCCGGTTCGGCAGAACCGATTTGTATAGTATGGGCATCTTTTGAATTAGCTTACGGAAATGGTTTTCCAAATGTATAACACCTTATTTGGTTATTTTAACCTATTTGGAAGGAAGCTGTCTATGGAGTAGGTTCCTAGGGAATGGGCCAATATTGTCCATTTCGCATCGTTTGTTTTTCTTTGAGAGTTTTTTGTTTTAAAACCTTGAACCCTATGTGGGGATGTACCAGAAGAAATGGTCGGATCTATACTATCTTTATAACAGATCTTGAGTTGATGGAAATATTGACATGTATCAAGTCTAAATGGAATCGGTTTTATGTGGGGTAGTTACCAAAAGGAGTGGACCGATATATTCCATCTTTACACCAGACCTTGGGGTAATAAAAATATTGTAATGTGTGTAATTAAAAGGTAATCGGACTCTCCAGCCATATGGGTGAAAGTCTAAAAAATTCAGTTCGGATCAGGTCAACAAGTTGATTCGCCAAAATTAGGATTTTTTGTGTCCCTATGACTAATATTAAGAATCTGTAATAAGTTTGAAAAAAATATATTCAGATGATCAAAATCAGAGCACTAGATGACATAAGGAACGATTCAGGACAAACAATCCCAAACAATTCCAAACAATTTAAATTTAATTTATCTGCTGTCATGCAAAATCTGTTAAAAATGTGACTACAGTTCTTAAAGTAGCAAAAATTCAGGGGTTACCGTTATATGGAATAATACCAAATGTTGGCCAGTTCGTATGGGTGCAATCCAAAACTAGGTCTTATATTCAAAATGCTATTTTACCCATTAAAATTTTGCTAGGATCTTCAAAACTTTTGTTGCAGGGATCTTCAAAACTCCTAAAATCAGTCAGTACTTCTATGTGGACGCATTTGTAGGTGAAGTTTCGAAAAGCTGAGAAGCTACTAAATACTAAATTTAAAATTTTCTCCATTAAAGATGTATATCCTCCGAGAATTACATAATTTGGTTAAAAAATGAGTCCAAAACTACCAAAGTTATTTGAATTAGATATGGAGCTACATTTTTTTTACATGAAGAACATACATTTAATGGAACCACCAAATGACAAATGAAACAAAAGCTCTGTTCCAGTACCTGAAAAAATCTACTAGTTTTGAAAATTTCTTCGATGTCATAAAGGGAAAATCGGTTATCGTTGGGAAAACTTTTATATTCTTCCAGTTTTGGAACAGACCAACAGTTTGCAGCAGAGTCGTTAAAATAGCGGGAAAGATGACGTTGTTAACCTGCAGTTACCTATCATTCATAAATGAATTACAATTTGAATATATTAAATCCTAAATTTAAAATATCTAAATTGCACCAATAAAACACTAAATTTCCCACAACATTTATTAAAACCAATTGTCATACTTTGCGAATATTTTTGCTACCGATTTCACACTGCACCATAGTGGTGTAAAAAAAATATATAAATACTAGGTTTTTTTCGTTAAGGCAGTCTAGTGAAAAATTACAACCGCGATTTTTCAAGTAATTAATTTGACAAATATCGTTTAACGAGTACGAAAAATATGTTAATTTTTTACGCCACATTGTTGTGGTGTTTGCGTGTTTTTGTTGGTGTTGTTGGCATTGTTTTTCATTTTTCTTGTGAAACGCAACATTTAACCTGGGAATGTACAAAGGTATGTACGAATGTTAATGTGTAAATGTCATACGAATATTAACATTGTAATATTTCATGTTTTGCCGTGAAACCATAAACCAATTTAAAAAAACACGACGATTAACCCCTTGAGGACCTGAATTCATGAAAATGGTGAAATTGGATCGATGTGTTGTAAAATATGGGCACATTTGAGCGAAGTAGTAGGTCAATCCAATATGACAGAGTATTATCTATTGAATTTCCAAAAGAATGCATCGTACCACCAGAGGGGTTCATATACTGACCTATGATTGAAGTTTTGCAAGGAATTGCTATTGGTGGCAAGATGTGTGATAATGCCTGATTTTCAAATATTTGTAAAATATTAGAAAAGGGTGAATGTCTGAGGCCATATAAAGTTCATTATTGGTGTCTCCTTACATTGCACAGTGGTCGACGTCGTATGGGAACAGCGGCCAAAAATACTTTCAGTGCAGATATCAATATGATTCTTTGGTTATGGTACCTTGATGGGATAAAAATAAAAAATGTGACAAAATGGATATGGTCGATGCATGTTTTGGCATGGTCGCCTTAAAACGTACCTCCCGAATAAGGGTTATTTGCCCAATTTTTGTCACGTTTCTACACTAGATTGTTCTGTTATTTGACATTTTACATTCGAAAGAGCTAAAAAATAGTCTTACTGAAAATTATTTCGAACGGCCCGCCTTTAGGTAGAGTCCCCCTGTAAAGGTACCTTCAAAAATAGAGGTATTTTTTATACAAATCAATTCCAAATTTGATTATTTTTTGTAAACAAAATAGACAATTTTTCTGTAAACAAAATAAACAACTCAATATAAAATCAAAGTTACTAATGGATATTTATAAATTTCAGTGTTATTCAAGTAAATCAAATGCAGATTTTAATAATATAGATTTTTTATTGATTGGTAACGTTCGCTGTCCCGTTATAAAAGGGTCAGAGCTCAGAAGAAGACGGTTAATAAGATCTGTGTTTGTTGAAACACGAGAATTTTTTCGGGTATGATTTAGTCGAAACTTTTTTATATCTTTGTTTCTAGACTCCACGGCCACCTCCTATAATTCTCCAATCGTTACAATGACAAATTTATAATGTCGGGTGCATGTATTAACATTTTATTAGCTGCGGGTTGAAGATAGTGCCATGGATATCTATTTGTTAACTCTTTAGCCGTTTCCTGTGCAGAGTCCTTAATTTTTTCGACATTAATATTATACCCAGAAGACAATGTAGGCAACATTATTAAACACCCCTCAATTATATCCTTATCAATCCCAAACAACAATAACATATCCTATGTTACTAGCACCATAGAACTGACAAAATTGGAGCGAAGTCACTTCAGTATATTGGGCATAACATACAAATCTGACAAAATCTGAAAGTTAAATTAGCACTTCTAGAATCTTAGGACCATTACTAATGGCGTGAAAAAAATCACATTGGAGGATTTAGGGGGGAAAACAATTAAAACTTTAACTGAAATCCAATTTTATTGTCAAAATTAATTTTAAAGGCAACTCAGAACACGCACATCGTCTATATTATACACAACTACTAAACACACAAATTACTGCACTAAAAATAAGTCAATACCTTGCTTTTCAATAATAATGCCAAGAGTTGTCATTTTAAAATGTATTTAATTTTGTAATACAGATCTATTTTTACTCTTTTTTTTACTGATCCCACTGAAAAAAGCAACTAACTACATTTTCTCTTTTTTGATGCTAATTTCGAAGTGTACCGTTAGAATGAAGTCAAGATTATTATGTTTTCTAAAAAGCTGAACCTCTTAAGAGTTCATATGTACACATTTGACAATAAATATCTGATTTTCATTTTTTGAATTTTGGCCAATGGCAGCGACCACTGTGCATTGTAGTGTAAATTATCGAAATGTACGAAATAGGCGTGTACGAAAAATACTAAAATTTAATATTTTGTATTGGACAACCGTAGTAAGCTAGAAATTTGGAATGATGGAGTGCAGGATAGATTTACTACAGGGTTTTTGAAAATGCGTACTAAAAGTGTGCGAAAAGTTCTAATATGTTACCATTTCGTATTATGTGAACGGGTAGAGGTAAAAACTTGGAAAGTAAGTTCACGTTTGAAGGTGGTTTTGAAAATATGTACTAATTGTGAGAACTGTACTAAAAGTTGAAAAGTTGGTTTAGGATGAAGTATTAGAGTGGTTTTGGAAATGTGTGCAGCAAATACACAAAAAATACAAAATTTGGTGAAAGAATAGTACTGAAATCATTAAATTTGATATTTAGTTTTCTTTTTTTATCTGGGAATAAGATATGGAGGCGGTTACGGAATTGTGTACAATGAACGTACGAAAAGTACTAAATAGTACTAAATTTAGTATTGGATAAAGGAATTTATCTGAAATCCCGAAATTTTGGCATAGATGTCGTTGTTGGTGTCTGCGGTTAAGATATTGAGATGGTTATGGAAATGCGTACTACACTTGTTCGAAATGTACTAAGTGATACTTGACTGGGTATTGGGTGAAGGGATGAGGCGGATTCCCGAAATATGATATTAAACTCTCTGTAAGTATCTGGGATTGAGATATGGATGTGCTTTAGGAAATGGGTAATATATTGACATGTAAAGTACTAAATGGTATCAAATTAGGTAATAGGGGAAATTATACAATTGATATCCCGAAATTTGATACACAGGGTGAGATGAAAAAAAAATTGCAACAAAGTCAAACTCCACAATTTTTCCTTTTTTAATTTTATTGCATGAAAGCAAAAAATGTCGGAAATAGCATCAAATTATAGAATAAGTTTAGATTTGTTCGAATTGGTCACCTTTTGCACGAATTATGGCCTTAAACGGCAAATGAAACCACCAAAAGTTGCCCGAATGTTGCCCTGCGGTATTTTGGCCCATTCTCGGCGAAGCGTTTGCTTGAGGTGATCGACACATTGCTATTTTTAGTGCCAACCTTGCTTTCCAAAATACTCCAGACACAATAGTCCAACGGATTGTTATTCGGAGATTTTGGTGGCCATTGTGCGCAGGAAATGAAGCGAGGAACCTCACTTTGAAAACATTCTTAGGTGGGGCGTGCTGAGTGCGATGGTGCTGAGTCTTGTTGGAATGTCCAAGGTGTGCGGCCAAAATGCTTGCATGCTCAAGGCTTTAATACACCCTCCAGAATATTTTCTCAATAATTTTCGGCATTTACTCTGTCGATACACGGTCGATTCAGTCGATACACGTTCGGTCGGCCAACACCATCCCATGGTCGGCGCTTGAGTTCTGGTGGCCAATAGAAGGTACACATTTTCAGCTTACCTCTATGGCAAGTAAACACGATCATTTTGTTTGTTTATAAACTGCTGGACAAAGAATGTTTTCTCATCGGAGCGGAGAAAACCAAATTCGGCAGTTTTCTACTTTCGGCCAAGCGAAGCAACTCTTTAGCTCTTTTGAGTCTATTCTCTTTCTGTTGTGGTGTAAGTTCTTGCACTTTTTGGAATTTCAATATTGCAATATTTTCAGCTCATGAGCCATTTTTCGGCCACTGCGACGGGGGTTTCGATCAAGTAGCTTCTTTACTTTTCGAACCATTTCTGCTGATGTTGATGTTTTGTTCCGTCCACTCCCTTGACTTCGGGCTACGCTACCAGCATCACGGTAACGAGCGATGGTACGAGACACAAAGATTTATTCACATTTAAATGCTGGAGTGCTCTAACGATAGCCACTTGTGGTTTTCCAGCCAAATATAATCACACTATCACGCTTGTATTCCATCACGAATAACTTTTTTTTTCTGGAAAATTCTCAACAAAATGCTTCTGTACTGCTTGTAAACAATATAATGAGCTGTCACTGAAATAATTTTAAGAGTTGTCGGACGAGTGGCTTAGAAATGAGAGCAGTTTGAAATTGGTTGCAGTTTTTTCATCTCACCCTATGTATGGGCCAGCAAACCGATTTCTAATTAGTTTTTAAGCCATTTGACAATTTCCAAGTAATGGCTTAGTGATTGATTCTCTTAAATATTTTACACATGTAACATCAAGTTGCCCCCCATGGGGGACCTTTCAATTGTTTCAACAATCATTGAATATAATAATGACCAATTGGGCCAACAACAGGCCTTCCCCTAAAGGGTTAACAATTTACATATAATTCCCATTAATATCACAGCAGTCGGCTGAACAAAACGAAAAACAAAAGCAAAAAAATACCCACACATAAGACGCATTTCTCATTGACATTCGTTATTTTGTCCGTGTGACATTTGTGTCTGTCAACCCTCTTTCACCCTTATGCCGGCCCTCTCTTTTAGTTGTGTCATTGGTTTTCCATCATCTGACCATAACAATTTCACGCTTGACACAGAGGTTCAGTTTGTTCAACGGAAAGCCACACTACGGAAACAAATTAGAATTTTCGAACGGCGAAGAGGGTGGATGTGGGAAGGTAGGAGAATGGTCAGAAGATAGGTAGATAGGACCTACTAAAGTGTGAATGCAAGTGCATTATTTAAATGGTCAATGGGCCACATTGACTATTTGACATGAGTTGTCGCTTCCCCTCCACCCAAAAACACTAGACCTAAGAGAATGTTATTATATATTTGGCCAGAGCCAAAGCATGGAGGAGGTTAGCCATCTCAGGAATGGGTTTGTAATATCATTCTTAGGATTTGTGATTTTTTATTAATTGTACAACTTGTAAACCACTTCGTAATCAAGTAGTTTATCAAAATACCTCCCCCTCCCGAAAGTAATGTGGCTACCACGCTCCTGTAAGTTTAAAGAAGGCTAACACTAAGGTGTTTACGGCAATTATCAAAAGCCATTGCATTTGATTTGCTAATCTTAGTAGTCTCCGAAAAAAATACTTTGTCATAAATTAAACGTCATTAACTTTTTTCTCAACAACAAAATGACCATTTCAAATTGTCCACACATTCAAGTCCTCACATTTAGCAGGCCAGAGAGCCAGATCCAGCCAATTGTAAGGACTCAATCAAATGTCTTGTCTATGCATATTTCAAACAACATTTTATATTCAACAAACAGACAACAAAAAATGAAATGAAAAGAGGGGTAAGAGGGGAAATATGCTCAACATATTCGGTGCAGAGGCAAGCAGGATTTGGAAAACTATTTTTAATGACTAATGTCACTGTCACTCGCACAGTTACCAGCAATACCACCAATTTATAATGCCATACATTACTTTGTGGCTGTGGAAAATGACAACATGGTACACTCGAAAATAAATGTCGGTTATATTTAAAAAAAATATGAGAGGTGGATTTTTGCTGGAAATAAATTATTACGAAGAGAAGGACTTAACTGAGAGAATCCGGTCTTCAAGGAAGTGGAGGGAAGAAAACAGCAACATCAGCAGAAATGTTTCGAAAAGTTAAGAAGCGACTTGGCCGAAAAATGGCTTCTGAGCTGAACATATCGCAATATTCCATTCGGCAAACATTTAAAAATGAGCTCGGGGTAAAGCCATTCAAATTCCAAGAACTTTCCCCGCAAAAGAGCTAAACAGTTGCTTCGCTTGGCCGAAAGTGGTGAACTGCCGAATTTGGTTTTTTTTTTCTCCGATGAGAAAACATTCGTTGTCCAGCAGTTTGTAAACAAACAAAATGATCGTGTTAATTGGCCAAAGAGGTCAGCTGAAAATGTGCACCTTCGGTTGGCCATCAGAACTCAAGCGTCGGCCATGGTGATGGTGTGGGCCGTGTGTGTGGCATCAAAATAAATGCCGAATAGTATCGCAAAAAATTTCTGGAGGGTGTGTTAAAGCCATGGGCACGCAAACATTTTGGCCGCACACCTTGGACATTCCAACAGTAGTCAGCAACAAATCACTCAGCACGCTCCACCCAAGAATGGTTACAAAATGAGGTTCCAGCGCACAATGGCCGCCAAAATCTCCGAATTCCCATCCGTTGGACTATTGTGTCTGGAGTATTTTGGAAAGTAAGATTGGCACTAAAAAATACCAAAGTGTCACCTCAACTAAGCGCTTCGCCGGGAATGGGCCAAAATACCGCAGAGCAAAATTCGGGCAGCGTGTAACGGTTTCATTGGCCGTTTGAAGGCCATAATTCGTGTCAAAGGTGACCAATTCGAACAAATCTAAACTTATTCTAAAATTCATTCAATAAAATAAAAAAAAAAAAGTAAAAAAGTATCGGTGGGTTTTGCCAATGTTCGATTATTTAAAAATATTTTGACTTCTGATATGATTATTCAAATGTTTAACCCTTATGCAGTTGGGTCCGAAGGAATTGACCAATATTGGTAATTTCGAATCGGACCTAAATAAATGCGATATAAATATTGTGACGTGCTAGGTTGGACTGTGTTGTGTTAATGGACATTTTGGGATGTACCAAGCCTTGAATAGAATCGGATGTCAATTTCGTTTTATATTAGCTTCATGGCTACCCAAAATTTTGAGCCTTTGTGGTGGAGGTACCAGAAGGAGTGGACCGATATATCCCATCTTCACAATAGATCTTTTGTTAATCGAAATAAAGGAATGTGTGAAATATAAAGAGAACCTGATGCTTATTTTGGATTTTATAAACGTTTTGGTTTTTCGAAACTTTGACCCTTTGTAGGCGAGGTACCAGAAGGAATGGTGCGATCCATACCGTTTTTATAACAGATCGTGTGTTGATAGAAATATTCACATTTTCCAAGTCTAAATGAAATCGGATGTTAATTTCGCGCTTTATGAGCTCAATGGAAATTCAAAATTTCGACCTTTTGTGGGGGAGGTACCAGAAGGAGTGGACTGATATATTCCACCTTAAGACCAGATCTTAAGTTCATAAAAATATTAAGATGTGTGAAATTTTTTTTTATTCTTACATCACCTTTTATAAGAGTTAAAATTATTCAAAATTTGTACCCTTTTATGGGGGAGGCACTTGTTGGAGTGGACCGATATTATCCATTTTTGCACCTGACCTAGAGCAAATATTAGGATTTGCAAAGTTGGAGCACAATCGGACTATGGCTTCTCTTTCTCTTTTGTGGGGGAGGTATCAAAAGAAGTGGACCGATATTATCCATTCCGAACTCGATTTAAGTTGGACCAAAATATTACGATGTACCAAGGTTGAACCAAATCGGATACACCCTTCAAAAGTTATCGTGCGCACCAGCCAGGCAAACAGATTGACGGACGGGCGGACATCTCTAGATCGACTCCAAATGTCCTGAAACGGATTTGGTTCAAAGAAACCTAGGGTCTAAAACCGTTATTTCGACTAGGCACGTTTTGATCTATCAAATTATATATACCCTCTCTAGCCATATCGCTGAGGGAATAAAAATGAACTATTTTTGAAATCAAGTTTTGTAAAACAATTTTGTTTCATCAGTCGAAGCTAAATATCAAATTTAATAGTTGTAGCTCCAACAGTTCAATATTTAGTACCTTTTAAATATAGTACATATTACTGAACGGTCCTTACTAGTACGGTCCATATAATTTAATGTCTGAAGATTTTTTCATGCAAATTATGACCGCGATTGTCCCTCAAGTGGTGGTCCATCCGACTAGTCCAATTTTGGCATACTCTTTCCTACGTTGTCACCGATACCTCACAAAAAATGCTTCAATGTTGTCTTCCAATGTTTCAATTGAAACGGGCTTGTCTATACAGAAATGATCTATAACATAGGCCAAAAATAGTTCAAATCGCCCGATCTACGTAGCCGGTCCCGAACGTGAAATAAAATGATCACCGAACTCGCCTCTCAATAATTCATTGTTACCCGTGTTGTGTGGTTGTGACACTGCCTTACTAAAGCTACATATCACGCAAGTCAAGCTCTTGCATTTTGGGCAAAACAAAAAAAATGGATATAATCTCGCGGTATCGCTCACCGTTCACGATTCGGTTGAATTACCATACCTTGACTTCATCTGGATGCATTGGTAGCTTTTGGCTGACTTCCACTCCAATATCGACAATTCTGCTTAGTTATGTACACGTTGAGCCAAAAATAAGCTGGTCATAACATGCCAGAAGCGCGCGATGAACTTTATTAAAAGAGCATGCATTTTGAAAATAAAATTCAATGATTTGCTACTTTAGCTCCAAAAACACAATTTCTATTATCATTTAGTACGAATTTCCAAAAATCCCTGCCTATGACCCAACCAACCTTTCAAATTATGAAAGGCCTGGACACATAAATTCCTCACTATTAACAAACCAAAAGCTTTGCTAATCAAATATAACCGCATTGACTGTAATCCTATTTAAAGGGAACGAAAATATCGCTTTAATGAATAGTTTACAAATGTTCTTCCTCCCCCCATCCACCCCATTGCAATGACGAAACAAAGAGACGGAAAAAATTCATAATTAAAATAAAATATTATCTTCTAATGGATTATTTTTCTGTAACAAAAGTGCACTCTTAACTCGTTACTATCCTTTGAGACTTTGAAAAGCATTTCAGCGAAAGAAATGACCTTGAAAACTGCAAAAATTATTTTCAATGCAAATATAATTTTATTATGAAAATTATGTGTGCAGAAATTCCTAGAATAAGTGAATTAATAACTTCAATGAATAGTTTGAATTTCCATGAAATCAAAGAATACAATATGGTATAATCGTTACTAAAACAATAAACCAGCAGGCGAAGGATTTACACAGTCAGGCGGGGTCGACCATGAAATACCGTAGAATATTGAATTTGCAGGTAAAGTTTTTCTAAGAATTAAATCCCTTTTAGAATAGTAAATCATTGGCATTGAAAGAAGTCCAAATGAAATTTAATAGTAAATTGAAATTTACACTCATAACTCATTATTTGGCGGAAAAAGAATCTACAAGGTACCCAGCAAAAATTTGAAAGCTATATAACCCATTACAAGGCAACGTAAACAAACTAACTTCCGCATAACTAATATACTGAAAATAAGGCCATATTTTTTCGTTCTTTTTGATAAAACTTATGGTAAACGATTCAGTGTTTAATTCTGCTGCCAAAATTATATACTTTGAGCATTGGAATCTAACAAGGTACTAAATGTTGCTCTCATGCAAAAGTTACTAAATACGAAGGAGTAATGCAGGTATTTTAAACATTGATATGCGGGTGACTAATGGTGTAAAGAGATATGTAAAAGGGATTTTTGAAAAAAAAAAGTTAAAAAGCAGTGAGTTCGATCGGGCCGAACTTTGAATACTCTCCACCATTTGGAACGAATTTGGAAATTTTCTTAAATACATATTGGGGTCTATACGACATGGGCCTACATAGGCACTGTTTGTCATAAGCCATTACCATATTCAAATTCGAAACTTGAAATAAACGGTGAATAATGTAGCTCAAATCATCAAAATACCGTATATAGGGAGGTACCGTTGTATCGGAGCTATACGAAGACATGGACCTGCATAGCAAATTGTTTGTCACAGGCTGTAGCTTCCATTACGAACTTCAAATACGACATCTCAAACTATTTCAAACTAGTATTGTAGCTAAAATTGTCAAAATACCGAATATCGGGAGGTACTGATATATGGGACCTATACGAAGACCTGGACCTGCATAGACATTTTTCTGTCACAGACTGTAGTTTTCATTACGAACTCTAAATACAAAATTTGAAACAATTCCGGTGAATAATGACGCTATAATCATCAAAATACCGATTATTGGGAGGTACCATTATATGGGGACCATACGAAGATGTGGACCTGCACAGACAATTTTCTGTCATAGGCTGTAGTATCCATTACGAACTTTAAATACCAAATTTAAAACAA
Source organism: Musca domestica (assembly GCF_030504385.1). Taxonomy (NCBI): domain Eukaryota; kingdom Metazoa; phylum Arthropoda; class Insecta; order Diptera; family Muscidae; genus Musca; species Musca domestica. The sequence goes on from NW_026712249.1 coordinate 42,340,172, forward strand.
TTCCGGTGAATAATGACACTAAAATCATCCAAATACCGAATATTGGGAGGTACCGTTATATGGGGGCTATATGAAGACGTGGACCAGCACAGACAATTTTCTGTCTTAGACTGTAGTATCCATTTCGAACTACAAATGTCGAATTTGAAAGAATTCCGCTGAAAAATGTCTCTAAAATCGTCAAAATACCGAATATCGGGAGGTACCGTTGTATGGGGGCTATGAAAACGTGGACCTATATGACCTTGCAAAATTTTAGCCTTCTATCTAAATTGGTTCGAAAGATGGCGTTATTACAGCAAACAGACGGACCGACAGACAGATTGACACATATTTTTTTTTTAAATTTTATTGAATGAAAAAAAAAAATCGGAAATAGCATCAAATTATAGAATAAGTTTAGATTTGTCCCAATTGGTCACCTTTGGTGCGATGGTGCTGAGTCCTATTGGAATGTCCAAGGTCTATGGCCAAAATGTTTGCGTGCCCAAGGCTTTAATACACCCTCCAGAATATATTCGCGATAATATTCGGCATTTATTCTGATGCCACGGTCGATTAATACGAGCGGAGAGCGACCATCGGCCGGCGCTTGAGTTCTGGTGGCCAACTATAGGTGCACATTTTCAGCTGACCTCTTTGGCAAGTAAACACGATTATTTTTTTTGTTTACAAACTGCTGGACAACGAATTTTTTCTCATCGGAGAAAACCAAATTCGGCCAAGCGAAGCAACTCTTTAGTGTTATGTGGGGACAATACCAAAATATATGCCAATGCTGATATTTTTTCTCATAGATGGTTCTCTTCCCCCAAAGTGGGCTAAATACAAATTTTAAGCCAAATCAAGATTCTTGAAATAGGTCAAGAGGTAACTTTATATGATGGCTACCCACAAACGTGGACCTACATTGAAAATTTCCTGCGAAGTGGTTTTCTGCTCCATAGAAACCAAGATGCCAAATGAGGATCAATTCAATAGAGAACTGTGGCCAAGGCACCGTATATAGCTGAAGTCAGTGGATACCATCATATGGAGGTTATACCAAAACGTTATTTTTTGTTTTTTCAAAAATGGTTTCCACTTTCTGAGAACTCAAATTGCCAAATTTGCCGAAAATGGTGTAAAAATATGGCTAAAATTTAAAATATACTTGAAATCGAAATAATACTATATGGAGGTCATACCAAAATGTGGCACGAAATGTCCCATATATTGTACAGATTATTCTACATGTAGCCCATAGGCCTGTATCAAATATAAAATATATCTTAAATATTTTTGAAAGAACTTTAGCGTGAGAATAAAAACCTTTCCGGGATTTTTATCCACAATCCGAATACTATCTCCTTTATTTTGAATTGCCCACCACCAGACCATGGCCCGAAAATTGTCGTACAGTGTAATTAATAAATTTAAAGGTCTTATTTTTGTCTAAGGGTGAGGGGGCCAACTTTTAACCTAAGTTGGCTACATATAACTTTTACCACAGTGCAAGATTGGACTATAAATAAAATATAATTTCCAGATTTTCGAATCAAATTCTAAAGGGGAGGTAGTGGAGCAATTTAATTTCTACACAAAAATAACAAAAATTTGAAGAAAATCGGACATAAATTTTTCAATACTTTAAGAGAGTTATTTTTATTGAAAATTTTGTCTATTTGGGGGGATGCACAAATTTATTGTCCATTTTCGATCCTGAACTATGTCGTACCTAAAAATTACGATGGGAGAAGTTATAATTATAATCGTTCAATATAAAATTTTATGTTTTTATAGAATTTTTTGGGAAGAATCAGAAAGCATGGACCCATTTATTCCATTTTCGCCTTTTCCAAAATATTGGTACATGCAAAGTCCGGAGATCATCGGAAATCGATTTCACATATTGCAAAATGTTGACCCTATGTGGGCAAGGTACAAGAAGGAGCGGGCCTGTATTTTTCATTGGTGAACCTAACCTTAGTCATATCTAAACATATTTGAACTAATTCGGATACTCCTGATGCTCAATATAATTTTTTTTTTTTTTTCCAAATTTTGAACTTTCTTGGGGAATAAAAATTATATGTGTAGGGCAATCCACTGTCTATCCACCATACATCCGCCAAACATCCACCAACTTATGCCCGTTCATTACAAATGTCAACATTTATTTGATTAAATGTTAAGTAAACAAAAATCATGATTTTTTTTTTTTTGTAAAAAAAAAAAATTAAAGAACCAAAACAACAAAAATTGAATATTCAAATGTTGGCATTTGAGAGAAAATTCAGTAGAGACAATTCCCGCTGCTGTCCGAACATATTACCTCGGACAAAATGTTCAAATGAATTAATTTCCATATTGGCATGTGTTGAAGCTAATTTCCATCTCGCATCGATGTAATTTGTTTAATGAACAAACAATAATAATAACAACAACAGCGATATGACAATAATTTTTCCTCGAGTGTATGCCGCACAAATAAACAGAATGTTTATCATGGACAGCAACTGAACAGATGGTCAGTAGTATTTAGAGAACGCCACCGAATAGACAGACGGTTGGTTAGTCAAAGAACCAAAAAAAAGAAAAAACCTCCAACGAAACGAAGCAAAACAAAACATTAGTCGTCCCATTGAAGAGAGAAAAAAAAAGAATAACAAATTGTCTATTACATTAAAAACAAATTTGATTAGAACAGAAAAGGGAGCAAAAAAAGTAGACAACTGGAAAATTGTTATAGAACTGTGCGTGCGTGAAAAGTTGCAATTTTGATTTGAAAGAATTTTGTTTTGAAAAAAAAAAAAAAAAAAAAATGGCGGCGCCTAGAAATTTATCCAAATACCTAATGATGGTTCGTCCAAATTATGATAATAAAAGGAAGGAAACGAGTAAGTGTTGGAATTTCAAAAACAAAAAAAAAAAACAAGTGGAAAAAATACTGAATTTCACATTTGTTAAATACCAATACCAACAAACCGCGGTGTCATGCGATATGTTATGGTTATTGCGGGCTTTTTTCATTCCCTCATTTCATTCCTTTCTTGTTTTTGTTGTAAACATAAACGCTAAAAATACGGCCACGAGGAGGTCGGTCGGTCGGTCATCTACGTCACAACATAAGTTCAAAGGCAATTATAGAAAGGGCGCTTTAGTTTTCCATTTTCGATTTTCTTTTTCCAAATCCATCACCCACATCACACGCGCTGTTTGTGACATAAACTAAATATTTAATGATTTTCCAAAAACAAATGTTCAAAATTTTCCCGAAAAGGGTCTGTTTTTATATTGTTTTTTTTTTTTCATCAATAAATAAATAAATCGATAATCATAAATTGTTAATACAAATTATTAACTAATAAATTTGTAAAACCAAGTGGATACGGAAAATGTATGTTTATGCTATCACATAAATAAGCCTTTCCAAAGTTCGCAGGAAGGTAAACATATTATGCCATATGTAGTGTATTGAGATTGAAATTTATTATAAACAATAATTCCAATAAAAATAATGGAAGGGGTAGGCAACCACGTGTTTCCTGGCATATATTCGGTTATAAGGGAGTGGGAACTTTTCCATAATCACATACCATCTTGTTTCCGAAAAATATAGGAACGTGCTATGTTTTGGGGAAAATATCTAAACTAATAAAAACCCAGTAAAGAAAGTCTTAAAGTCGGCGGGCCGACTTTATGATACCCTACACCACTTTGCTAATTTAGTAGAGCTCCACATAACAATTAAAAGTTGTAATGGGAGAATTCAATCATACACCCTATGATTATAATTATAATTTAAAGTTCAAAAGACTAAATATGCCGAAGCATTTGTATCTTTTAAATTCGGACTTGTATTGCCCATTTGGTGCACAATTAATTTGAAATCGGATAAAAATATATATGGGAGCTATATCCAAATCTGAACCGATCTCGATGAAATTTAGCAAAGGTATTTCTGAGGTGTATTTGATATATTTCCCTGAATATCGTTGTTACGGAGTGCATATTACGGCTGTGGGTAACAAATACAACAAATCGGTTGAACAATATATATGGGAGCTATAGCTATATATGAACCGATTTCGATCAAATTTGGCATACTTATTTTCAGGCCTAATTTGGTTGTGTATGCAAAATTCCATACTATTCGGACTGACATTACACGTTTGGTACACAATAAAATTCAAATCGGACGAAGATATATATGGGAGCTATATCTAAATTTTGACCGATTATCTCCAATTTCAATAGGGTTCGTCCTTGGGCCAAACAAATGATTTGTGCAAAATTTCATCTGGATAGGGCAAACTTTACTTTGTTTACAAAAATACATGGACAGACGGTCAGACGGACAATCGGACGGACATGCATAAATCGACTCATAATGTGATTCTATGCAGATCATCAAAAGGAACTATTTATCTATCTCGTTTCCTTTTGCCTGTTACAAACAAATGCACAAAGACATAATACCCTGACCACCTTGTGGTGTAGGGTATAACAAGTAAGCAAAGGCTATAGTCGAGCGGACCGACTATGTGATGCCCCACAACACTACAATATGGTAGAAGTCCCCTTATGTCCAAATCCATTCTGGAATCGTCCGCTTTTGAAATAATAGGATAAAGCACTGTCCAGATATTATCCTTAGCTTTTTCTTTCCGTCGTGCTGTTAGTTACAGCTAAATATAATCCAATGATGATCCAAAAGGCTAGACTTCCTCCCTGTCCACAACTCTCTTCTCATGCACAATTCCGTGTTGATTGGTTTAAATTGTGTGATCGGGAAACTTTCTCCGTTTTTGGGTCATATTTTGCGATCATCTCCAAATTCAAGATGCCCCTCTATAACTCCAAATTCAAATTGCTTGTCTACGATATTTGGCTATATTCGTCAACGAAATCAGTATAAAAACCAGAAGTTCGTTTTTAGGTATTTTGGATTTCGCTTGCAAGTTACTTCCAGCGTTTCGATAAAATGGAAATGTTGGTATTTTTTTCACACAAAAGTAGTGGTCCATACCACCCGCTGTCCTAAACTCGAATTTCATGCGTGATTCCGTGCCCTTTGGTTTCTATTTGTAACCTTTATAGCGACTTCAAAATAAGGAACAATTTCAATTGTTGGTCCATTTCAACCAGTAAATATATTGCGGACATCTTTAAAAACAATAGACCTAGGCCTTATGAGCCTATCCCTACCCTTATGAAAATTTTCGTGAGGATCGGACGATAATTGCAATCTGCATTTAATAACCCCAAACAGTGTTGTAAGGAGGAAAAATATTACAAAATGTACACTTCAATATTATAAGTCAAATAGAAAAATTGAAAAATCGCATGCGATTAAAAAAAATATGAAAAAAATAAAAAATATCGCAAAATACCACAAAATCTATATTAACATCATTATTGGCATCTTTTTTTATACGATTTTTTAGATTTTATTCTTTTATGTCAAGAGGGCATTTTGAATTGACAAAATTTGTCAAAAACGGTCCAGTCATTCTTGAGATGTAAGCATTCTGGCTAACATCCCTTTCCTTTGTATAGATGCATTGTATATATTTCACTATATATATCCGATATATTTACAACATCTACGTAACGGTCAGAATTTACCTTGTCGTCTATTTGTGATTTGTCCAAATTAAAAACATTCGCGGTTTAATGTAAAGTTTGATTTTTATTTTACACACATTTTATGGTATATTTCACCCACTAAATTTTACCCGATGACCATCAAAATTGGAAGGCTTCTGCCCTGCTCTACGCTCTAGCCCCATGCTAACTTCCGCGTCGATTGGTCTGTAATTACAACCTGTAGAGCAACTGCAAAATTAGGAAATTTGTCAGTTTTTGGTCCATTTCAACCCCTAAATATTATGCGATCATCTTCGAAAGCAATAGGCTTCTATTCTGGCCCTAGCCCATAATTGCGACCTGTAGCGTGATTACAAATTAACATGGACAGACGGACGGACATACATAGCTAGATCGACTCAGCTCGGCGAGATAGGAAGATCCATATATACTAAGCTATGAGGGAAACCAATATTTCTAGGTGTTACATAATTTTTGGCCAAATAAAACTTATAATACCCCCAACACATAGAGTTGTAAGGTATAACAAAAGTTATATTCCATACGAACTATTTAAAATTTGGTCTCTTTGAAAGGGTAGTTCCATAAATAATATTCGCTTCAGATATATATTCAGTGCAAAGTTCGAAGTTTTTATGTGATTTATTGTGTTTCAAAATTTTGACAGTTTGTGTATGGCAACAATAAAGAGTGGACCCATTTTTACACCAATTTTATTACTTTAAGAAATATTGAGATTTGCAAAGTATCCCAATTTTCGAATTTCGAGTAAGAAATTGTGAAAGACACCACCGATTTTAGAAAATCGGAAAAAAAACCAGATATAATAAACTTTTTTTTGTAAGAATCTGATGTGTAATTTAAGAACTTCGAAAAAAAAATTTTGCTACATTATTTTCGGTTTTTTATGCCGTTTGTTTTCGATAAATCTTATTATTTACCAAAAAAAATCTAAAGTATGCCATTTATACTAAGCTATGAGGGAAACCAATATTTCTAGGTGTTACATAATTTTTGGCCAAATCAAACTTATAATACCCCCAACACATAGAGTTGTAAGGTATAACAAAAGTTATATTCCATACGAACTATTTAAAATTTGGTCTCTTTGAAAGGGTAGTTCCATAAATAATATTCGCTTCAGATATATATTCAGTGCAAAGTACGAAGTTTTATGTGATTTATTGTGTTTCAAAATTTTGACAGTTTGTGTATGGCAACAATAAAGAGTGGACCCATTTTTACACCAATTTTATTACTTTAAGAAATATTGAGATTTGCAAAGTATCCCAATTTTCGAATTTCGAGTAAGAAATTGTGAAAGACACCACCGATTTTAGAAAATCGGAAAAAATAACCAGATATGATAAACATTTTTTTCGTAAGAATCTGATGTGTAATTTAAGAACTTCGAAAAAAACATTTTTGCTACATTATTTTCGGTTTTTATGCCGTTTGTTTTCGATAAATCTTATTATTTACCAAAAAAAATCTAAAGTATGCCAGACGAGAAAAAAATGCTGTAAATTCTGTAAAAATGCAAATATCGAGATGCGGGAAACCGTAGCCGGTAGGAATATACATTTGTAATGTATGGCGAAATATTAGGTCCAGTGAATGGTCTCGCATTCAGCACAGTTATAGATTTTATAAAATCCCATTGTTCCAAAAGTTATAATATTCTTTCAATCGTTAACGAGTGAAGGGAGAGTATTATTGTGAATGACCGAAAAATTGTACTTAACGAGCTGAATCCGAATAATTAACCTCATCGCAATACTTTCATTTTTACTAAAATTATAGCGATTTTCTTCGAAATTCTTTCTTTTTCGAATAGATATTAAGAAAATAGTAAGAACGTCTTTTAAATGTTCGGAAATAGCAATTTTCTTGGATAATATCTTGGAATAATTGGGTACAAATATCCTTTTTTTTAAAATTCGAAAAATGAAATTCCAACGAACGCCATGTATACAACGGTTAATAATTTCACATTCATTCCCACATTGATGAATTAAAATCCCTCAGCCATATTGCCGAAGACGGTATATATCATTTGTCATTTATTAAACGTGCCTCATGGAAATAACAGTCTTAGAACCTAGGTCTCTATGAACCAAATCCGTTTCAGGACATTTATAGTCGATCTAGGTGTATCCGTCCGTCCATCCGTATGTCTGGCTGGTTCACACTATAAATCTAGAAGGGAGCATCCGATTTTGTACAAACTTGGTACATCGTAATATCATTGTCAAATTTAGATCGAGTTCGGAGGTGGACAAAATCAGCATACTACATCAAGAACCTCCCCCACGAATTGTTTACGGAAAGTAATTTGCTTTATAGAGCAAGAAAAGTTCATCCAATTTTGTGCAAACTTTGCAAATCTCAATTTTTTGATACGGTACGTATTGACAATATCGGCCCACTCCATCTAGTATCTCCCCCACAGAGAGTCAACATTTCGAAACATCTCATAAAATGGGAAATAAGCATCCAATTCTAATCTAAAAATACTCAAATTGCACATATCCCAATATAAAGGGAGAGATAAAAAAACTGCAACAAAGTCAAATGCCATAATTTTAAATTTTATTTTATGAAAGCAAAAAATGTCGGAAATAGCATCAAATTTTACAATAAGGTTAGATTTTTGGTCACCTTTTGTAAGAATTGTGGCCGTCAAACAGCCAATGAAACCGTCACATGCTGCCCAAATGTTGCTCTGCGATATTTTGGCCTATTCCTGGCGAAGCGCTTGCTTGAGGTGATCGACACTTTGGTATTTTTAGTGCCAACCTTGCTTTCCAAAATACTTCAGACACAATAGTCCAAAGGACTGGTATCCGGAGATTTTGGTGGCCATTGCGCGCTGGATCATTCTTGGGTGGCGCATGCTGAGTGCGATGGTGCTGAGTCTTGTTTGAATGTCCACAATGCCAAAATATTTGCGTGCCCAAGGCTTTAATACACCCTCCAGAATATTTTCGCGATAATATTCGACAATTTATTCTGATGCCACGGTTGAATAATAAGAGCGAAAAGCGACCATCGGCTGTTATGGCTGCCCATACCATCACCATGGCCGGCGCTTGAGCTCTGGTGGTCAACTGAAGATGCACATTTTCAGCTGACCTCTTTGGCAAGTAAACGCGATCATTTTGTTTGGTTACAAACTGCTGGACAACGAATGTTTTCTCCAGCCAGATTCAGCAGTTTACCAGTTTAGGCCAATCGAAGTTCTTGCACTTTTTGGAATTTCAATGACTTTACCCCGAGCTCATTTTTCAATATTTGCCGAATATAGTATTGCGATATATTCAGCTCACGTGCTCACGGACATTGCGACGCGGGATTCGATCATGTCGCTTCTTTATTTTTCGAAGCACTTCTGCTGATGTTGCTCTTTTCTTCCGTCCACTTTCTTAACGTCGGGCTACGCTACCAGTATTTTAGATTTATTCACATTTAAATGCTGGAGTGCTCTAGCGATAGCCGATAGCTTGTGGTTTTCCAGCCAAATATAAAGAAATCACACTATCACACTTGAATTTCATCACGAATAACTTTTTTTCTGGAAAATTCTCACCAAAATGCTTTTGTACGCTTGTGAACAATATAATTAGCTGTCACTGGAAAAAATTTTAACAGCTGTCGGACGAGTGGCTTAGAAACGACAGCAGTCTGAAGTTGGTTGGAGTTTTTCCATCTCACCCTGTATACATTTCTCCAAAATTTTAGTGTTCTAATCTAATTGAATCGAAAAATTCAGAAAAAGTACAGAAGACCACCGTGGTGGTTTCGAGGAGTTACTAACGGAATATCAAAATTATATATATTCCCCATAATATGGTGGAATGCATAAAATCTGTTGTAAACTTGTAAATTGAAATATATTTTGACCCGCTTAGCATGGAATAGCTAATATGTGTTGGTCTAGGACCACAAATTACTAGATATAGAGCTGAATACTCTCTTTTTTTAAAATATGATACTCAAATATACAACCCCATGGGAGCATTACATGCTTGCTCTACTATTTAAAATTCATCTACACTTTTGCAAAGAAACTTTTAACCCACAATGTTTTATGGCGGAAAACTTCTGTTGGGGATAAAAGCCTTTGTTGGGTATTTGCCATAAGGTAAAATGTTTCCATATCCCAATATCGTACGGTATTTTGTATTAAGATAATTAGAGGCATTTATTATGGATTTTGTGTGGTTGAATATATCGATGCAATTTAATTATTAATAGTTAGTGTTATGCCGGTCCACTAGCACACGATGAAAATGAGCATGCTTTTATTAAAATCCATAAGTTTCCGTATCGATTCTCAAAAAAAGTAAAAAATTTTAATTTTACCCAACAATATGTGAGACAAAATATATAGAGAATTCGTTATAGGGTATCAGATATGCAGATGCCTTTTTGACCATAAAACAGTATGGAGCAACAACACCGTAGATTTTTTCCTAAGGGAATTAAAGGATTATCGCATTAGACTTAATGTTCGACATAAAAGAGAATTAGTGTTCTACATTTGTAAAAAGCGATTAATTAGAAGGTCACACTGGTGAATGCCTTTTGATATGGGCAGAGTGGCAGACAGACAAACCCCACAGACAGGGGGAACTACGCCTGTACACACACTCTCTCTGCATACCGCAATGACAGTAATGAGTAAATTGTGCTAAACTCAATCAAATGCATTTGACATGCAGTATTGTGCGTAATGATGGCAATTTGAACGTAACAGAATGGGGACTCCAGTGGAGATATTTTATTTGGATATAAGAATATTCAAATTATTCTTGAATTAAAAAATGAAAAAAAAACAAAAAAAACAATTTCAACATTAGTAAAGAAAAGTCAAAAGTCGAACGGGCTGACTTTTTGATACCCTACACCACTGTGTAGAACATCCCAAATTGCATCGAATTCCACTAAATTTGACGGAGGCATTTGACCTTAGACTGAAACCTCGGATCTACAATTATACATGAAACGATTTTCCCCAAAATATATCCTGCTGATATTATACTTCTGAAATACAATAAACGTGAAATCGGATGAAGATATATATGGGACCTATATCAAAATCTGAACCGTTCTCTATTAAGTTTAGCAGAGGTATTTGTATTCTGGCTCTGCTGGCACCAAATACCATTTTTTATAATGAATTTTACGGGTATGAGAAACTTAAATACACAATTGGAAAATAATGTTTATAGGACCTATAGTTATATCTGAACCGACTTTTGCCAAATTGACACACTCTATCCCAGGCTAAAATTGGGAAGTGTCGAAATCTACATAATTCGAGCTGATAATAAGCATTTAGTGCACAATAAACTTCAAATCGGATAATGATATATAACCTATATCCAAATCTGACCCTATTTCGATATCCAAATCTGACCCTTTTTCTATTTTCGCCAAACATCTGATTTCCGATATCCCTTAAAAAATTATTCGGAAAACTTCATAACCTAGAGGTAGTCTATATATTCCTTCAAATATCAAGTATTACACAAACTACAATTCAGCAAAGAAATCTCTATTTCCATTTTATACCAAAACAAACAATTGATTTCAAAGCTCTTTCCTAAATATTGGGAAATATATCTCCAACTATAGGGGTCCCTATGAATATGGTAAAAACTATTTACGGCCCTTAAATGTACCTAAGTGAAGTTGACCACTTTATTTAGGCTAATTTACGAAGCAAAAATCCAAAACTCCGATACAGGTTTCCTTTTTAATTTCATAATCTACTAAGTTTTTTCAGTGCAGTGTTTTTACACAGGGTATATACAGAGGGTATATATCATTTGATACGGCCAAAACGTGCCGGTTTTAACCCCTAGGTATTTTTTGGACCAAATATGTTTCAGGAGTCGATCAAGCAGTGTCCGTCCGTACGTCCATTTGTCTTGTTGGTTGGTGTGGACGATAACTCTTGAAGGGAGTATCCGATTGCATCGTAAAATTTCTGTCAAACTTAGATCGAGTTCGGAGATGGACAATATTGGTCCACTCCGTCTGGTACCTTCCACAAAAGAACGAAATTCTCAAAAAAAGTATCGGTCGGTTTTGCCGACATATTTATAACCTCCGCCAATGTTCGATTATTTAAAAATATTTCGAACTCTATTATGAATTTTCAAACTCTTGACCCTTTATTGACCTATTTGAAAGAATGGGCCAATATTGTCCATTTCATATCGGATCTAAATAAATATGATTTAAATATTATTATAAATATATAAGAAAATCGAACATTTATATCCAATTTATGGGAAATCTCAAATTCCATATTCATCTCAGGATTCTGGTTGAGAAATATATTTAGATATAGCAAGTAGTAAAGAATCGCTTAGTTGTTTCGCAATTTATGACAGATAAAAGTATTGCATATTGTGTCCCTCTGTGGGTGAGATACCAGTAGTGGTACGCAGGTATATAGCATCTTCACAACAGATCTTGTGTTAGCAAAAATGTTTGTATGTGTAAAATTTGAAGAGAGTTGGATGCTTTTTTCGCTTTCTTTGATAATTTTGTTTTTCAATATCTTGAACCCTGTGTGGAACAGGTAGTAAAAAAAATGGTCCGATCTCTCGCATCTCTATAACAGGTCTTGTGTTGATGTAAAATTGAAATGTACCAAGTCTGAAATGGAATCGGAAGTTGATTTCACTTTTTATGAGCTTCATGGATATTCAAAATGGTGAGAGTTTGTGGGGAGGGTACCGGAAGGGGCGGACCGATATATCCCATCTTCACAGCAGATCTTTTGTTAGTGGAAGTAATGGGATATGTGAAATATAAAGAACCCGATGATTATTTGGAATTTTATAAACGTTTTGGTTATTTAAAACATTAATCCTTTGTGGGGGAGATACTTGATGGAATGGTCCGATTTCTAAATTTTTTATAAAGGATCCTGTGTTGTTATAAATATTCTGATTTGCAAAGTGTAAATGGAATCGAATGTTAATTTCACGTTTTATGAGCTTAATGGATATTCAAAATTTCGAACTTTTATGGGGGAGGTACCAGAAGGAGTGGACCATCTTAACACCAGAATTTGAGTTTATACAAATATTGGGATGTGTGAACTTTTAAGAAAATCGAATTCTTACATCACATTTTAAAGAGTTGTAATTATTCAAAAGTTTGACCCTTTGTGGGGGAGGTACTTGATGGAGTGGACCGATGTTGCCCATTTTCGCATCTGACCTAGCACTGACGCAAATATTAGGATTTGCAAACTTGGAGCAAAATCGGATTATCGTTTCTCTTGCTCTGCATTTTTTTTTTTATTTTGAAAATTTCTAACATTTGTGAGGGAGGTACCAGAAGTAGTGGATTGATATTGTCCATCATCACACCAGACCTTAGGTTAATAAAATTATTGGGAAGTGTGAAATTTGAAGACAATCGGCCTCTTACATCACCTTTTATACGACTTGTAATTATTCAAGATTTTGACCCTTTGTGGGGGAGGTACTTGAAGGAGTGAACCGATTTTATCAATTTTTGCACCTGTCCTAGAACTGACGCAAATATGAGGATTTACAAAATTAGAGCAAAATCGGATTATAATTTCTCTTCCTGTGCAGAAAAAATATTTTTTTTGAAAATTTCGACCTTTTGGAGGTACCAGAAGGAGTGGAGCGATGTATTCCATCTTGACACCAGACCTTGGTTTAATAAAATTATTGTGATGTGTTAAATTTGACGACAATCGGACTCTTGCATCACATTTTTTAAGAGTTATAATTATTCAAAAATTTGACCCTTTTGTGGTGGAGGTACTTGATGGAGTGGGCCGATATTGCCCATTTTCGCACCTAACTTAGCACTGACGCAAATATTAGGATTTGCAAAGTTGGAGCAAAATTGGGTTACCGTTTCTCTTTCTGTGCAAAAAATACATATTTTTAAAAATTTCCACCTTTTGTGGGGGAGGTACCAGAAGGAGTGAACCGATATTGCCCATCTCCGAACTCGATCTAAGTTTGACAAAAATATTACGTACCAAATTTGGACCAAAGCGGATATTCCCTTCGAGAGTTATCGTGTGCACCAGGCAACCAGACAAACGGACGGACGGACATTGCTAGATCGACTCCAAATGTCCTGAAACGGATTTGGTCCTTCTGGTGTTTCCCCCAGGGTAAACATTTTTAATAACCATATTTTTGATTTTGTTGTAATTTTACCCATACCAATATTTTTATCTGTATTAGATGAAGTATGAAAATGGAACACTCCGGTCGACTATATCTGGTACCTCACGCACATTTTAACATTTTCTACAAATTATCACATATCTCACATAAAGTGAAGGATATAGTCCAAGCCTGGTACGTCGCAATATTTATATCATATTTATTTGGCCCCAATGTGAAGTGGGCAATATTGGCCCATTCCTTCGGAACCTACTCAATGGAGGGTCAATCGTTTGAATAATCATAACAGCAGTCAAAATTGGCTGAGGGGGTATATCTGCCAGCAAAACCGACTGATTATTATTTTTTTTTTTTTTTTTGCCAAAGAATGTCTTTTACGAGTGAAGATTTGTAATGAATTTTTATTCCAAGATAGCGATTTATCGACAGTTGTTCAATGCTCATAGGAATCGGAAGGGATTTCTTTTTTTCGGACGTATGTCAAGAATATCAACTTCTTAAGCTTTTTAGTTTAAAAACATAAAATATGCATTAAAATATAGTTCTCTTTTTTCTAAATGAATGCTAAATACAAAAACAAGTTATTAGCATGACATGAATATGTTTTTTTTTTAACAACAAAATTGGAATTTTATTTCTCTGTAATGCCTTTTTCTTAAATTTTTTTTCATAAATTCTAAATTAATTTAAGAAATACCACTGCCATAAAAGAAACTAATCTCTACTTACGTTTTTGCAGACAGCAAGACATCGCAAACGGACGAAGAGAAACAGCGCGATCGGCAACGCAGCGAAAGGGAAGCTAAAAAAGAAGAACAGGACGCGATAAATTATAAGGTATTAACAATTAAAGATAACACATATTAACTAAAAAAGCTAATAAAAAATTACTATCCAATTTCATTGCAGAGAGACAAAGACGCCCGAGAAGCCCGTCTATTGGATTTTGAGATACGACGGCAGCAGGAACGCGAAAAGAAAAAAGAAGAGCAAAAGATTTTACATCAACAGCATCAGCAGTTGCGTGAACAACAACATCAACAGCAGCAGCAGCAACAACAGCAAAGCGGTGAAAGTCCTCCCACCACCTCGACTTTAGCTCAACAACAGCAGCAGCAACAACAACAACAACAACAGCAGCAGCAGCAACAGCAAGACGAAGAAGATCCAGAAAAGCAACATCTCATCGGCGGCAGCAGCAGTGCACCGACACCGATCATACCAACACCACCAGAACGTGGTCTGCCACCAGCGTTTCGCAGTCGTTCCATAGAACGTGAATATCTCTACGAAAGGAAGCGACAACTATCGACAGCCGATACACACGACTATAAAGTGAGTTGAAATTAAGAAAAAAGGTTAAATAATTTAAATTGGTAAAAAAAAGTTATATTTTTTGTTAGAAAAATCGCACTTAAAAGTACAAAATAGTACACCTGTGACCCAAATGAATTCTACAATTTTAAAATTTAGTATTTGGCTTCAGCAATGACAAGCAAAACTGAAGTCTCGAAGAATTTTTAAAAATGGTTCATAAAATGTTCCTCAGAAAAAATTGTGCATAAGGCTCCAGATTCTATGCAAATTCATACGAAAGCACTTCTTTCATTTATAAGCACTAAAACCCGTCTCGAAATGCGCTGAAGCTTAGTCTGTAAAGACTAAATTAATCTACGAGAAGAATTTCTGCTCCATTGGTGTGGGGTGAATGGCTAATGCTAAAACATTGGACGCATTTTCTTCAATGTTTGTACTTTCCAAATTTTGTATCAATACAAAACCTATTGTGAAGATGAGATATATCGCCCCACACCTTCTGGTATGAGGGAGGTACTAGAAGGAATGGGCCGATAAACGGACAAACCTAAAAAAATATTTAGTAGAAATCAAAGGACACACGTTTTGGTTGAAACTATGCACATCGTAATTTTTATATCAGATTTTTGTTAGGTACTATAGCCACTCCTCTGGTGACACCACCCCCTACCCCCTTAGGGCTTTAAAATTATGATAAAACGTAGCCGTCATAATATAAGAAATTATTCTATGATGTTACTAGTTTAATCAATTCTAGATCTGCTGTGAAACTGTGGGTCCTCTTTTTCTGGCTACTCTCCCACTTAGGCAAAATTTTCAATGCAAAAGCCTCTTAGAATTCCAAGGAGGTATTAGACTTCACTGAAACTTCGCCCATCGCAATATGCATATGAGACAAAACTTAACACTTCTCAAATTTCTAAGCATCTAGTCTTAAGACGAGATCTTCCTTTTTACACCCAAACGGCCAAAACGTGCCTCATAGAAATAACGATTTCATATACTAGGTCTCCTTGGATCAAATCTGTTTCAGGAAATTTGGAGTCGATCTAGAGCTGTCCGTTCGTCCGTCCGTCAGTCTGTATGTCTGGCTGGCTGGTGTGCACGATAACTCGAAGGGAATATTCGATTTGGTCCATACTTGGTACATCGTAGTATAATTATAACACACTTAGATCGAGCTCGGAGGTGGGCAATATCGGTCCACTCCTTTTGACACCTCCCCCACAAAACGACGAAATTTTCAAAAAAATAAATATATATCTTTTACTGCAGAGACAATATCGGCCTACTTCATAGATTACGTCCTCCACAAACGTTCAAAATGTTGAATATTTTTATCACCTATGTAGAAGTCCTATTGCCTTCAAATTACACACACCATAATATTTTTATTAACCCAAGGCCTGGTGTGAAGATGGAATATATCGGCCCACTCCTTCTGGTACTTACCCCGCAAAAGGTCAAAATTTTGAATATCTATGAAGCTCTTAATACGCGAAATTAACATCCGATTCCATTCAGGCTTGATACATCTCAATATTCATATCAACACTAGATCTGTTATAAAGATGTTAGCCATCGGACTATTCCTTCTGGTATTCCTCCACAAAGGGCCAAAGTTTTGAATAATGAAAACGTTTATAAAATCCGAAGTAAGCATCCGGTTCCTTCTATTTATATCACACATCTCATTATTTCTTCTAACACAAGATCTGCTCTTAAGAAGGGATGTAGCGGTCCACTCCTTCTGGGTCTTCCGCCACAAAGGGTCAAAATTTTAAATATCCACGAAGCTGATAAAACACGAATTTAACGTCCGATTCCATTCAGACTTGGTACATTTCAATATTTCCATCAACACAAGATTTATTATAAAGATGATAGAGATCGGACCATTTCATTTTAAGAAAACAAAACGCTCAAAGAAAGCGAAATAAACATCCAACCCTCTTCAAATTTCACACACACACACAAAATTTTTGCTAACACAAGATCTGTTGTGAATATGATATACATCGGCTAACCCCTTCTGGTACCTCAAACACAAAGGGTCACAATTTTCAATAATTTTATCTGTCATATCTTGCGAAACAAGGCAGCGATTCCAGAAACCTAATATGAATATAGGATTTATGATTTCGCATAAAATTCGATATAAATGTTCCATTTTCTTGTAATTTGGCCCATATCAATGTTTTTAGCTGAATTAAATGAAGTGTGAAGAGTAAAAATAAAACAGTATGTTTGGCCGGGTCGAAACTTTGAATACCCTCCACAAATTGCAACGAAACTGGATATTAAAAAAAATACTGTTAAAAATCAGAAAAATATCGAATATAGGGAGTTACCATAATATTGGGTTCTATACGAATACGTGAACCTGTACTGGCAAGTTTTTTCATTGTCCATTACAATGTTAAAATAGGAAACTTGAAGAAATCCGGTGAATAATGTTGCAAAAACATCGAAATACCGAATGTATGGAGGTGCTGATATATGGGGGCTATACGAAGACCTGGGCCATAGGCAATTTTCTGTTTTAGGCTGTACCCGTTGCGAACTGCAAATACGAAATTTGAATCAATTCCAGTGAATAATGTCGCTAAAATCATCAAAATACCGAATATTGGGAGGTACTGTTATATGGGGGCTATACCTAAACGTTGACCTATATAGCTCATTTTCAATACCAAAGTCCTGCAGACAAACACACATCTGAGTAAAATTGTATCAACCTACTTCAAATCGTTCAGACGCTAGAGTGATTTCCACAGACGAACATCGCTAAATAGATATAGAATTTTCTTCTGATCAAAAAAAAAATATATATATACAGGGTGAGATGTCACTCGTCCGACAGCTGTTAAAATTGTTCCAGTGACAGCTCATTACATTGTTTACAAGCGTACAAAAGAATTTTGGTGAGAGTTTTCCAGAAAAAAAAGTTATTCGTGATGGAGTTCAAGCGTGATAATGTGATTGCTTTATATTTAGCAGGAAAACCACAAGTAGCCATCGTTAGAGAACTCCAGCATTAAAATGTGAATAAATCTTTTGTGTCTCGTGCCATTGCTCGTTATGATATTGGTAGCGTAGCCCGACGTCAAGGAAGTGGAGGGAAGAAAACAGCAACATCAGCAGAAATGGATCGAAAAGTAAGGAGCGGCTTGATCGAAGCCCGCGTCGCAGTGGCCGAAAAATGGCTCGTGAGCTGAACATATCATAATATTCCATTGGGCAAATATTGAAAAATGAGCTCGTGATAAAGCCATTGAAATTCCAAACAGTGCAAGAACTTACACCTCAACAGAAAGAAAATAGACTCAAAAGAGCTAAAGAGTTGATTCGCTTGGCCGAAAGTGAAAGAAAACATTCGTTGCCCAGCAGTTTGTAAACAAACAAAATTATCGCGTTTACTTTCCAATGAGGTCAGCTGAAGATGTGTACCTTCGGTTAGCCACCAGAACTCAAGCGTCGCCTATAGCGATGGAGTTGGCCGCCATAACAGCCGATGGTCGCTTTCCGATCGTATTAATTGACCGTGGCATGAGAATAAATGCCGAATATTATCGCGAAAATATTCTGGAGGGTGTATTAAAGCATTGGGCACGCAAACATTTTGGCCGCAGACCTTGGACATTCCAACAGAACTCAACACCATCGCACTCAGCACGCGCCACCCAAGAATGGTTACAAAATGAGGTTCCCCGCTTCATTTCAAGCGCACAATATGCACCAAAATCTCCGGATACCAATCCGTTGGACTATTGTGCCTGGAGTATTTTGGAAAGCTTGGTTGGCACTTAAAAATACTAAAGTGTCGATCACCTCATGCAAGCGCTTCGCCAGGAATGAGCCAAAATGCCGAAGAGCAACATTCTGGCAGCGTGTGACGGTTTAATTGGCCGTTTGAAGACCATAATTCGTTCCATAGGTGACCAATTCAAAAAATCTAAACTTATTCTAAAATTTGATGCTATTCCCGACATTTTTTGCTTTCATTCAGTAAAATTTAAAAAAAAAATGTAAAAATTATGGCTTTTGCTTTGTTGCAGTTTTTTATCTCACCCTTTATATTAAAACGCACAGATTAAGGTGAATCTTAATCTGAAAATTGCCAAAAATATTGAAAAGGGGAACTTACCCCCTCTATTTAGGTTACTTGCCGCCTTTATATTGTTTAAAATATATTGCTGCTTCTGAAAGTGTAGAAAAGGTAGTGGAATTTCTACTACACCTTAAAACAAATAATTAAACACATCCCACTCCTTGGCTGTACAGAAAAAATACCCCTTGTGGCGTATCCTATAATTATGTAAATTAGAATTTGTAAAACATGTCAGGATCAAAAGCTCATTTAATTTTTTTAATGATTCTTTTTTTTTGTTCAAGTATTGTAATTAATCAAATATGGTTAATTGAATTTTAATTATTTTGTGTGTTTGTGTGTGTTGTTTTACATTTAATTTTTTTTCGATTTCTTACAGAAGCCGCTAAGTACGACACCATCGCCACAGGCAATAACTGGACCACCACCGCCTCCTACACCATCAGCAGCGGTGGTGGCGGGCCCACCGGCAACGGCTGCAGCTGCCACAGCTGCTATAATCCCTATTCTACCATTAGGGGTTGCCACGCTACGTGATGACTCCACCGAATCGGAAGAACAGTCCATGACATGCACTCATGGCCATGCGGAGTCATGTCATCGCATTATGTGAGTATTTTGTTACACTTTTTAGGTTTTAGACATTAATTTTAAACAAAAAAAAGGGTTCTATTTATAAAAAAACGAAATTGCAATTCCAATCCTTAAATCTTGGGAAATTTCGTTACTGGACAAGGCTATTTAGCCGTTGTAATTTGCGCATAAACTAAAAAACAATCAAGGCGTGTAACAACTCATCAAGTAATTCCACTTTTATGCAGCTACCTCTAATTTTCCTCTACGCCCCGTGGATGTTTAGCTGCACCAACTGCAAGCAACTACAACATGCATTCCAGGCATCTTCATTAGCATCCATCTGCGGCTTAAATTTGTTTCCTGCCATTGTTTGCAACGGTTTTAGTTGGTTGGCTCGTTGTGTTGGGCAGGCGATTTTGCATTGGCAGGAATTTCTACGCGCTTCAAGGATTATTTTGTTTTTAATTAAATCAGATTGAATAGCTTTTTAACAACAACAAGTCCATGGAGACTATTGATCCACGAGTTTGAAGAGGAAAAAATTAGGCAAAATATTTACCGTTGTTATTTAATTAGTTCCTACCCTGATGATGAGCCCAGGCTATTACACTGGAAACTTATTGCAGAGCAAATTCATGGGAAAAAGTGGTGGGTTGGAAGATTTTTTTTCTTTTAAATTTCAAAAAATGCAATAGCCGACAAGACTTTTGGATGAACATACACGACATGTGTGCATTGGAAGAGATCAGTTTTTCAAACCTTTTTTCAAAATGGATTTTTAAATGGTATACAATTTTATGGAGATGCAATCTGCAATAGAGAATTCCCAATACAATTTGAATACGAATGCATTTTGCATTATCTGAATGCAGCTTCTGTTAAATTATTGGAAAACTTTAATTTGAGACCAGGGCTAACTGAGCAATGGAAATAACTTTAAAAAAATACAGAATGTTTTCAAATTATTGCCAAGGCAAAATTCTACATTTTAGCACATTACAGGGTCTTCATAACACCCATATATTGGTCTACCTATTTAGACTTCAAATTAAAACCACTTGTTTTAGGGAATTTGGCCATGACCTTAAAAAAGGCCAAAATCGTCTGGACCAGCACAACGGAAATTATACCACGTATATACCGATATTAAAAATATCTTTTTAATATTCAAGAGAATCAATCCCAGATGCATATTTACAAACATATAATTTGACTGTTTTGACTTTTGAGACGAGCTTAATGATCTAAGATTTTCAACGAAAAGGTAAGACAGGGAGACACAATCTCATGATTGGAAAAGTGGCTCATCGGGATGTCCGTCAAGATAAATTTAAATTTAATTAGCAAAGACACAAACCAAGGTGATTTTTTCTCCGGTTCACAAAGGGTTAATAAAGAGAGAGAGAGAGAGAGAAAAAGAGAGAGAGTAGTAAACCAGAGAAAATTAAAGGTAAACTAAATTATATTAGTTTTCATCAAATTTCATAATTTTCCCTACAAATTTCAAATTTCAAATGAAATCGCTAAATAAAAACCTAATTAAAATTTACGTTGAAAAACTTTGAAACCCTTAACTCTACATTTAAACCGAGAATAAAATATTTAAAAATGAAGCGGTGTCGAGGCTGGGCACAAATGAAAGGTCTCGAGGAGTACTTTCCGAATCTGTGGACCTTATAGTCAAAAAGAATTTCAGACTTAGGAATTTTTTGCATTTTCTGAAGAATTATCGCTCAATTTTATGGAAATTGAAGATAGAAGCGTCCACAGAACAGAAACTAAAAATGAAGCGGTGTCGAGGCTGGGCACAAATGAAAGGTCTCGAGGAGTACTTTCCGAATCTGTGGACCTTATAGTCAAAAAGAATTTCAGACTTAGGAATTTTTTGCATTTTCTGAAGAATTATCGCTCAATTTTATGGAAATTGAAGATAGAAGCGTCCACAGAACAGAAACTAAAAATGAAGCGGTGTCGAGGCTGGGCACAAATGAAAGGTCTCGAGGAGTACTTTCCGAATCTGTGGACCTTATAGTCGAAAAGAATTTCAGACTTAGGCATTTTTTGCATTTTCTGAAGAATTATCGCTCAATTTTATGGAAATTGCAGATAAAAGCGTCCACAGAACAGAAACTAAAAATGAAGCGGTGTCGAGGCTGGGCACAAATGAAAGGTCTCGAGGAGTACTTTCCGAATCTGTGGACCTTATAGTCAAAAAGAATTTCAGACTTAGGCATTTTTTGCATTTTCTGAAGAATTATCGCTAAATTTTATGGAAATTGAAGATAGAAGCGTCCACAGAACAGAAACTAAAAATGAAGCGGTGTCGAGGCTGGGCACAAATGAAAGGTCTCGAGGAGTACTTTCCGAATCTGTGGACCTTATAGTCAAAAAGAATTTCAGAATTAGGAATTTTTTGCATTTTCTGAAGAATTATCGCTCAATTTTATGGAAATTGCAGATAAAAGCGTCCACAGAACAGAAACTAAAAATGAAGCGGTGTCGAGGCTGGGCACAAATGAAAGGTCTCGAGGAGTACTTTCCGAATCTGTGGACCTTATAGTCGAAAAGAATTTCAGACTTAGGCATTTTTTGCATTTTCTGAAGAATTATCGCTCAATTTTATGGAAATTGCAGATAAAAGCGTCCACAGAACAGAAACTAAAAATGAAGCGGTGTCGAGGCTGGGCACAAATGAAAGGTCTCGAGGAGTACTTTCCGAATCTGTGGACCTTATAGTCAAAAAGAATTTCAGACTTAGGAATTTTTTGCATTTTCTGAAGAATTATCGCTAAATTTTATGGAAATTGAAGATAGAAGCGTCCACAGAACAGAAACTAAAAATGAAGCGGTGTCGAGGCTGGGCACAAATGAAAGGTCTCGAGGAGTACTTTCCGAATCTGTGGACCTTATAGTCAAAAAGAATTTCAGAATTAGGAATTTTTTGCATTTTCTGAAGAATTATCGCTCAATTTTATGGAAATTGCAGATAAAAGCGTCCACAGAACAGAAACTAAAAATGAAGCGGTGTCGAGGCTGGGCACAAATGAAAGGTCTCGAGGAGTACTTTCCGAATCTGTGGACCTTATAGTCGAAAAGAATTTCAGACTTAGGCATTTTTTGCATTTTCTGAAGAATTATCGCTCGATTTTATGGAAATTGCAGATAAAAGCGTCCACAGAACAGAAACTAAAAATGAAGCGGTGTCGAGGCTGGGCACAAATGAAAGGTCTCGAGGAGTACTTTCCGAATCTGTGGACCTTATAGTCAAAAAGAATTTCAGAATTAGGAATTTTTTGCATTTTCTGAAGAATTATCGCTCAATTTTATGGAAATTGCAGATAAAAGCGTCCACAGAACAGAAACTAAAAATGAAGCGGTGTCGAGGCTGGGCACAAATGAAAGGTCTCGAGGAGTACTTTCCGAATCTGTGGACCTTATAGTCAAAAAGAATTTCAGACTTAGGAATTTTTTGCATTTTCTGAAGAATTATCGCTCAATTTTATGGAAATTGAAGATAGAAGCGTCCACAGAACAGAAACTAAAAATGAAGCGGTGTCGAGGCTGGGCACAAATGAAAGGTCTCGAGGAGTACTTTCCGAATCTGTGGACCTTATAGTCAAAAAGAATTTCAGACTTAGGAATTTTTTGCATTTTCTGAAGAATTATCGCTCAATTTTATGGAAATTGAAGATAGAAGCGTCCACAGAACAGAAACTAAAAATGAAGCGGTGTCGAGGCTGGGCACAAATGAAAGGTCTCGAGGAGTACTTTCCGAATCTGTGGACCTTATAGTCGAAAAGAATTTCAGACTTAGGCATTTTTTGCATTTTCTGAAGAATTATCGCTCAATTTTATGGAAATTGCAGATAAAAGCGTCCACAGAACAGAAACTAAAAATGAAGCGGTGTCGAGGCTGTGCACAAATGAAAGGTCTCGAGGAGTACTTTCCGAATCTGTGGACCTTATAGTCGAAAAGAATTTCAGACTTAGGCATTTTTTGCATTTTCTGAAGAATTATCGCTCAATTTTATGGAAATTGCAGATAAAAGCGTCCACAGAACAGAAACTAAAAATGAAGCGGTGTCGAGGCTGGGCACAAATGAAAGGTCTCGAGGAGTACTTTCCGAATCTGTGGACCTTATAGTCAAAAAGAATTTCAGACTTAGGAATTTTTTGCATTTTCTGAAGAATTATCGCTCAATTTTATGGAAATTGAAGATAGAAGCGTCCACAGAACAGAAACTAAAAATGAAGCGGTGTCGAGGCTGGGCACAAATGAAAGGTCTCGAGGAGTACTTTCCGAATCTGTGGACCTTATAGTCAAAAAGAATTTCAGAATTAGGAATTTTTTGCATTTTCTGAAGAATTATCGCTCAATTTTATGGAAATTGCAGATAAAAGCGTCCACAGAACAGAAACTAAAAATGAAGCGGTGTCGAGGCTGGGCACAAATGAAAGGTCTCGAGGAGTACTTTCCGAATCTGTGGACCTTATAGTCGAAAAGAATTTCAGACTTAGGCATTTTTTTGCATTTTCTGAAGAATTATCGCTCGATTTTATGGAAATTGCAGATAAAAGCGTCCACAGAACAGAAACTAAAAATGAAGCGGTGTCGAGGCTGGGCACAAATGAAAGGTCTCGAGGAGTACTTTCCGAATCTGTGGACCTTATAGTCAAAAAGAATTTCAGAATTAGGAATTTTTTGCATTTTCTGAAGAATTATCGCTCAATTTTATGGAAATTGCAGATAAAAGCGTCCACAGAACAGAAACTAAAAATGAAGCGGTGTCGAGGCTGGGCACAAATGAAAGGTCTCGAGGAGTACTTTCCGAATCTGTGGACCTTATAGTCAAAAACAATTTCAGACTTAGGAATTTTTTGCATTTTCTGAAGAATTATCGCTCAATTTTATGGAAATTGTAGATAGAAGCGTCCACAGAACAGAAACTAAAAATGAAGCGGTGTCGAGGCTGGGCACAAATGAAAGGTCTAGGTACTCCTCGAGACCTTTCATTTGCGCCCAGCCTCGACACCGCTTCATTTTTAGTTTCTGTTCTGTGGACGCTTCTATCTACAATTTCCATAAAATTGAGCGATAATTCTTCAGAAAATGCAAAAAATTCCTAAGTCTGAAATTCTTTTTGACTATAAGGTCCACAGATTCGGAAAGTACTCCTCGAGACCTTTCATTTGTGCCCAGCCTCGACACCGCTTCATTTTTAGTTTCTGTTCTGTGGACGCTTTTATCTGCAATTTCCATAAAATTGAGCGATAATTCTTCAGAAAATGCAAAAAATGCCTATGTCTGAAATTCTTTTCGACTATAAGGTCCACAGATTCGGAAAGTACTCCTCGAGACCTTTCATTTGTGCCCAGCCTCGACACCGCTTCATTTTTAGTTTCTGTTCTGTGGACGCTTCTATCTTCAATTTCCATAAAATTGAGCGATAATTCTTCAGAAAATGCAAAAAATTCCTAAGTCTGAAATTCTTTTTGACTATAAGGTCCACATATTCGGAAAGTGCTCCTCGAGACCTTTCATTTGTGCTCAGCCTCGACACCGCTTCATTTTTAGTTTCTGTTCTGTGGACGCTTCTATCTTCAATTTCCATAAAATTGAGCGATAATTCTTCAGAAAATGCAAAAAATTCCTAAGTCTGAAATTCTTTTTGACTATAAGGTCCACAGATTCGGAAAGTACTCCTCGAGACCTTTCATTTGTGCCCAGCCTCGACACCGCTTCATTTTTAAATATTTTATTCTCGGTTTAAATGTAGAGTTAAGGGTTTCAAAGTTTTTCAACGTAAATTTTAATTAGGTTTTTATTTAGCGATTTCATTTTAAATTTGAAATTTGTAGGGAAAATTATGAAATTTGATGAAAACTAATATAATTTAGTTTACCTTTAATTTTCTCTGGTTTACTACTCTCTCTCTCTCAATCTCTCCCTCTCTTTCTCTCTCTCTCTCTCTCTCTTTATTAACCCTTTGTGAACCGGAGAAAAAATCACCTTGGTTTGTGTCTTTGCTAATTAAATTTAAATTTATCTTGACGGACATCTCATCGGGCACATTCGGTGAGGATGATGGCTTGCAAGGGTCATTCATTTGAAAAATGAGGGCAAAATGTATAAAGGCCGATAACCGGAAGCCCTCAACCGCTTAACGGTGAATATTCGAAAAAGTTAAGCATTAAAGAGTACCTGAAATATCCAATTTCACCAGATGCATTTCAGCGACTGAAGTGATCGAAATGCCAAAAAAAGAGGTATACAGGGTTGCCCATATTCGACGGGTCCATGTTTTTTTTTTTTTTTTTTTTTTTTTTAATCAAAGAAAAAAATAAAAATTTGGCGGTTGGCAATGTTAATCATTTAATTTGTTCCAAGTAGATTTGATTACCTCAATTTTTGAATATGATATCTCTCAAATGGCCGCCTCTGGCGTTGATGACGTATTGTGCCCTTTTTGCTGCATTTTCCATCGTTTTTGCCAACATTTCGGCCGGAATAGCGGCTATTTCTTCACGCATGTTGTCCTTGAGCTCTTCTACGGTCCTTGGCTTGTTAACGTAAACCTTTGACTTCAAATATCCCCACAAGAAGAAGTCAGGCGGCGTCAAATCGGGCGAACGCGGTGGCCAGTCCAAATCACCACTTTTCGACATCAAACGGCCCGGAAACAAATTCTTCAGAAAATCGATTGTTATGCGACTTGTGTTGAAACCAGAACTGCCTCATACGCTTTCGACGAATAATTGGCATCACAAAATTGGTCATCATGTCGCGATAACGCTCCTGATTGATGGTAACAGCATGGCCATTTTCATTTTGAAAGAAAAACGGCCCAATGACCGTTTTCGCACTAACGCCGCACCAAACTGTGACTTTTTCATCATGAAGAGGCACTTCTTGAATCTCCTGAGGATTTTCAGTGGCGTAAAAACGGCAATTTTGCTTATTTCGGATATGATAATTTTGTTCCAAAATTGCTCGTCATCTTCGGCCATTTCGATGACTCTTTGGGTCCATTCCAATCGACGAGGCTTGTCCGCAGGCAACATTCTTTGCGTCAATTGAATTTTGTACGGGAACAAATGCAAATCAATGCGAATAGTCCGTTGTAAAGTGGACCGAGCCATACCCAACTGCTGAGAACGGCGTTTTTGGGATGTTCTTGGGGACCTCTCCACACTGGTTCGTACGGCAGCGATATTCTCGGACGATCGCCTTGGTCGGATTAGAAAAAGCCTTACCAGTCGAAAATTTTTCGTATAAACGCTTAATGGTGTTCTTAGAAGGCGCACTTCTCACATTTTTTAATGTTTTAAAAGCACGTTGAGTTTTCACCATTGAATGTTCTTTTGTTGAATGTAAATTTCAACTATTTCAGAGCGCTCGCGTGGCTTGTATTGGTTCATGGTAAAAATCTGCTTGGACTGGCGTTTCAAACGCGGTATGTCATTAAGCGATGTGACATCTGTACGCATGCATTTTGCATTATCTGAATGCAGCTTCTGTTAAATTATTGGAAAACTTCAATTTGAGACCAGGGCTAACTGAGCAATGGAAATAACTTTAAAAAAAAAAAAATACTGAATGTTTTCAAATTATTGCCAAGGCAAAATTCTACATTTTAGCACACTACAGGGTCTTCATAACACCCATAAGTATAGAATCAAGGCTTATATGGACCATTATATGACCTTGAATATTTTTCGGAGGATGTGCTCTACCTATTAAGACTTCAAATTAAAACCACTTGTTTTAAGGAATTAGACCACGACCTTAAAAAATCCCAAAATCGCCTGGACCAGCTCAACGGGAATTATACCACGTATATACCGATATTAAAAATATTGGTTTAAGATTTAATCCAAGAGAATCAATCCCACATGCATATTTACAAACATATAATTTGACTTTTTTGACTTTTGAGACGAGCTTAATGATCTGAGATTTGCAACGACAAGTTAAAAAGTATCAGTCGGTATTGCCGACAGATATATACCCTCAGCCTGTGTTCGATTATTTAAATATAATTTGACTAGTGTTACAATTATTCAAACGTTTGACCCTCTATGGAGCAGGTTCCGAAGGAATGGCCCAATATTGTCCATTTCGAAAATTGTTTCGAAAGTTATAACATATATAATTATTGAAAATTATGACCCCAGAAGGGGTTGGCAGATATATATCAACTTCACAACAGATCTTGTGTTAGCAAAAATATTTGTGTGTGTGAAATTTGAAGAGAGTTGGATATTTGAGATATTTGATTGTTTTGTTTTTCAAAATCTTGAACCCTATGTATGCGAGAGAAAAAATGGTTCAATCTATACCACCTTTATAACAGATCTTGTGTTGATAGAAATATTGAGATGTGCCAAGTCTAAATGGAATCGGATGTTAAATTGGCGTTTTATGTGCTTCAAGGGTATTCAAAATTTCGACACTTTGTGGGGAGGTACCAGAAGGAGTGAACCGATACATCCCATGTTAACACCAGATTTTGGGTTTATAAAGATATTGAAATGTGTGAAATTTGAAGACGTTCGGATCCTAACATCACATTATTTAAGAGTTATAATTATTCAAAATGTTGACCCTTTGTGGGGGAGGTACTTGATGGAGTGGACCGATACTGTTCAATTTCGCACCCGATCTAGCATTGATGAAAATATGAGCATTTGCAAAGTTCGAGCAAAATCGGATTATGGTATCTCTTTTTGTGCAAAAAATAATTTTTTGAAAATTATGATCTTTTGTGGGGGAGGTACCAGAAGGAGTGGACCGATACATCCCATGTTAATACCAGATCTTGGGTTTATAAAAATATTGAAATGTGTGTAATTTGAAGACAATCGGACTCTTACATCACATTTTATAAGAGTTGTAATTATTCAAAATTTTGACCCTTTGTGGGGGAGGTACTAGATGGAGTGGACCGATATTGTCCATTTTCGCACATGACCTAGCATTGATGAAAATATGAGGATTTGCAAAGTTCGAGCAAAATCGGATTATGGTATCTCTTTTTGTGCAAAAAATAATTTTTTGAAAATTTTGATCTTTTGTGGGGGAGGTACCAGAAGGAGTGGACCGATACATTCCGTTTTTACGCCAGACCTTGAGCTAATACAATTATTGGGATGTGTGGAAATTGAAGACTATCGAACTCTTACATCTCATTTTATAAGAGCTTTAATTATTCAAAGTTTTGACCCTTTGTGGGGGAGGTCCTCGATGGAGTGGACCGACATTGTCCATTTTCGCACATGACATAGCACTGATGAAAATATGAAGATTCGCAAAGTTCGAGCAAAATCGGATTATACTTTCTCTTTCTGTGCAATAAATTATTTTCTTTGAAAATTTTGACATTTTGTGTGGGAGGTACCAGAAGGAGTGGGCCGATATTGCTCATCTCCGAACTCGATCTAAGTTTGACAAAAATATTACGATGTACCAAGTTTGAATCAAATCGGATACTCCCTTCGAGAGTTATCGTGCGCACCAGCCAGCCAGACAGACAGACAGACAGACAGACGGACGGACGGACGGACGGACGGACATCGGTAGATCGACTCCAAATGTTCTGAAACGGATTTGGTCCAAAGAGACCTAGGGTCTAAAACCATTATTTCGATTAGGCACGTTTTGACCGTATCAAATGATATATACCCTCTGTAGCCATATGGCTGAGGGTATAAAAAGGAAAGACAGGGAGACACAATCTCAATGATTAGTAAAGTGGCTCATCGGGCACGTTTGGTGGGGATGATGGCTTGCAAGGGCCGTTCATTTGAAAAATGAGGGCAAAATGTATAAATGCCGATAACCGGAAGCCCTCAACCGCTTAACGGTGAATATTCGAAAAAGTGAATCTTCCGAAATTCAACATTTCAGGTCCTGAATAGGTAAGACCACCATTGTAAGGTTTTGATCGAATAAAGAGGTCCTGAAATATCAAATTTCAGCAGATTTAGATCAGCGACTGAAGTGATCGAAATACCAAAAATAAGAGGTATAAAAATATATTTTGACTTCTGTTTTGATTACGTTTGACTCTTTATGGAGTAGGGTTCTAAACAAATCTATAAACGAGTAAAATGTTTGTATGTTTGTTTGTAATTCATGGACTCGAAAACCGAACTGAACCGATTTTCCTGAATATTTCTAAATATACTACAACATCGCCTGAAAGTAGCACAAGCTATATAAATTTTTGAAATTCCTCTTAGAACTGGAGATAGAGCATGAGCATCGAAGGAACCTCCCAAAAAATTAGATTTTATGTGCACATATCTATTGATCGGTTACAGACGCAGTCTCCAAACTTGAAATGCGTAACGAAATTTGGAACAAAAATAAATTTGCCAAATTATATTTTCGGCCGATTTCGTTTATTTGTTGCACCTAACACGACATGCATGTCCGATTTCACTGAAATTTGCATTCCAATAAAATGTGTGACGGAATTTTGATCAGTAATTAAATTAGTCAAATTATATTAAAATCGGCTCAGATTTGGATATAGCTTCGGACGATTTCACATATTAAAAAAACTGCATCAAAGTCAAACGCCATAAATTTTAATTTTTTTATTTTAATTTTATTGAATGAAGGAAGAATATGTCGAAAAAAGCAGCAAATTTTAGAATAAGTTTAGACTTGTTCGAATTGGTCACCTTTGGCACGAATTATGGCCCTCAAACGGCCAATGAAACCGTCACACACTGCCCGAATGTTGCTCTGCAGTATTTTGGCCTATTCCCGGCGAAGCACTTGCTTGAGGTGATATTTTTAATTGCCAACCTTGCTCTCAAAAATCCTCCAGACACAATAGTCCAACGGATTGGTATCCGGAGATTTTGGTGGCCATTGTGCGCTGGAAATGAAGCGAGGAACCTCATCCTATAACCATTCTTGGGTGGCGCGTGCTGAGTGCTATGGTGCTGAGTCCTGTTGGAATCACCAACGTCTGCGTCCAAAATGATTGCGTGCCCTCCAGAATATTTTCGCGATAATATTCGGCATTTATTCTGATGCCACTGTCGATTAATACGAGCGGAGAGCGATCATCGGCTGTTATGGCAGCCCATACCATCACCATGGCCGGCGCTTGAGTTCTGGTGGCCAACCGAAGGTGCACATTTTCAGCTGACCTCTTTGGCAAGTAAAACACGATCATTTTGTTTGTTTACAAACTGCTGGACAACGAATGTTTTCTCATCGGAGAAAATAAAATTCGGCAGTTCACCACTTTCGGCCAAGTGAAGCAACTCTTCAGCTCTTTTGAGTCCATTTTCTTTCTGTTGCGAAGTAAGTTCTCGTACTTTTTGGAATTGCAATGACTTTACCCCGAGCTCATTTTTCAATATTTGCCGAATGGACTATTGCGGGCAATTTTTCGGCCACTGCCACGCGGGTTTCGATCCAGTCGATTCTTTACTTTTCGAACCATTTCTGCTGATGTTGCTGTTTTTTTCTGTCCACTTCCTTGACATCGGGCTACGCTTCCAGTATCATGGTAACGAACGATGGTACGACACTCAAAAGATGTATTCACATTTAAATGCTGGAGTGCTCTAACAATAGCCACTTGTGGTTGTCCAGCCAAATATAAAGAAATCACACTATCACGCTTGAATTCCATCACGAATAACTTTTTTCCGGAAAAGTCTCACCAAAATGTTTTTGTACGCTAGTAAACAATATAATGAGCTGTCACTGGAACAATTATAACTGTCGGGCGAGTGGCTTAGAAATGGTTGCAGTTTTTTTTTTTTGTTTTTTTCATATTACCAAATATTTTGGCCGCAGACGTTAGAGATTCCAACAGGACTCAGCACCATCGCACTCAGTACGAGCCACCCAAGAATGGCTTCATTTCCAGCACACAATGCCTACCAAAATCTCCGGATACCAAGTCATTGGACTATTGTGTCTGGAGTATATTGGAAAGCAAAGTTGGCACTAAAAACTACCAAAGAGTCGATCACCTCAAGCAAGCGCTTCGCCAGGAATGGGCGAAAATACCGTAGAGCAACATTCGGGCAGCGTGTGACGGTTTCATTGGCCTGTTGAAGGCCATAATTCGTGCCAAAGGTGACCAATTCGAACAAAGTTAAACTTATTCTAAAATTTGATGCTATTTCCGAGATTTTTTTGCTTTCATTCAATAAAATTAAAAAAAAAATTGTATAAATTATGGCGTTTGACTTTGTTGCAGATTTTTATCTCACCCTGTACATACAGCATAGCACGTATATTATCAATAAATAAAATCCTTACATTCTCCTAGAAATTTTGTAAACATACAAGAATATATTACACATGAAATACATATTAAAAGTTCTGAATATATTGAATACCTCTTCAAGTTATTCTATTCCAAGAAGACTTCTCAAAGACCTCTTAAATGACTTCCATAAAAAATAGGAATTGTGGAAGCATTACTACAACAGTAGCCATGGAAAATATTTAATTAAATCCTTTTTTCATTGAACCCCATAACAAAAAATGAAACAATATATCAGGTATGCTCAAAGAGTTTATCCTTAAAAACAAAATAAGAGAAAACGTGCACCCGCACACAGTTTCAAGTAGCCTCAAAAGTTTTAATTTTAAATGCACTTGTCTTGCTTCGTTGGCAGCAAAGAAGACCTGGAAGGAGAAGAGGACGGAGACGAGGAATATGGTATCGTAGCTCGTCATAGTAAATAGATTATAATGGCATTGGTGATGATGCGAATGCTGATAACGACGAGAATACTGATGACGACGACGATGATGATGATTCTGCTGCTGCTGATAAAGATGTAAATAATGATTATAATGCAAGCGCCAATGAAGATTATGTGCATTGTGTGTAGCCAAAACATGTCCACACAGCAGCAGCAGAAACAAGTAAAAAAGCTGTATGTTCGGCCGGGCCGAACTTTGAATACCCTCCACCATTTGGAACAAATTTGGCAATTTAAAAAAAAAAACACCAGTAAAGAAAGTCTTAAAGTCGGGCGGGCCGACTTTATGATACCCTACACAACTTTGCTAATTTAGAAGGGCTCCGCATAACAATTAAAAGCTTTTATGGGAAAATTCAATCATACACGCTATAATTATAATTGTAATTTAAAGTTCAAAGGACTAAATATGCCGAAGCATTTGTATCTTTTAAATTCGGACTTGTATTGTCTATTTGATGCAAAAATAACTTGAAATCGGATAAAGATATATATGGGAGCTATATCCAAATCGGAACCGATCTCGATAAAATTTGGCAAAGATATTTCTGAGCTGTATTTGATATATTTCCCTGAATATCGTTGTTACGGTGTGTAAATTACGCCTGTGGATAACAAATATAACAAATCGGATGATGGGAGCTACAGCTATATCTGAACCGATCTTCACCAAATTTGACATACTAGCTTCCAGACTCAATTCGGTGGTAAGTGCCAAATTCCATCCCATTTGGACAAATATTAGACGTTTGGTGCACAATAAAAGGTAAATCGGACGAAGTTATATATGGGAGCTATATCCAAATCTGAACCGATCTCGATAAAATTTACAAATGTTTTTCTGAAATGTATTTGATATATTTCCCCAAATATTATTGTTGCAGAGTGCATATTACGGCTGCTGAGGACAAAAATAACAAATAGGATGAACAATATATATATGGGAGCTATAGCTATGTTTGAACCGATTTCGATCAAATTTGGCATACTTATTTCCAGGCCTAATTTGGTTGTATGTGCAAAATTCCATACTATTCGGGCTGATATTACACGTTTGGTGCACAATAAAAGGCAAATCGGACGAAAATATATATGGGAGCTATATCCAAATTGACCGATTATCTCCAATTTCAATAGGGTTCGTCTTTGGGCCAAACAAATTTATTATGCAAAATTTCATCTGGATAGGGCAATAAATGCGAACTGTACTTTGTTTACAAAAATACATGGACAGACGGACGGACGGACATGCATAAATCGACTCAGAATGTGATTCTATGCAGATCATCAAATGGAACAATGGGTCTATCTCGTTTCCTGCTACAAAGAAATGAACAAAGACGCAATACCCTGACCACCTTGTTGTGTAGGGTATAATAAAACAAACCAACGGCTACAGTCGTCATATTAGGGTCTAAACGACGACGTGGACCTGCACAGGCAACTTTTGTCATTAGCCATTACAATATTCAAATGCGAAACTGGAAAAAAATATATCAGTGAATAGTGTAGCTAAATCATCAATATAGGCAGGTACTATTTGTTGTATGGAAGCTATACCAAAATGTGGACCTGCACAGACAATTTTCTGTTTTAGACTGTAGTATCCATCTCGAACTTCAAATACCAAATCTGAAACAATTCCGGTGAATAATGTCGCTAAAACCAACAAAGTACCGAATATCGGGGGTACCGTTACATGGGGGCTATACGAAGACGTTTACCTGCACACACAATTTTCTATCTTAGGCTATAGCATCCATTTCGAACTTCAAATCCCAAATTTAAAACAATTCTGGTGAATAATGTCGCTAAAATCACCAACATACCGAATATCGGGAGGCACCGTTAAAACGTGGACCTGGACGGACAATTTTCTGTCTTAGGCTGTAGTATCCATTTCGAACTTCAAATACCAAATTTGAAAAAAATCCGGTGTATAATGTCACTAAAATTCTCAAAATACCGAATATCGGGAGGTACCGTTATATGGGGGCTTTACGAAGACGTGGACCTGCACAGACAATTTTCAGTCTTACACTATAGTATCCATTTCGAACTTGAAATGCCAAATTTGAAACAATTCCGGTGAATAATGTCGCTAAAATCACCAAAATATCGAATATCGGGAGGTACCATTATATGGAGGCTATACCAAAACGTAGACCTACATGACCCATTTTCAATACCAAAAGTCTTGCAGAAATAATATATATTTGAGAAAAATTTATCAATTTACTTAATTCCGTTCGGAACTAGTGTGATTTTTACAGACGTACATAGAATTTTATGCTGATCAAGAATATATACACTTTGTGGGGTCTAAGATGTATATTTCGGGGTGTTACAAACGGAATGGCAAACTTAATATACCCTCCATACTACGGTGGAGGGTATAAAAAGTGAGTATTTTTCTGAAGAGTGTGTAGACGTTTGTGTGTCTTAACACATCTACGTAACAATACAAGACGACAGCATTGTTAGTTGTTTGGCAGCTGTAACTACGTCACAAGCAACCCTTCCACGAGGGGGTCCACGAGTGGCAGCTGTGTGTCTGTGTCACAACAACGGAAACTGTGTCTCACAACATAGCTACAGGAGCCACCAACATGAATCGCAACAACAGCAACAAACAAACAATTACAACAATTTTAGCGTCATCATACTCTAGGTCTGTTTTTCAGGTCACCTTTTATAGCCGATATCCGCCGTTGTGATACGAACGCACGGACCAAAAGATAAAAAAAAAAACACAACAAGAGTAGAAAACAGCAAATATTGTCAGCTTTTGCCTTCTTCCTCTTGTCTCTGTTCATTTCCTGTTTTTCGTTTACCATTTGCGCTATTCGCATTTCATGGTTTCGTTTTTCTGATTGTTTTCTTTCTATGTGCGTGTTTTTTGGGCTGTCGGTATTTTTTCATGTTCATAACTGATAAATGCTATTTCAAAGAGTAATTGAAGAGGAAACGGCCAGATGAAATGCCTGTAAAAAATAAACAATTATTCTGCGCATGTGTGGGAAAGTCTGCACAGACTAATCGACCACAAGGACGTCCTCAATGAAGAATATATTGTCACAGGCTCTTGTTGGGATATTTGATAGCAAGAAGAGCTTTTTCTGCAATGTTGGCATGTGAAAAGCTTGGCTGCAGAAAGCGTCATATGATGCGAAAGAGAATTATGGGGGATGGAAGAGATTTTAAATAATGCCGACAAGTCTTTTAAGAGAGACAAGTTGGAATAAGAGAGGAGTTTGCAACTAAAATTATAAAGAGAGTCCATGTAACCAAGAGAAAATGTTGGATAAGAAATACAGTGTTGTTTCATGAGTTTAGTTTCATGATGAGTTTAGATTTGTTTTTACCAAAACATCCAACGAAATAAGGACCAAAAATGTTAGAATGATGCTCCGGAAAATGCCGCAAAAAATTTGACTCGATGTCTGGTAAGGAGCATTTTGTTTGCCAATTCAAGTCACTTAATTCATCAGAAAACTCTCTCTCGGTGCTATTCTTTTATGACTTATTAAAAAAAAATCAAATATGGGTAAATTGATTTTACAGGTTCTCCAGCCTCTGCTAGCGTAAATTTTGCTTATTTACGTACCCGCTAAGATGGAAATGGGCCTCATCTTTCATGATTATCATCTGCTTCTTGGTGGCGATTAAGGATGGCTTGAGCGTATGTTAGACGCGATTGGCGGTCAGCAGCTAACAGCTGATGCACCAACTGGACTTTGTACGGAAACATCGTCAAACCTAGTACTAAAATTCGCTGACCTATTTGCGTGGCACGTCGCCTTGTCGATGTCGATGGCGCTTCCATGACATCCTCCCTCGGCTACAGCAGCAATATTCTCTGCAGAACGGACACTCGAGGGTCTGCCACGCTTAACAGCATCTTTTGTTGTGCCAGTCTCTCCGAAACAGTGTTTCACCACAGGCGTTGGACTGCCATGAAATCTGCGACGAAATTCGCGTTGTGCCAAAGTCACCGACCGATTGTTGGTCAAATAAATAGTCACCAATATTCCAAGTTCAGGAGCAGAGTAGCGCAACATTGTTTATTAACGTGTATTTCACATGTGTTTACTACAAAAATGTCAAAACACACCTGACATTAGGGGCCGATCGTAAAATTTAGAGCATTTACATATGAACAGACTAGCAAGTATCCCCTACATCGTCAGCGAGAAGTCGTTCCTACTGCTCATGTTAGGCCCTTTCACTACTCAAAATAGCACAGTCTCTCAGTTTGAAAAACATTTTATAATCAAAACTTCATACAAAATTGTCAGACTTTCCAGTTATTTTATATTATGCATGTTATTTCTTTTCAAAATCAGTACAAGGAAAATGTTTTTCTTTTACGCCAAATAGCCTCCAAAATCATTCAAAGTTGACCGAGGAGTATATTAGTAAATCCATCGCACAATGGACGCCATCCAATTTCTCTATTCAAAACTACTTCAACTTCTCCATAAACCCCAGAAACAAAAAGAGACCATAATATCAAGTATCAGAATTTCAGCACTATACCTTCGCCCAATGCCAAATTTAGTAACATTTCGTACGCATATTCAAAACAATCTACATCTCGACATTCTTGACACCAACAGTGATCCAAAATTAGTACCATTTAGTACTTTTCGAAAAATTATGGTACGCATTTGCAAAACTACAACCAATTCTCACCCTCACAGATACCAAAAGAGACCTTAATATCACATTATCTGAATCCTAGACACCAACAGTTATCGCAAAATAAAATGCCACGGTTTAATCTCTATGCCTTCAGAAAATAGCAGATTTAGTACCACTTAGTACTTTTCGAAAAAATATAGTACATATTTCCAACACTACCTTCATATCTTAACCATAAAAACTAAACGTAACATTTTTTTCAAATTTCAGGATTTCAGCTCTGTTTCTTCGCCCAATACTAAATTTAGTACTTTTTATTATATTTCGTACAATTATAGTACACATTTTGAACCACCTATATTCTAAACACCAACATACCACTTCCATATCTCAACTCTAGGCACCAACGGACACCCCAATAAGAAATTTAAAAATTCCAAACTCATCCCTTCACCCAATACCAAATTTAGTTCAATTTAGTACTTTTCGAACAACTATATATATAGTACTCACTTTTACACCCACCTCCAGATTTCCATCCCATATACCAACGAGTCCTCAATATAAAATTAATACCCAATTAAGTACTACTATGTACATCTCGAACAATTATAGTACACAATTCCAAAACCACCTCCATATCTCAATTCCAGATGCAAACAGAGACCTCAATATCAAATTCGAGGATTACAGCCCTATCCCTTACCCAACACTAAATTTTGTACCATTTAGTACTTTTCGTCCATTTATTACTTTCAAATATAAGACGAATTTCCAAACCACAGCCAAATCTCAAACACAGATACAATTAATAATATGAATATCAAATTTCAAAATTTTATCTCTATCCCTTCACCAAATACTATTCATACTAAAGTTAGTGCTATTCAGTACTTATCGTACAAATACAGCACACATTTCCGAAACTCCATATATACAGACAAAAAAAGAAGAGCGACCATAATATCAACTTGCCGATTTTAAACAACACCTGTTCACCCAAAACTAAATTGAACTCAATACCAGCTTCCTCCGTTCGCCCAAAACGGAATGGTACCAAATTTTAGACTTACAACACATTTTCGAAAAAAACTCCCAACATCAACCACATTTCCACGATTTGATCCTCAAATCAAATTTCAAGATTTTACCTATACCCGTGCACATAATGCCAAATGGTACCTAATTCAGTACAAATGGTGCCCAATTTAGTACACATTCCATAACTACCTCCTTACATAAACGCCGTTTCCAAGAATTGATTGGCATACCAAATTTTAAGATTTTACCACTATCCTTTCCCAAAATTCCAAATAGTACCAAATTTAGTGCATTTTAGTACATTTGGTACACGTATATAAAAATATAAAAAAAAAAACTTGATTGGGCCATACCGTACGACATCAAAGATTCTCACTCTAAATTTCAGATTTCTAGCTCTATTGGGGAAGGCCCAAATCCGTAATTTCAAACCGCACAAAAGGTGACTTAATGCAATATTTTAGTCTTCCAACTCACTCCTTTACCTAAATACCAAATTTAGTACCATTTTGTAAATTTTTGTACGGGTTTCCAAAACCACTACCAAATCTCAACCCTACATTTAACAGCGATCGTAATGACAAATTTAAGGCTTCATTAAATATCCTTCAAGTTAAATTTAGTACAATTCGTACGCTTTCCAAATCCAACTCTCTACCTTAACCCTACCTACCAGTATAGAACAATTTCCAGATCAATCCGTTCAACCAAAACGAAACTACACCGAATTTAGTACCAATGAGGACAGTTGTTACACTTAGTACACATTTCCAAAACCACCTTCTTACTACTACTTCCTAAACTTCATTTTTATATTAAATGTCAAGATTCAAGCTATATGCGATCTTAAAATACCAAAATCTACGATATTTAGTGCTTTTAGCAAGTGTACACTTCTAGCCCTAAAAAAAAAAAAAAAAATAAAAAAAACAGCCATACCTCACCTCTATTTGCCTCTATTTACCCACATGCTAAATTTTTTTTGATTTTAGCTGCATTTAGTCACCTGCGGGAAAATCTATAAAAATAAAAGTAACAAGTAAAAAAGCTGTAAGTTCCTCCATTTGGTAGAAATTTAGCACTTTCCAAAAAAAAAAAAAAAAAAAATAAAATCCGTTAAAAATTCTGTTAAAATATTAAAAATACCAAATGCCCATACGACGACGTGGACCTGCATAGGCAACTTTTGTCATAAGTTATTACAATATTTAAATGCGAAACTTGAAGAAAAATCTGTTTTATAAATTTGAAAAAAAAATCTGGTGAATAATGTCGCTAAAATCATAAAAATACCGAATATCGCAGGGTACGGTATAAGGGGGCTATACGAAGACGTGGACCTACATGGCCCATTTTGCAGTATCTATTACGAACTTCAAATACCAAATTTGGAACGATTCCGTTAAAAGATGTCGCTAAAATCGTCAAAATACGGAATATCGGGGGGTACCGTTATATGAGGGCTATACGAAGACGTTGAACTACATGGCTCATTTTTTGACTTAGGATGTAGTATCCATTACGAACTTCAAATACCAAATTTGAAACGATTCTGGTAAATACAACAACAGACAGACAGACGGACATGGCTAAATCGTTTTAGAATTTTACGCTGATCAAGAATATATATACTTTGTTGGGTCTGACAGGAGGAGTTACAAACGGAATGACAAAATTAATATACCCTCTATAGTATAGTGGAGGGTATAAAAATACTTTTACAGTCATCTATTTAGTAATACACACCCTACTTCATACCTTTCCAGCGACCATTTATTAATGTTTAAATATGAATAAAATCCAAATTGTATCCACATCAGCAAAGATCTTAAAAAAAAAAAAAAATCCCTTGAAAGCCGCTTGCATTTCTAATGCCATGCAGCATTACTTTTATTAAAAAATGTTAATGACAATGTTCTCGATAACGACGTCATGTCGACATATGACAATTGGGAATACATCAAATATTTATTTCCAATCACATCTACATAATATTCCATCCATTTGGTATTCATATTCGAACATGTGCTGCTACTTGTGTCTATTGTCCCTATTTTGCAATATCGTTTTACACAAATAATGAGGTGGCCTCAATGGCAGAATTAAAAACATGTCGTCTCTGTCTCTGTAGTTTCAATTGTTTACAATCAACATCGAACAAAACAATTTTATTGATGGGATGGCAATACGAATTGAACAAAGGCATGTACATACATGATGCATTTTATCCTGGTAATATCTTACATATTAAACTTACAGTTATTGGTTATCGATTATTGGTTAAGATTTGAAAGTCTTTTGGAAAATTTGCACTCAGTTGGCGTTTTTTTTTTTTTTTTTTTTCTCTGAAGCTATGGAGAACAAGTAAAATAGTATCAGTCGGTTTTGCTGACAGATGATAAGACTGGGGGCTTGAGTTATGATTATTCAAACTGTTGACCCTTTATAGAGGAGGTTCCGAAGCAGTTATTACAACGTGCCAAATATCCGACCTAAATATTACAACGTGCAGGATTTGGAGTATATCGACTACTTCCTATACTTTATAAGAGATATGTGCATATATTTGGAAAATGTAAAAATATGTGTCAAGTAACAGTTATAGCGTACCGAAGGATTTCCATTTCCATACTTCATCTTCTACATATAAAAATAGTGGTATGTGCAAAATTTGAAGGAAATCGAACATTCATATCCACGTTTGTATAAAATCATAAATTCCGATAAATTACATATTCATGTCAGATTTCTGATTAGGAGAAATATTTAGATATAGCAAGTTGTAAAGAATCGCCGACTTGTTTCGCAAGTTATGACAGATAAAGTATTGAAAATTGTGACTCATTGTGGGTTATGTAACAGAAGGGATCCGCAGATACAGGGTGAGATGAATAAACTGCAACCAACTTCAGACTGCTGTCACTTCTAAGCCACTTGTCCGACAGCTGTTAAAATTGATCCAGTGACAAGGCATTATATTGTTTACAAGCGTACAAAGGCATTTTGGTGAGAATTTTCCAGAAAAACAGTTGTTCGTAATGGAATTCAAGCGTGATAGTGTGATTTCTTTATATTTGGCTGAAAAACCACAAATGGCTATCGTTAGAGCACTCCAGCATTTAAATGTGAATGAAACTTTTGTGTCTCGTACCATCGCTCGGTAACGTGATACTGGTAGCGTAGCCCGACGTCAAGGAAGTGGACAGAAGAAAACAGCAACATCAGCAGAAATGGTTCGAAAAGTAAAGAAGCGACTTGAACGAAACCCGCGTCGCAGTTGGCTCGTGAGCTGAACATATCGCAATATTCAAAGAGCTCAAGATAAAGCCATTGAAATTCCAAAAAGTGCAAGAACTAACACCGCAACGGATAGAAAATAGACTCAAAAGAGCTAAAGAGTTGCTTCGCTTGGTGGAAAGTGGTGAACTAATTTGGTTTTCTCCGCTGCGATGAGAAAACATTCGGTATCCAGCAGTTTGTAAGCAAACAAAATGATCGTGTTTTTTTGCCCAAGAGGTCAGCTGAAAATGTGCACCTTCGGTTGGCCACCAGAATTCAAGTTCCGGCCATGGTGATGGCGTGGGCCGCCATAACCGCCGGTGAGCGCTCTACGCTCGTATTAATCGATCGTGGCATCAGAATCGGCATTTATTCTGATGCCACGATCGCGAAAATATTCTGGAGGGTGTATTAAAGCATTGGGCACGGAAACATTTTGGCCCCAGACCTTGGACATTCCAACAGGACTCAGCATAATCGCACTCAGCACGCACCACCCAAGAATGGTTATAAAATGGGGTTTCTCGCTTCATTTTCAGCGCACAATTTAGAAAGCAAGGTTGGCACTACAAAATACCAAAGAGTCGATCACCTCAAGCAAGCG
This sequence comes from Musca domestica, assembly GCF_030504385.1. Classification (NCBI taxonomy): domain Eukaryota; kingdom Metazoa; phylum Arthropoda; class Insecta; order Diptera; family Muscidae; genus Musca; species Musca domestica. Next base: position 42,382,281 of record NW_026712249.1, read on the forward strand.
CTTCGCCGGGAATGGACCAAAATACCGTAGAGCAACATTCGGGCAGCGTGACCTTGGACATTCCAAAAGGACTCAGCACTATCGCACTCAGCACGCACCACCCAAGAATGGTTACAAAATGAGGTTCCTCGCTTCATTTCTAGCGCACAATAGCCACCAAAATCTCCGGATACCAATCCGTTGGATTATTGTGTCTCTCACTAAAAAATACCAAAGTGTCGATCACCTCAAGCAAGCGTTTCGCCAGGAATGGGCCGCAATACAGCATAGCAACATTCGATCAGCGTGTGACGGTTTCATTGGCCCTTTGAAGGCCATAATTCGTGCCAAAGGTGACCAATTCGAAAATATCTGAACTTACTCTAAAATTTGATGATATTTCCGACATTTTTTGCTTTCATAAAAAAAAAATGTAAAAATTATGGCGTTTGACTTTGTTGCAGTTTTTTTATCCCACCCTGTGCTTAAGGTCAAACGAATGATCAACTGTTGAAACGAATCTAAAATTTTAAGATGGAATTTTCGCTAGCTAAGTAGCGGGCACTTACTAGTGATAAATATCCGTTTGTACCATTTATGTCTCCGGCCTCAATGCAAGGGAAGCCGGTAAAGAAAGTCCTCAGACTTACGGCTATAGAAATTTTTTAAGGAAGCAACAAGTAAAAAAAAAAAACATTAAGTTCGGCCGGGCCAAACTATTAATACCCTCCACCTTAGGGTAAAGGAAACATTAGAGCCCATTATGACATATACCAACTTTTAGACAAATTCATGGGAAAAAGTGCCATGCCAAAATCATCAAAATACCGAATATCGGGAAATGCGGCTATACGGGGCTATACAAGAACTTGGACCTTTACGTACAGTGTTTCGCGAAAAGAGCTAGAATCCATTAAGACCAACAAATACCAATTTCTAGACAAATCCGTGAAAAAATGTGGCAAAAATAATCGATCGGGAGGTACCGTTATATGGGGGATATACCAACTCGTGGACCTATACATGCAATGTTTTGCCAAAGGAGCTAGAACCCATTATGTTCTACAACTACCAATTTTCAGAGAAATTCGTGAAAAAATGTGTCAAAAATCATCAAAACACCGAATATCGGGAGGTACCGTTATATGGGGGCTATACCAAATCGTAGACCTATACATGCAATGCCTCGCCACACGAACTGGGACCCGTTATGACCTACGAAAACCAATTTTCAGACAAATCCGTGAAAAAATGTGGCATAAATCATTAAAACACCGAATATCGGGAGGTACCGTTATATGGAGATTATACCAAAACGTGGACCGATATATCTCATTTTCAATACCAACCATCCTAGACACAATACAAATTGCTCTGCTAAATTTTGGCGCTCTACGTCAAATAATGTGGGCTTTATCATGATTTCAACAGACAGACAAATGGACAGACAGACAGATGGAGAGACGGACATCGTTAAATCGACTTAGAATTTTATGCTGATTATGAATATATATATTTTATGGGGTCTACGACGAATATTTAATTTTTAATTTTAATTTGGATGTTACAAACGGAATGACAAAGTTAATATACCCTCCTTTCCAAGGTGGAGGGTATAAAAGAACCAGAATGTGATTCATTTCAAAATATGTTAAAAAAAATGCCCACAATTCATCCATTTCGAAGACGGTCCACAGGGTCCACAGTCTAGTTCATTTGATGGTTTCCCAAATCATTGACAATGATTTGATGCTGATTTCATGGCCCATTGAGCGTATACGTTATTTATAAAGTACATAACATTTATCATACGTCCTAATGTCCAACGGCAGCATTAAAACGACCAAGCTTGTTTAACATAAAGCTTTAATAATATAAAATATATTTTGTAATGTTAAAAAAAGCTTCAAAATTTAACATTGTGTTGGCCAACATCCGGCCAATAGCAGGACATGCTACTGTTAAAAATCAACATTTTATGCTTAAATGAAACAGCAACATTTAATGGCCGAAAACAGCAGAAACAAAACAAAACATGCAAAAATATATAATATATATAAAATCAAGAACCATGTGGTCCGCTACGACATTCAACAACGTAACTTGGAAAAGGAAGCACAGCAAAAATCCGAAGAAAAAAATTAAAAAATAATTATTCAAGAGCGTGAAAATGTGAAAATAAAAAGAAATATATCAAAAATATGAAACACATATAAAAAATAAATATAGGAGCAATTATATGGGAGAAACGGCAAACAAAGCTATAAAAAAAATAAATTAAACCAAAAGCAAATAAAAAAGAGTGTGTGTAAATTAACAACAACAAAAAAGCAACTGCAGCAATATTTACATTAGCAAATTAAACAAAAGATTTTAAATTTGTAATTTAAAAAAGTATTTACAAAGCAAAAGTTCCTTGTGCACAAGTAAAAGATGCCTTTCAGCATCTCACTCTCGAGCATCTCCAGTTTCGTGTAACCCACTGCCGTGTTTTTTTTTTATTTTGTTTCTGTATCGTTTGCAACGAATATCTCAGCGTGTGCCTCCAATTTCGTCAACTGTGTTTCGTTGTTGGCTGTAAAAGGACATTTTCGATTATAGACTGCTCTCGATGGTCGCCAATATAGCTGCTCTTTATAGGCCGACCTATTGCAAATGAACCGGTTGTGCGGGCGGTGCCTTAGCACTTGATGGCCGTTTATAGTGTTTTGTGTCTTTTTTTGTTGTTGTTGTGTTGACAAATTAATGTTGGCCTTCAAATTACTGGTCGTCGGTCGGTTGTCTCTCCCATAGCCATTTGGGTTGTGCAAACGGAAAAACTAGTGAACAAAAAAAAATCTACCTCCCCCGACCCCAAAAAAATATCGAAAAACTTCAATTGCTTGCTGAAGAAGAAGAACCAAGTCAACGTAATGCGGAGTTCTCGTTGAGGAGAAAGAAAAAAAAACTAATTAACCATCTTTTTTTGGGTTTTGTCTCAACTGGCAGTTTTTCAGGTAATTAATATTCTTTACCAACATACTGTGAACGAAAGCAATGGGGAAAATTAAAAACAATTTATTAACCATGTTTGGGAGAAAGAAAGTTTTTGTCAGGAAATAAGTTTAAAGAGGTGATTCAATGAAAGAGGATTAATTAGGATTAACATGGAAATTTATCAAAAAAGGCAAACGGTGGCATAAGCGCGAATTCGTGACAAATGGTAGTTAGGTAGGCATGTGAGATTCATATAATGATAAATAACCATTTATCAAAACTTGTAACTACCGTTTATGTCATCGGCCTCACTGAGAGTGAAGCCGGTAAAGAAAGTGGCTAGGAAGGCAAGTGGCCAAAAAGTAAAATGCGTGCTTTTTCAAAAAAATTTTCATAAAATGTCTTCAAATTTTCCACTTTTAGTGCTGGAGCCTGGACTATGTCACACAATTTTTTAGAACTCAATTTTCATGACTAAAAATCTATCAACTTTTTATCATCACTGGAATACAAAAAAAGGCTTTTTTTGTCTTGGTCCTGCACGTAGAACCAAATATATGGATCTCCCTATCTCGCCGATCTGAGTCAATCTAGCTATGTATGTCCGTCCATCCTTCTGACCATCTTAATTTGTAATCACGCTACAGGTCGCAATTATGGTCCGATCATCACGCAACTGCGAAATAATTAGTTTCAATATTATAGTTTCAAATGGACCAAAAACAGAAAAATTTCCTGATTTTGCTGTTGCTTAACAGCCCACAATTACGAACAAAATGACGCGAAATTATGTTACAGTTAAGGCCTGCACTTAGAGTTTAGGGCTGGACAGAAACCTACAAATTTGGAAGGCCATCAATTAATTTTTAGCTGGTAAAATAAACCATAACTTTTATACAAAAAATATGAAAATTTCCACAAACGGCGAATACTTTTAATGACAAATGCATTAAAAGTTCACTTCTGACCATTATAGTGAACATATCGGATATACAGGGTGATATAAAAAACTGCAACAAAGTCAAACACCATAAGTTTTACTTTTTTTTTTTAATTTTATTGAATGAAAGCAAAAAATGTCGGAAATAGCATCAAATTTTAGAATAAGTTTAAATTTGTTCGAAATGGTCACCTTTGGCTCGAATTATGGCCTTCAAACGGCCAATGAAATCGTCACACGCTGCCCGAATGTTGCTCTGCGGTATTTTGGCCCATTCCCGGCGAAGCGCTTGCTTGAGGTGGTCGATACTTTGGTATTTTTTAGTGCCAACCTTGCTTTCCAAAATATGTAATTCTGAAACAATAGTCCAACGAATTGATTTTGGTGGCCATTGTGCGCTGGAAATGAAGCGAGGAACCACATTTTGTAACCATTCTTGGGTGGCGCGTGCTGAGTGCGGGGGTGCTGAGTCCTGTTGGAATGTCCAAGGTCTGCGGCCAAAATGTTTGCGTGTCCAAGGCTTTAATACACCCTCCAAAATATTTTTGCGATAATATTCGGCATTCGAATAATACGAGCGGAGAGCGACCATCGGCTGCTATGGCGGCCCAATCCATGGCCAGCGATTTTTTTTTTACATTTAAATGCTGGAGTACTCTAACAATAGCCACTTGTGGTTTTTCAGCCAAATATTTTTCATCTCACCTTGTATGTGTTGAGGGTATTTAATACAGGTTGCAATTATCGTCGGATCTTCACGAAATTTTGCATGGCGTAGGGTTTGGGTCATAATTAAAGCCTTTTGTTATGAAGATGAACATTTAGGTGTTTAAATGGACCAAAAAAATTAAATTTTCCTGATTTTGCAGTCTCTCCACAGGTCACACATTTTTTAAGAGTTCTAATTATTCTTGGAGTGGGTCGATATATCCCATCTTCACAACATATCCTACGTTAATGAAAGTATTAGGTGAGTGAAATACGAAGAGAATCGGAAGCTTATCCCGCATTTTATGAATGTTGAGCTTTTTGGGGGGAGGTACCAGAAGTGTTTCATGCCAGATCTTGTGTTGGTAGAAATGTTGAGATGTGTAAATTTTGAAGACAATCGGATTCTTATCTAACATTTTATAAGAGTTATAATAATTCAAAATTTGTACACCTTGTGGGGGAGGTACTTGATGCCGTCGGTCTCTCTTGTCCTAACAGTAAATTATTTTTTAAAAAATATGATCTTTTGTAGGGGGAGGTACGAGAAGGAGTTGATCGATCTTGTCCATCTCAGAACTCGAGCGAATTTTGACAATAATATTACGATGTATCAAGTTTGCACGAAATCGAATTCTCCGTTCAAGAGTTATCGTGCACGCCATCCAAAACACGCAATTTTTCCGAAATCGTATTAGATTTTGATATTGCTCCTATTTACGACATAGTCAGATCGCAAGCAATATGTATGTTGGGAAAATATTTAAAAATTGAACGTGTCAGACCCGACCTCCAAGTTACATCGATGGTTCTCATTGATAACTGCCTTCGAATTTTTCGTGTTGATGTATGTGAATCAAACTGCATTTGCCAAATAAAGAAAATATATTTTGGATTATGCTATCAAGCTCGCAGCGAGCCTGCTGAGAAGGAGTCTTTGAGTTGAAATTGACACAAGTCCAACCAGATATTATAGAGAATCCACTGAAATCCCTAAAAACTCATACTTGAAATCGAGAGCTATCTTCTCTTGGAAGGCTTTCTCAAATCGTAAAATTGTCTGATACTAACAATAAAAATGTTATAAATGGGTGGATAAATCGATTAAAATTTTACAACCGCGGAAAATTGCTTAATTTATATGTAAATAACTACACCAAATTAGATCCTCTGCCATGAAAGTGTTATTTCATTACAAATACCACAGAATATTCCTGTGATTCTTCATAAACTATTAATGTATATTATTGATCAGCATAAAATTCTAAGGCGATTTCTCGACGACCTTCCGCCTTTTAAATCTTTTTACTTTCCAATAATTATTACAAGTAGCGGCTGAAGTTTTCCCAATCTTAAACGTCTGCTCTTCTTCCTCTGTGCAATTGGTGTCGAGAATGGTCTGAAAATCCAAAAAAAAAAAAAAAAAGAACAATTGCAAAAGTAGTTCCCGATAAGTTGTACTTTTATTTCAAAAAAGGAGAGCTTTAGCAATACTCAAAGGAAAATAAGCGCCAATTATGCAGCAGCCAGCCAGCCAGCGGGAAAAATAAAATCTACATTTATTGAACCAACAACACAAAACTTATTTATAGTTTCATTTGATGTTTATGTTTATTGAAATGTTTGATTTCATATCTTTTCCCAGCTTTTATTCCTTTTATTCTCGGATATCAAAGAAATATATGTGTGTGTATATGTTTATGCTTTCCATTCGTATGATTTGTAAAGAAAAGCTTTCTACCATCCTGTTGCTATCTAAAATATGCCCAGCTATTCACACGGACATCGACCACCACCACCATGTCCGTAGACCGACCGACGTACCGGCATTTATCCATTGTTCCGACACAACTCATTATCCATTAATATTCATTTGTTTTGTAATTTGATTGTTGCCGATAACATCATAATTGCATAAAACATATGCTGGCTAGCTGACGGAATGGTTGGCTAGCTGGCAGATTGTTGGAATGGCTGACTGGTTGATTCCTTGGCTCATATTTAATGGATTACGATTTGACAATGCATAGAACAGAGCGAGCTTAGAGTGACCAGGTCTTTTAAGCAGAATTGTAAATTGAAATGGAAAAATGGAAATTTTTATGACTGCCTAAAATAGAAGGTCTGAAGGTCCATCTTAGTGTTTAATTGTTGAGAAAATTTATGTTTTTTTATATCCTCAGCCATATGGCTAGAGGGGTATTATACGAGAATCATTTGATACGGCCAAAACGAAATAACCGTTTTCGACCCTAGGTGTCTTTGGACAAAATCCGTTTCAGGGCATTTGGAGTCGATCTAGCCATGTCCGTCCGGCTGTCTGCCTAGCTGATCCGCACGATAACTCTCGTAGTAGCCAATTTGGTCCAAACTTGGTACATCGTAATATTAGTGACAGACTTAGATCAAGTTCGGAGATATGCAAAATCGGTCTACTCCTTCGGTTATCTCGCCCCCCCCCCCCAAAAAAAAGGATGAAATTTTCAAAAAAAAAAAAAAAAAAAAAAAAAAAAAAAAAAAAAAAAAAAAAACCAAAAAAAAAATAGTGGAGGATCGGACCCATTTCTTCTGATACCTCCCACAACAAAGGGTCAAAGTTTTGAATAACCAAAACGATTATAAAATCAGAAATAAGAAATCGGTTCCCTTCATATTTTACACATCCCATTATTTCTAGTAACACAAGATCTGCTGTGACAATGGGATATATCGATCAACTCCTTCTGGTACCTCACCCGCAAAGGTTCAAAATTTTGAATATCCATGATGCTCACAAAACTCAAAGTTAACAACCGATCCCATTCAGACTTGGTACATCTCAATACTTTCATCAACACAACATCTGTTATAAATATGGTAGGGATCGGACCATTTCTTCTGGTACCTCCCCCACATAGGGTTCAAGATTTTGAAAAAAAAGCTCAAAGAAAGCGAAATAAGCATCAAACTCTCTTTAAATTTCTACACACTACAAAAAGTAAAAACATTTTAAGTTCGGCCGGCCCGAATTGTATATTGGGCCAAATTCCATTTTCGCAAGTGAAATCGGTTTCGAGTTTCAAATTCCAAAATAAAAAAATATGCTAAAAATGTGGTTATAATCAACAAAATGTCAAAATGAAAGTAAATAGACAATGTTCTGCCACAGGATGCGAAAACAGTGACTAAATCTTTCAAATGCCGAATATTGGGAAGTACTGTTTTACTGAAAAGAGAGGACGGACATTGCTAAATCGTCTAAGATTTTTACGCTGATAAGGAATATATATCATTGTTTGGTCTAAGAGGAGTATTTGGAAAACAAATTTGATATAGCCTCCATAGTACGTGGAGGGCAACTGGGATCAATATATTTAAGTCTAGAGCCAAATCGGCTCGAAAATTTTGCCAAATAACTAGAGAGTCCTTTAACTCATTGAAATAGTTATTCCAGACCCAATGAAGAATATTTGATGTTTCTTTTCACAAAAAAAAAAAAAAAAAATAAAATCATTGATTCCCAACATTTTAGTAGGGCCCCTATAAAACGCCACCGTCAGATTTTAGATATTTTCAAGTTGGTATTTGGAGTTCTCTTTTCACTATAGGTCCCATGAAACATTAACGTCCGCTACTGGTGTTTCAAGGCTTTGACCACATTTTCTAGCGAATTCAGCTACAAGTTGGTATTTAGGATTTTCATTTGTTAATCGGATTTTTAATATATAATGTTTCCGCCCTAAAGTAGATATTTTTAAGGCTTCTTTCAATTTTACGATTTTTTTAACAGTGCCGTTTCTTAAAGATAAAAATCGCTAGGATATACGAAACGGTAAAATAAATCAGTGTAGCATCTTCACGATATGTTTATATTTCCTAAAAGTACTATGTGTTTTTTTAAATGTTCAATTTTAGTATTTGATGCCCGCAATGGTCCCGGGTTTCAGGAAGATATTGGGGAGTGTCCTCTTATAGTCCATGTTTACAAAAGAAAAAATAGTTTCTAAGAAATGAATATTTCTGTTTTAAGAAAATGACAAGAATTACGGATTTCTGAGTTGAGTTTGTCTGGGGCGATTTTTAAATCCTTCCTTCATTTTTGCCGAATCAGATAACCAAAGAAATCCCTCCAATCTGGAAGTTCTGTTGGTAATTCAGGCCGAAACCTTTAAATGGGGGTCACACCAAAATTATGGGCCTTGATTGATTATTTCTAGGGGTAAGTTGAATTATTTCCTGAAAATCTGAAATATTACACATTTTAATTGTGTAGAAATTTTGACCAAAACTTTTGAAGTTCCGAAAATGAGGAGCTGCCATATGACGGCACTATACCAAAAAGTGGCACAACATGCAATATTTTTTTATAGAGAAATTAAATTACATTTTTTGTTGCCAAATAAAACTACCTACTCAGACACCATAATGTAATACTGCAGCTGATTTTGGTTGAAAACCTTAAAAAATTAGAAAATCAGAAGAAAACGCTGTATGGGGGCTATACCTAAATGTGTACCGAATCAGCCCAACTTCAATAGCAAACATCATAGAACTAAACCAAAAATGTATGCCCAGAATGATTTATTTATTTTGAAAATTGAAACTTTTATTTTGATTTTAAAAGACAGAGACATGAACGGCCGCCGGTATTCGACTTAAAATGTTATGCTGGTCTCGAATATATTTGAGCTATGGTGTGTCCGCGATTTGGCTGCATGGTGGAACTCATTATCAAAGATTTTGTAGTCCGGCACACGTACTCTTGGCCACTATTACTCATTACTTGGTAATTAGAAAATAAGTTACTTTACCTTTATGTACATTATGAATTGGTCGTCACTTGAGGTTCCCAAGTTTTCCTTTAACTAAAAATTATTAGGGAACATTTTATACCTATTTCTACATTACTTTACATGTTAATACATAATATCGATCAATCAGCTACACATACACACGAATTAAAATCATTTACATGTTTTCTACCCGATTACCTGCAATTGTGTAAATGCAATCTATTTCGTGTCTCTACCATAAATTATTATATTCAATTAAAGCAGTACTTAATGCATACGCTGCTGCTCATACACATAAATTAACCTTTCGAAAAATCATCAAATTTTTGCAATCTCTTTTTCTGGCTGCTTAAATTAGCATAAATGAATTATTGATGGCTAAAAACGAAGTCATTACTTAGGATGCAATTTAAATCCCCTGGCGAGTCAACGAGAGGGAGAGAGAGAGAGGGGAGAAATGGAGGGACAATAAAACAGCAGCAGCAGTAGCATCATCATCACTCTCATCACCATTCAAGCATAACATAATGCATGTGACCAACCGACAGACCGACCGACGGACAGACCACCATTCATTACACATTCTCAAATGAATGATAAATGAAGACCGGACCAGACTTAGTGGCAAAAGGCCACACTGCACAAAAAGTGCAAGCAGGGGTCCTGCAGGGTAAAGGGTTGGCCGATGATGATATGCATTGGAAAATTTATAATATTTACCTAAATCAATTGTGTGGTACGGAGAAATATGACTATTACAAGGGTTGTAAATTGTGCCCTGCTTTGATAATAATAAATATGCGTTTTCTTTGTATGTGTATATATGGTCAGGGCAGACATGGCTGACTGCAGATTATGGATGGCTACAATTAGACAAAATGGAGATTGCGACCTAGTTTGCAGTTATAATTAGTAGGGAGAAAATAGGGAGTAAATTTAAATTTGTGACCCTTTGAAAACATAATTTGCACATGGTAGAAATTATCAGTCATTTTTCTAATATATAAATATTCCCAGACTAGTACGATTTACCGGCGAAGCGCTTGCTTGCATGCCCAAGACTTTAATACAACCTCCAGAATATTTTTGCGATAATATTTGGCATTTATTCTGATGACCCGTGCGATTAAAACGAGCGGAGAGTGACCATCGGCAGTTATGGCGGCCAACACCATCACCATAACCGGCGCTTGAGTTCTGGTGGCCAACCGAAGGTGCACATTTTAAGCTGACCTCTTTAGCAAGTAAACACGATAATTTTGTTTGTTTACAAACTGCTGTACAACGAATGGTTTTACATCGGAGAAAACCAAACTCGGCTTTCGGCCAAGCGAAGCAACTCTTTAGCTCTTTTGAGTCTATTTTCTTTCTGTTGCGGTGTAAGTTCTTATTTTTCAATATTTGCCGAATGGAATATTGCGATATGTTCAGACCACTAGCCATTTTCGGTCACTGCTACGCGGGTTTCGATCGAATCGCTTCTCTACTTTTCGAACCATTTCTGCTGATTTTGCGTTTTTCTTCCGTCCACTTCCTTGAAGTCGATGATACGAGACACAAAATATTTATTCACATTTAAATGCTGTGGTGCTCTAGCGATAGCCACCTGTGGTTTTCCAGCCAAATATAAAAAAATCACAATATCACGCTTGAATTCCATCACGAATAACTTTTTTCTGGGAAAATGCTTTTGTACGCTTGTAAACAATATAATGAGCCGTCACTGGAATAATTTTAATATTTGCCGGACGAGTGGCTTAGAAGTGGAGTTGATTACAAAACATTTAGGATAAATAGAAAAAAAAAACTGAAAATTCGTCTGATTTTGCAGTCGATCTATAAGTCACAATTGAGGTTAGATTTCTGGCAGGGCAAAGCCCAAGTATTTTTGGGTAGGAATCGGATAATATTCAGGGAGTAACATGGACCACAAATTTGTGTGTGAAATTGTTTCGAATGCCTATCAGCGCGACTGAAGGCGTAAATATAGGTCAAAAACCTAAGGTAACATTTTTGCAGGACTATAAGGCATTATTTTCAAAACAACACAAAATGGGTTTGGACCTGTAGGTTCCTTCCAAAATAGTTATGTGTTAAAGGGTATCACATGGTCGATCCCACATGACTTTAGGAATGTGATTTTTTCGGTTAATATATTTTTTGCAGAAATCCACAATTTTTCAAGAGGCCTTTCAAAATATTATTTAAACATTTTTGGCCGCATGTCTTTAAAACTAAAATATATTTTATGGTCAAAACAAAATTTTCAAAATAAATAAAAATCGTGAAATAAATTTCAAAATGTTCCTAAAAACATAAAATTTCAGTGTTAAGGGAAAACCACGATCGATGTCAAAATGACGACTAGTAATTAACGCTTTTAAGTGAGCATGTCCCCTAATCAAAAAATCCTCCACATTCTTCAATATATAAATTAAATAATATTTGTAAACTGGAGGACAATCAGATTTTGGAAAAGTGTTTCTTAAACTATGTCTTTAAAAATACCTCTATATTACCTAGAAGGTGTTTCTTGCCTTGAAAAATTCAGCTTTTTAAAAAAAGTTCTCTAAAAAATCCACAATTTTAGTCTAGAAACAAATACATTCCGCAATCATTCACGATTTTTGGTACAGATCCAAACTAATATTGTTTGGAAATTGTATCTCAGTCGGATAATAAATGCTACCTGTATTTTGTTCACAAGAATATATGGACGGACGGACTGACATGCATAAATCGACTTAGAAATAGATTCCATTAAGATTATTATTAACTATTGATCTATCTCGTTTCCTTCTCCATGTTAGAAACAAATGCACAAAGACATAACACCCTTACCACCATGTGGTGTAGGGTATCACAGTACAGAAGTTTTGGTATAATCTCCTTCCACGGGAATTCTTTGAATATTTTTTAAAAAACCTAAACTTTTGTCTGAAAAGAAGGAAAATAATTTTCAAATATTTTTTTTCTGTAAAAAATATTTTTTTAAATCCACGACTTTTTTATATACCAGAAATCTTTGAAGAATGGTTTTAAAAATCTGCGACCTATGCATAGCAAGAAAGTGTCTGAAAAAAAAAATAAATAATAAAAAATTTTGTTGTTGCAAAATCGTCAGGCAAAATCCCATTATTGTTGTTTTTATAAAAACAACGTTTGTTTATGAGTGGAGAACGATGGTAATGTTTACCAGGGGGTAAGGCATTACCATCGTTCTCCACTCATAAACAAACGTTGTTTTTATAAAAACAACAATAATGGGATTTTGCCTGACGATTTTGCAACAACAAAATACTATGGTATCCCAAACAAGCAAGCCAAACACTGTTCTATTAACAGACACAGGCACGGTCGACGAAGGGGTTTTTGTTGTAACAGACAAAACAAACTTACATGGTTATGTTACTTCGTTCAGGTTGAACGAAAGCATAACAAGTGGAGAAAGATGTAAATGTTTATAAGTGCGGTTGTAAGATTTAGAAGATTTTCCAAAAGAATTTTAGTTTTATGTAATTCTTTTGTTCCTCTTCTATTGAGCCTACGATCTCGTCACTTGGGTAAAAAAATGTTTTTTGTCATAGAAGTTATTTTTTAAAATAACTTCTGGGGAGAATATCCCAGACAAGAAACAAGGGAACTGATGAGGATTGGTGGCTCTTTCCGAAACCTAGGTATTCCCTGCCTTACCCCCTGGTAAACATTACCATCGTTCTCCACTCATAAACAAACGTTGTTTTTATAAAAACAACAATAATGGGATTTTGCCTGACGATTTTGCAACAACAAAATACTATGGTATCCCAAACAAGCAAGCCAAACACTGTTCTAATAATAAAAAATATATTTAAGCATAGCTGGAAAATATTTGAAGAATATCTTTAAAATATCTGCAATCAACATAGGGAAAGCTTTCGTGTCATTCAACTATTTTTTGCAAGTATTGTGAAAAAATCCACTTTTTTAGTCAGGAAATTCCACTCCATCCATTTTCGATAGAAAATTTGGGATATGCAATGTTCGTATGATTCGTAAATATTTTTGACTAATTTTGGCACCAGTAGGCACCAGCGAAAGTGGACTGGTGAACTTATTACAACGAATGATCTAAAAGTTACAAACGTATTTGAAAGAGTGAAGTCCAAAGAAAATCATGAGTGATATGATTATATAAATGAGAAACTTTTGTGAAGGAGTTATTCAATGACACAGGAATTCTTGGAATTATGAAATAAAAAAAAACATCAGTTCCTATAGTGCAATTTTATTACTAAATGTTGTCGTCTTCCCTAAAGGCATTCCAAAAAATTTAATTTTATTCTTTCAATTAACATTCCTTGGAACTTTCCTTCTACGAAATTAAATACCCCAGAAGTCTTATAGTATTTTTTAAAGAATTCCTATAAAAGTAACCTGCAAAGGAAAACAAAAACTTCTTGGGAGAGGAAACCATTAAAATGCCAGAAAGACAATTTTCTTAGATTTAAATTCAAATTCCTCATAATTTTGTTGAATTTAGTCATTGCTTTGTGAGACGACTTTCTTTGATTTGTGAAACTGCAATCTTTTATCTTCTTTTTTAAGTTGGCCAAATAAATTTGATTGATGACTATGAAAGTTTAAGTCATAATTTCTTAGGGCATCAAAGAGAGTCAAACTACTGAGGAGAAGATGAAAACTTTTGTTGCCTGCAATGGGCGAAAAACTTTTGCAAATGTAATGAAATGCCGAGGAAAATGATTTTTAAGAAATATTATACTGCTTTATACATTTAGAAAATATAATTTAATTTGCACTTGGGAACTTAAATAAAACTGTAATAAGAGTTGACAATAGCTAAAAATATTTTTTCATAAAATTTCAATTAAATCATTTCTCGACGAAAATTTTTCCAAAAATTCTGATGATGCTGGGCCATTCCATTTAATAGGAAATTTGATATATTAGTTAAAAAACAATTTAGGTAAACAGAACGATAATCGTTATTACCCAATTAACCTACAACAGTTGGTTGATGTATTATCAGATACATACAGATATTGATACAGACAAAAAAGGGCCGAAGGGCCCTTAGTCTTAGTCTTTTTGGACCAAATCCGTTCCAGGACATTTGCAGTCGATCTTTAGATATCCGTCCGTCCGTCCATCTATCTAGCTGGTGCGCACGATAACATTCGAAGCGACTATCCGATTTGGTTCAAACTTGGAACAACGTAACTTGGAACAACTTAGATCGAGTCCGAAGATAGGCCATTATTTTCAAAAAAAAAAAAAAAAAAAAAAAAAAAAAAAAAAAAAAAAAAAAAAAATTCCGATTTTCTCCAACTTTGCAAATACTAACATTTGCGTCAGTGCTAGGTAAGGTGCGAAAATGGGCAATATAGGTCCACCCCATCAAGTACCTCCCCCACAAACATTTGCGTCAGTGCTAGGTCAGGTGCGTAAAATGTGATGTAAGAGACCGATTGTTTTCAAATTATATAGATCGCAATGTTTAATTAAACCAAGGTCAGGTGTGAAAATGGAATATATCGAAAATAGAATATTTACCCCCCCCCCCCCCCCCCCCCCCTTCCCCTTTCAAAGGATCAACATTTTAAATATCCATAAAGCTCATAAAAAGCGAAAATAACTTCCGATTCTATTCAGACTTGACACATATCAATATTTCTATCAATCCTAAATCTGTTAAAAAAAATAAAAGAGATCGGACCACTCCTTCTGGCACCTTTCCCAAAAGGGTCAACATTTTGAATAACCAAAACGATTATAAAATCCAAAATAAGCATCCGGTTCCCTTCATATTTCACACATCCCATTTTTTCGGCAAATACAAAATCTGCTGTAAAGCTGGGTTGTATCGGACCACTCCCCTTGGTACCTCCCCCACAAAGGGTCAAGATTTTGAATATCTATCAAACTAATAAAACGCGAAATTAACATCCGATTCCATTCAGACTTGGTACATCTCTAAATTTCCATCAACACATGATCTGTTAAAAAGGTATTAGAGATCGGCCCATTTCTTCTGTTACCTCCCCCAAACATACATAGGGTTCAAAATTTGAAAAAAACGAAACTTCAAATTTCACACATACAAATATTTTTGCTAACACAAGATCTGTTGTGAAGATGATATATATCTGCGAACCTCTTCTTTACAACTAAATATTTCTCTCAACTAAAAATCCGAGATGAATATGAAACTTATGATTTCGCATAAAATTGGACATAAATGTTTGATTTTCTTATAATTTAGTCCATACCAATATAAAAATTTAAATATTTTATTATTATTAAAATATATTTTTTGCAAGATTTAGGATTGTGGTCAGAAATACCAAAAAAGAAATTTTCTATTTTTTAATGTTTAAACAACAACAACTTCAACAACTACTCTTTAAAAAGTCCAGGATTTATATAATACCAAACAAATGTCGACCCGTTAGTAGACCTTAATAAAGATTCTTCAAATCCAAGCGATATTTTGGGTAATGTTTGAACATTTATATAGACCGGAATTTCAAGAAAAAGATTAAGAAATTAGAACAGTGTGGCTTGTTTGTTCGGGATACCCTTTATTGTTGTTTTTATAAAAACAACGTTTGTTTATTAGTGGAGAACGATGGTAATGTTTACCAGGGGGTAAGGCAGCGAATACCTAGGTTTCGGAAAGAGCCACCAATCCTCATCAGTTCCTTTGTTTTTTGTCTGGGATATTCTCCCCAGAAGTTATTTTCAAAATAACTTCTATGACAAAAAAAAACATTTTTTACCCAAGTGACGACATCGTAAGCTCAAAAGAACAATAATTTATAAAAACAACAATAAAGGGATAAAGCCTTACCATTCTGCAACAACAAAATACTACGGTATCCCGAACAAACAAGCCACACTGTTCCATTAATAGACAAGGCACGGTCGACGAAGGGGTTTTTGTTGTAACAGACTAAACCAACTTACCTGGTTATGCTACTTCGTTTAGATTTAGAAGTCTTTCCAAAAGAATTTTAGTTTTATTTAATTCTTTGGTTCCTCTTCTATTGAGCTCACGATCTCGTCACTTGGGTAAAAAATGTTTTTTGTCATAGAAGTTATTTTTAAAATAACTTCTGGGGAGAATATCCCAGACAAAAAACAAGGGAACTGAGGATTGGTGGCTCTTTGCGAAACCTAGGTATTCCCTGCCTTACCCCCTGGTAAACATTACCATCGTTCTCCACTAATAAACAAACGTTGTTTTTATACAAACAACAATAAAGGGATAAAGCTTGACCATTTTGCAACAACAAAAGATTAAGAAATTCACAATTTATACAAGCAGATCTCGGAGTAGAGTAGGTGTTACAAATCAGCTGCACAATCTTTAGGCTAACCAAACATAGGTAGAAATATTTTTGATGTATGAATTTTTTCATTTAAATTTTTTGTTTAAAAAAAAATTAGCAATTTGGAAATCAATTCAGAAACATTTTCCATAGAGGGTCAACGCTGACATCTTCTCTTCCATTTCGCATTTTATAAGCCTATGCTCAAAAAAATTTTACCATGAACCCGATTCTATTGAAAAAATAAAAAAAAAAAACAATTAAAAAAGAAGCTAAGTTCAGCTGGGCCGAACTTTTAATACCCTCCACCATTTTAAAGGAACTTGATAAATTTCAAAAAAAAAAAAAAAAAAATAAATAAAATAAATAAATAAAATAAAATAAAATAAAAACGTCGAAAAAAACCGCTCAAAGAAAAATCGTTATATGGGGGGGGGGGGGGGGGGCTATCCAAAAACGTGGTCCTATAAATAATTTTTTTTTTTGTCATAGACAAACAATTACAATTTCGGTGAATAATGTCCTTAAAACCAGAATAATACCGAATATCGGCCGTACCGTTGTATAGGTGCTATGTGATTTCGTGGACCTATAAACACAATTCTCTTTCAGGGGGTAAAGTACTCAGATGGAAGCTTTTGTGTGGATTTTCGGACAAATTAATTGAAAAATGTGTCTTCAATCATCAAAATATCGAATATCAGGAGGTATCGTTATATAGGGGCTATACGAAGACGTGAACCTGAATACGCAATTTTTTGCCATAGGCTGTAGTATCCATTACGAACTTTAAAAAGAAAATTTGAAACAATTCCGTTGTATGGGGGTTATTTGATATCGTGGACCTACGTAGACAATTCTCTTCGAGGGGGTAAAGTACTCAGAAGGAACTCCTTGCGTAGATATTGTGACAATTCCATTGAAATATGTGGCTAGAACCATGAAAATACCGAATATCGGAAGATACCGTTATGTGGGGGTATATAAAATATCGTAGAGTGATATAGCCCATCTTCGAATTTGACCTGCTAGCAGACAAAAGACTCATCAGTGAAAAATTTCAGTTTCCTATCTGAATTCGTTTTGAATTCAGCGTGATTACAACAGACTCATGGAAAGGCATAAGTCGTCTTAGAAATTTAGGCTGAATAAGAATATATATACCTTCTTTGGTCTTAAATTATTTCCTTGAGTTACAAACGGAATGACGAACCTAATGCAGCCTCCAGCTATGGTGGGAGAATAAAAACATATTCTGTGTGAAGTCATTTAAACATTTACATTTAAGCCCTGATTAAAATCTAAAAAATCTAAATTTGTTATTTCAACACCAGAATTACTCGAAATCGACAATAATCCCTTGGCATTTTATAATCTTCATTTGTTGCAATGAAACAAAGCCAATAATTTCGAGGTTCAAATCAGACAGTTTGCCAAAAAGAAAAAATGAAAAAAGTAGCAAATGCGAGAAACTATTGCCCAATCAAGGTTACCTCTGGAAAACACTGCAGGAGGCATGGGCAAGGACATATGTAGAAATGGCTATAACATACGCATTTAGAAAAAATGGCAGACCCCAATACAA
The DNA here is from genome assembly GCF_030504385.1 of Musca domestica. Classification (NCBI taxonomy): domain Eukaryota; kingdom Metazoa; phylum Arthropoda; class Insecta; order Diptera; family Muscidae; genus Musca; species Musca domestica. Next base: position 42,400,572 of record NW_026712249.1, read on the forward strand.
CTCAAGGGTTGGGGGTGGGAGTAGCAATAATAAAAAAATGGCAACTAAGAAATTCTTAAAACAAATGCCAAAGAAAAAAATCTGTTGGCACAATGCCGGATATAGATGTTGGACTTTTAATAACGACAAAGGAAATAAAATATTAAATAAATCTTTGCACACAAGATGCACAGCGGCAGAGAGGGAGAGAGAGTGAGAGGGGGATAGACAGCAAATAGGAAAATACCAACAATCATACAAGACAAATTTTTTTGGACGGAAATAGGATACTCATGTAATTAAAAAAAATATAATTTTCCCTAAGAAAAAAATTGGAACAAATATTTTTTAAGCTTTTCACAACAGGCTGCACTGGCCAGTCATCTTGAATTTGTTTAATTTTAATTTATGTTTAATTATTGTTAGCAGCTTGGGGGGACCACCATAAAATTGCAAGCCAAAACTTAATTGTGGCCTTCTCATCCGTCATTCGTCTTCTTCTGGATCAAATTAGCCTCAATTCTTTGGTTGGAAAATGTAGGTTTTCCTATGGTTTTACATTTTGCCGTCCATGTTTGGATGGATTGTTCCATTTTTTTTTTGCCAAAGCATTTGGACGCACTTTTTTCGGTGGTTTCTTTGTTCTAATTATGGATGACGTTCTATTTTCTTTATTTTCCTACCTCCCTCCCTCCCTTCTCCTTTTTCCAACACTAACGCAGAAATAAAACGAACTTTGTGTTTTGTGCAGTTCTGCCATGCCTTGGGACATAGGGACTGTAACACATTTCGTTTCGTTTAGTTGGCAGTCGTTTTTGTTTGGTTGTTGTTGCTGTATTTTTATTTTATTTTTTACGCCAAATCAAGCTCAAGTCCTTGCTGCGACATTTGCAAACATTTGGCACAGTGTGGATGCATTGGATGTGCAAAAAAAAGGTTTAAAGTAAGAGGGTATATTTTGTGAAGGCTATGGTCTCCCATCCCTGGGAGATAAAGATGAATCGAAGATCTTCAGGTCTTCTGGGGATAACATTCCTACATGTCCTATTCGGATCTCCACAGATCTTCCTCGAATAGAAAACCTCCTGGTCTTCGGTAGAGAGAAGATACCCTTGTATTTTACCCCCTGGTCTTCTACGATTAGAAGACCTCCTGGTCTTCTTTATCTATAAGACCTCCAGGTCTTAAATGGCTGGATGACTTCCTTCTCATTCATGCCTAGAAGACTTCCAGGTCTTCTATGGCAGGAAGACCTTGTGGACTTCTACGGATAGAAGACCTCCTTGGTTTCTGTGGCTATAAGACCGTCTGGTCTTTCATGGCTAGAAGATATTCTGGCCTTTTATGGATAGAAGACCTCCTGCTCTACTATGGCTCCTCCTGCTCTACTATGGCTCCTCCTGCTCTTCTATGGCTGGAAGACCTCATGACCTTCTATGGCTGGAAGACCTCATGACCTTCTATAGCTAGAAGACCTCCGGGTCTTCGACAGCTTGAAGATCTACTGTCCTTCTGTGGAAAGAAGACCTCCTGTCCCTCTATGGAAAGAAGACCTCGTGGTCGTCTATGGGCAGAAGACCTCGGGGTCGTCTATGGGCAGAAGACCTCCTGGTCTTCTATGGGCAGAAGACCTCCTGGTCTTTTATGGGCAGAAGACCTGCTGGTCTTCTATGGGCAGAAGACCTGCTGGTCTTCAATGGGCAGAAGACCTCCTGGTCTTCTATAGCTAAGAGATGTTTTTTTTTTTTTTTTTTGCGGACAGAAGACCTCCACAAAAACTATGGCTGAAAACCTCCTGATCTTCTTTAACTAGAAGATGTCCTGGTCCTGGCTAGAAGACTTCCTGATCTTTTGCTCTTCTAGGGCTAGAAGAGCTCCTGATCTCCTCGGTCTATAAGACCCCCTGGTCGTCTGTGACTGAAAGACCTCCTGGCCTTTCCTTGACGAACCATATGCTACTCTATGGATAGGAGACCTCATGGTCTTCTATGGCTAGAAGACATCTTATACGAATAGAAGACCTCCTGGTCTTCTACAGACCTCTTATCATTTCATGGATAGAAAACTTTCGAGTCTTCTATGGATGAAAGAACTCCTGGTTTTCTATCAATCAAAGGCCTTATGGATCTCTTGGTATTCTCTGAATGGAAGACCTTCTGGTCTTCTCTGAGCAGAAAGTCGCTGGGTAGACGTCTGGTCTTCCCTAGGTAGAAGACCTTCTGATCTTCTGGGGATGGAAGTCTTCCTGGTCTTCTTTGGGTAGAAAACTTCGTGATATTTTTTCTGTGGAAACCAAAAATTTTTCTGGTCCGCTATGGATAAAATACCACCATGTGTTTTATGGTCTTACTTTCCAAACCCACCAGTAGTCTTTCCCACACTGTAGCATACGAATAAAGTTTTTCAAAGAAGTAACAACAACCATTTGCGTTTATTCCCAAAAGGTACAATTCGCGTACGTTTTTCCAATGTCCTTTTTGTTGTTGTTGCTGTTGTCTTCATACATTACACTGTCGTTGTCCTTTATCTTTGGCGAATCTGCCTACACTATTTTGTATTCCTCCCATTTTTTCGTTGCATTTCCAAGGATGGTAAGGTCGATGCATCTCTGTCGCTTGCAGTTAGTGCAAAAAACAAAAAAGAAATGTTACAATTTTTGTGTATTCTATAGGCGGAACGAAAGTGTGTCTTGTGCCGGCCCCGGGGTATACAAACATCATAAGTATTTTTTTTAAACGAAATAAAATACAAAATATTTATGGGAATTTCCATGGAAAATAAAAGTTTGATGAAATATTTGCGGATATTTTTAAGTTTATTAAACAAATAACCTTAAAATATCAGGTGAACCCTTGAGCACCATCATTTTAATTAAATACCCGGAATTTTTCGAAAAATTGTTTGCAATCTAACAAATGGGACAATAGTCTGAAGACCGTTAATTAAGATACTAAGGTAAACTGAGGTTGCAAGGTGGTACATAAAGAACTACAAGAGTATACCCAGAGGAGTATATACCATTTTCTATAGAATTTTTAAACACATGAACCCAACATTCCGAATAACCAAACAGATTTCGGTTAGAATGTCGGAAAAAACATCCGATTTGAAATGATGACTTTTTCAAAAATCTGACCACAAACACAAGACGTTAAATTGTTTTTTTTTACCTTAGGGAGAACCCCAAATCGTGTCGAGATCTGTAGCATTATCTAGGAAAATCTGAAAATATATATAGATAGATTCGGTTATGAAGTTCTGAACTAACTTTGGAGAAATCTCAAAAATGTTTGTACGTGTAAAATTTGAAGAGAATTGGATGCTTGTTAAAAATCGGACCATTTCATCCGGTTCCACTCCCACATAGAGTTCAAGATTTTCAAAAACAAAATATGTTCAAAGAGAGTGGAGCATATTTTTTCAAAATCTTGACCACTATGTGGAAGAAGTTTCAAAAGAAATGGTCCGATGTCTAACATCTTAATAACAGATCATGTGTTGATGGAAATATTGAGATGTACCAGGTCATAATGAAGTCGGATGTTAATTTCGCGTTTTATGAGCTTCATGGATATTTAAAATGTTGATCCTTTGTGGAGGAGGTGCCACAAGGAGTGAACCGATATATTCCATTTTCACAGCAGATCTTGTGTTAGTAGCAATAATGGGATGTGTAAAATATGTAGATAGCCAGACGTTTATTTCGAGTATTTTATCGTTTTGGTTATTCAAAAATTTGACCCTTTGTGGGGCAGGTAACAAAAGGAATGGTCCGATCTCTACCATTTTTATAATAGACCTTGTGTTGATAGAAATATTGCGATATACGAAATCTGAATGGAATCGGATGTTAACTTTGCGTTTTATGAACTTCTTGGATATTCAAAATTTTGATCCTATGTTGGGGGAGGTACCACAAGGAGTGGACCGCTATATTTCATCTTTGCACCAGACCATGGGTTAATAAAAATATAGTGATGTGTGTAATTTGAAGACAAACGGACTATTTCGTCACATTTTATAAAGGTTATAATTTTTCAAAATGTTGACCCTTTGTGGGGGAGGTGTCTGATGGAGTGGACCGATATTGTCCATTTTGGCACCTCTCCTAGCACTGAAGAAAATATTAGAATTTGCAAAGTTGGATAAAAATCGGATCATACTTTCTCTTTCTGTTCAATTAAATATATATTTTTTAATTCTGACCTTTTGTGGGGAACATAACAGATGGAATGGGTCGATCTTGCCCATCCTCGTTTGATAATAATATTACGATGTACCAAGTTTAGAACAAATCGGATATTCCTTTGGGGAGTTATAGTTATCGTGCAGACGAACGGACCGAAGGACAGACAGCGTTAGATCGACTCCAAATGTCCTGAAACGGATTTGGTCCAAAGAGACCTAGGGTCTAAAACCGTTATTTCGATAAGGCACGTTTTGGCCGTATCAAATGCCGTATCTCTAGCTATACAGGGTGAGATGAAAAAATTCAAATTCAGACTGCTGTCACTTCTAAGCCACTCGTCCGACAGCTGTTAAAATTATTCCAGTGACAGCCCATTGTATTTTTTAAAAGCGTACAAAAGCATTTTGGTGAGAATTTTCCACCAAATATTTGGCTGGAAAACCGCAAGTGGCTATCGTCAGAGCACTCTAGCATTAAATGTGAATAAATATTTTGTGTCACGAACCATCGCTCGTTACCGTGATATAGGTAGGGTAGTCCGACGTCATGGAAGTGGACGAAAAAAAAGCAACATCAGTAGAAATGGTTCGAAAAGTAAAGAAGCGACTTGATCGAAACCCGCGTTGCATGGTCGAAAAATGGCTCGTGAGCAGAATATATCGCAATTTTCCATTCGGCAAATGTTGAAAAGTGAGCTCGAGGTAAAGCCATTGAAATTCCAAAAAGTGCAAGAAGTTACCGCGCAACGGAAAGAAAATAGACTCAAAAGAGCTAAAGAGTTGCTTCGCTTGGTCGAAAGTGGTGAACTGCCGAATTTGGTTTTCTACTATGAGAAATTATTAGTTGTCCAGCAGTTTGTAAACAAACAAACTGATCGTGTTTTACTTGCCAAAGAGGTCAGCTGAAAATGTGCAACTTCGGTTGACCACGAGAACTCATGCGCCGGCCATGGTAATAGTTTGGCCACCATAACAGCCGTGAGTCGCTCTCCGCTCGTATTAATCGACCGTGGCATGAAAATAATCTCAGAATATTATTGTGAAAATATTCTGGAGGGTGTATTAAAGCCTTGGGCACACAAACATTTTGGCCGCAGACCTTGGACATTCCAACAGGAATGTCAGCACGCGCCACCCAAGAATGGTTACAAAATGAGGTTCCTCGCTTCATTTCCAGCTCGCAATGGTCACCAAAATCTCCGGATACAAATTCGTTGGACTATTGTATCTGGAGTATTTTGGAAAGCAAGGTTGGCACCAAAAAACACCAAAGTGTCGATCATCTTGAAGGCAATAATTCGTGCCAAAGGTGACCAATTCGAACAAATCTAAACTTATTCTAAAATTTGATGCTAATTCCGACAGTTTTTGCTTTCAATCAAAGAAATGTAAAAAAAAAAAATGTATAAATTATGACGATTGACCTGGTTGCAGTTTTTTTATCTCATCCTGTAATTTAATGGATCGAAGAGTTTAATTTGAACGACTAAGAAAAAATAACTTCAAATCGTTGGAGGAGGATATAAAATATGTTAATTTTATTGTCGAAGGAATTGCTTCTGATTTTGAGACGAGCCGGACACGTCCAAAAACCCCTGGTATTAACAGTCTTAACCACCTTTTATACCCTACAACACTATGTGTTGGGGGTATTATAAGTTTGAGGTTTGGGCCAAAAATTATGTAACACCTCGAAATATTGGTTTCCCGCATAGGAAAGTATATATGGATCTTCCTAGCTCGCCGAGCTGAGTCGATCTAGCTATGTATGTCCGTCCGTCCATGTTAATTTGTAGTCAAGCTACAGGTCGCAATTTTGGCCCGATTTCCACGAAATTAAAAATGGTGGTGGTGTTAGGATCAGTATAGAACCCTATTGTTTTTGGAGATGATCGCAAAATATTTAGGGGTTGAAATGGACCAAAAACAGAAAAAATACTTGACTTTGCAATTGCTCTATGGGCCACAAATATAGACCAATCGGCATGGAGTTAGAGTAAGGGACTGGGCAGAAGCGTATTTGGATGGTCATCGGACCACATTTAGCGGGTAAAATCGACCATAACTTTTTTTGTACAAAATACGAAATTTTCCACTAAACCGCGAATATTTTTAATCCTGGCAAAATCACAAATAAACGAAAATGTCACTTCTGACCGTTACATTGATACTAATATCCAAAATCCCACATATATAGCAAAATATATACGATCTCATATATCAAAGAATGGAATGTTAGTTATATCGCTGATAAGTCAAGAACCGCTGGACTGATTTTCACAATCCTCATCAATTCGCAATGGTCTCTTTCCAGAAAAGGATAAAATCAAAGAAAATCGAGTAAAAATCTGTCAATAAAAAGTGAATATTTTTTGTTAAATTTTTTTCAATTTTTGTCATATTTTTTATCGCATGCGATTTTTTCAATTTGACTTAAAATTTTGAATTGAAAATTTTTAAAGTTTTTCTACACCCCCAACGCTATGTGTTGAAGGTATTATATACAGGTCACAATTATCGTCGTTTTTATTTTATTATAATCGTCCGAACCTCACGAAATTTTTCATGGGTAGCGTTAGGGTGAGAATTAATGTTTATTAATTCATTACTTTTTTTTTTTTTTTTTGTTTTTCATCTTTTATATACTCAGTCTTCACATTTCGCATTAAATTTCAACTAGTTTGGGAAATTAGTACTTTCTACAACTTAAATATTTATATTGTCAAGACTTACCCTGTTTGAAGATCTCAAACACACCTGCAAAAAAGAGATAATTTTTATTTTAGTCATAATAATTTTGAGTATTTGAAATGTAATTAAAAATACATTGTAAATTAAATAAACAATTAACGACTAATCTAATTGTATCAAAATTCCAAAAATATCCCCAGTTCTGTTTATTTTTTTAATTTACTAAATATTCCACTGAAGGGATTATTTAATTTTCTTTTGTTTATTTATTTATTGTTTTGCTAGCTTAGACGATGGCCGAAACGAAGCAACGAAAGAAGAAGTGTTAATATAGCCGAGTATTTATTTACATTCGCAGTTATCCACCCCTCCACCAATGACTAACCTGCAGCAAGCAAATGCCCATAAGCCAAGGCGCAGTCATGGCCTGCCAGATGATAAGCATTACCCGCCACCCATTATCTGTCCGTCTGTTTAGTTTAGTTTTACAGCTTAACTGGTGAAAAATTAAACAAAAACAGAAAAAAAACTGCCAAAGAACATGCCAACTACACAACAGCAGTGACAACAAAAAACAAAATTAGAAAAAAGGAGAAAATGAGAAAAGAAGACAGTACGCACACCAACCAAATGTAATGAAACGTTACAACATCCATCGTTGACATAATTTTTGGTTCGTTTCGTCTATTCTTTTTTTTCCTTGCTTTTTTTCTGTGCTTTGCTAATGTGGACGGTTATGTTTACAAATGTTTATTTTACTCTTGTCTTTACCGCCTTCTGAGCGACAATGTCTCCTCTACGCCATTTGCCCCTCCAGACCATTTTCAAGCAGCAGCAGCAGCAGTCCATGTAATGCGAGAGCTGAGTAGTTGTTGTTTTTGCTTTATTATTACTCTTCAACAAATGATTTGAATGCGTGTTAAAAATGAAGCATAAAAATGTAATATTTTTAGACACATCATCTCCTCATCCGCACATCCAGGACAATTAACAAACAAAAGTTTTATTTTTTGTTAACATTTCATTTTAATTTTTTTAGACAGTTGAAGGTCTAAGGACAACAGAGTTCACAGGCTGAGAAAAAGCTTTTCGGCGTGTTATGTTATATTTACATTTGTTCTGTTTCGTAACATTTTTGTAACAGAAAGCTTCCATGTCTGCACAGATTTTTAAACTGCAGGTTTTTGTCTTCAATTTGCCATAGGATAATAAAGCTTACAGCTTTCACATCCTTGCTGGACATTTTACAGTAGTTACAATTTCTGTTACAAATGACACTGTACAACAATATTATATGGGGTTGGATATAAAAGCTTTTACGATTTATCTTTAGAGCCCAGAATCACAAAATCACAAATTAAAACAGTTAAATAAATCACTATAAGGTATTCACGAGATGAAAAGAACTTTTCGCCCATTTCTACAAATTTAAAAGATTAGCAAAATAAATGACTGAAAATCAAGACCCAGGCGAAACGGCTGAAGCTAGAATCGTGGAATTGGTGCATAGGCGTGGGATAGGGCTGGGTGTTTGTAAATTCGTACGAAAAACATGTTATCCGTTGCTCTAAAGTTTGAAATTTGGTATGAAAATCGAAGTTTGATAGTTTGATACAAAAATTTAGTTTTGGAAATGTGTATATGTGTGTATATATGTGTAAACTGTACTCAATGGTACTTAATTTGTCACGGTTTGGTTTAGGTTAGAGAGATGAGCCTAGAATTTTGAAATTTGGTATTGGAGTCCCTTTTTGTGGTGGGTTTGTGATAAAGAAGTGGTTTTTGGAAATGTGTACTACTAGTACACTAAAAGTACTAATTGGTACTATATTTACCATATATATACAATATGTACTACACAAGTACTGATTTAGTATTTGGTGAAATGATAGAGCTCGATACCTCAAATTTTATATTCAGGTCTCTGTTGATATCGGGAATTGAGATATGGAAGTGGTTTTTTTAAATGTGTACTATAATTGCATGAAATGTACTAATAAGTACCAAATTTGGCATTGGGTGAAGGAATAAAGCTGATTTGCTGAAATTTGATATAGATGTCACGTGGTTTTGAAAATGTGTACTATAATTGTTTGAGAAGTACTAAACACTACTTCATTGGGTGTGGGCTAAAGTGATAGAGCTGGAAACCCGCAATTTGATACTGACGTATCGGGGATTGAGATATGGAGGTAATATTGAAAATGTGTACTACAATTGTTCGAAAAGTACTAAAAAGTACAAAATCGGGTATTGGGTGAATGGATAGAGCGGAAATTCCGAAATTTGAAATTTGAGATCTCCGTTGACATCTGAGATTGGGATCGCTGTTTGTGTCTGGGTTGAGGAGATTTAGATTGGTTTACTAAATGTTACTAAATTTGGTATGGGATAAATCCTGAAATTTGATGTTGAGGTACCTGTTGGCTTCTAGGCTTTACATATGGAGACGTTGAAATAGTTCTGTACAAAAAATGGAGGTGTGTCCATTATGGAATGGTTTTAATTATATCCTCCTATGGTTTTACTTATAAGATCTAGAAGACTTTTTGGTGGAAAATGAAAACATTTTCCTATTTTTCTTTCCGAAAAAGGAAAAACTTGAATAATATATAAAACCTTGAAAGTCTACATTTGGTTTGTTTGCAAAAAAAAAAAATGCCAAACTGAACAAATTGTACATTTTTAATCAGAAGGAGTGAACCGAAATATCTGTTAGATTTTTTTATATCTGTTCAAAATGTTCACACTTTGTTGGAAGGTGTCAAAAGGAGTGAATCGATATATCTATCTTCACACAAGCTCTTGGGGCCTAGGGTTTAGCCCCGTTATTTCGATAAGGCACGTTTTTGCGTATCAAACTATATATACTCTCTGTAGCCACATGGCTGAGGATATAATTGGTGACTGACCGATTCATCAACGCCCAGGCGAAACGACTAAAGCTAGAATCTTGAGGGTTGGTGACTTTTTGGAAATTCTGACTAGAAGTTTATTTAAAAAAACACTACATTTAGTACCTGTTTGTGAACGGATACAGCTAAAATCTTAACATTTGGTATAAAAATGAAGATTGGGAAGTTGTCTTGATATAAGTAGGAGTTATTAGAAATGTGTGCCACTTGTAACAACTGTACTAGTTTCGCTACACTTTGGCCTTCATTAAACGGATTGGAGTCTCTTCTGGTGGGCAGTTTAAGATAAAGAGTTCGGTTTGGAAATGTGTTTTGCAAGCGTACGAAAGGTACTAAATGGCACTAATTTTGGAATTATATGAACGGATACTGCATGAAATCTGAAATTTAGCGTTAGGATCACTGTTATTTTTTACTGTTGGGATTTGGAAATAGTTTTGGAAATATTTACTAAAAAGTAATAAATGGTAGTAAATCTAGTATTTTGGTAAGGGTTTGAATGGAAGTCTAAAATTTGGCAATTGGATTACCTTTTGTGCGGTTTAGCAGGGAATAAGTATAAGTAAAATACGAAATACGCCCTAAAATGTACAAAAAGTACTAAATAGTATTAACATTGGTATTCTGGGAAGGGATAGCGCTGGAAATCTGAAATTCGGAGTGAGAGTCTATGATGTTGAATATGATAGACAAACTAAAGAGTTTTTCGAAATTCTACGTGTGTCAAAAGTACTAAAACGCATTAAATTTGGTATGAAAATCAATTCTTGAAAATGGGACTGAAGGAGGTGATTTTGGAAATATGTACTAAGTGTAAGTACTAAATTTCGTACAATAATTTGGGAATACAAGATATGGTTAAAAGAGAATTGAGGTTGGAAATTCGTTCAGCAATTGTAAAAAGACACTGTATGGTATTGAATTTGGTTTTGCGTGAACAAATAGGGCTTTAAATCTGAAATTTGGCATAAGAGCCACTCTTAGCGTGTGGGTTTGAGATTTAAAGGTGGCTCTAGAATTACATAATAAAAAGTAATAAATGCTATAAAATTTTGTAATTGGACGAGGAATTGAGTTGGAAGTCTAAAATTTGACATTTGGATCACCATTTGTACGGTTTGGTTAATACATGGCGGAGAATTTGGAAATAAATACGAAAAGTTTTAACTTTAGTAAATATAGGGCTGGAATCCTCAAATTAAATATTTAGGTCTCTGTTTGCATTTGTAATTGAGATGCAGATGGTTTGGAAATGTGTACTTGTCGAAAAGTACTGAATAGTAGTAAATTTCGTATTGCATAAAGGTATAAAGCTGGAATACCAGAACTTGATATTGAGGTCTCTGTTGTGTTTTGGAATAAAGATATGGTGGTGGTTTTAGAACTGTGTACTATAATTTTTCGAAAAATACTATGTGGTTTCATATATAGTATTGGGTTAATATTTAGTATTGCTATAACTTTTGTATTGCGATAACTGTTGTTGTCTAGGATATAAAATATGGGACGTTTTTGAAAATGAGTAATACAATTGTCAAAAAATTATTAAATGTTACTAAATGATGATTACTAAATGATTGAATGTACAAAGCTGGAGTCCTGAAACATGATATTGAGGTCTCTCTTCGAAAAATACTAAATTATACTAATTTTGAATCACTGTTGGTGTCTGAATTGGTATTAGGTGAAGTGATAGGGCAGAAATTCTTTAATTTGATATTGGGGTCATTTTAAGTTTCTAGGGTATGCATATGGAGGACGTTGAAGCAGACAAATTGAAAAACTTCAAAATAAAATGAATTTTGAAGGCTTTTTAGTATAGAAGGTAAATATTTTCTTATTATTTTTTTCTAAAAAGAAAAAATACTTTATAAAACCTTGTAAGTCTGAAAATTTATTTATTGTTAAAAAAAAAATTCAAAATGGACAAAATTTTCATTTTGAGTACTAAAAAGGCTTAACACTGTTTAAGTGAATCTTAATTTTAAAGTGGACTATGATACCGAATATTATATCCAAAGATACCGCTATAGTAAAACGTAGACCAATGTGGACAATGCTAAGCCTCAAAAGGTAGAACCCGTTATAAAATCTCTATAACAAATTCGGAAAACTTCCATAAAAAAATTGGGCTAAATTTACCAAAATACCCAATATCGGGAGGTACCGTTATATGGACACCATAGGAAATCGTAGACCTACACACACAAAGATCTGTCGCCGGAATTATAACCTATTACGAGCTACAAATACCAAATTTTAAACAAATTCTTTAGAAAATGTCCAAATATCTGAAGGTATTGGTGCTATAATAAAACGTAGACCTATATGGACAAAAATTTGCAACAATGCCATGGAAAAGTGGGACCAAAATCATCAAATACTTATTATCGGGAGACCCGTTATATGACCGTTGTTAGAAAACTTGGAACAATATACCTAATTTTCAATACCAACCATCCTAGATATAATACAAACTATTGTGAACAAGTTTGTACGGCAAACAATCTATATATGCTTTATAGGGTCTAAGACAGATATTTAAGGATGTTACAAACGGAATAACACATTTTTATTTTCCAAGGTGAAGGGTATAAAAATGGTAATGTAGTAAAAGGTTCTTGAAAATTTATTTCTAAAACGACACAAAAGAAGTAACAGTTATTATATAGAACATGTGATTATGGGATGTACTCTTTCCGGATTTGATTTTGGTTTCTTATAAAAATTTACGATGTGCCGAATACTTGCTGGAAAATGTTTCGTGCACACTAGCCGGATGGACAAAAAGACACGTTGATAGATCTGGACTCTAAATATCCGGAAACGAACTTTGTCAAAATATACATGGAGTGTAAAATTATTATTTTGTTTTGGCCAATTTTGGCCGCATTAAGTTATATAAGTTCGATGGTCATGGGTAAAATCCAAGTTATCATTAGATACTGAACTGATAGCAAACAAGTAAGCAAAGGCTATAGTCGTGCGGGGCCGACCATGTGATACCCTACAACACTACAATAAGTAAGAAGCCAATTTATGTTCAAATCCATTTTGGAGGCGTGCCGATTGGCTTCAATTATGTGATCAGAAATTTTTTCCTATTTTTGGTCCATTTCAACCCCTATTCGAGGAAATCTTTGAAAACAATAGGCCTAGCCCTTCTGAGCCTAACCCTACCTTTGTGAAAATTATCGTGCGGATCGGACGATAATCTGCAATTTGTATATAATAACCCCAACCTGTGTTGTTAGTTGAAAAAATAATACAAAATATACACTTCAATATTCTAAGTCAAATTGAAAAAATCGATAAAAAAGACTTCTACCCAGCCCTAAGCTTTAGCCCCATGCTAACTTCCGCGTCGATTGGTATGTAATTGCGACCTGTAGAGCAACTGCAAAATCAGGAAATTTTTCAGTTTTTGGTCCATTTCAACCCCTAAATATTATGCGATCATCTCCAAAAGCAATAGGGTTCCACCTCCATTCTAAATTTCGAGAAGATCGGGCCATAATTACGACCTGTAGAGTGATTACATAACTAGATCGACTCAGCTCGACGAGATAGGAAGATCCATATATTCATATGTGGGAAACCAATATTTCGAGGCGTTACATAATTTTTGGCCCAATCAAACTTATAATAGCCCCAACACATAGTGTTGTAGGGTATAAAAATTGGACGAGAAACCAATTTTAATTCCGTTTTGAATTCAAGAAAAATATTTTATTTTTGAAGTCTAGGATCGTTCCATAAAACAGTTACAAACTAAGTGACAGACTTTACCCTCCAGTCTTACCATAGAACATAGCGTATACTTAATGTACCACCACTATTTATGGTATCGCACATTGCTCATACGCAACAACGCACACGTTGTACCACTTGGGAGCAAAACACAATCGGACACATCTCTTCGGTCCCCAATGACTTTGCCGCATTAAAAAGTAGTTTTATTTCAACATTTATTAGCCTACCATTTTGTCATTTGCAACACTTGCAAAATATTGAAAAACAATAAATATAACGGTTCATGTCGGTACTCATAAATTGACAAATAAAACAGGCAACCGAGGCAAAATAATAAATGAAGTGAACACAAATGTGCATAAGGAACAAGAAGTGGAAGTACAAACCAAAACACAACAAGGAAATGGAAACACAGTGCACCACACCAAACACATTAAGGCAAACAACAGCAAAAACAATAACATTGACACAAACAACGACACTGACACCGCAAAACATGCCTGAAGAAACAAAGAAACGTGCTACGAGAATTTCCTTTAATTCGCTTGGCGTCACATATGTCACACGTACGACGAATGTACGTACGTCCTTTCTGTGCGAATAGCTCTCAGCAGGAAAAGAAGAAAGAAAACGTTCGCAACAACAACTTAAACTCACGTTTCTCGCACACACAGGCACACCATCCATCTCACACATTTAAATGATGCCACGTAAAAACAACAACAACAAACAGCTGCCGCAGCAAAACAACACACCAACCATATTAATGAGGACACACTAACAAAGCGAATACTAAGGTTAAAACAAAACCGAAAAAAAGGACGAAATGAAGTGGGAAAGTAAAAATACGGCCACTTAATGCGGAGAGAAGAAAATGGAAAGAAATGAAAAATACACAATGAAAACTTTCACCAGTGATGGAAATTCACCACACAGGGGAAAAGAAGAAATGAGAGAGTGAGAGAAGACTTTATTATTCCTCAAGAGAGAGTTTGAAAGAGAACTTTGTAATGCATAACATTTTACGAGCATTTCGAATACGAATGAAAAATTGAGAATGCCAACGATTTTGAATTTTCTGCCTCTAACTAACACGTGCTAGCTAACCGACCAACTGCCACTACTGACACGCTTTTCTGGTTTGTGTTGTTGTTTGTTGCCATTATTTTTTGCTGCTGCTGCTTCTTCTTCTCAATCTGACCGACACTGGCACAAGTTGTTTTACATTGCCCTTTAGTCTTGTTTTTAAATTGCAATCAATGTTATTAAGTGAAATGGGGGTAGCGAAAACGTTATAATTTTCTTTTATTTCGCAAAATAAAGGAACAAGTGTTATGGAGACGCTCAGTACAATTAGATATAAGAGAATACCAAGGTAGAAAACATTGTTATTGGACAAAATCAGATTACCGCCTTCTGTTGAACGGCATGCCGACTCAGAATTTAATTTTCTTTACAAAATTTTATATTTCTAATTGGATTTTTTGACATTTTTTAACATTAGTCGGTTTTGCCGATTGTATACCCTTGGCCGATGTTCGATTATATATTATATCATATAAATATTGAGACGTGCCAGGTTTGGACTAAATCCACTGATTCCTCCACTTTATACGAGGGATGTGAAATTTTTCAGAAAATATTAAAAGTGTGCGCGAGGTACCATACATGGTCGACCGATGTATTCCATTTTATACCTTATATAATGCAGATAAAAAAGATACGGGCCAAATTTCAAGAAAATCGAATATTTCTATCCAATTTATTCGAAATCAGAAATTCCAATAAGTTATATATTCATATCAGATTTCTGGTTAAGAGAAATATTTAGATAAAGCAAGTTGAAAAGAATCGCCAAGTATTGAAAATTGTGACCCTTTGTGGGTGAGGTGCCAGAAGGGGCTTGCGTTAGCAAATATATTTAGATGTGAGAAATTTGAAGAGAGTTGGATGCTTATTTCGCTTTCTTTGGGTGTTTTCAAAGTCTTAAACCCCATATGGGTGAAGTACCAGAAGGAGTGGACTAATATATTCCATTTTCACACCAGACGTTCCATTAACAAAAATATTGTGTGCAATTTGATGACAATCGAACTCTTACGTCACATTTTATAAGAGTTATAATTATCTAAAATGTTGACCCTTTGTGGGGGCGATACTTGATGGAGTGGATCGAAATTGTCCATTTTCGCACCTGACCTAGAACTGATGCAAATATTAAGATTTGCAAAGTTTGGAGAAAAACCGGATTATCACTTCTCTTTTTATGCAGTAAAATATTATTATTATTTTATTTTTGAACATTTTGACTTTTTGTGGCAGAAGCAGTGGACCGATAATGCCAATCTTCGAACTCGATCCAAGTTTGACAATAATAATATTACGATGTACTTAATTTGGACCAATTCGGATACCCCCATCGAGAGTTATTGTGCGCACCAACCAGACAGACAGACAGTCGAACGGACAACCCTAGATAGACTCCAAATGCCTTGAAACTTATTTGGTCCAAAGAGACCTGGGGTCTAAAACCAGTATTTCGATGAGGCACGTTTTGACAGTAGCAAATGATGCATACACTCTGTAGCCATATGGTAGAGTGTATAAAAAAATTAAAAGAAGATAAATAAAGCATGCGTTCAGGTTATAAACGAAATCTATCAACTATAGATATAATGTAAATACGAAACTTACCTACCCTTCTGCACCAGAATTTGCTATCTCCCAGACAAAATGTCAACATTCTCGAAACAAATATATATCCCAACGAACAAGCAAAATACTAGTCCACTTTTTTACATACCTGCCTCTCCCGAAAAAGTAGAAAACATTTTTCTGTTGTTACTCTCGAAAAGGATTGATCTCCATCAAAAAATCATTACTTTTATAAATGCGGGATAACTTCCCAACTTTCTTCAGCACTAGCTTTGCAAATAGAATGATGAGATATGTTGGTCAAATCATTATGTTAAGTCCCCCAAGTGGAGTATCTTTAATCGTCATGTGCTGAGGGAGTATAAATTTGTCATTACACTGGTGGAAATTTCCAACTTTTTTTAATAAATTCTTATAAGTTCGGGTATTTATAAAAAATATAAAAATGGCATATGGTCAATTGAAAATTTTCACATTGCAACATTTATATCAGAAGTGGAAAGGTTATTTTTCGTAAATATATCTTGCTCAGGTCAGGTGTGATCACTTTCCCCAAAAAGAGGCTAACAATTAATAATACTGGACTCTTCTTAAATATAGAAAAAATTGAAGACTATTCTCAAGCTCTTTATATATACCTCATATACCCATGGTCATATTGCTAGATGATACGACAAAAAATACTGTCACGACAATAACTCTCAAAAGGAATATCCAATTTGGTAAATTGTAATATTTTTACAAAAACATAGATCGAGTTCCAAGAAGGTCGACTCCACTGATCCACTCCTAATAATACCTTGTTCAAAAAAGCTAAAAATTTTGCAACACCAAAACGAGGTCATGCTCGGCTTATCTTAATATACACAAAACTCTTAGATCCGGAGCCAGAAATTATCATTGCTGGCCACATCCTTTTTGTTTCTCCCCGCAAAAGGTCAATATTTTGAATAATAATAACTCAGATAAAATTTTAAAACAGTGTACGATTTGCTACAAACTTCCGATGTGTGAAAATAAAATATATCTGTCCAATTTTTCTGATAATATATTTTCTATGAAACATACCAAGAATACAAATGTATTTAGTTCAGAGATTATACACTCGTTTGACACTTTCCCAAAACAAAATCAGTCTAATTGGAGATTTTGAAAAATCATCATTTTATTTTCTAGTACATAAATGTCGAAGCCAATTTTTTTAAAAAACTATTTGCAAGTCGGGGTCAATATTTCAAGGCATTACAAGGCGTCAACTCGAAAAAAGTCCGAAGAAAAAATTGATCCCAAAAATAAGGAAATATTTTTTTGGGAATATGCTGTGGGAAATAGGGATTTCTTTTCATTGGTGACTTCCAGTGAAATTTGGTGTAGAATATTTTTGTCTTCGACGTTAGCATTCCGAAATGATGCTTTGTATGAGATTTTTGCTTAAACTCGCATAAATTATGACCTTAACCCTAAAATGTCTCCTTAAATATATGTATGACATTCCTGGCGTTAAGGTAAGATTTAGACTTTAAACTTCTTACCTATAGTGAAATTTTGTGACAATTTTGTGGAATAAGACTTCATACGATCCCTTTTAAACTGAGTTTTTAACCATATATTAAAAAAGGATCAAAAAGACCACTTTGTCTACTCGCTTGAGGATTAAAGTTGCCTCCCAAAATATCTTGTATTTTTAGCAGCAATATTACCTAGAAAAATATATACCCAAAATGCACCGAAAAGTGTGGAAGTGAAGGGAGCTTGCCCCTTTTAATGTCTTCTTTTTTCAGCTCTATTTACATAATACGTACTTATTTTTTGTGTCGCACAGTGTAATTTTTAGAAATGTTTGAATTTTTACAGTCCTGTTCAATACGACTTTTTATCCGTATTTAAAAAAAAAATCAAAAAGTACCCTCGCTTAAGTTTTGCCATGAAATGGTCATCTTATTGCTACAAGTAATACCGACAACCCAAAAACATTAAGAAAATTTAGAAGAGGGGGGAACTTTACCTCCTTATTTAGGTTACATTGCGATGTAAACTTTGAAAACAACAATACTTTATTGCACTTTGTCCACAACCTACTAGGGTTTTCCTGGAATTATTGCAGTCTACTGCAGTCTAAAACTACATCTTAACCGATTTTTACTATGAAATAACTCCATTATCAATGTAATTTATATAAGGAATATCTCACTATTTTCAATCTCTTGGTAATGCAAAATGTTAGTTTGTTTACATTTCCTCTTAATATATTATTCAATTCTTATGATTCCGAAATGTTGAAAAATTTGAAAAAAAAAGTACCGACGTATCAAAAATGCCTCTCAAAAAAACAGCCCCATTGACATCACTGTTTTCGGTGATTTTCCCACTGTTGCTATTGTTGTTGTACAACAGATTTGTTTTGTTTCTGTTATTGTAACAATTTTACTCTTCTGGTTTAAATACTATACGTATTGGATATGGATACGATTGAGGGGAATGGGTGGCAGCGGATTAGGTCAAAATTTCATGTGCGTGTTTGTTTGGATGTTTGGTTGACTTGGGTGTTTTGCTGTTGTCGTCGTCGTCTTCGTCGTTTTCCCAGAGAGCTTTCCGTGTATCCGAATAGTATGAAAATGCGGCGGCTGTCGTCTGAGGTTTTCTTTAGTTTTTTTGTTTTCCTATTTATCACTCGCTATTAATCAGAGAAAATTCATACATATATACGTACGTATGTGTGTATGTACGAGAGTGTGTTTGATAACCATACCAACCCAAAGAGAAAGAGAGAGAATATTTTCCGTATGACTGTGCATGCCATTGGATTGGCTGCTGCTGCCTCTATCTGCCTCTGAGTGTTTATGTTGTGAGTTTCGTATTTTTCGTCAAGTGTTTTTGCTTTGCCCCATCGCTTTTCGGCACCAAAAAGTTTTGCTGCTTCATTGCGGTGTTACGTGTTACGTGTATCAGACGCCACGGCGGCGTCATTTAAACAAAAATAAAGGATTCCTTTTGGTTTTTTATTTTTCAAAATAACCACTTAATAAACAATTAAAAAAATATATATAGAAATAAATAAATATACTAAAGAACGGAAACGGTCATCGGAGCGATTAGAAAAAACACGAAAACAAATAAAATTTTCCAAAAATCCAAAATATATTATAAATTGCGAAAAAGAAGAAGCAATAAAGTGTAATGTGATGAAGTGTCCAAAAATCGCAAAAAAATAAAGGATTAAAAATCAAGTGAGAAATGAGAATGAAAAATCAAACCAAGTGTTAAAATAGAGTTCAAAAATAATCGATTTCAATAGAAAGTGTTAAAATAGAAAAAAAAAAAAACATCATAACATCCTTCGAACCCATTTCACTGCGAATATTCCCCACACATTTTTGCTTCAAATTCCAAAACCAATTTGAGTTGCAAAACTAATACCAGATTGCTGTAACCAAAAAAAAAAAATCGTGGAATGGTAAAAAAATGAAAAGAAAACAGAAAAAACAAGGAACCCCTTGGTACCAAATTCCAAAAAAAAGAAAAATAAAAACACACTCACCATAACAACAAGAGAAAAAAATCAATTTTGTTACGTTACGCGTTTAGACGAGCAAAAAAAAACATAAAAAAAACAAAAAATGTTGTTGGTGGCTTTGCTTATTCATTTGTGTTGTTTTTTCCATACCTTCTCTCTTTACTGTTGTCATTTAATAGAATCTAGTATATGAACGTAAGCGTGTGTGTGCCTCCATAGAAGTGCGATTGTCTCTTCCACTACTACCACTACTACAACCACACTTTTGGTCCCCTACGATCAAAGTGTCATGTTTTCATTTTTAGTATTTTTTTGTTGTTGTAGTTGTTGTATTGTGCTGCTATTTCAGTAAGTACGAATTTATATGCAATGGAGCGGCCTCTTGGCCCATCTGTGTGAGAGACGTGTGTGTGTGCGTTTGCTTAAATATCAAATCTTCGGCATTTTGTTTTTAGCAAATTTTGGTCGGCAGTTATTTCTGGTTCGCAAAAGTCATAAATTGCAACCAACAAAGAAGGAATAAGGAAACGGATAAGAAAAAATATTTTACAATCAGTTTAATAACCCCAACCAGTAGAAATTTTCGTTATCCAGAAAAAATAAGACAAGTATGAAATTAATTAGAAAAATAGTAACATTCTGACAAGAAATATTTTTTAGACAGTTGCTATGTTCCAGAACTGTAAGAAGGTACAACTGTTTACTACAATAACCGATATTCCCTAGGGAAAAATTGCAAAACTAGTAGATTTTTACAGGTTCTAGAACAGATAAAATTTATGAAGATATGGGAAATACTTTGAGATGCCATGCCTATAGAGGATATATCATTCACTGACATGTTCAAAAATGTGCCACAACAAAAAATGTCTTTTATCATAGTAATTCAAGGATAGCTGAAGCTTTCAAAGATTTTGACTAAAATTGGAATGGTACGTCAACTAAAAGTAAGGAGTAGATTAAAACCCTTAAGGCTCTTGAAATCCTATACAAATGGGTCAGAGTGGCCCAGGCAAAAAAAAAAACTCCGAGGACGACCCAAAATATCGAAAAAATAAGTTAAATAGTATCAGTCAGTCAGAATGAGTGCGCCGTTATATCGCATTTTAACAGCAGATTTTGTGTGAGTAAAAATAATGGCATATGTGAAATTTGAAGAGAACCGGATGCTTATTTCGGATTTTATGATCGTTTTGGTTATTCCAAATTTTGACCTTTTGTGGGATAAGGTACCAGACGAAATTGTCCGATCTCTAACATCTTTATAACAGATCTTGAGTTGAGATTTTCCAAGTCTGAATGGAATTAAATGTTAATTTCGAGTTTTATGAGATTCGTGGGTATTCAAAATTTTGACCCTCTGTGGGGGAGGTGTCAGAAGGCGTGTACTGATATATCCTAACCTCACAACAGATCTTGTGTTAGTAAAAATAGTGGGATGTGTGAAATATGAAACCGGATGCCTATTTCGGATTAATTAATCGTTTTGGCTATTCGAAACTTTGACCGTTTGTGGTGCAGGTACAAGAAGAATCTCTACCATCTTTATAACAGATCTTGTGTTGATAGAAATATTGAGATATGCCAATTTTAAATGGAATCAGATGTTAATTTCGCGTTTTATGGGCTTCATGGTTATTAAAAATATTAACCCATTGTGGGGGAGGTACCAGAAGGAATGAACCGATATATTCCATCTTCACATCAGACCTTGAGTTAACAAAAATATTGCGATGTGTGTAATTTGAAGACAATCGGACTCTTACATCACATTTTATAAGAGTTATAATTATTCAAAAATTTGACACTTTGTGGGGGAGGTACTTGATTGAGTGAACCGATATTGTTCATTTTCGCACCTGACGGCACGTTTTGGCCGTATCAAATGATATATACCCTCTCTAGTCATATGGCAGAGGGTAAAAATATGGGTTAGAGTGGTCCAGGCAAGTACACTAAAATTAATTTCGAAACCATTTCGGTAAAAAAAAAATAACTTTTCTATGTCAGAGAAATCGCTATTTCGAGTAAGTGGTTGGCTCTGCCGTGCAGCCCGTATATAATAGCCCAACACATAATGCTGGCCATTCTGAATTTATAAAAATTGTCAAAATCCGTCCAGACGTTATTGAGTTGGATATCAGCATCAATGTAAAGGCCAGTAGTTACCTTCTCGTGAAACGGTGATTTCACCGGGATTAAAACTATTCTCGGTTTAGTGGGAATGTTCGTATTTTTGTATATAAAAGTTATGATCTATTTTAGACGCTAAATATTGTCCGATGACCAAACAAAATTGTAGACTTCTCCCCAGCTATAAACTCTAACCCTATGCTAAATTTCGAGTCAATTGGTCTGTTTCCGTTTTTGTCCATTTCACCTGACCTCTATTCAACATTTCGTGAGGATCGGACGATAATTGCGGCCTGTGGCGTGAATGCAAATTAACATGAACAGGCGGACGGACGGACATACATTGTTAGATCGACTCAGCTTGGGTAGTATATAGGAAGATCTATATTGGAGGGGGGTTTTGGTTTTTCCACGAATGGAAACTTAGAGTAAATATTCTTAAGAATAATATTAATTCACATATACCATTTTTTACAATTCATTCTTGAAAAGTCGTATAATCATGAAGCACTACATTGAGGAAACACAGAATATTATCCAGAGTCCACATTCCGAATAAAATTCGAAGCGACTCTTATGCTTATAGTTTAAATGGAAAACATACATCAACACAGACAGGCAGCGAAGTACTTCCTCTATAACTCATTGACTTTTATAGTCAAATATTCCACATTTGATTTAAATGTTCAATAGAAATTTAGTGGATGCTTCAATGGAAAGAAAACAACAACAAAAACAAATCTGAAAAAGAAATAAATATACGCAAATAAATTAAAACGTAATATTTTTTGATTTGAAAAGATCTTAACGCTGTTAAGAGGAAACACCATAAAAATAAAAGTTTAGTGTTTTCATTTAAGGCATTCAAAGTATTTTTATGTTTCTCTCAAGATTGGTTGATTGCTGTGTTTATAAAACAAAATTCAATATCAAAAACACAAGACAAATTTTCTAAAAAAAAATTCAATACACTACAATTTCGTATTAATGATAATTTCAAGAAACCTTTGTTTTGAAAAATTAGAAAAAAGGACAGCGGATATGCCTTTGCTGAAAATCGTAGAAAAAAATATTTTTATGTTATTATAGAAAATTGTATGGCCAGAAAGTTCATGACGCTTTGGAAGGAAAAAGTCCTGAACACATTCATACAAAATACGCGACCTTTGGCATTAAGCCCTTGCAGAAAATCAATGATTATTTGCCAGGAAGGTTCAAAAATATCTATGATTTATCACTTATCAGGACGTTTTTTATACCCTCAGCCATATGGCTACAGAGGGTATATATCATTTGATACGGTCAAAACGAGCCTAGTCGAAATAACGGTTTTAGACCCTAGGTCTCTTTGGACCAAATCCGTTTCAGAACATTTGGAGTCGATCTACCGATGTCCGTCCGTCCGTCTGTCTGTCTGTCTGGCTGGCTGGTGCGCACGATAACTCTCGAAGGGAGTATTCGATTTGATCCAAACTTGATACATCGTAATATTTTTGTCAAACTTAGATCGAGTTCGGAGATGGGCAATATCGGTCCACTCCTTCTGGTACCTCCCACACAAAATGTCAAAATTTTCAAAGAAAATAATTTATTGCACAGAAAGAGAAAGTATAATCCGATTTTGCTGGAACTTTGCGAATCCTAATATTTTCATCAGTGCTAGGTCATGTGCGAAAATGGACAATATCGGTCCACTCCATCAGGGACCTCCCCCACAAAGGGTCAAAATTTTGGATAATTAAAACTCTTATAAAATGTGAAGTAAGAGTCCGATAGTCTTTAAATTTCACACATCTCAATCATTTTATAAGTCCAAGGTCTGTATCGGCACACTCCTTCTGGTACCTCCCCCACAAAGTATCGAAATTTTGAATACCCATGAAGCTAATAAAACGCCAAATTAACATTCGATTCCATTTAGACTTGGCACATCTCAACATTTCTATCAACACAAGATATGTTATAAAGGTGGTATAGATCGAACCATTACTTCTTCCCCACACATAGGGTTCAAGATTTTGAAAAACGAACGCCCAAATAAAGCGAAATAAACATCAATCTCTCCTCAAATTTCACACATACAAATATTTTTGCTAACATAAGATCGGTTGTGAAGTTAATATGTATCTGCCGACCCCTTCTGGGGTCACAATTTTCAATAATTTTATCTGTCATAACTTTCGAAAAAATTTAGCAATTCTTTACTACTTGCTATGCTCAAATATTTCTCTAAACAAGAAGCCTGATATGAATATGAAATTTATCGGAATTTATGATTTCGCATAAAATTGGACATAAATATGCTTTATTTTATTGTTGCCAAATATTTCGCTCAATATTTTTTATTTGTATCAGATGAAGTATAAAAGTGAAACATTTCGGTAGACTCTATCTTGTACATCACGCACATTTTAACATTTTCTAAAAATTATTACATGAGATATGTAGTGAAGGAGCTAGTCGATATAATCCATACCAGGAACGTCGGAATATTTATATCATATTTTGGGGTCCGATACGAAATAGACAATATTTACCCATTCCTTCGGAACCTGCTCCATAGAGGGTAAAACGTTTGAATAATTGTAACACTAGTCGAATATATTTTGATTATTTAATCGAACATAGGCTGAGGGTATATATCTGTCGGCAATACCGACTGATACTTTTTAACTTGTTGTATTTAATGTTAATTTTATGTAAAAATTATGTGAGAACGACTTAAATACTAGTTCCAATTCTCTTCTAGAAAATTTTAATAAAAATCTTTTAGCTGCAAATAAATAACTGAGGTCAGTAAGCTAAAAAATTGCCAATAACAAAAACAAGACATTTCCTTGGAGGACTCAAATGAATAGATTAAAAAAAATATTTTGTTTACGCCAACTTTCAAAATATTCATGAAAATCACTTAATTTTTAGTCTGAAGACTCATTGACATATGCTTTAAAATAAATTATATTTATTGATGTCCTGCAAAATATTTATAAACGACAACTTTTGGTTAAAAGGCAAGCAGGTCTTGGAAAATATTTTTGAAAAGCCCACAATTTTTCGTCATTAGGTCATTCAAAAAAAGTGTCCTTTTAAATATTGAATTTTTGATAATAAAGCAAAGTCTTTTTTTCCAAATTCGATGATTAAAAAATTGTTTGGGTTAAATATTATTGAGTATTATTGAAGTACTTGAAAATATAAAAAAAAAAATTCAGTTTCCCAGTCAAAAGTTTTTTTTTTTTTTTTCTTTTTTTCTCAACATTTTAGAGAAATATTATGATCACTGAAATATATATCCATTAATATGGGTTTCAATTTTTTTTTAAATTTCACGCCAATGCTGAGCAACAGTCAGTGTGATCGACGAAAATCAATAGATCGGTTCCTTGTCCTTGAACGGATTACATTCAAAGAGATTATTCGAAGAAGAGGGTCAATTTGGGAGTATCAAATGATATAAAACCTCTTTCGAGGACAAATTATATAAATTCCATGTCTCAGCAAAATAATGAACCAGTAAGAAAAATGACAAGTCGGGCGGGCAAAATATACCATATGATATGGATATATATGAGAGCTATATCCAAATCTTTGCCGATCTTGATAAAATTTGAGGGACTAAAGCACCAAATCGGATGAAACCTACATATGGGAGCTATATGTGAACATATTTTTACCAAATTTGATGTACTTGCTTCCAGACTAAATTCGCCTGGATGTGCCAAAATTCAGGTCATTTGGACTGTATTGGCCATTTTGTGCACAATTAACCCAAAATCGGTTAAAGATATATATGGATCATTTTTGTGGGGTGCATATTGGGAATGAAGGGGACTTAAACACCTAATCGGATGTAACCTATATATGGTAGCTATTGCTATATCTCAACCGATTTTCTCCGAATTCGATGTACTTGGTCAATTCGGTCGGATGTACCAAAATTCAAGACTTTTGCACTGATATTGGTCATTTGGTGCGCATTTAACCCGAAATCTGTTGAAGATATATATGGGAGCTATATCCAAATCTGAACCGATCTTTATAAAATTTGGCAGAGGTATTTTTGGGTTATTTCTGATATCTGGTACCAAATATATTGTTGTCGAATGCATATTACGAATGTGAGGGACTTAAACACCGAACCGGATGAAACATATATATGGGAGCTATAGCTATATCCGAACCGATTTTCTCCGAATTCGATGTACTTTTTTCTAGACTGAATTCGGTTGGATGCGCCAAAATTCAGACAATTTGGACTTATATTGGCCATTTGGAGCACAATTATCGGTTGAAGACATACGGGAGCTATAACCAAATCTAAACCGATCTTGATAAAATTTGGAAGAGGTATTCCTAGGCTATATCTGATATGTGGTACCAAATATTGATGTTGTCGAATGGATATTACGAATGTGAGGGACTTAAAAACCGAATCGTATGAAACATATATGTGGGAGCTAAATTTGATCTGTTTGCTTCTAGACTGAATTCGGTTGGATGTGCCAAAATTCAGGACCTTTGCACTTATATTGGTCATCGGTCGAAAATATATGGGAGCTATATCTAAGTCTGATACGATTATAACCAATTTCAATAGGGCTCGTCCTTGGACCAAACAAACATTGTTTGGAAAATTTCATCTCAATCGGATAATAAATGCGACCTGCATTTTTTTCACAAGAACGCATGGACAGACGGAATAACATGCATAAATTCATTCAAGAAGTGATTCTATGAAGGTCCTCAAAAGTAACTATGGGTCCATCTCGTTTCCATGTTACATTGCACTATATGGTGTAGGGTATGAACACTTGCACAGGAAAAACATTTTCACTTCCCTTTGAAAATCCCGAGCCAATAATTAAGGTATACCAGGGACGGTATGACACAAATATAATCAGGATTTTCTTATTTTAAGCATTAATTTTATTTTAAAATTGTCCAAAAAAGACAATCAATGTGACCTATATCAAATCAAATAAAAAATGTTGTTTTTTCACCCATGACTAACAGGCATTCACTTGTTTCCCCGTTCCATTTCTCTTGAAATAACATACATTTTTAATTTATTTTCCCACACATTACAAAATTACTAAAACAAAAAACTCCCTCTCGCAACCATTTCGTACCACACGGCGTATGAGTATTGACAATTTGCAATTTATCACTTATACGCCCCAATAAAACTCAATTTAATTTCATGCCAAAAAAAGAGACAAAAACTGAAAAGTAAATTTCAATAAATGTTTGTTTTCTGTGTGTGGCAGCATTACAAAAACAACAACTATAAATGCGATATCTCGACTCGCAAAAAAAAACAACAAATTAAAATAATTTCTTCCTCATCCTCCTACTGAGAGACAATTGGTCTCCATAAATAATTGGCCTGTCTTAACGATAAATTGATGTTTAACGATGGCGGCGGCGAATAACAGATTAAAAGAAGAGCTGCAAAAAAAAACGCTAAATGATGTGAAATGAAAATCTAAAACAATTGGCAAATATTTGCCTACATGTTTGTCAGCTAGAAAGAAAGAAAGATTTGTATATTTGTCTTTGCGAATAAGTCAATTTCGAAAATCACATCAAGAACAAGAGAGGGACTTAAATGTAAACCGAATAAATTTTACTCTTGGCAAAACAATCACAATTTGAGGGATAAGAACATCTTTAGACACACTTTGCTCAAGAATCCAGACAGTCAGCCAGCCAGTCAGCCACTCTTGAGAAAACAAACAACGAAAATACACTTCTGAAAATAGAAAACTTTTAGACAGCGAGAAGACAAAGTTGTCGAACGGCATTACCATCCTCCTCATGAATTGTGGGATTAGGCATTCCTTGCTTCTGTCCCCGCCGTTACCCTTTGGATTTCATAAAGATCCCTATAGGTTGTTTGTAGTTAAACAAATGCTAGATATCAAAAGTAGACTACAGAAAATATTTTCTCTAAGGCTGAGAAAATGCCATAGGCCGCGTCCGTCCTCCTGCCCAAGAAGGTTTGCAAAAATACGTTCCATAAAAATGGCAAAAGCAAACACACGCTGACATTGAAACCCTAAAAAAAATTAAACAAACATTTCGTACATCTTCCACTAAGCCATGTTTAATTTGAACCCTTTGCCAAAAGGGGGAGGGGGAGCGGTGCGGTGAGGATGGTGGTATTATATATATTTTAGTTGTTGGCATATTTATGCCCCTTTACAAAGGGGGGAGAGATTTTCAAGAATATGTTTAGAAGATTTTTGTTTGAATACTCGACATGAAAGTGATTTTAAATTCCATTTGTGGTTGGCGTTTTTCAAGTGATATTTTGGTATCAAAGCCGTTTGAGACGATGTGATATCTTTGAATAACAAACAAGCCGCAATCCAATAAAAATATTGCGACATATAATATCAAACACACATTTTTAAAATCGTCCAACCATTTGTGGCAGATAATAATTTTGGTATTAAGGAGTTTTATCAATGAAAGGATAATTTTAAGAAAATATAATATTTTTGTAGAATATCAAACGGCCCTAAAAAGAAAGCAGAAGGACATATAGTAGAAGAAGAAATGTTCTTCTTTAAACAAAGTTCTTTTTTCCAAATATAAGATCAAAGGAGGACAAATGTTGTTCTGCCTACAGCTGGAAAAAAAATGTAAAGAAGAAAAGTTGATCCAATTTCTTAGATTTTTCTCTCAGACGCCTTCGATCTTCATACGGAAGATAAAATGGCTTTCTTTGGGAAGGCCACATATTATTATCATTAAAGAAGAATTATTGCTTTCAGAGACGACCACTATTATCAGTTTTTCACAGAGGACCTATAAGTTCTCTCCCAGAATTCCAGGTAGCAAACGATTTTTCCAAAGCGGAACTGGCGGTTTTCATATAGAACACCTAATACAAAAATAACTGGAGATCTGCTGACAAAAAATACAAGGGCTTCTTTTCATTAAAGAAGTCCTGAAGGCCTTCTCCAAGAAGAAGTCTAGGAGGAACAAACGGTTTTCTCATTTAAGCAGTTATTGACGACTTCTCAAAGATGATTTGGTTATCTTCAAACAGAAAAAACCCTGAACTTCTTCCAATAAAAGAAAAAAACTGGAAGTGCTGTTTAAACAAAGACCAGGAGATCGCTTCATCGTAGAAGACCTTAACTTCTTTCAAGGTTAGAATTGTCATATAAGGCAAGTAAGATTCTTTATTGGAGACTAGTTAATATTTCCATGAAAGGGCAGAAGGTCTTCATGTGGGAGACTAGGGGGTGTTCTTGTGGAAAACAACGAGAAAACTTTCATGGAAGACCTGGAATTCGGAAGGTCTTCTGAAAACGTCTCTTAGAACGATTGAAGGGCGAGCTCTTCTGACAACGAGAAGTCCTGGAGGTCTTCTTCCATTAGAAGAGCTGGATTTTTTCCTTTCATTAGAAGAGCTGGAGGTCTTCTTTCATTAGAAAATCTGGAGGACTTCTTATTAGAAGAGCTAGAGGTCCTCTCTCATTAGAAGAGCTAGAGATCTTCTCTCATTAGAAGAGCTAGAGATCTTCTCTCATTAGAAGAGCTAGAGATCTTCTCTCATTAGAAGAGCTAGAGATCTTCTCTCATTAGAAGTGCTAGAGATCTTCTCTCATTATAAGAGCTGGAGGTCTTCTCACATTAGAAGAGCTGGAGGTCTTCTCTCATTAGAAGAGCTGGAGGTCTTCTCTCACTAGAAGGGCTGGAGGCTTTCTTGCATTAGAAGAGTGGGAGGTCTTATCATTAGAAGAGCCGGAGGCCTTCTCATTAGAAGAGCAGGAGGTTTTCCCATTAGAAAAGCCGTAGATTTTCTCATAGAAGACTAGAAGAAGGTCATCCCATAGCAGGTCACAAGAGGGCTTCCCATAGGAAATGCGGAGGTATCTCTATAGAAAACCAGGAGGTTTTCCCATACAAGGCTAGGTAGTCTTCTTTTAGAAGACATGGTGGTCTTCTCATAAAATACCTGGAGTCCTTCTCGCAAAAAACGCCAGAATAAGGCCTTTTCATAGAAGACCAGAAGAAGGTCTCCTCAAAGAAGTCTATAAGAAAGTCTTCTCAAAAAAGACTGGAAGAAGGTCTTCTCAAAGAAGATCAGAAGAAGATCTTCTTCTGGACGAGCCGAAAGTCTTCTCCTGGAAGAGCCGAAGATCTTCTCATAGATTTACCGAAGGTCTTCTCATAAAACACCAAAGAAAGTACTTCCAATAGAAGTCCAGAAGAATGTCTTCCAATTGAAGTCCAGAAGAAGTTTTCTCAATGGATGTGCAAACGAAGGTCTTCCCAAAGAAGACCCGTATTTGTTCTATAGAAGACCCGAAAGTCTTACCTTGGTGGTTACCTCATAGAAGATCTTGGTAGTCTTCTCATAGAAAACCTTGTTGTCTTATCCTAGAAGTCTTGGCGGTCTTCTCTTAGAAGACCTGAAAGTCTTTTCTAATAAAAAGCCTGGTTTCTTCCACTAAGAGACCTGGTAAACTTCCCCTAAAAGACCCGATGGTCTTCTACATGAAGACTTGGATGTCTTTTCTAATGGAAAGTCTGGAAGTGTCCTCCAGTGAAGTTCTTTTCTAATGGAAAGCCAAGAAATCTTTTACAATAGAAGGTCTGGAGGTCTTCCCTAATAGCAGACTTTGAGGTCTTCTTAAAAAAAAAAAGAAGTCTTCTTATATAAAATGTGCCCCTGACAACATAGAAGAATTGAGTTTTTTTCATAGAAGATCTAAAAGCCAGTAGGACCTCGCATTTAAAACATATGGGTGTTTTCCAATAAAGCATAAAGGTTCTCGCAGAGAAGATTTCTTCACATAGAAGAGACTCTTTAGATGATTTGAAGTAAAAGACATAAGGCATAGACATAATAAGAAAAAGACCGCATAGAGAAAAATTCGGAGGTCATCTTATTGAAAAAAGATAAAAGTCTTATCATAAGGTCCAGTTAGTCTTGTAAAAGGGCTAGTCTTCTCATTAAGTATGAGTTGAAGACTCTCAGCTAATTCTTTAATAGTAAACTCAGTTGGAAAATAACTTATAATTTCCTCATCGCCCATTAGAAGATATACGTTCCTAGATGAACTGGCAGTTTCCTTCAAAAAACGATATTTTTCGGAAGACATGGTGGCATTTTCATAGCAAACCCGAAACCATTCTTATATCAGGGATGAATCTATTGTCACAGAAGTCGTGGAGTCTCCCGTTGAAGACCAGGATATCTTTCTATTAAAGGCCTGGAAGCTTTCTGATTTCATTAAAAACAGACCTTATTCTTAAAGAAGATTAAACAGTCTTCACATAGAAGACGGAATGGTCTTCGAAGTAAATTTACTTCTCCAATAAGACCGTTTGCGCCTACAACACCAAAAAGTCTTCTTAAAAAATCATAATTTGGGTCTGCTATTAACCCCTAAAGAAAAGGCAATCAAAACAAGATTAAAAAACTACAGATTAGTTGAATAGGTTAAATCAACGATAAACCACCGCCAATTTATGTGGAACAGGAAAAAGGAAAAGAAACAGAAATTGAGAAATTTAAGAGAAGGTAAGAAACAGCCATAATTCGTTTATGAATACTTTATGACCGACCTTATAACCATCAGCATGCCCCGTCACTGTTGCTTTAGACCATAAATAACACAAGAAGGAAGAATAACAGCTCAACAGAGATTAACTACAGAACTTTGAATACGGAAGAATAAAGGAAGAAAATGAAAATGAACGATGTAAAGGCTGGTGGTGGTAAATTTGATGCCGTGGCAAAAAATGTAGAGATCAAAAAGTTTGAAAAAATTCCACGATATTTTAGCAACCACTTCGATTGATAGACTACTAGGTCTTTAGAAGGATATTTGTTCCATAAAATATGGACTTTCTTACGGATCACCATAAAATACAGTGTTGGAGATTTTCAAAAGGTTTAGAGAAACCTCACGGTATTTCAGTGACTGATTCGGTTTGTAGTCTACTAGGACTATTGAAGGATATCACTCCCATAAAATGCGATCTCTTTTACATATCATTAGGAAAGACAATATATATTTTTTACAGCAATATATGTGCTTTTTTTTAATTGTCCTGGTTTGTCCCACTGTTAACTATTTTTTGCAGGAGAAAAAAAAGAAGGAAAAAAGTGAATCATAAATTCTTGGTCATTATTTCCATTGATTTATAATAGTTGACTGGCTGCCTGACTGGCTGGCTTTAACTGTTGATGTTGTTGATTCATTGTTTAGGAAGTGTGGAGAATATTGATTTTTCTAAGGGTTTCTGTCACCACTGTGGGTTGTTTTCTACCGCGCATTGCTCGATTCTTTATTCCCCAACTTCTTTATGGTGTTTTTCGCCATAGTTTTAATGTCACGCGATTTCATTGTTATTTTTGCCCCCTCCCTTCTTCTCGTCCTCCTCTACCACCTTCACTCCTATTTTTTCAAGTCCATTTCTGCCAGGTCCTTTGATTGCTGCTGCTGCTGTTGAATAATACATTCGAATTTATTTGCATGTCTGCCAGCCAATGCGAACAGCCTTGCCTCCTTCAAGTCGTTTGCAAAACGGTGGTGTTTGTTATTGTTGTTGTCCATTCTATACGCAACACAATAACCTTGTTCGCTCGTTCTACCTCTCCCGTTCTCACTCTTTTTAGCTGTTGTGCGAACTGTCGAACTGGTGAAATATTAATATGATAATTAAAAATAATAACAGTAGTTGGTTGGTTGGTCAGATGGTGGGTCGATGGGTCGTTCCGACCGTTGGCCGTTCGATAGGTCTCTGGGACATACCTTGGCCGTTTGGTGTGCGTGATTAAAATTATGACAAGCCATTAAATGCGAAACGACCAACGATTTGACCGACCAGCCGACCGAACGAGACATTACTTTTAAATTACTCTGTTGGTAACCGACACTTAGCCATTGGCCACGTTACTAAAAACGAGTGTGGCTGAATATTTAAATGTATTTCAATAATAAATATTCAAAAGAAGAAAGAATTTAAATGTCGCTCACGAAGAACTCTACTTTTGCCCTCTTGGTAGCAATAAATGCGAAAAAAATATCAAACCGCTAGTCATCAGCGGGGTTAATTACACTGTGTAACATAAAATATAGCTAAAGAGGATATTCTGCAAATTATAAGGGTAGAGCCAAAAAGAAATGCACCTGTATTGGCGTTTTGAAAGTTTACATCACAAATAGAGAGCGATGTGTCCCCTTTTAAAATTTTTCAAAATGTTTCCAAGGAAATCCGAAAGTTTAAGATATTTAATGTAAAATCGTATGAAGATGTATACAAATCTGAACCGATCTCGATAAAAATTAGCAGAGGTATATTCGAGCTGTATCTGATGTACTGTATCAAATATCCTTGTTGTGGATTTTCGCCATATTTGAAGTATTTGTTTTTAGGATCAATTCGGTAGGAGAAGCCAAAATTCAGTCCATCTCGGCTGATATTAGCCATTTGGTGCACAAAAAAACCTGATATCGGATAAGGATATATATGG
The DNA here is from genome assembly GCF_030504385.1 of Musca domestica. Taxonomy (NCBI): domain Eukaryota; kingdom Metazoa; phylum Arthropoda; class Insecta; order Diptera; family Muscidae; genus Musca; species Musca domestica. Next base: position 42,433,903 of record NW_026712249.1, read on the forward strand.
GATCTGAACCGATCTTGACACAATTTTAGGCACTTATTTGGGAGCTGTAATTGATATCTGGTACAACAGATTATTCTTGTGTAGTGCATATTACGCATGTGAGGAACTTAATATACCAAATCTGATGAAACATATATTGGGAGCGATTGAAGCGATTTTCACCAAATTTGAAGTACTTGTTTACAGGATGAATTCGATCAGATGCACCAAAATTCAGGACTTTTTAACAGATATTGGCCATTTGGGGCACAATCAATCCGAAACCGGTTGAAGATATATATGGCCATTTGGCGCACACTGAACCTAATATCGAATAAGCATATGTGTGGGAGCTATATCCAAATCTGAACCGATCTTGAAAAAAATTTACGCACTTATTTCTACATATACATGGTACCATAGATCATTGTTGTGGAGTGATGGACTTTTAACACCAAATCGGATGGAACACATATACAGGGTGAAATAAAAAAAACTGCAACAAAGTCAAACACCATAAGTTTTACTTTTTTTTTAATTTTATTGAATGAAAGCAAAAAATGTCGGAAGTAGCATCAAATTTTAGAATAAGTTTACATTTGATCGAATTTGTCACCTTTGGAACAAATTATGGCCTTCAAGCGACCAATGAAGACGTCACACGCTGCCCGAATGTAGCTGTGCGGTATTTTGGCCCATTCCCGGGGAAGCGCATGCTTGAGGTGATCGACTCTTTGGTATTTTTTAGTGTCAACCTTGCTTTCCAAAATACTCCAACGGATTGGTATCCGGAGATTTTGGTGGCCATTGTGCGCTGGAAATGAAGCGAGGAACCTTATTTTGTAACCATTCTTGGTTGGCACGTGCTGAGTGCGATGGTGTTGAGACCTGTTGGAATGGGCAAGGTCTGCGGCCAAAATGTGCCCAAGGATTTAATACACCATCCAGCATATTTTCGCGATAATATTCGGCATTTATTCTGATGCTACGGTTAATTAATACAAGAGGTGAGCGACCATCGGCTGTTATGGCGGCTCACAGCATCACCATGGCCGGTGCTTGAGTTCTGGTGACCAACCGAAGGTGCACATTTTTAGCTGGCCTCTTTGGGAAGAAAACACAGTCATTTTGTTAGCTTACAAACTGCTGGACAACGAATGTTTTCTCATCGGAGCGGAGAAAAACAAATTCGGCAGTTCACCACTTTCGGCAACGCGAAGTAACTCTTTAGCTCTTTTGAGTCTATTATATTTCTGATGCAGTGTAAGTTCTTGCACTTTTTGGAATTTCAATGGCTTTACCCCGAGTTTACTTTTCAATCTTTGCGGAATGGAAAATTGCGATATGTTCAGCTCACGAGCCATTTTTCGGACACTGCGACGCGGGTTTCGATTAAGTCGCTTCTTTACTTTTCGAAACATTTCTGCTGATGTTGCTGCTTTCTTCCGTCCACTTCCTCGACACGTCGGGCTACGTTACCAGTATAACTGTAACGAGCGATGGTACGAGACACAAAAAAAGTATGAACATTTAAATGCTGGAGTCCTCTAACGATAGCCACTTGTGGTTTTCCAGCCAAAAATAAAGAAATCACACTATCACGCTTGAATTCCATAAAGAATAACTTTTTTTTCTGGAAAGTTCTCACCAAAATGCTGTTGTACGCTTGCAAACAACATAATGAGCTGTCACTGGAATAATTTTAACAGCTGTCGGACGAGTGGCTTAGAAATGACAGCAGTCCGAATTTGGTTGCAGTTTTTTCATCTCACCCTGTATTTAGTGCGAATTTTCACAAACCCTCTGGTACATCTATGGTACCCTCCATTAGTGACCCTGAATCAAAATTTAAGAGTTTCAGTACATTTTAATACTTTTCGTACAGTTCTAGTTCGCGAAAAACCAGCCTGAAGTGACCTTTTCGGACCAAGAGTGATCATCACCCAAAATTCAGCCATTTCGTCTGGGCGTTGATTTTCTGTTAATCAGTCCATCAGTCATTTCACAACTCTTTAAAAAAAAGTACCAAAAATACCCCTTTTTTACTCACTTGGGGGTTACAATTTTCGGATTAAATATTCATTGTATTTTTATCTGCCTGATATTCTATGTACCTAAAAAGTACGGATTCCCTGGAATCTTCATCCGAAAATTTCCAAAAGTGTAGAAGAGAGGAGAACTTGTCCACTCTATCTACGATACGTTCAAAACGCCAATACACAAGTCTTCTTGTCATGGCTCCACTTTCAAAATCTGCTATTATTTTTTTCACATGGTTTCTTTAAAACCCCCCCAAAAAAAAAAAAAAAAAAAAAAAAAAAAAAAGGAAAAAAGCTGTAAGTAACCCGGGCCAAACTTTTAATACCCTCCACCATTTGGTACAAATTTGGCAATTTCCAAAAAAAAAAAAAAAAAAAAAAAAAAATCGTTAAAAATTCTGTTAAAGTCTTAAAAATACCGAATGCCTATACGACAACGTGGACATGCATGGTCAACTTTTGTCATAAGTTATTACAATATTTAAATGCGAAACTTGAAGAAAAATCTGTTAATAATGTAGCTAAAATCATCAAAATACCGAATATAGGGGGTACCGTTATATGGGGGCTATACGAAGACGTGGACCTGCACAGACAATTTTCTGGCACGGGCTGAAGTATCCATTACGAACTTCACATGCGAAATTTGAAACAATCTTGGTAAATAATGTCGCTAAAATCATCAAAATACCGAATATCGGGGGGTACGATATATGGTGGCTATACGAAGACGTGGACCTTTATGGCCCATTTCCTGTTTTATGCTGCAATATCTATTACGAACTTCAAATACCAAATTTGGAACGATTCCGTTAAATAATGTCGCTAAAATCATCAAAATACCGGGAGTACTGTTATATGGGGGCTATACGAAGACGTGGACCTACACAGGTTATTTTCAGTTTTAGGCTCTAGTACCCATTACGAACTTCAAATGCCAAATTTGAAACAATTCCGTTGAATAATGTCGCTAAAATCATCAAAATACCGAATATAGGGAGGTACCGTTATATGGGGGCTATATGATAACTTGGACCTACATGGCCCATTTACGAACTTAACCTGCCTACTGGCAAAATATACATGTGTGCAAAATTTTAGCCTTCTATCTCAATTTATTCGAAAGATAGCGTGATTACAACAGACAGACGGACATGGCTAAATCGTCTTAGAATTTTACGCTGATCAAGAATATATATACTTTGTTGGGTCTGACATGAGTATTTCGAGGAGTTACAAACGGAATGACAAAATTAATATACCCTCCATAGTATGGTGGAGGGTATAAAAAGTAAGCAACATTTAATTCAACAAAGACCAAATTACCTCTAGAAGGAAACAAAATTCGACAAGCTGTTGGAAGTATCACGATTGTATAGACTGTAGGTAGTGGAGAGAGAATTATTAAAACAAACACATTGTTGTTGCAATAGCGGTAATATCACCCCGCTCCATAAATGTACCAAGAACAAGTTTTTTAACATAAAATAAAATTACTATTTGCAGTAAAAAACGAATATTTAATACCTTCCCTCAAAGTCAGAAATTTTTAAATCATAAAAAAATAAACAATTTTCCGAAATTCTGACCCAGATATTTTTGGCTTTATAAATTTTACACATTTCAATTAAGTTGCACAGAAAAAACACATTTCATAATATATTCCAAAAAAAAAAAGTTAATTTAAAATGCAGTAATATTACAATTTAGCGTTTATATAACCGAATGAATGCACAAATGTAATTTTAATGCAAATTTATATATTCACATGCATACGTATGTAAACACACTCACACATACACACACTGCTTTTTGCTGTTTTTTTCTGTGTTATTTGCAAACCAAGTTGTTCAACACCAAAAAAAAAACGACTTGTAAATGTTTTAGTAAATGGTGTTTAAATTCGTTGGCTATTATCCGCATGAGTAACTTTTCAAAAAGCTTAAATTGCAATTTGAAATTTAAACTCTGAAAGGGAACAACACAGCAACAAAAAAACTGTAACGGCAGGAACAAGTTTTAAACAACTACCATCCCAACAAAATCTCGGTTGTTACACAAAAAAGGGGGGCTTGCTAACATTTACGAGTTACTCCCTACACCATCACTGTAGGAACACATATGCATATACTTGGGCGGAGGGGAGTTTGTGTGAGTGTTCATGAAATATATGTGATGTGGTTGTTGATTTTATTTTCAGAAATAACAAGTTTCTAACAAATTCTGCATGCTTGCCAGACCTTTGTTAGTTGTTGTTCTTGTCGCGTTGCAAGCAATCAAATGATATATAACTCTTCTCTGGCAATGAGAGTGCTTGGATGTGGTCAGGTCAAAATAGTGTCAGCATTGACAACGGGGCATAAACCACTATAGAACACGGAAGGACCTGCTGAAGAAGAGAAAGGAATTGTTATCTTAAAAAAGGACTGAAAGAACCTCGAAAAGAAGAACCTTTCAACAGAAACTCGAATAGTCTTCTAATAAAAGAAGGAGATCTTTTATAGAATACATGGAGGTCATCTCATAGATGACTCGGAGATCATCTCATATGATACTTAGAGGTCTCGCACAGAAGACCTGGTCTTTTATAGAAGACCTACAAATCTTCTTTTATATACGAGCAGGAGGTCTTCTCTCATAAAAGACAAGGAGATTTTCTCTCATAGAAGACCGCCTGGAGATCTTTTCTCATAGAAGACCTAGATCTGGAGGTCTTCTCATAGAAGGCCTGGAGGTGTTTTCTTATAGAAGAGCTGGAGGTGTTTTCTTATAGAAGAGCTGGAGGTCTTTTCTTATAGAAGAGCTGGACGTATTTTCTCATAGCAGACTTGGAGGCCTACTTCCATTGAAAACTTAAATGTCTTCTCTCGAAAATGGCCTGTAGGTATTCTGTCATAGAGGAGCAGGTCTTGTCTCATAGAAGAGCAGCAGGTCTTCTCTCATAGAAGAACTGGACATGGTCTTCTCCCATAGAAGACTTGGACCTGGAGGTCTTCTCTCATAGAAGACCTGGACCCGAAGGTCTTCTCTCATAAAAAACCTGCCAATGAAGGTCTTCTCTTTAAGAAGATCAAAAGATTTTCTGCCATAGGTAGAAGGCTGCCTGGAGGTCTTCTATCATAGAAGTCCACATGGAGGTCTTTTATCATAGATGACCTGAGGACCTCTTCTCTAATGTCTTCTTCTCCTCCTCCTTCCGGGAGGTCTTTTTAAAAAAGATCTGGAAGCCCTGGGTGCCTCTCATAAAACCATGTAGATCTCTCTCTCTCTCTCTCTCTCTCTCTGGTATAAGACAATCTGGGAGTCTTCTCTCGTAGAGGATTACCTGGAGATTTTCTCTCATTGAAGACCTGAAAGTCGTCTTATAGAAAATCTATATGTCTACATGAATGTGAAAACCTGCAGTTCTTGAAAGTTTTCTCATGAAAAACTTATAGGTCTTCTCTCACAAAAGATATAGAGGTGTTCTAATTGAAAACGGAAGGCTAGTCTTTTTTCAGAATTCGCCATTGTAAACCTGTATGTCTTCTCTCATAGAAGACCACTTGGAGGTTTTCTATCATAAAAGACCTGAGGGCCTCTTCTCTTAGGTATTTTTCTTCTCATCCACTGTGGTCTTCTTTAAAGAAAATTTGGAATCGCTAGGTGTCCCTCATAAAAAGCCTGGAGATCTCTCACAGAAGACCTCTCATAGAAGACCTGGATGTCTTTTGTAGAAGACCTGGACGTATTTTTTAGAAGACCTGATGGTCTTCTTTAATAGAAGACCAGCAAGGAAAACGGAAGGCTAGTCTGTTTTCAGAATTCGCCATTGTAATCCTGGAGGTCTTCTCTCATAGAAGACCACTTGGAGGTCTTCTATGATAGAACAACTGGGGGCCTCTTCTGTAAGGTATTTTTCTTCTCCTCCTTAGTGGTCTTCTTTCAAGAAGATCTGGAATCCCTGGGTACCCCTCATAAAAGGCCTGAAGATCTCTCACAGAAGACCTCTCATAGAAGACCTGGATGTCTTTTGTAGAAGACCTGGGCGTATGTAAGGGTTCTACTTCTTCTTCTAGGAAGTCTTCTTCAAAGAAGATCTGGATATCTTCAATAATAATGGTGATCTTCCCACGAAAGATTTGAAGTTCATACCACAGAAGACCTGGAGGTCTTCCTATAGAAGATATAGATGTGTCCAATCTTAGTAGAAAGTTTTTCTTCATAGAAAACGTGGAGGTTTATTCTTCATGGAAGACTTGAGGTTCTTCTCTCATAGAATATTGGGAGATGTTTTCTTGTAGGAGGAGATCTTGTTATTCAACATCTAGTGGTAAAGAAGTCCTGAAGGTTTTTTTCATAGAAGACATGGATGTTGTCTCACGAGACATTGAAGACCTGTATGTCTTCTCTCACTGAAGACATAGAGGTGGCCTACTTTATTAGTAGACCTGTAAGTTTTTCCACAAAAATAGAAGGAGGACTTCTTTTATAGAGGACCTGAACTCCTCCTCCTCTCCTCTACTAGAACACATAAATCTCTTCTCTGATAGAATACCTGGATGTTTTGATCTGGAGGTCCTCTTATAGAACACTTGGGTGTTGTCTCACGAGACATGTAGGTCTTCCCTCATAGACGATGTTTTCTCTCATAAAGGAGCTGGAAGCCATCTCTCATAAAAGATTTTAATGATTTCTCTCATGGGAGCCCTGGAGGTCTTCTCATGGATGATATGGAACACTTCTAATAGAAAACGGAAAGCTAATCTGATTTCATAATACCCCAATATCTACCACCAGCATGGGCCGTGAGATACATGTCACACACAACACTTGAGTGTACAAACGACATATCTATGCATATAAATACGTCAGCATGCAGTAGTTATTATGAATTTGTATATTCACCATCACACACCCGGCCATAATCCAAAATGTTTGTGGGTGAGGTGTGAGGGTATCGATGTATGGGTGGGTAGTTGTGTGATATGTTGCCGAGGATATGCGTCAATGTAACGGGGTTCAAATGTAAGTGTTCACCAAATACTACTACCGCCATATATGTATATGCGTTTGAAGTGTTGTCGTTGCTTTTATTATACAACAAATAGTTGTTGTAGCCACTGTTTTTGTTGTTCTTGTTGTTTAGAACAACAATCACAGTCTGTATCAAGGAAATGTCGCGCGCGTTAATTGCTATCAAATTTGTTTAGTGTTTTTTCTGGCGTTTTGTTTTAGTTGATCTTTCTTTTGACCCACATACACACCTACACATAGGGAGAGAGGAAGAGGGAGAAAAAGGCGGAGGACCTCTAGCAGCCCTTTTGTAACACCAATACACTCACATTCACACACATATGTTTCTTATTTCCTTCAGTCATGCATTAAAAATGTTGGCGCGTGTTGATGAGTTAGGTCATGTCATGTTGGAGGGGGCCGAAGGCGGAGGAGAGGAAAATCTCTTTTTGTTTGTGTTTTCAAAATTATCCATCGCCATCATCATCATCGTCGTCGTCGTCTCAGTCGGGTTATTAGTGCCAAGTGTAAATCTGTTTTTAAATGCCATGTAAATGGGAATTTAATGTTTGTTTGACACCCTTGCGCTCTGGTTGTTGTCGCTTGCCAATAACAATTGCCTTTTCAGGTTCATAATTTATTTCCGAGCCGTTTCCACTGTTTGTGTGGCACATATTGCTGACCCAGGGTAGTAGCGTTGCCAAATTGAAAACTATTAACTCGTGAGAATAATTGCTAAAATCCGATTAAGATTAATGACTTTTTATTCGATGAATTTTCTTTGTTCTACACGCTCCGGTGATTTTCATCGATTGGCGTTGAAGTGTTACAAAGCGGCAATCAATGGTTGTGGCGTTGTAGCGTGGTGTGTATGTGATGGCAAAGGTTTATTCAGTAAATATAGGTATAGGTAGAAGTGTGCGGTTCAAAAATCTCACATCTAGCGGCTTCTATTATATCAAACAATATGGAACTTAAAAGTTTAGAAAAAAATAACATCGGCTAAGGAAGCTTTTAAATTCAGTTGAAATCAGAAGAAAGGAAAAGGTTGCAGTTATATCAAAAGACAAATCGTTCTATTTTCGCCTTTAAGGGACATGCACTTACTTTAATGTGATATACAGAGGCTTAAGTGAAATCATTCGATATAAATATTTTGGGATTTCACCATGCTCAGAAAGAATTCCACCTGGAATTCAAAAATTTGGTCAAATCGGTTAAAATGTCATTATATTGAGTTTTGTTCAATTTTGGATGGTCATAAGGTACCGTCAAATAGTTAATATTTTATCAAAATCAAATATAAGCCCCCGATTCTTCCGGCTTCCTATCGGTTCAAAAGATAAACAATTTTGGACAGATAAATACAATTCTGCAACGATTTTCGATTGCTGTTAACTTATTTTCAAAATTAATATTGAACCAAAACAATTTTTTTAAACTGAGTTTCACAGGAAAATTAAAGCGACCACATATTTCGTGGGAAGCCTAACCCCAGGATTTTTCTAAAAAAAAACAATTTTCAAAAAATTTTGACATTTGGTATAAAAATTAGAATATTACTAAATGGTACTGAATTTGAAATACATTAGTTGTGGTTTCAAATTATTCACCTGGATATTTAAAATGTAGCTATTGGGGTCTCTGCTGGTGGTTAGGCTTAAGATAAAGAGTTAGGTTTAATAATGCGTTCAAATGTACGAAAGGTACTAATTGGTACTAAATTTTGTAGTGCTTCAACTGATACTGATTGAAATCCGGAATTTGGCAGTAGGACCAATGTAAGTGTGTGGGGTTGAGTTTTGAATATGGTTTTGGAAATACGTACTAAAAAGTACTAAATGTGGTCTTTGGGTAATAGACTGAATTGGAAGTCTTAAATGTGGCATTATGATCGCCTTTAGTGCGATTTAATTGATACATGGAGGGAGATTTGGAAATACGTACAAAAAAGTAGGAGAATTATTAAAAAGTATTACCTTTGGTATTTGCGGAATGAATAGAGCTGGAAATTTGAAATTCAGAGAAACTAAAGGGTTTTCCCAAATTTTACCAATACGTGCACCAATAGTACTAAAATGCACTAAATTTGGTACCATTTGGAATTATGTAAGCAGATAGTGGTAATATCTTGAGATTTGGTATTTGAATAAATTTTTGGAAAATGAGTCGATGTAAGGAGGCTGTTTTGCAAATGTGTACTTAAATTGTACGAAAAGTGCTAAGTGGTACTAAATTTGGTATTGTGTGAAGGGATATAGATACATTTTTGAAATTCTATATTTGTATTACTGCCGGAGATTTGATAGTGATGCGAAATTGCGTCGTATAATTGTACGGAAAGTACTAAATAGTATTATATTTTGTGCAATTTAGTATTGGGTAAACAAACAGGTATTGCTTGAAATCTTAAATTTTGCTATAATTTTACCAAAAATACTAAGTGGTACTAAATTTGGTATTGGGTGAAGGGATGGAAATGGAATCCTGAAATTTGATATTAAAGTCTCCGTTGGTTTCTGGAATTGATATATGGAGGAGGTTTTGGAAATATGTTCTATAATTGTACCTGAAGGACTTGGAGCTGAAATTTGTCACTGTTGTAGTCTGCGGTTAATACGGTTCGAAAATAAATAATTGGGTACAAATTGGGTATTGGGTGAAGGGATAGAGCTGTAATCTTCTTATTTGATATTGATATGTCGAAAAATTGTACTCATTTTGGATCACTTTTAGTGTCTAGGATAGAGAGACTTACATTGTTTTGGATATGCATACTAAATGCGTACCAAATTTGGTATTAGGTGAAGGGATAGAGATAAAATTCGGAAAATTGGTATTTCGATTAATTACGGTTTCAGTGTTTGAGATTTAGTAATAAAATTCGGAAAATTGGTATTTCGATTAATTACGGCTTCAGTGTTTGAGATTTAGTAATGGTTTTGAAAAGAGTTCTATATTTGTACGAACACTACTAAATGGGACTAAATTTGGCATTGAGTGGGGTGAGAAGAAAGGACTGGAATACAAGCATTTGAAATTTATTTCAAGTGGTTATTTGTGATTAAGATATGGGAGGTGGTTCTGGAAATGTGTTCTGTAATTGTTCGAAAATACTATATGGTAGTAAATTGGGTATTGAAAGAATGTATGGAGTTGGAATCCCGAAATGAAGACGGTTTCCGAAATATGTACTATAATTGTACGAAAAATACTAAATAGTACTTAATTTGGTACTGAGAGAAGGAATAAAGCTGAAATCCTGAAATTTGTTGGTGGTGGTCTGATGGGGGTTTGCAAATGCGTAGTATGATTGTTCGAAAAGTTAAATTGTGTTTACTAAAATCCTGAAATTTGAAATGAATGCAAATGTATACTATACGAAAAGTACTAAATGGTACTAAATTATAGAGCTGGAATCCTGATAAGTTGATAAAGATATATACGGGAGCTGAACCGATCTCGATAAAATTTGGCAAAAATAGTTCTGAACTGTATTTGATATATTTCCCTGAATATCGTTTTTACGGTATGAATATTACGACTGTGGCGAACAAATATAAGAAATCGGATGAACAATATATATGGGAACTATAGCTATATTTGAACCGATCTTCACAAATTTTACGTACTAGCTTTTGACTAAATTCGGTCGTAAGTGTCAAATTCCCATTTGGTCTAATATTACACGTTTGGTGCACAGTAAAAGGCAAGTCGGACGAAGTTATATATGGGAGCCATATCCAAATCTATCGCCATCTCGATAAAATTTTGCAAAGGTATTTCTGAGCTGTATTTGTTATATTTCCCCAAATATTGTTGTTACAAAGTGCATATTACGCCTGCGGAGGACAAACATAACAAATCGGATGAACAATATATATGGGAGCTATAGCTATATCTAAACCGATTTCGATCAAATTTGGCACACTTATTTTCAGGCCTAATTTGGTCGTATGTACAAAATTCCATACTCTTTGGGCTGATATGAGACGTTTGGTGCACAATAAAAGGCAAATCCGACGAAGATATATGTGGTAGCTACATCTAAATGTTGACCGATTATCTCCGATTTCAATAGGGTTCGTCTTTGGGTCAAATAAATTATTTTTGGAAAATTTCATCTGGATCGGGCAATAAATGCGACCTGTACTATGTTTACAAACATACATGGACAGACGGACGGACGGAATCTGATTCTATGCAGATCATCAAAAGGAACTATGGGTCTATCTCGTTTCCTTTCGCCTGTTACAAACAAATGCACAAAGACATAATACCCTGACCACCTTGTGGTCTAGGGTATAAAAATGGCAACACCTTTCAGAAGTTTTGCATTGCATGTTCAACACCGATTTCCATCAAATTTTCCATGTGATATTTTTTTCAAATATGATTTAAATTAATGATTATTTTCAATCCATTTCAAAATAAAAACTATGGAAAAAATTCCACTATCCCAAAGAAAGAAAAAAAAAACTTAATTTTCTTTATAACGTCATCAGTAGATTATTAAAATACCCCCAAACATCCATCCAACCACCAAAATTGTTTTACACCCACCCTCCCATTTTATGGATATTGGCCAAAATAGTATTTATAATATTCCATCTTAATCATCATTAAAACAGAGTTTATGAACCAAAGCTAAAAGAAGCAGAGGAAAAAAACAACAAAAAGAAAAAACTTGATATATAAATAAACTTAACCAAAATTCTTGCTTGCCAATATCCCAGCTACTCGGCTAAAATGCATAAAACCAAAGACAAGAATAACGAACGAAACCAACGCAAAATGTTGATGGCAATGGTGGCGTTGAGATGGTGATGGTGTTGGTGTTGTCGATGAGGATGATGATGGTCATGGTGTGCCAAAAAAGCGAAATGGAATAATGAACACAACGAAAGAAGAACGCCCTTCAACCGATATTTGGCGCCAGCAAAACGGCATGGAGAGCGAGAAGTTTTTGCTAAAATCGAAAAAAATCACACACACCATGAACACGGATATGCCATGGGAGAAGCATCAATGACAAAACACGGACGTACAATGTTGTAACGATGCCATAAAATAATCCAACCAAGCCCACCAACCACTTCCTTTCTCCTACACCACCTCCCCACCCAATGCCAGTTCCCCACCATTCATTTGAAATTGGTTTTTAAAGTTATCTCTCCCCCTCTCTTGCCATTGAATGAAAAATTTAGACAAAATTATAAATAAACATGAAATGGCAACATTTCACAGTTCGGCTGGTAAGCGAAGCTACAGTCGATTCATTATCAGTCCACTCCGCCAGCGTGACGTGTCATGGGACCACGGAATGTTAGGAATGCCAGTAATATAAATACCGTTTACGAAACCTAAAAATCCACGTGGTGTTCTGGTCATTATTTTATTTGGCAAGAATAAAGGACACTGGTTCTCTTTTTGGCCAGCATTTTTTCAGTCAAGGACATTTCATTGTTTTGTGAAATTTTGTGAATATTGAGATATATATTTAAAATGGCCTATCTTTCTCGCTCTCTATCTCTCTCGCTCCTTTGTTCCCCTTGGGACACTGATTGGAAGTGGTAGTAAATTGTAAATATTCATGGCGGAGGAGTAATGTTGAATATTTCATAATTGCTTAATGAAATGTGAAAGAACATTAAATTGTTGAATACTACAAATACCAGGAAAATATATGGTAGCCTTATGACCAGAAACCCCCATTACATGTTAATTTAAACAAATTATCTTCTGCATTACCAGAAGGTTGATAATAATGGGTTATTCCACAAAATTTTGCAAAAGAAAAATAACTTTTTTTCCTCATTAGGAGATAAGGGTTCGGAATAGCTATTTCCTTATCAAAATTGTGGAAATATAGAAGGGTTAGAACTTTTTCAAACCTGTTTTTGCAGCACAGGTAGTAGTTACGCATTTCCAAATTTGATACGTCTATATATTTTACAGAAACGTTAATCGAGTTCGGAGATGGACGCACTTCTTCTGGTAGGCCCCCCCCCAAAAAATAACAATTTTGTTGAGAGCACCTAAAATAGTTGACACATCGAAATTTTTGGATAAGATATAGTAAGGTCATGTGAGAAATCAAAGTCAAATTTTTATTAAGCGTAGCAGATTCAAATATTTTTGCCTTTGTTAATTCATTAACGCCCAGGCGAAACGGCTGAATCTAGAATCTCGAAATTTTCCATGCAGGTCAATGATGGTGTGTTGGGATGAGATAAGGCTGGGTTTTGGAAATTCCAACCCTAAATGTACTAAAGTTAGTAAAATGTACAAAAAATGTAATCCATTGCATTAGTCATACGGGTAGGTAGGGTTAGAATTCTGATATTTGAAATGCTGGTTGCAAAATAAATAAAAAATACTAAATGCCTTACCATTTAGTATTATTTGAATGGATATAGCTGGGGAAGAAGGTTTGATACAAATAAGTAGCTGATTTCGGAAATGGAATTTTAAAATGTAGGATTTAATGTAGGTTTGGGAATTGAAGTTGGTTTTGGAAATATGACCTAAAAAAGTATTAATTGATACCAAATTTGGTAAGTGCAGAAAGGGTAGCGCTGGTCATTTTTAATGAGGGTCTGTGATGTTAATTGAGTACCACTTAGTACTTTTAGTAATTATAGTACACTCCAAAATTCCAAAACCACCTTCATATGAATATCAAACTTATTTATTAACCTTGAAGCTCGTTTTTAGCGCACATAATACAAAATGATAAATTTTTAGAAGTTTAGTACAATTTTAGAACTTCTCGTAACCTTTAAGTTCGAATCTCCAAAAATCCCTTAGTACATATATCCTGCACTCCCTAAGTGACTTTAATTCAAAATTTCAAAATTCTAGCTGAAACCAAATAAGCCCTATGTCGATATCCACAGACTTGGAATTCAATGCTGATCGGATCCCCGAATATTTTATGTTTGTCTTGACTCACCTGCTAAACCAAAGGTTTCCACAGATATTGTGACAGCAAACCGTTTTGGTTCATCTGCAATAGAAAAAAGAAGGAAATATAATAAAAACAAAACAGGGACATACAAGAGAGAAAAATACTGCAACAAAGTCAAACGCAATAATGTTTACATTGTTTTTAAATTTTATTGAATGAAAGCAAAAAAAATGTCGGAAATAGCATCAAAATTTAGAATAAGTTCAGATTTGTTCGAATTGGTCACCTTTGGCACGAATTATGGCCTTCAATGCTGCCCGAATATTGCTCTGTGATATTTTAGCCCATTCCCGGCGAAGCGCTTGCTTGAAGTGATCTACACGTTGATATTTTTTAGTGCCAACCTTGATTTACAAAATACTTCAGACACAATAGTCCAACGCTGGAAATGAAGCGAGGAACCTCATTTTGTAACCATTCTTGGGTGGTGAGTGCGATGGTGCTGAGTCCTGTTGGAATGACCAAGGTCTGTGGCCAAAATGTTTGTGTGCCCTCCAGAATATTCTCGCGGTAATATTCGGCATTTATTCTGATGCCACGGTCGATTAATGCGAGCGGAGAGCGACCATCGACTGTTATGGCGGCCCACACCAGCACCATGGCCGACGCTTGAGTTCTGGTAGCCAATCGAAGGTGCATATCATCAGCTGACCTCTTTGGCAAGTAAACACGATCATTTTGTTTGTTTATAAACTGCTGGACAACGAATGTTTTTTCATCGGAGAAAACCAAATTCGGCAGTTCACCACTTTCGGCCAAGCAAAGCAACTCTTTAGCTCTTCTGAGTATATTTTCTTTCTTTTGCGGTGTAAGTTTTTGCACTTTTTGGAATTTCAACGGCTTTACCCCGAGCTCATTTTTTAATATTTGCCGAATGGAATATTGCGATATGTTCAGCTCACGAGCCATTTTTCGGCCACTACGATGCGGGTTTCGATCAAGTCGCTCCTTTACTTTTCGAATCATTTCTGCTGATGTTGCTGTTTTCTTCCATCCACTTCCTTGACGTCGGGCTACGCTACCAGTATATCACGGTAACAAGCGATGGTAAGAGACACAAAAGATTTATTCAAATTTAAATGCTGGAGTGCTCTAACGACAGCCACTTGTGGTTGTAAAGAAATCACACTATCACGCTTAAATTCCATCACGAATAACTTTTTTTCTGGGAAATTCTCACTAAATTGATTTTGTACGCATGTAAACAATATAACGAGCTGTCACTGGAATAATTTTAACAGCTGTCTGACGAGTGACTTAGAAATGACAGCAGTCTGAAATTGGTTGCAGTTTTTTCATCTGTATTTTTCATCCGATTTGGGGTTTTAAGTCCCTCACATGCGCAATATGCACTCCACAACAATGATCTTTGGTACCAGATATCAAATACAGCTCAGAAATAATTGCCTAAAATTTTTTCCAGATCGGTTCAGATTTGGTTATAGCTCTCATCTATATGTTTCATCCGATTTGATGTTAGAGTTATATTTGATGACGGACGATATTTGATGACGAGTCGAGATCGGTTCGGATTGTTTATAGCTTCGATATACATCTTCGTCCGATTTTACGGTTATTGTCCCATCATACATGTAATATCAGTCCAAATTGGGTAGATTTGTTAATATTCGACCAAATTTTTCCATTTGGTGGAACTCGTACCGGTATACCTATTGCTCCAATAAATATTATTTAATATAATTCTTATCGAAGACATATTGTGCAGTAAACAGCAATGTTATTTGGCACTAGAGGTACAAAAGGCTCCGTCAAATTTGTTGAAAATCGATTGAGACTTGGATATGGTTCCAAAATTGTGACTACTCTAAAGCCATGATACACAGTCAAGTAAGGTTCATAGTTGGTATGATCTTCTTTATATAATTTCCCAATATAAACTTTTTTATTGCGGGAGCTCTATTAAATACCCATAGTGGTGTAGGGTATCGCATAGTCGACGCCGTCCGACTTTCGACCTTTCCTTAATGTTTTTTTTTTTTTTTTGGTTTCGATTGAGATTTATGACATGTTAAAGGCAGTTAATCTACGAGAAATATCCCAGACTTTCGACGAAATAAATTTGGGCGGAAGATCAGTTGATTTGCGAAACAAACAAGTAAAAAAGCTGTAAGGGCCGATCATTGAATACCCTCCACCATTTGGTACAAATTTGGCAATTTTCAAAAAAATAAAATCCGTTAAAAATTCTGTTAAGGTCTATACGACGACTTGGACCTGCATAGGCGAGTTTTGTCACACGCTCTTACAATATTCAAATGCGAAACTTGAAAAAAAATCTCTTTATAATGTAGCTAAAATCTTAAAAATACCGAATATAGGGAGGGGTACCATGGAGGTCCTGGACCTGTACAGACAATTTTCTGTCATAGGCTGTAGTATCCATTTCGAACTTCAAATGCGAAATTTGAAACAATTCGGGTAAATAATGTCGCTAAAATCATCTAAATACCGAATATCGGCAGGTATCGTTATATGAGGGCTATACGAAGACGTGGACCTGCACGGACAATTTTCTGTCACAGGCTGTAGAATTCATTACGAACTTCAAATACTAAATTTGAAATAGTTCTGGTAAATAATGTCTCTAAAATCAACAAAATACCCAATTCGGGAGGTACCGTTATATGGTGGCTATACGAAGACGTTGACCTACGGCCTGAAGCCGTAGTATCTATTACGAACTTTAAGTACCAATTTTGAAACAATTCCGGTAAATAATGTCGCTAAAACCATCAAAATACCGCATATCGGGAGGTACAGTTATATGGAGCCAATACGAAGGCGTGGACCTACATGGCCCATTTTCAATACCAAAAATCCTGCAGACATAATACACATTTGAGTAAACTTTTACTAAACTACTTCATTTTGTTCGGAAGCTAGAGTGATTTCCACAGAGGGACGGACAGACGCTAAATCGACATAGTCTAAAATGTATATTTCGAGGTGGGTCTAAAATGTATATTTCGAGGTGTTACAAACGGAATGACAAACTTAATATACCCTCCATACTATGGTGGAGGGTATAAAAATAATATAAAGCAAATAAATAAAAAATAGCAAATAATAAAAATTAAAACAAATATTCAAAGATACTAACTCGTATATTCCAGAACAATTATCTAAATCAATGGAATGTGCGATTGTATGATGTTAATTCTTTAAAAGCTGATACAGTAATTTTCATAGTTGTAATTTATTTATTCCAATATTCCCATTTCATAATTAAATAAAATAAAGGACCCCATCACCATTTTCGGGAGAAAAAAAGTTAAAACAAGTATTCTCCTCATCAGAATTCTGTTTTTTTAAAGAGAAACTTGCAAGTGAGTAAATGAATAAAACCGCATTATTTAAGCAGCCATAGAAAAACACTCAGAGTGTCGTCTTTTCTTTTTTGTGGTGTAATACAAAACTTTAATTTAAAAACAAGAAACCATAGCAGAAATGGGGAGATCCAGCCGCATACTGATGCTTGTCAACTTAAGCGTACTTGATAGTCATCTACCAAATTCGTTTACGGAACAAAAAATAAGGAATAAAAATAAAAACAACTTACTTTAACGTCGAATAAAATAGACATTTCAACATTTAAGGAAATATCCAAAGTAGGCTAATGAGAAAGAAAATTAAGAAAACCCAAGCAAGTGGTACAAAAGCGGGAAAAGAGAGTGTGTGTAATTGCCCAAAGAGGATAATGCCAATTAAGTTTATTGCAGTGGAAACGAAATTAAACATTTAAGCAATCTGGATTGGACGTTTAAGGAATACTCTTAGCGTTTCTTTATAAATATATTTTTTTCGGAGCAAAAAGGGGATATTTTTCCTTGATTTTTAAATAAATTATATTTTTGGAATTTTCCTTAATTTCTTTTTGTTTTGTCTTCAAGAAATGCCATTAATAAAAAACAATAATTTTGTTGAATTAATGACAGCTTGGAATATATCAAAGAACATTAATGTGTCATTACAACGCCAACACCGCATTTGTAAATGTGTATATGTGTTAGAAATAATAATAATTATAGTTATAACTGCAAATCAATGGTTAAAGACAGAGTGTTTGTATTCCTTTAATGCCATTATTTTATTACAACTCCTTTCGTCAACGCCTTTGACACTAAAGAAATTCGTTTCGTATTTTTACACATAGAGATAATGGGGTTTCATTGTGGATCCAGGGAACTGGAAAAATAAAAGGTGACCATTTTTATACACCTTCAGCCTTATGCCTACAGAGGGGAGGGAATACTTCATTTAACATGGCCAAAACGTGTCTCATACAAATAACGGTTTAAGACTCTTGGTCTCTTTGTACCAAATCCGTTTTAGGACATTTGGAGTCGATCCTATGGATATCCGTCCGCCCGTCTATCTGTCTGAATGGATGGCTGATGGGCACGATAACTCTCGAAGAGAGTATCCGATTTGGTCCAAGCTTGGTACATCGTAAAATTATTATAAACCTAAATCGATTTCGGAGATGGGAAATATTGGTCCAATGTCAACATTTTCAACGCACAGAAGGAGAAAGGATAATCCGATTTTGCCCCAACTTTGCAAATCCTAATATTTGCATTAGTTCTATGTCAGGTGCGAAAGTAGGCAATATTGGTCCACTCTATCAAGTAACTCCCCAACAAACGGTCAAAATTTCGAATAGTTACAACTCTTATAAAATGCGATGTAAGAGACCGATTGTCAATTACATACATCAGAATATTTTTATTAGCCCTATTTCTGGTGAAGATGAGATATATCGGTCCACTCCTTTAGAACCTCCCCCACAAAGGGTAAAAATTTTGAATATTCATAAAGCTCATAGAACACGAAATTAACATCCAATTCCATTCAGACATTAGCACATCTCAATATTTCCATCAACACAAGATATGTTATGAAGATGGTGGAGATCGGACCATTCCTCTAGTACCTCCCCACAAAAGGTAAAAATTTTGAATTTTCATGAAGCTCATAAAATACGAAATTTAAATCCGATTCCATTCAGACACTAACACATCTCAATATTTCCATCACCGAAAGATATGTTATAAAGATGGTGGAGATCAGACCACAAAGGGTCAAAGTTTTGAATATCCAAAACGATCATAAATTCCGAAATAAGCATCCGGTTCTCTTCAAATTATACATATCACAATATTTTTATTAACACAAGGTCTGGTATAAAGATGGTAGAGATCGAACCATTTCTTCTGGTACCTGCTCCACACACAGGGTGAGATGAAAAAAACTGCAACCAACTTCAGACTGTTGTCATTTCTACGCCACTTGTCCGAAAGCTGTTAAAATTATTCCAGTGACAGCTCATTATATTGTTTACAAGCGTAAAGAGCCATTTTGGTGAGCATTTTCCAGAAAAATAGTTATTCGTGATGGAATTCAAGCGTGATAGTGTGATTTCTTTATAGCGTAGTCACAGAAAGAAAATATACACAAAATAGCTCAAGAGTTGCCTCGCTTGGCCGAAAGTGGTGAACTGCTAAATTTGGTTTCTTCCGATGAGAAAACATTCGCTGTTCAGCAGTTTATAAACAAACAAAATGATCGTGTTTACTTGCCAAAGAGGTCAGCTGAAAATGTGCACATCGGTTGGCCAGCAGAACTCAAGCGCCGGCCATGGTGATGTTGTGGGCTCCATAACGGAAGATGGTCGCTCTCCGCTCGTATTAATCGACCATTACGTCAGAATAAATGCCAAGTATTACCGCGAAAATATTCTGGAGGGTATATTAAAGCCTTGGGCACGCAAACATTTTGGCCGCAGAAATTGGACATTCCACCGGACTCAGCACCATCGCACTCAGCACGCGCCACCCCAGAATGGTTACAAAATGAGGTTCCCCGATTCACCACACAATGGCCACCGATATCTCCGGATACCAATCCGTTGGACCATTGTGTCTGGAGTATTTTGGAAAGCAAGTTTGGCACTAAAAAATACCAAAGTGTCGATCACCTAAAACAAGCGCTTCGCCGGGAATGGGTCAAAATGCCGCAAAGCAACATTTGGGCTGCGTGTGATGGTTTCATTGGCCGTTTGATGGCCATAATTCTTGCCAAGGGTAACCACTTCGAATATATCAAAACTTATTCTAAAATGTGATGCTATTTCCGACATTTTTTTCTTTCATTCAATAAAATTTAAAGAAAAATGTAAAAATTATGGCATTTGATTTTGTTGCAAATTTTTTATCTCACCCTGTATGGAGGACAAAAATCGTTAAATCGGATGAAGATCTAACTCGAAGATATATAAAAATCCGAACCGATCTCAATTAAAAATTGGCAGAGATATTTTCGAGGTGTATCTTATGACCGGTAATAAATTATCACATTTCTCATATAAACTGAAGTAAGTAACAGATATATTCCAAACCTGGCACGCCTTAATATTTATATCATATATATTTGAGTCTGATATGAAATGGACAATATTGGCCTATTCCTTCAATAGAGAGTCAATAGTTTGAATAATCACATCAGAAGTCGAAATATTTTTAATTAATCAAACATTGGGTGAGGGTATACATAGGTCGTCAAAACCGACTGATACTTTTTAACTTGTTGTAGTTTATTTTTAATAGAAATTATTTTAAAAAATTAAATATTTCTCCCAGTGTACCGAAAATAGTGTTCGATTCGAGAAAGCAAAATCCGCTATGTTAAACCACAATAACTACCACGAGGGCAAAACACTAGGCAAACAAAATGACAAAACTTTTCCGCCACAGACATTGCTGCTTTTCTATGGCCAGGGAGGAGGACGGACAGCTAGACATCTCTAATAACCAATATTAAATTATGCTGAATACGCAAAGAATGACTGACTGATTGTTGATTCTATGGTGAAGGAATGACAGACATACAGACAACAGTTTGCTTGTCTATTTGTCCGTCCGTCCGTCCGTCTTTTTGTTCTTGACAATAAAAAGAAAATATGTAGGGGAAAAATATAGATTTCCACGACCTTTTTTTAGTTGCCAACAAACCTTTGACCGAATTGGTTGGTTGGTTGGTTGTTGTTACTTTTGGCCTTAAACTATTGACAGGCGGTTGACATTTGAAAGTGATTTCCTTCCGATTGACTTAGCCCCGCTGATCAAATTACAAAATGTGCGGGTGGTGAAAGAATGTTTTGTTGTTTGATTTTTTCCCCCCACTTTGGTCAAAACTAATGGTGGCAGTTAAAGAATGTGGTGACACACAACGTTTAGTTGTTGTTCTATCGGCAGTGATTGTTCGGTATTGGGTTTCAATAAAGTAGATTTTTTTCTAAATAAAAGTATGCTGTAAGAATTATAATTGAATTGGGAAAAATGCGTGAATTTATTTACAGGTATGTAATTTGGTTCGCATTACTTTAAATTGAAGATATTAAAGATTACAACTGCTTTCTAAAGAAAATATATAAAACCTAAGATTTGTGTTTCAAAGAGAGAATTTGCTTTTCTTTAATAAAAAATAAAACTTGAAAATATTTTTTAACAAAAAAAGAATTCTTTGGCAAAAAAAAGTTTGTACTTGTTGTTTGGAAAATGTGAACGTATATAAAAAAACAAGTAAAAAAGCTGTAAGTTCGGCCGGGCCGAACTTTTAATACCCTCCACCGTTTGGTACAAATTTGACAATTTCCAAAAAAAAAAAAATAAAATAAATAAATAAATAAATAAAATAAAAAAAATCCTTTAAAAATTCTGTTAAAATCTTAAAAATACCGAATGTCTATACGACGACGTATACCTGCATATTCAACTTTTGTCATAAGTTATTACAACATTTAAATGCGAAACTTGAAGAAAAATTTGTTTATAATGTAGCTAAAATCATCAAAATACCGAATATAGGGGGTACTGTTATATGGGGGCTATACGAAGACGTGGACCTGCACAGACAATTTTCTGGCATGGGTTGAAGTATCCATTACGAACTTCAAATGCGAAATTTAAAACAATCCCGGTAAATAATGTCGCTAAAATCATCAAAATACCGAATATCGGGGGGTACGGTATATGGGGCCTATACGAAGACGTGGTCCATTTTCTGTTTTCTGCTGCAGTATCTATTACGAACTTCAAATACCAAATTTGGAACGGTTCCGTTAAATAATGTCGCTAAAATCATCAAAATACCGAATATGGGGGGTACGCTATATGGGGGCTATACGAAGACGTGGACCTACATGGCCCATTTTCTGTTTTCTGCTGCAGTATCTATTACGAACTTCAAATACCAAATTTGGAACGGTTTCGTTAAATAATGTCGCTAAAATCATCAAAATACCGAATATCGAGGGGTACCGTTATATGGGGGCTATACGAAGACGTGGACCTGCACAGATAATTTTCTGTCTTAGGCTGTAGTATCCATTACGAACTTCAAATGCCAAATTTGAAACAATTCCGGTGAATAATGTCGCTAAAATCATCAAAATACCGAATATCGAGAGGTACCGTTATATGGGGGCTATATGAAAACTTGGACCTAAATGACCCATTTACGAACTTAACCTGCCTACTGGCAAAATATACATGTGTGCAAAATTTTAGCCTTCTATCTCAATTTGTTCGAAAGATAGCGTGATTACAACAGACAGACAGACAAACACACAAACAGACAGACGGACATGGCTAAATCGTCTTAGAATTTTACGCTGATCAAGAATATATATACTTTGTTGGGTCTGACGTGAGTATTTCGAGGAGTTACAAACCGAATGACAAAATTAATATACCCTCCATAGTATGGTGGAGGGTATAAAAACAAGTTAAAATGCATCCGTCGGACTTGCCGACCGATGTATACCCTCAGCCAATGTTCTATTATTTAAAGATATTTTGACTTCTGTTATGATTACTCAAATTGTTGACCCTCTATGTAGTAGGTTCGGAAGGAATGGGCCAATATTGTCCATTTCGTATCGGGCCTAAATAAATATGATAATTTTTGGAAAATGTTGAAATATACGTCAGGTACAAGATATGATGAAGTATGAAGAATTCCAACAGATAAAAATATTGGTATGGGTAAAATTACAAAAAAATCGAACATTTATATCCAAATTTATGTGAAATCATAAATTCCACATTCATATCAGGTTTCAGGCTGAGAGAAATATTTAGATATAGTAAACTGTAAAAACTATATCTAAATATTTCTCGCTGACTTACTTCCCAATTTATGACATATTAAAGTATTGAAAATTATGACCCTTTGTAGGTAATTTTCATAACAGATCTTGAGTTAACAAAAATGTTTGTATGTTTCACACATATTTATGAAGAGATTTTGAACCTTTTGAACCTTTGAAACTTGGGGTAGGTAACTGAAAAAATGGTTCGATCTCTAGATCTCTAGAATTTTGAACCTTTGTGGGGGAGGCACCAGAAGGATTGATCCGATATATCTCGTCTTCACAGCAGATCTCATGTTAGTATAAACAAAGAGATGTGTGAAATATGAAGAGAACCGGATTATTTCGGATTTTATAATCATCATGGTCCGATCTCTACCATCTACCTAACAAAACTTTTGTTGATAGGAATATGGAGATGTGCCAAGTGTGAATGGAATCGAATATTATTTTCGCGTTTTATGAGCTTCTTGGATATTCAAATATTGACCCTTTGTAGAGGATGTACCAGAAGGAGTGGACCGATATTTCCCAGCTTCGCACCAGATCTTGGGTTAATAAAAATATTGTTATGTGCAAAATTTGAAGACAATCGGCATCTTACATTACATTATATGAGAGTTATTATTAATGAAAATTTTGACCCCAAGTGGGGGAGGTACTTGATGGAGTGGACCGATATTGTACATTTTCGCACGTAACCTAATACTGATGCATATATATATATATATATATATATATATATATATATATATATATATATATATATAAATATATATATATATATATATATATATATATATATATATATATATATATATATATATATATATATATATATATATATATATATATATATATATATATATATATATATATATATATATATATATGTATATATATATATGCAAAGCGTATGCATCAATACATCAAAATAACGGATTTAGACACTTGGTATTTTCTCACGTTTCAGAAGATATGCCGTCAATCTAGGATGTCCGTTCCTCCGTCTCTCTGCCTGGCTGGTGCACACTACAACTCTCGAAGGCAGTACACGATTTTGTCCAAGCTTGGTACACTGTAATCGACTTGGGGATGGGCAATATCGGTTCACTCACACAACTGGTCAACCACGAACCATATAAAACGTGATCTGATTACTTTCAAACTCGACACATATAAATATTTTTATCAACACAAGTTTAGGTGTGAAGTAGGATTATATTGGACTACTACTCCTGGTATCTCTCCCACGATGGATTAAAAGGATTTTTGAAGTTTGAAAATGACTTTTTGAATTATAACAAATCTCATTAAAATGAAAAATATTGGCTAACTGCATCGGAATCTCCTCCATAAAGGGCCAACAGTTTGAATAATAATAACTCAAGGCTGGGGGTATAAATTTGTCGGCAAAACCGACTGATACTATTAACTTGTTTTCTTATAGTTTCAGTAAGCAAAAAAACTATTTATGGTATGCCCATTTTTTTATCTTTCAGGAAATACCGAATACTAGAAAGTTTTTTTTTTCAACTTCTCTGTCTGCCGTTTTTTTAACAATAAAAATTATGTTATCATGGTGACCTCGTTTCAATGCATTTGGGCAGCAAAAAATATGTCAGCATATTTAGACATAAGTTATTCTCAGCTAGCAGTTTGGTATGGCCATAAATATTGTAACACATTCCAATAAATATTAGACAAAAGCTAAGCAATATTTATTTTCCCTACAAACATATAAACCCATATAGAATCTCTTAACTCCCCCTGCCCTTTTGATACAAATAAATTATTTTAAATTCAAAAATATTTCCCCAAAAAATTGTAATTGGCCTTTAAGCTTGGCCAAAAGTAGTTTACAAATTCATAAATATAAAATAATACCAACTCCCCTAGTTTTGAAAACAAAGTTTTCACAACACCATGGGTTTTCCTGGGAAAGTAGGGAAAACATTCAAGAGCATTACATGAATACTCCATTTCATTGTTGGGTATGGTTGGGTTTCTTGTTTTTTTTTTCGGGGAGTAGGATTTTTATCGGAAAGCTGTCATTTGCATTTGGATTATTCATAAACTTGGCAAAATGGCACAGACACACAGACAATCGCATTCACTTAAGAGAATAAGAAAAACACACTCACACACACAGAGAGAAGATTCACTTGCAAGATGCAATCTTATCCTTCAAGTCATGCAGCTGAACTTCTTAGAGGCGGTACAACTTAGGAAAAAAAAACACAAGATATTGAAGACTATGCCAACCGAATGTTTGATGGTGAAACAGATTGTTTGCCCGCAGCCGCTGCCGTTGCTGTTTAACTTCCTCGACACGAAAAAGGTTTTACGACAACGAAGAGGAAAAACCAACAAAATATGTAAAGTGTCTACATGTTTCACTTATTTTTAGCGTATCTACAAGTTCATATAATGGTTTTGGCTTTGCTTATAAAAAATATACTAGGGGAAAATAACAAGAAACCCCTTCAAGATATTCTTGGTAATATATAAAAATGTTCTTACCCAAAAAGAAACAAAAATAATATGTACATGCCAGTAAAAAATTGAAATTTATATAACCCTTAAAGCCATAACACCATGTGGATGATGTGTAAAATATAGTCAAGTAATTTTTCTTGCACATTTTCAAGTACTACTTAGGCTATAAATAATAGCATGCCATGGAAAATATGATATTTTTAACAAAGATACCAAAAAGCGGAGAAATACATAATATTGGACAACATTTTTTGAGGTCATCAGGAGCAGCACACAAATTCAATTTACAGTCACTTTCCTTACGAACAATCATATTCCGAAAAAAACCAACTTGAAAGCTACATGAAACGGATGATATATTACAGGTTAATGTTAACAAATGCCTTAATATTTTCAAAAATATCAGGCGGGCGGGCCGACTTTATGATACCCTACACCCCTTTGCATATTTAGAGGAGCTTTATATAACAAATAAAAAATATAACAAATCGGATGAACAATACAGAGACATAGCTATATCTGACCTAGAAGGAGTAAACTTATATTGTCCATTTTCTCACCTGACTTAGCACCGATAAAAATATTATGATTTGCAAAGTCTGAAAAGAATCGAATGCTTATTTCGCATTTTTTATCGTTATAATTGTTCAAAAATTTTAAGGTGTGGTCCGCTGCTATAAACCATCTTCCCATCAGAACTTGTGTTAATGAAAATATTGGTATGTGTGAAATTTGAAGATAATCTGAATCTTATCACACATTTTATAAGAGTTATAATTATTCAAAATTTTGACCCTTTGGCTGGGAGGTACATGTTGAGTGGACCAATATTGTCCATTTTCGCACCTGACCTAGAACTGATACAAACATTGAGTTTCCAAAGTTTACACAAAATTGGATGATCCTTTCGCGTTCTATGCGGTAAATTATTTTCTATGAAAATGTTGAAATTTTGCGGTGGAGGTATCAGAAGGGGGAACCGATATTACCCATCTCCGAACTCGTAACAAGTTTGGATCAAATCGGATACTACTCTCGAGAGTCATCGTGGGCACAAGCCAGCCAGCCCGACGGACGGTCACTTCTAGATCTAATCCAAATGTCTTGAAACGGATTTGGCATTGGCCATTTCTCTGTATCAAACAAAGGACTTTTATTCCACATTTGTTGCAACAAGGTGCTTTAATCAGCAACCTTTCTGAAATCTTTGGCTGTAACAAGAACCTTCAAATTCCCTTATGTCGGACAGGACCACAATATGGAACTTTTTTTTAAACATGAATTCCCGTCTACCCTAAACTGTTCCAAATTTAGTATCATTTAGTATAGTTCGCACACTTAGTACAGATTTTCAAAATCACCTTCATATATCAAACCTACTTTCCAAACTTTGTCTTTCCAAAGCTTATGTTTTTATCTTTATCCGTTCACCACAAATGGTACCATTTTAAAAGTTTTCGTTACATTAAAATTCGAATTTCCAAAAATCCTTTGGTACATTTATCCTGCAATCCATCAGTGAGTTCGATTCCAAATTTCATTTTGGCTCTTTTCGTTCTCTTTTGTTACGAATTTCCAAAAACCCTGCCTTATTACATGTCTGCACCTCGTCCAAAATTTGAAGATTCTAGCTTCAGCCGTTTCATCTGGGCATTGATTCTCATCGAGTCAGTTATGTCTCTCCTCTTTTATACATATAAATTAATATTATTATTTTTTATTTATTTATTATTATTTTTTTATTTATTAATTTTTTTTTTTTTGTTGAAGATATTCTATGGATTTCCTGAAAACAAAAAATTTTCAAGGGCTCTCTTCTTAAATTCTGAATTTCTGAAGAATATTTTTTGAAGACTTCCCAGCAAAAATTTTAGATTTCTTAAGAATATTTGTCAAAATAACTGATTTTTTTTAAATTTTGTTCAAAAAAATATAAATTTCGTAAAACCTATTTTTTGGATTTTATGGAAAAAATGTCGGTTTTTATAACAAATACGTTCTCAAAAATTGGTGCTTAATATAAGCAATATAAAGGCTACAATCTCCACCACTAACAAAGCACATTTACCTTAAGAAAAAATTGCAACACCGATCCACACTTTGGCATAAGACCCATATATCAGACATAAGTGGACTTCAAGGTTCTCATCCTGTAATTTTCAGAAATGTTGAGTATCAGATCACAATGTTGTAAAAAAATTAAAAATGTATAAAAAATACTCTTTCCGGATGTAGTTTGAGTTTGTTTTCAATGTTCCAGATGCGTTTGCTCTTGCTGTAACATGCCGTTCAATTTTCTCAGACGTTGAAAACTTTCCATGCTTTAACATTTTTCTTCGTGAAGGGGAACAGGTTCGACAAGGTTGAATTTTAAGTTTTTCCACATTTTTAGAAAATCACGGGGATAATTAAATTATGGCTAAGGATCTGTAAATTAATGAAAGTGTATAAGCAATTTTTGCACACATTTTCGAGGGGACCTGAAGGCCACAAGGAATTATCTTTATTGAAATATCAAAAAAAAAACCTTAATAGTAACACAGCTGCCTAAGAAAAATGCTCCTTTCGCAACGGACAAACCGGCCAGTCATACATAAAAAACAACAACAACATTGAAGTAAGGAAACAAAGCCCCAAGAAAATACATTTATCATTTTCGTAAACATTTTCCGCACAACATTCAAGGACTACAAAGGCAAAGTAATATGTGATTTATAATTTAGCCAACAAAGCATAGGGTCCGTTAATACATACAAACATTTACGCACATACATACATGGACACAACATGTATGTGGACACATACATATTTAAATTGTCCTTTTTTCCGTTTTGTTGTCCCCAGACAGACAAATGAAATCCCTTTTAACCTACTATCTCTCTTGAACATAGCCACACACACTTGAAACTACAGCTATTCCCATTAGCCTTAAAAGGCAAACACATACAACACTCACGCACACTTACGCACACACCCAAAAAGGGACCCAAATTTGAATATTTAGCATTTTAGTCCACCGCCCCCGCCCGCTCCCAAAACATCTTGACACTTGCTGTGACAGGTCTTTCCAAAGACCAGTGGGGGAGGGAGATAATGTTTTATTTAATGTTAAATACATTTTAAAAACTAAATGCCCATAAATAATAAAACATTAATTTGACAGTTTGTCAATGGTCGTCTGTCATAATCCCTCCCCAATATTGTTTCTGGTGAAGGAAAGTTTATGAATGTTCTTAACTGGGATAATACTTTGATAAACTATTTAAAATGAAATTAGATACCAAGCAAAAATGTGACATAACAATTTTCGGTTTAATAGTTCGGAAAAAGGAATGTCATTTAGAGTCCCTACTCCTCATTTTTTGGAGGAAAAATTAGTGTTTGGAAACGTAAGCGGAATGGAAATTAATATCCCTTTTCAAATAAGAACTTCAAGGTTAATTTTAATTAAATTCTAGTCTAAGTGGTATGTATTTTTCTTAATTTCTAAAATATGATTAAATTTCATATACTTCACAGAGATGACAGTGATCTTCCATAATAGTACTTTATTTCAACCGTACCCATCAGCACTGATTCCACTATCCACTTTTCCACTTTCCAACTCCATACATTCACAAAAAAAGCAATTTTTCCCTTTTAGTAGAATTCTTACATTTAGAGCACATTTCCAAACTCATCCCCTTATATCAAATCTACTTCCCAAACCTGACTAAATTTCAAGGTAATACCTCTTCTTATCCGTTTACATAATTCTAAATGGTACCAGATTTTTAATACTTTAAGTACACTTTAATTCGAATTTCCAAAACTACCATAGTACATCTATCCTGCACCCCATCAGAGACCCTCATTCCAAATTTCAGATTGGCTGCTCTATATATCCTTCCCAAATACCAAACGTAAATCCATTTAGTACTTTTCGTACTTTAAATGGTACATATTTCCAAACCCACCTTCAAATCTCAACCCTACACACTTATAGTCACCCTAATATCAAATTAGCAACATTATAAAAAGATTTTTTTTTCAAGTTTCGCTTTCGAATATTGTAATAGCTAATCACCCTCGTCCTCGTATAGACCCTAATATACGGCTACATTCAGCATTTTTAAGATTTTAACAGAACTTTTAACGGATTTTATTTATTTATTAATTTATTTATTTTTTTTTTTTTCAAAATTACAAAATTTGTTCCAAATCGTGGAGGGCATTCAAAGTTGGGCCCGGCCGAAATGACAGCTTTTTTACTTTTGTTAAATTTCAAACTAGGAAAAGTAGAGTGATATGCCCCATCTTAGAACTCGATCAAAGTTTGATAAAAAAAAAAAATATTACGAGGCTTGGCTCAAATAAAAAGTCACGGGGAGTACTTTAAGAATACAAGAATATTATAAGCCAATAAAATTGATGACTTAGGAACTTCAGAATGTATTCCTCGAGACCTTTCATCGAAGCCCCGGCTCGACCACGCATTATATTTAATTCTTATACTATGGGCTTTAAATGAGGAGTAGAGTGGTTCCAACTTTTCCTAGATACAGAATTTTTAAATTCGTACTAAAAGTACACGAAAATTACTAAATAGCACTTTATTTGGTACGATTTGTTATTGGGTGAATAGATAGTGCTAGAAATCCGAAATTTGGTATTAGGGTCGATGCTCATGTCTAGCCTGGACATATGGAGGTTATTTCGGAAATGTATACCATAATTGTACCTAAAATACTAAATGATACTATATTTCGGTATTATGTGGAGATTACTGGTATATGTGTTTGAAATTTGGAGGTGATTTGGAAATACGTCTTTTATTTGCATGAAAATTACTAAAAAGTACTAAATTTGGTATTGGGTGAAGGTATAGAGATGAAGTCCTGAAATCTGATATAGATGCCACTGTTGGTGTCTGTGATTAAGATACGTAATGGAAATGTAAATTATATTTGTTCAAAAAGTACTAAGTGGTACTAAATTTGCAATTGCGTGAAGAGATAGGGCTGAAATCCTAAAAATTTGATATTGAGGTCACTGTTGGTATCTGAAATTAAGATATGGAGGCGATTTTGGAAAAATTTTACTATAATTCTGCAAAAAGTACTACATAGTACTAAATTTGGCTAGTTTTTGATATGTACAAAATTTGGCAATAAGGGAAATTAAAGAGCTGAAATTTTGATGTTGCTGCTAGTATTTGAGGCTATGATCTGCTGTTGGTTTTCCAAATTGAGCTAAATTCAATTTGAGCTAAATTTGGCATTTGGTGAAGGAATAGAGTTGAAATCCTGAAATTTGATGTGAAAGTCACTATTGGTGTATGTGGGTAAGATATGGAGGTGGTTTTAGAATAGTGTTCTATAATTGATAGAAAAATATTAAGTGGTACTAAACTGGGTATTGGGTGAAGGCATGTAATACCGAAATTTTATATGGAGGTCTCTATTGAAATCTGGAATTGAGATATGGAGGAGGTTTTGGAAATGTGTATTATAACATTACAAAAGGTACTGAATAGTACTAATTTGGCTGAATTTGGAAATTCGTACTATAATTTAATAAAAGGTACACAATTTAAATACAGAGCTTAAATCCAGAAATTTGATATTGAGGTCACTGTTGGAATCTGATTCTAAGATCTGGTGGTGGTTTCCCAAATACCTACTATAATTGTTTCAAATGTACTAAATTGAACTAAATTTGGTATTGGATGGAGAGATAGATTTGCAATCCGGAAATTTAATATTGAGGTCTATGGTAGTATTTGCGATTGAGATATGGAGGTGGTTTTGGAAATGGGTACTACAACTGTACGAAAGGTACTAAATGGTACTACATTTGCCGTTTAGTGAATGAAAAGGGCTGGAATCCTGATATTTGATATTGGGGTCACTACACAGTGGTCCCAAGCCATGACAAAAAATCAAAAACCTGAGTACAATATTCTCTCAACATAACAAATGTTTATATTCTAGCAATATTTTTTACCTTTAAACCCGCAAGCAAAAAATGTGGAATTATTTTTTATAATTTTGGAAAAACTTGAAGAATTTATTGCAGTATAGTCTGATCAAATATTAAACTACACCAAATCTTAGTGTTTTATCTAATATTTTTACATTGAATATTAAGTTTTATAACCCTATTGATATTTTTTACTCAAAGATATTATATTTTGAATCCAAAACGCCTAACCACATTAAAAAATTTTAAGAACTTTTGCCAAAATCTTGAAAATTCCTTAATTCGGGAGGTTGTGTTCTATGGGTGCCATATCAAAAAACATGATGAATATTGACACATTTTGGCATATCAATTTGTTTCCCTACCCAAAACAGAAATGTTAAATTTCAAAATCAATTGAGAACATATGGTAAGAACCCACCAAAGCAATAAAATTGGGGGTAAGGTTCTATGGGAGCTTTATCAAATTTTGAACCCATGTTATAGATTTTGGACCAACATGTATCACCCGTAGCTGCTCGTTTTCGATAATAATTTGTGGGACAACCAATTTTTCCGGAAAAAAAAATCTATTACTAATGCATCAAACTAATCCCTATTAATTCTTCCAAGACCATGATATTTACTCTATTCTACGAACTTGTTTACTTACTTTGAGTAGTAAGTCTTATGTTATTTTAATAGGAGTGTGCGCTGGTGATAAGCAAAAATATACACAAATACATACAAATATATATAAACAGACATACATTGATATTTGTGTGTATTTATTTATCATAGATTTGTAATCCTATATAAATAGATAACACCATCTCACACCCAAAAGCTGTGGATATCCTTCTCCATAAATGGTAAATAATCTGCACATTATTGCCACAAGAAAATGAAGGGAACGAAAATTTGTTGTCTTCCGTTTCCACTTCCCTCCCTTCCCCGCAGAAATTATGTGTTTGCTAATTTCATGATTTTTCGTAAAATAAATTATACAAAATATCGATAGCTTCTTTAATTACAACCTCAAAGCTAAATATTCAAATCAGATTGGCAATATTTTGTTTTCGGCATTGGCAGATAATGCTAATTGGAATATTAAATAAATGGAAATTTGATTTCGTAATGAAATTTTTGGTAATTAATATCGATTTATAGGCGAGAGAGTGGGGTGTTAATGCTTAACCAATGGCAAGAAGACAGGTGTGGAAACTGAATTATAAAAATGACTATGAAGAGGTTTGAACAGAAAATCGGTAAGGAGAGGTCAAAAGTCGGGCGGGGGCGACTGTATGATACCCTACACCAATATGCGTATATAGTAGATCTCCGCAACAAAAAAATATGAACCTTATCTGAATTCGTAACATGGCAAGAGAGTAGTTATAATTTGAGAACTATATCCAACTCGGAACCGATTTTCAACAAATGTCACGGAGGCTTTTGCACCTTCAGTAGCAAATAACATTAACAAATATTACCGGACCGAGTTCCACCAAATGGAGAAATTCGGTTGAATATAAGTGAAGCTCAACAGGGCCTTCTTTCCCCGCTAATTACTCCAAGCCCGTTCCTATCCAATCTATCCAATTTGGACTGATATTGCATATATGGTGGACAATAACCATGAAATCGGATGAAAATGTATATGGAAGGTATATAAAACAATCTGAACCGATCTCAATAAAATTTGGTAGAATTATATTTGAGCTGCATCTGATGTCCGGTATCAAATATCATTGCTGTGGAGTGCATATTACGCATGTGCGTGACTTAAAACCGCAAATCGGATGAAACATATGTATATATGGGAGCTATAGCTATATCTGAACCGATTTTCTCCACATTTGATGTAATTACTTCTAGAATGAATTCGGTCGGATGTGCCAGAATTTACTCCATTTGGGCTGAATATTAACCATTTTGGTGCACGAAAAACCTGAAATCGGATAAAGATATGGAAGCTATATTCAAATCTGAACCGATCTTGACAGAATTTTAGGCATTTATTTCTGAGCTGTATGTAATTTTCCAGAAAAAAAGTTAATCGTGATGGAACTCAATCGTAATAGTGTGATTTCTTTATATTTGGCTGGAAAACCACATGTGGCCATTGTTAGAACACTGCAGCATTTAAATGTAAATACATCTCTTGTGTCTCGTACCATCTCTCGTTACCGTGATACTGGTATCGTTGCCCGACGTCAAGGAAGTGGACGGAAGAAAACAGCAACATCAGCAGAAATGGTTCGAAAAGTAAAAAAGTGACTTGATCGAAACCCACATCGCAGTGGCCAAGAAATGGCTCGTTAGCTGAACATATCGCAATATTCCATTCGGCAAATATTGAAAAATGAGCTCGGAGTAAAGCCATTGAGATTCAAAAAACTGCAAAAATTTACACCGCAACAGAAAGAAAATGGACTCAAAAGAGCTCTTCGGCCGAAAGTGGTGAACAGCCAAATTGGGTTTTCTCCGTCTCCGATGAGAAAACATTCGTTGTCCAGCAGTTTGTAAACGAACAAAATTATCGTGTTTACTTGCCATAGAGGTCAGCTGAAAATGTGCACCTTCGGTTGGCCACTAGAACTCAAGCGCCGACCATGGTGTGGGCCGCCATAACAGCCGATGGTCGCTCGATCTCCGCTCGTATTAATCGACCGTGGCATCAGAATAAATGCCGAATTTTATCGCGAATATATTCTGGAGAGTGTATTAAACCCTTGGGCACGCAAACATTTTGGCCGCAGACCGTGGACATTCCAAGAGGACTCAGCACCACCGCACTCTGGACGCGCCACTCAGGAATGGTTACAAAATGAGGTTCCTCGCTTCATTTCCAGGGCAAAATGGCCACCAAAATCTCCGGATTCCAATCCGTTGGACTATTGTGTCTGGAGTATTTTGGAAAGCAAGGTTGGCACTAAAAAATACCAAAGTATCGATCACCTCAAGCAAGCGCTTCGCCGGGAATGGACCAAAATACCGCAGAGCAACATTCGAGTAGCGTGTGACTTAAACTTACTCTAAAATTTGATGATATTTCCAACATTTTTTGCTTTCATTCAAAATTATGGCGTTTGACTTCGTTGCAGTTTTTTTTATCTCACCCTGTATATGGGAGCTATATCTTAACCAATTATGAACCAAATTTGAAGTACTTGTTTGTAGGACCAATTCAGTCGGAATTGCCAAAAAGCTGGTCATTGGGACTGATATTAGCCATGGGAGCTATATCCAAATTTGATCCGATCTCCATAAAGTTTGACAAGGTATTTCTGGGTTATATCTTACATCTGGAACCAAATATCATTCTTGTGGAGTGCATATTACGAATGTGAGTGACGTAAACGCCAAATCGCATGAAACATATATCTATGGGAGCTATAGCTATATCTGAACCGATTTTTCCCAAATTTGAAGTACTTGTTTCTAGAATGAAATCAGTCGGATGTACAAAATTCAGGTAATTTAGACTGATATTATCCATTTGGTGCACCCGAAATCGGATGAAGATATATATGGGAGCTATATTTAAATATTGTTTCGAAAATTTGCCCACAATCGGATAATAAATGCAACATGCATTTTGTTCACAAATATAAATGGTCAGACGGACTAACATGCATAAATCGACTCAGAAAGTGATTCTATGAAGATCCTCAAAAGTAGTTATGGATCTATCTCGCTTCATTCACCATGTTGCAAACAAATACACAAAGATATAATACCCTTACCACTATGTGGTGTAGGGTATAAAAAATAACATTTCACTACACTTGAATGTAATATTAAAATATGTTCGTGTAGTTATGTATGTCAAGATTCTCCATAAAAATTGTCAGCACATCTGCAAACCGCAAATTGCCCTTCCTTGATTGCTTATTTATAACCGATATTTTTTTTTTGTTCGCCCATCATCAGCTATGGGCTGCTCAAAATATCAAACCATTTATCGCACGTGGAACACTCATCAAAGAGTTGAGCAGAATTTTTCAATTTTCCCTCACTTCATATTGATATGGCCATGGCAAAAATCTCATAATTTTATCTGACAGAAACAGTCGCAGGTCAACCGGACGGAATGACAGTGTGAAAAGATAAAAGCCTGCAAAAGGAAAGATATCAAAGTTTTGGTCAATGATATTTTCCGTTTCCCATGGAAAGTTGCACACACGCACACACACACAGCACACATAGCATTCACTACATACACAAACTAACGAACTTTGCAACATCACTTTGGTTCTCCCTCTCTCTCTCTCTCTCTCTCTCTCTTTCTCTCTCTGGTTACTTCTTCTTGGCAGCCCCCCTTCGAACCCAAACACGTTGTAGCCAACATTTAAATGTATAACTTGAAGCTAAATAAAATTTATGATGGTGTCATAGATTTCCTACTTTTGGCCAACAGGGCAACTGCCTCAATGGCACAAGAAGTAAACGAAATATGTGGTAGGACTCAATGTAGATGGGAGGGAAGGGCAGTCAAAAAACACATGTTGTGAAATTGTAATCAGGTCACAACAACGCCAACAACACCATAATCATACCAACCCCAACACATTAACATTTTCCCTTCATTCATGCACGAAATTGAACTAAATAATTAAGGGGATAGGTTGGAGTCCTATTTTTTTTGCTTTTTTGCGGCAAACAACTTTATTTCTGACGCCGCAAAAGAACACAGGCTAGGAATAAAATATCCCCAACTAAGCAAATACAAACACTTTTCGGAAACCAAACAACAAAACAAGGCAAATGTTTGTTGGGGCTGGCATTGTTTGTAGCAAACACAAATCGTAAATGAAACTCCCCTTTGTCAGGGTTCAAAGAAACATACATTACATGGCAAAATAAAATAAGAAAAGAAAAGGAAGAAACAAAATTTATAATAAATGTTCAGGTCTTGTAATGATAGAAGAGTTCCTTTGGACGTTAGACCTCCAAAAGTGTCCTATGGATATAAGATGTACATCTTTTTAACAGATCTTGTGTTGATAGAAATATTGATATGTGCCAAGCCTGAAGGAAATCGGATGTTAATTTCGCGTTTTATGAACTCCGAGGATGAGGTACCAGAGGTTGTAGATCGTTTTGGTTATTCAAAATGTTGACCCTTTGTGAGGGAGGTACCAGAAGGAGTGGACCGATATATTCCATCTTCACACCAGAGCATGGGTTACTAAATACTATGTGACATTCGGACTTTTACATCACATTTTATAATAGGTATAATTATTCAAAATTTTGACCTTTTGTGGGGGAGGTATTCGATGGAGTGGACCGACATTGTCCATTTTCATATGTGATTTAGCACTGATGCAAATATTAGGATTTGCAAAATTGGAGCGAAATCAGATTATTCTTTCTCTTTCTGTGCAGTAAATTATTTTCTTTGAAAATGTTGACCTTCTGTCGGTGAGGAATCAGGTATCTGGGTCGATGTTGCCCATCTCCGAACTCGATCTAACTTTGACAATGATACAACGATGTTCCATATTTGGACTAAATCAGGTGCGCGCCAGCCTGCCAGGCTGACGGACGGACGGGGTCCATATGTCATGAAACGGATTTGATCCAAAGAAAACTAGAGTCTAAATCATTATTTCGATGAGGCAAGTTTTGGCCGTATAGAATGATATATACCCTCTGTAGCCATATGGCTAAGTGTATAAAAAAGCTTGATATAGAAAACAAACATTCAAAATGCATTCTATAGAAGGAATATCTTCTGCAGACGCACCTTTAGCCGAGATTCTGTGAATGGAATTAAATACCTTCAATAGGACTTTTAGGGGCATAAGATCCTCCGAAAATCCTTTACGGGTAGAAGTCCTTCAACATATCTTTTGTAACTGACAGACTGAGAATCAACGCCAAGACGAAACGGCTGAAGCTCCAATATTGCACGAGGGTGTCAGTCTAGGTAAGTAGGCGTGTGATGAGGCTGGGTTTTTGGAAAATCGAACTTCAAACGTACTAAAATGTTCTAAAAATCGAATGCTTTGTATTGGACACACAGATCTGAGTTTGAGATATGGCCGTAGTTTGGAAATGCGTCGTGCAGTTGTACGAAAATTAGTAAATGGTACTAATGTTGGTACTGATGAAAGGGATGGGGCTGGAATCCCGAAATTTGGTATTGAGGCCTCTGTTGGCTTCTGGGTTTGAGATTTTTAAGTGGGTTTGGTAATGAGTCCCATGAATGTTGAGATGTGAAGTTTGTTTTGGAAATGTGAACTACTATTGTACGAAAAGAAATAAGAAGTACTATATTTGGTACAATTTATACTGGATGAATAGATATGTTAGTATCTCCAATTGATATAAGGAGGTTGATTTTGAAATGTGTACTAAAATTATGCGAAAAGTACTGAATAGTACTAAATTTGGTATTGGGTGAAGTAATAGCGCATAAATCCTGAAATTTGATATAGAGGTTACTGTTGGTGATTGTGATTAAGATGTGGAGGTGGTTTCGGAGATGTGCAATATAATTGTGCGAAAAGTATTAAATGGTATTAAATTTCCTATTGGTTGATAGGATAGGGCTGGAATCCTGAAACTTAATAGTGAGGCCTCTGTTGATATCTAGAATTGAGTAGTGGATGTGGTTTTGAAAATGTGCACAAAAAATGTTCAAAAAGTACTAAATGGAACAAATTTTGGATCACAGTTGGCGTCTTGGGTGTATAGATATAGATTGTTTTTGGAAATGCGAACTAAATGTTACTAAATTTAGTGATCGGTGTAGGAATCGAGCTAAATCTCTGAAAATTGATATGAAGGTCACTATTGGTTTCTAGGGTTTACATATAGAGACGATAAAAGAGTTTAGGACAGATAAAACTCTATATGTTTTTTTTTTTTTAATTGAGATACTTCAAACTCGAAAAATTCAAAATGAAAGATTTTTAATACTTTTTGATGTAAAAGGTAACAATTTTTTATTTTTTATTTTCTTTCCGAAATTATAAAAAGCTTAAATCATATGTAATACCTTGAAAGTCTGAAAATTAAATACGATGTATAGAGTTATTATACCCTACAACACTATGTGTTGGGGGTATTATAAGTTTGATTGGGCCAAAAATTATGTAACACCTCGAAATACGTTCGTCTCCCACATAGGAAAGTATTTATGGGTCTTCCTAGCTCGCCGAGCTGAGTCGATCTAAATATGTATGTCCGTCCGTCCGTCTGTCCATTTTAATTTGTGATCAAGCTAGAGGTCGCAATTATGAACCGATCCTCACGAAATTGAAAATGAAGGTGGGGTCAGAATAGAACCCTATTGATTTTGGAAATATTATATTTAGATATTTAAAATGGACAAAAAACAGAAAGTTTTCCTGATTTTGCAGTTGCTGTATAGGCCACAATTATGAACCAATCGACGCGAAAATTTACATAGAGTTAGAGTTTGGGACTGGGCAGAGACCTACAATCATTTGAGCGACCATCGGACAATAATTAGCGAGTAAAATATACCCTAACTTTTATGTTACAAAATAGTAAAAATTTTTCAATTTGACTTTCAATTTGAATTTTAAATTTTCTAAATTGTTATACCCTCCAACACTACGTTTTGAGGGTATTATATGTATGTCGCATTTATCATCCGATCCTCACGAAATTTTACATGGGGATAGGGTCGGAATTGAAGCCTATTGTTCTTAGGATGTGCATTTGGAGGTTTAAATGGCTAAAAAATTTAAAATTTTTCTATTTTTTTTTTTCTAATTTTGTAGTCGTTCACAATTGAAAACTAAACGACACGGAATTTCGCATCGGAAGAGAGTTGAGGACAGAGAAGAAGTCTAGCATTTTGGATGACCATTGGATTATATTTAGCTGTAAAATGGACCACAACTTTCGTGTGCAATTGTTTTGAATACTTACGGAGTGCGTAAATATTGGCCAAATTCTCCAGGTCAAAAACCTAAGGGTAACCTCTGGACAGGGCTCTTTGGCACTATTTCAAAAACGAAATCTTCCAAAATGGATTTGGATATAAAGGGACTTCGAACATATTGTAGTGGTGTAGGGTATCACATGGTCGGCCCCGTACGACAATAGCTTTTGCTTACTTGTTTTTTTTTTTTTTTCATTTAAAGCTACATTTCCACATAAAATGACTAAGGCGAGGTGTCCGTCTCTCCTTGAAGAGAAAAAACTGGTTACACAAAGACCATACTTTAGTACACAACAAATGTAAGTTTCGCTCTTTTTTCCCTCAACTACCACTGATTTGTGTGAGTGTATGTGTGAGACAGTATATTTTTTTTAATATCTGTGATTACGCAAGAAGCTTGCTTCTGCTGCTGCTGCTACAAAATCCTTTTTTATTTAAACGAAAAAAAAAAAAACGAATGAATAAAAAATAAAAATAAAATGTGGCGTCATATGTACGAAATGATGTTGAATTGAAATTCTGCTAAGTAATAAAACCATTATCGTCATTTGTCGATTTGGCCATGTCCTCGCCATGTCTTTTTCTAGGATAGCAAAGAAAAAAACGAAAAAAATATAAGAGCAAAAGAGCAGCTTAGCGAAAATGAATATTACAACAAAGTGACTTTAATACAGCTTTGTTTTTGTTAGCCTTGTCGGATTCATTGCAACGAGGTCAAACAAATGTTACATATTTTGATATACTTTTTTCTGATGCTAAAAATAAAGTGACACTTGGACGAAAAAAAGGAGCATCAATGCTGAATGTAAATAAAAGCCATGTCAACAAATGTTCAATTTCAAACATGTGCTTTTGTATGGTTTGTCAGAAGAGTGGAAGGTTCCATTACCTTTTTATTGGCCTGCAATATCAACCAAAATAAATTCGGAATGAAGAAGTTTAAGTTGAAGTGTTGGTAAGGGGAAATAATTTCAGGCTATTCGCCATCAAAAAAAAAAACAGATTTTTGATTTTTTTTACCCAACACCAAATAGTGGTAAGGGTATTATGACTTTGCGCATTTCTTTGTAACATAGCGAGATAGACCCATACTTACTTTTTAGGATCTTCATAGAATCACTTTCTGAGTTTATTATGCATTTCAGTCCGTCCGTCCATATATTTTTGTGAACAAAATGCAGGTCGCATTTATTATCCGATTGAGATGAAATTTTCCAAACAATATTTCTTTGGCCCAAGGACAAATTGAAATTGTGAGAATCGGTTCAAATTAAGATATAACTCCCATTTATATCGTCAACCGATTTCGGATGGCCATTATCAGTACAAATTACCTGAATTATGACACATCTGACCGAATTCAGTCTAGAAGCAAGTACATCAAATTTGGAGAAAATCTTTTTCATCCTACATGGTGTTTGAAGTCCCTAACGTGCGAAATATGCGCTCCACAAAAATGAAATTTGGTACCATATAACTTACCTTTTCCAAATTTTATCGAGATCGAATTAGATTAGGAATTAACACCATGTATATCTTTATTCAATTTCAGGTTTTTTGTGCCCAAATGGATATAGCTATAGCTCCCATATATATGTTTCATCCCATTTGATCTTTACCATTCGTAATATGCATTCGACAACAATTATATTTGGAACCAGGTATCCTATAAGCTTGGAAATACTTCTGCCAAATGTTATCAAGAGCGGTTCAGATTTAGATTCAGCTCAAATATATTTTCAACCGATTTCAGGTTAACTATGCACCAATTAAATCTAGAAGTAATATACACAAAATTTAGTGAAAATCGATTCCGATATAGCTATAGCTCCCATACATATATTCGCCCGATTTGTGATTCTAAGACCCCCCATGCATAATATGGACTCCACAACAATAATCTTTGATACCAGATATCAGATACTGCTCAGAAATACCTCTGTCAAGTTTTGCCAACATCGGATCATTATATACTGCAACAAAGCCAAAAGCCATAATTTTTACATTTTTTTTTTTAATTTTATTGAAAATGTCGGAAAAAGCATCAAATTTTAGAACAAGTTTAGATTTGTTCGGATTGGTCACCTTTGACACGAAATATGGCCTTCATACGGCCAATGAAACCGTCCCACGCTGCCCGAATGTCGCTCTGCGGTATTTTGGTCCATTCTCGGCGAAGCGATTGCTTGATGTGATCAAAACTTCGGTATTTTTTAGTGCCAACCTTGCTTTCCAAAATACTCCAGACACAATAGTCCAACGGGTTGGTATCCGGAGATTTTGGTGGCCATTGTGCCATTGTGTAACCTTTCTTGGGTGGCGCTGGATGCTCTAACGCTGGAATGCTCTAACAATAGCCACTTGTGGTTTTCCTGCCAAATATAAAGAAATCACGCTCACGCATGAATTCCATCCATTCCATCACTATCACGCTTGAATTCCATCACGAATAACTTTTTTTCTGGAAAATTCTCACCAAAATGCTTTTGTACGCTTGTAAACAATATAATTAGCTACCACTGGAATAATTTCAACAGCTGTCGGACAAATAGCTTGGAAATGACAGCAGTCTGAAGTTTGTTGCAATTTTTTTTTCTCAGCCTGTATATGTTTCATCTGATTTAGGATTTCAAGCCCCTACACTGCACCTTCACACCAACA
This sequence comes from Musca domestica, assembly GCF_030504385.1. Classification (NCBI taxonomy): domain Eukaryota; kingdom Metazoa; phylum Arthropoda; class Insecta; order Diptera; family Muscidae; genus Musca; species Musca domestica. The sequence continues at coordinate 42,476,085 of NW_026712249.1, forward strand.
ATCTTTGGTACCTGCTGTCAGATACAGCTTTGAAATAAGGGTCAAGGTCGCTCCAGATTTGGATATAGCTCCCATGTATATCTTTATCCGATTTTAGGCTTTAGTGCACACAATGGCTAATATCAGCCCAAATGGACTGAATGTTGGCACTTCCGATGAAATTCAGTCTAGAAGCATGTACTTCAAATTTGGTGAAAATCTGTTAATATATAGCTATAGTTCCCATATATAAGTTTCCTCCGATTTGGCTTTAAAGCCTCATACATGCGTAATATGCACTCTACAGCAATGATATTTGTTACCTGGCATCAGATAAAATAAAATACCTCTGCCAAATTTCATCGAGATCGCTTCGGATTTGTATATAGCTTAGATATACATCTTCATCCGATTTCCGATTATTGCTCACCATATATGTAATATCAGCCCAAAGTGTATAGATTTTTTCATATTCAACCGAATTTAAATTCCCAATATAAACTTCTTTGTTATGGACCAAGTTTATGCCACAATCCAACCAACATTGCGAGAATGAATTTAAACTTGAAATTTGTATTGCAGTTTGTTTCGCCATTTCTCTTTTTTTCGTTTCTGTAAATAAAAACTCGGTTCCAAAGCAATTGGAGTAAGCAACACTTACTTAATCAAGTACAAAAACGGCTTGTTGCATTTTGTGTTTAAAAACTGGAAATGGTTGAAAAATCTTCTCCTCTACTGGTGTAGGGTATTATATAGTCGGCCCCAACCGATTATCGACCTTTCCTTACTGGTACTTATTTGAAGCTTCTGAAATCTTAATTAAATGTTATAATTTTCCCCAATTTGTTTAGTATAATGACACTCTTGACAATGTGTACCAAATCCAATCACTTTATAATAAAACTCTATCCAACATTTTCGGTATCAATAGAACAAGTTGTAGGCACACATACATGTTTGGATATTTGCATGCATTACTCCCTTGTTCCATTAGTCCATAAAAGGTTTCAAACAAATTCCCCCTGGGACACAAATTTGTTGTTCGCTAAATTCTGCCCAATCAACAAAGAGATACTGGAGGAGCACACATTTGTGTGTGTGTGTGCTCCATACACAGCTTTGCACAATTGTTTTATGTGTGGACCCATGGCGCCCAACAATAAACATGAATGACATGTTTGAAAAACAAAACAACAAATTTTACAACTTTTCCACTTCTATTTTTTTTATGTTTTGTTTTTGTATGGCAAAAATACAACAAAGGGGAGACAATGGCGTTGAATACTGCGACAAAAATACGCTGCAAAGTTATATAGCCTTTGCCCACTGCCGACAATATTAAAATTTTCAACAACACATCAAAGGATATTCAACGAGCAAAAAAAAAACAAAAAAAAAAAAAAAAAATAAAACACAAAAATTGGAAGTGAAGGTCATTTTGGAAAATGTATAAATTTTCAGCTCCCCTCTCTCTTCTTCACTCTCTGTGTGGTGGTAATTTGTGACAACGACATAATGGAAATTTCTGCCATAATTTTTGTTTACCATTATTTGGGTATTGGTGTTGGGCCAACTATGTACCATAAATCAAATTTTGCTTTTAATGGGGGCACGTAAAAGGAGTATGAGTGGCTGGGCTGTCATAAATTTCAAATGGAACACATGATTTTAAGGGAAAAAGCATAGTTTATTGTTATCTTTAAATTGGTATCATTTTGTAGTCGCTTAATAGGTAAAGGAGTTGCAAAATTTATTTAAACAAGTCAAAAAGAATCAGTCGGTTTTGCCGACAGTTCAGCCAATGTTCGATTAATTAAATATATTTTGACTTCTCTTATGATTATTCAAATTGTTGACCCTCTATGCAGTAGGTTCCCAAGTAATGGAACAACGAGGTCAATTTGTGTAGGACCTAAATAAATATGATATAAATATTGCAATGTACTAGGTTTGGACTCATCACTTTATATAAAATATGTGGTTATTTTTAGAAAATGTTAAGATGCGCGTGAGGTACAAGATATGGTGGACCGAGGTATTTCATTTTCACACATCATCTAATACAGATAAAACAAGTAAAATAGTATCAGTCGGTTTTGTCGACAGATGTATACCCCCAGCCTTGACTTATGATTATTGAAACTGTTGACCGAAATTGTTGTTGTCGAAGCAGTTGGTCAATATTGACTAATTCGTCAATACTACTTCCTATACTTTATATGAGATAGGGTAAGCGTGCCTAAGTCGGCATGTCTCAGTAGTCGGCACTTTTTATTTTTAAGCCCAAATAAATGAAACTATATAACTAAATGTATTTTGTTTACTTCAAATATATTGTCAGCTATCTTTGTGCTCAATTTTGCTAAGAAAAGATGAATTATTCAAATAAAAATTAAATTTTTGTCTGTGAAGGTCCTCACAATTCATATTCTTAAGAAAAGTACAATAAAGAATTCGAATTAGTTTAACTAAAACAACAAGATTATATTTTAATGAATTAATTTATTATTATTATTAATTATTCTTACAAAAAATTGGCATGTCGACTGTTGGAAAATGCCATACCGACAATTGGCAAGTGGTGCCGACTACTGGCAAAAAAGCATTGTTTTAATAAAACTACAAATTTATGAAATTGAATAAAATGTTATTAAGACTTTATTTATTATTGCAAAAACTATACAAAATTTCGAATCTGAATAAATTAACTTTGTAATAATTGAAATATTCCACTCAGAACGGTGAGCGATTAAAAACGCGAAAATCCTAAAAGTGCCGACTACTGGTACACTTACCCCATGTGCAAATTTTTGGACAATGTAGAAAAATGCGTGAGGTAACACATAAAGCGGACCGAAGTATTCCATTTTATATTTCATCTAATACATACAAAAATATTGGTATGTGCAAAATTTGAGGGAAGTCGAACATTTATATCGAATTTTATGCGAAGTTTCGTTAATCACATATTCATATCAGTTTTTGGTTAAGAGAAATATTTAGATATACCAAGTTGTAAAGAATTGCCGACTTGTTTCGCAAGTTGTGACCCTTTGTGGGTGAGGTACCAGAAGGGGATCGCAGATGTATTTCAGCTTCACAACAGATCAGGTGTTGGCAAAAATTTTTGTATTTGTGAATCTGGAGAGAGTTGGATGCTTATTTCGCTTTCTCTGATCGTTTTGTTTTTCAAAATCTTGAACCCTATATGGGGAGGTACCAGAAGTAGTGATCCGTTCTCAACCATCTTTATAACAGGTCTTGTGTTGATGGATATATTTAGATGTACCAAGTGTGAATAGAATCGGGTGTTAATTTCACCTTTTTGAGCTTTATGGTTACTAAAAAATGTGACCCTTTGTGGTGGAGGTACCAGAAGAAGTGGATAGATATATCTTCATCTTCACACCAGGCATTGGTTATTAGAATTAATGGGATGTGTAAAATATGAAGAGAAACGGATGCTTATTTCGGATTTTATAATCGTTTGGTCATTCAAAACTGTGACCCTTTGTGGAGAGGTACCAGAAGGAATTGTGTTATTAGAAATATTGAGATGTGCCAGCCCGAATGGGATGTCAAATTTCGGGGGTTACGAGTTTCATGGTTATTCGCAACTTTGACCTTTTGAGTGGAAGGTACCAGAAGGAGGTAAACCGATATATCACTTCATTCACAGCAGATTTTGTTTTAGTTGAAATAAGGACTATGGAAATATGAAGCGAACCGGATGTTCAGTGCGGATTTTATAATCGTTGTGGTTATGAAAAACACTGACCCTTTGCGGAGGAGGTACCAGAAAGTCCGATCTCTACCATCTTTGTAATAGATCTTGTGTTGATAGAAATATTGAGGTGTGCCAAGTCTGAATAGATCGGGTACTCAAAATTCTGACCATTTGTTGGGAGGTGGATGTTGGAGGATTTTCACACCAGACATTGGATTCATAAAAATATTGTGGTGTGTGTAATTTGAGGACAATCTGTCTTTTACATCACATTTATAGGAGTTATTCAAAATTTGATCCTCAGGTACCTACCCCACCCTGATGGGGTGGACCGATATTGACCATTTCTCCACCTGAGGGAGGTACCAGAATGAAGGGTCCGATATCAACCATCTTTATAAAAGATCATGTGTTGATGGAAATATTGAATTACACCAAGTCTGAATGGAATCGTATGTTAATTTCGCGTTTTTGGGCTTCTTGGATATTCAAACTCTTTCTGTGCAGTAAATATTTTATTGAAAATTTCGACTTTTTATGAGGGAGGCACCAGAAGGAGGAGGGCCGATATTGTCAATCCCGAACTCGATCTTAGTTTGATAATAATATTACGATACATTCTCTGTGCCCTCTGAGAGGGCATATCAGAGGGCATATGCACATATACGCCAAATGAGGTCTTCCAAAGATAGATGATCATGTAGAGGTCTCGAATACATAGAAAACCTCGGGAAGGTCTTATATGTATAGAAGATCTGTAAAATATCGGGTGTATATAGTAGGCACCACGCAAAAAATATCTCTGAAAGAAAAAGTATTAATATTTTGAAAAGAGTTTCTACATATCAAAGACCTCCGAACGTCGTCAATTCTTCTATATAAAAATCTTAAAAGATAATCCATGTCATAATATTTGAAAGGTGCAGAGAAGATCTCTGAAAAGTCGTCTATGTTAGAAGGACATGTACAACGTTTTTTTTTTAGAGAGAACACCTATGAAGAAACACCTGGCGGCGTTAGTGACAAAACAAACCTTCTCTTGGGGTCTACCATACATGGAAACCCTCTTAAAACTCTGCCGAGCTTTCCTCTAAATAGACACTCTTCAGGAAGACCCTTCAGAAGTCTTCTATACACAGTAGACTCCTCAGAGCTGTTCTGTACATTGAAGGGTCTTCGAATTTTTTCTTTGCATAGAAAGTTTCTCGGATAACGAACCATTTCTTTGGGGTCCCACACAGAAACTTTCCTAAAATACTTCCGAGCTTTCCTCGGCTCCTTAAAATTATTTACTGTCATGGCGACCTCCATCTTCACTTTTTTATTTCCAAAACTTCATGGCATCACTTTCATGGCTCAATCTTTCTTGGGAGGAAAGTCGAGCTGACATTCCTGCTTTTTATATAGAGAGACACGTCTGAAAACAAAAACACCTGTCATAATGAACCCTTTATTGTGGGTCTAGCCCACACAGAAACTTTCCTAAAACTCTTCCGAACTTTCCTCTAAACACCCTTCAACACCCTTCGGAGGTCTTTTGTACATGGTGGGCTAATCAGAGCTGTTTGTAGATTGAAGGGTCTTCGGAGTTTTTCTTTGCATGGAAGGCTTCTCGGATCTCTTAGAAGACTCTCCAGAGGTCGCTTTAAAGCTCTTTTGTATATAGAAGACTATTGTCATGTCATGCCGACCGCCATCTTGACTTATTTTATTTCCTAAACTTTAATTTTTTTTGAATATCCACCTTCATGGCAATCATTCTTCATGGCTTAATCTTCTTGGGAGGAAAGTCGAGCTGACATTCTTTCCATTTTTCAAGACTTCAGAACTTCATCGGAACATTATTTTCATGGAAATCCCATTAAGAAGTTTTTTGCTTTACTGTTCATTTTAAGAGATTTTAACATGATTTGATTGAGGTGAATAATATTATTTTAGAAATAATTATTAATGCCTAATATTTTAGGTAGCCATACTCAATCCTCCCTGACATGTGGACAGCTAAGCTCTACCTACTATAGCAACTACTCTTTAATCGAAACCCTTTCAGTCAATCTTTACTACCTTCTTAAAAAAGACATCAATGACATTTTGAACACTTTTTTATTGTTTAAAATTTATTCATGAGACGAGAAAAAAACTAAAATAACTTTTGATAGCAACACTGCATAAAGCATCAGGGTGTTATTTTTTTAAACACAATATTGTACTCTATCCCACCAATCCCGGCACTCGAGCAAATCACACTTCCCATAACCAGTCACTCTGTCAGTCAGTCAACCCAGTCCGCTGCCAGCCTGGCATTGTTTATTCAATATGGAATTCAGTTCCACAATATCCTTTCACTCAAACATAATATGTGAAAAGATCTGCATTTAAACATTTATGGATATACACATGTATGTGTGGGGGAGTGAGTGTATGTAATGTGCATATTTATGTATGGCAGGGTGTGTGAGTATGTGAGTATTAATGAAGTGAATTCATAATAACTATGCAAATGTTTGCCAGTGGTAGTGATGGCGATGCCATGGAGAACAAAAATTTATGGTGTCACTGCAGTTCTGCATTGCATTTTTTGTTCTCCTCCTCCTCTTCTTCTTCACTTTGCGAACTATTTTTGTTTTTTTTTAAATATTTTACAATTTTCTGTTGTTCTTCGTTTCCCACTTTTTTGGGCATTGGATTGCATCTTGTGATTGCGGCTTTTATGCGACACTTTGTGGTGATGTTTAATATTTGAGGAAAGTGTTTTTTTTTTTTTTTTTTTCATTTTCAGTTTTGTATTCGAAAAGTGGTTTGGGTTTTCGTTTCGTTTTTTATCTGTGACGTGAATCATTTCATAGTGAATGGGTGTAGTTATTGTTTGCCGAGTGTGTTTTTATAACATTTGCCTAGGTCTGCTGCGACACCAAAAAGAAATTGACTTGCCAAACGGTCCGTGAGCGAGGCCACCATAGGAATTGCCTGATATTTTATTTGTCCAACCAATTGTGTTTATTGCCAGTTTCCCATATTTCAATTTAAAGGATTTTTTCTCTTTCATATTTTTGAGTGTAAAAAAAACAAAGATTTAATATTTGCTCCATTGAATGGGAATGCAATTATTCAGTGATTCCGCAAAATGGAAACAATTGCGATATTTTTTCTACCCATAAAGAGTTGTTACAAAAAATCGGATACAGAAAACAATTTGCAGATCAATTTAAAAACATGGCCATTTGAACTACTCACGGATTGTTTGACAGGAATTGGTGAAACGAAATTGAAGTAAATACTGAAATGAAAAGAAAAATATCGGATTAATAAATGATAAAATATAATTTAGGACGGTATATATAGTTTGAGGTCAGAAAATTTGAGAACAAATTGGTGATCAAAAGTAAATAGGTAAAATTTCTTACATCTAGAAAGCGTTCTAGGAGACCTTTGAAAATCTATTGTAGGAAGAGAACTTTTTTAAAGTATTATATAGATAGGAAAGTTCGAAAGCTTCAAGATCTTCTTCGCCTTCGATGGATAAGAGACCTTTTCAAAGTCTCCATGGCTTTGGAGAACTCTTTGAAGTCATCCTTGAATAGGAGAAAGTCTTCTACAGAAAGGAGAACTTTTTAAGAAAAAAGAAAGTCTTTTGGTTGGGTCAATTGAAAGCCTTCTATGGATAGGCGAACTTTTGAAAGTCTCCTTTAGATAGCAGACGCCCTGAAGGTCTTTAAAGGTTCGGACATTTCGAAAGTTCTTTTGTATTGGAAACCTCTTCGGATAAGAGAC